>NC_135613.1:88003031-88603031 GCF_053574225.1 Canis aureus | reverse complement strand
GGCGTCAAGGACACCAAGTGACCAATGTGATTCCAAACCCCAAGCTCTGGCCCAGCAGGGCGGGCACATACCTGTGTGTACACCTGAGTGTTCTGTTGGATTTGCTTGGTCTTGTTTGGTTTCCGGGAGAAAAAGGGACAATCCATGGATTCCCACTTGTCTTGCAAAGCATATTTGTATCGTTCACGCAGCCACCACGTCGTGGCTTTTTGCAGCTGCGGAAGGCTCTCCTCCACCATCGCAACCTGTGGAGGGCCGATACTGCCCTTCGCAGTGGCTACAGGGTAAGAGACCCTTTGCCCTGCAGAGAGAAGCACCGGACAGAGAGAAGAGAGCACGCTTGGAGAAGTAGGGAGTGCGTCTGGTCTTCAGGGTACGTGCTGGAGCCTCCAGCTTCGGCTGCCAAGGAGCGGAGCCGCCGTCCAGCTCCCAGGCCACAGCTCCTCTGCTCAGGGCCGCGCAGTGACGAGCAGTGCGGAGGCGAGGGCCACAGGGTCTCCCAGCCAGAGGACTAACCCCCCTGAGGACACAACCTTGGTGGGTCCAGAGACCCTGGGGGCAGCTGCTTCGCTTCCAGAGGAGGCTGTGATGACGGGGCCCCCACAAGGGCCCCATCAGACGAGGCTTCTCCGTCTAGAGTGGAAACGAGGCACCAAGGCCCAGAGGGTTTGGGGCAGAGTCCAGGCTGCTGCAAACCCACAGGCCCCAGGCCTCAAGTCAGAGAAGGTTTCAGGGACGTGCTTTTAAGGATTAAACATAGCTCTTGCTTTCTCTCTCTTCCCTCGTTGGACGAGCGCACCCGCACGATGATGGGCACTGGTGTGTGTGCACGGGGACACAGACACCGCACACCTGTCCCGGCGTGGGCTCCGGCACTGACAGGCCCGGTGACAAGCCCTGGCTGGTTGTGTGGCCTCCCTGTGACGTGGTTCCTGCCTCTGTAGGGCGACAGTGCAACGGGTCTCAGGGTCATTGAGAGGAGGAGGCAAGGCCTGAAGCCACCCCAAACACAGCCACGCGCTGAGGGACTGACAGTCACCACATGGACAGAACATACGAGAACCGGCAGGCGACATTGGAGACACCCTGTGCTTGCACCTGCCCGTGGACGCCGTCGTGTGTGTGCCCCAGACACGCTCAGGGCGGACACGGGCTGCGATCTCTCTGCAGGTTTCCCCAGCCCCACGTGACTGTGCTCAGGTGTACACACCCCCGGCCGAGTCGCTCCCAGCACCCGCGCTGACCCCTGTAACCTCCCGCAGGCCTGTGTCTGGGTGCCTGGGCTGCCCTGCCCTGGCCTGTCGTTCTCCGAGATGCACCCGTGGAAGGGCCCAACGGGGCCACCTCCCAGGCCCTGTGCACCCCCTGCACCCGCGCGCCCAAGTGCCCACCACGCGCCGTCCGGGTCCGAGCCACGCCTGCCCACGTGGGCTCCTCGTGGGACGGGAGCCTGCACAAGGCTCCTCCTGAGGGAAGGGAGCTGGGCCGGGTGAAGCCCGCGTGGTCTCCCTTCCTCCGGGATGAAGCCCTGGATCCTCTAAACTGTGCGCGAGCCCAGGCGCTGGTTCCCTCGGCCCCCAGGGCTGCCCCACCGCCCACGGCCTCCCCCTCCAGGACCCGGGACCACTCCCCCGGGCTCAGGACCTCCTTACCCGTAAGCTCCTCCTTGGTCCTCGAAATGCAGCTCAGATGGCAAACCTCACCCCGATGGCCCCGACGCATCGGCCCCCTCTGGGCCCTGCGCGGCCCTCTGCTCCCTGGGGGCAGGGTCTGCGCTGCGGGGACAGGGCTCGCGTCCCCACCACCTCTGATCTCCCCAGCCTGGTGCAGAGGGAGCCCGGGGACTGGGCACTGGAGGCCCCCGCCCCCTGCCCGCGCCCCCTTCCTCACCGCCCAGCAGGGCCGAGGCCCGACTCGCTGCCTGAGCAGGGAAGGCCCGGCGGGCTCAGCAGCTTGTCTTCCTGCGCTGTGCCCCCTCCCTGCCCAGCCAGGCCCGTCTTCTCCCCTCTAACCGCGTCCTTCTCCCCACCACATCCTGTCCTCCTGCCCCTGAGCTTCTTGCCCATGCACCTGCCTTCTTGGTCCCCACAGGACAGGGAGCTGGGGGCGGGGGCTGGGCGGGGCATGGATTCCGGGGTGACGCTGGGCTGACCCCATGCTCGGAGAGGTCAGAAATGAGGAGGCCCAGGCTTTAGGCCCTGTTGTCTAGCTCCCTTCAGCTCTCTTCACATTCACTGAGCTGGCTTCCCCACCCCCAAACCTTTGTGCAGACAGAGGGTGCCCCTTGGGCTTGGGTGCCAGGGAGCTTCCCCAACGCAGAGCACCGAGCACAGAGGCACAGCCACCCTGGGGCTGTTTCGGGGCCCGCCTGCCTCACATTCCACACCCCTCGGTGCTAGCTGCACAACCTTGGGCAGGAGGCACCATTTCCTGGCCGTGGGGACCTCGTCTACAAGGCAGACATGATGGCAGTACACCTCTGATGACAGAGGATGACCCAGGGCTGCCAGGAGGAGTAAATACACGGGCGCTTGTGGCACAACCGCAGCAGGGCCTGGCTCAGAGCAGCTTCCTCCACTCTCTGCTCTTCGGGCCCTGATGGGCCCTGGGGGGCAGGAGGCGTTGTCCTAGGGGCCAGGGTGCCGCCGGGGGGTGGACGGCTGCTGGTCACTGGTGCTCTTCTTGTCATGAACAGATAGCGAGGTGCTGTGACCCTCCCGTACCTGGGCAGGAATTGGACTGCTTCCTTTCTCCCCCAACTGCCGAGGGAGTTCCTGCATAAACCCAAATGTTTGCATCGTGTTCTACGCGTCCTATCACGGTCTCCCACGTTACCTCACTCAGTCCACATAAAAACCCTCTGATGCAAGACTGCCCTTCTGTACGATCTATGGAGAAATCCAAAGTGCGCACTATGAGCCCCCAGGTTGGCTTTGTCAAGATGACAGAGCTAAAGAATGACAAGGACCCTGGAAAGGCAGAGAAACCGATGATTCACCTGAACTTCCTGGGGCCCGACACCAGCAGGGGCCGTGACCGGGCCAGAGCTGCTGCAGAGCTAACCGGTCACCACCACTGGGCAGAAATACTCGCCAGATGAGGGGCATGGGTTGCACAAGAAACCTTCTGTTCAGCAAAGGGGGAAGGCAGAGGAAAACATCTAAGGAAGAAAGAAAAATTGATGAGAGTAAAATAGGAATTCTAGAGGCTTCGGGGGAGCATTGCTTTACTTAATGGGTAAAGTCAGCAAGGTAAAAGAGTGCTTGTTTGTGGGAAGGGGTCAACCTCACCCAGTTTATAAGGATCCTTCTAAGAAATAAAGCAGGAAATGGGGAAAGAAGGGGTTTTAGGTCCAGACACGGTCCTACCTTATCCTTAGTCCTGGCCATGGGTCAAGGTGCAGACACACCAATGAAGGCACAAATCCTTTCCCTCTCAGCCTTGTCCCCTGTCCCCCGCTCTGAGGCCACCTCCCGCCCTGCCTGCCATTCAACCTCACCTGGTGTCACAGGCCATCCCCTCTCCTAAATCATGCTGCATTTAATGTGCCACAAAGAAGGCTGGGGACAGAAGACATGGTCTCGATCGGCCTATGCACCGTGACCCTGGGTTACAAGTGCTCTGTACAAAAATAAGTTCAAAATGGATTAAAGATCTAAATTTAAGACTTGAAACCATTAAGCTCTTAAAATAGAGGCTATAAACTCTTGGAAATCAGCCCTGGCCATATTTTTCTATATGTCTTCCCAGGTGAGAGAAACAAAAGCAAAAAATAAACAATTGGTACTACATCAATCTGAAAAGCTTCTGCACAGCAGGAAACCATCAACAAAATAAGGAGGTAACCTATTGAATGGGAGAAGATATTTGTCAGTGATCTGCTAAGGGGTTGGTAGCCAAAATACATAAAGAATCATACGACTTAACACCAAATCATCCACAGCAGCAGCAGCAGCAGCAGCAGCAGCAGCAGCATCCAGTTAGAAATGGGCTAAGGACCTAGATTGACATTTTTCAAAGAAAGACATCCAGGTGGCCCACAGACACGTGACAAGATGCTCAACATCATGGAAATGCAAATCAGAATGACCTATCACCTCACCTGTCAGATGGGCTAGTATCAAAAAGACAAGAAACAATAAGCGTTGGTGAGGATGTGGATGAGAAGAAACACTCGTGCACTATGGGTGGGCAGGGAATTTGGTGCAGCGCTGGGAAAAAGCAGTACAGAGCTTCTTCAAAAAAAATTAGAAATAGAACTATCATAGAATCCAATAATTCTTCTGAGCATTTACTCAAAGAAGACAAACTAACAAACAAGCTATTTCAGAAGATGTGCACACCCCTCGTTTATCGCTGCATTACGGACAGGATCCAGGGGTGGAAGCAACCCAGAGGTCCATCCATAGGTGAACGGGTAGAGAAGAGGTGCCAGGTCTATGCAACGGAATATTACTCAGCCATCAAAAGAATGAAATCTTGCCATTTGCAGCGACAAGGGTTGAGTATAATGCTGAGTGAAATAAATCAGATGGAGAAAGATAAATACCGTATGATTTCACTCATGTGTGTAATCTAAAAAAATAAAAGACCAAAAAAAAAAAAAAAGAAAGAAAGAAACAGACTCCTAAATACAGAGAATAAATTGGTGGTTGCCCCAGGGGAGGTGGGTGGACAAAATACGGGAAGGGGACTGAGAGGTACAAACCTCCAGGTACAAAATAAATAGGTCATGGGGAGGAAAAGTACAGCATAGGGAATAGGATCGATAATATGGCAACAAGCTTGTATGCTGACAGGTGGCAACTGAAATTATCAGAGTGAATAGTTCATAATGTATATAATTATGAAATTACTCTGTTTTACACCTAAAACTAATATATGTCAACTATTCTTCGACTCAAAAAATATAATATGGGGGCACCTGGGTGGCTCAGTCGGTTAAGCATCCAACCCTTGGTTTCAGCTCAGGTCCTGATCTCACGGATTCTGAGGTCAAGGCCCATGTGGGCTCTAAGCTCGGTGGGGAATCGGCTTGAGGAGCCTCTCGGTCTGCCCTCCCCCCCGCACTCTCTCTCTCCCTCTCACATAAAATAAATAAATCATAGGTATAAAATGAAAATGGAAAAAAAAAAGTTGTTCTACGAGTAAGTTTCACACTTTGCAAGAACCAAATGTCAAATCATTGAGACCCAGTTTCAAAACGTTTCTCTCTCTGGTTCTTTATTATTTCAAGCAAGTAAGGACACAGCTATGAATGGCAGCCAAGTCTCTAAAGTGTGTGTGTGCAAGTGTGTGTGAGCATGAATATCCGTGCTGTCACGTATGTGTGTGTGCACGGGGGGGTATGTGTGCCCTTGTGTGTGTGCGGGGAGTATGTGCACGTGTGTGTGCAGGTTAGTATGCCGGGGGGGTGGGGGGTGTGTGCAACCTGCACGTACCCGAGCTTAGGTGACTCTGCTCCGCCTTCAGGCTCTGAGCGCGGGGCTGGCCTGGCCCAGCCTGACATGGGGCACCGGCCAAGGCCCCCCAGGCAGCCAGGACTCCCGGCTCAGACACGGGGCACCTGCCGCGAGGGGACCCCCCACCCCACGTGGGGCAACTGCAGCTGCGACGACACAGAGCCCACGGAAGGTCAGGAAAGGGGCCTGCAAACCCGGCCTCGGACCAGGGGCTCCCATGCACCGGCAGATGGGGTGTACCCAGCAGCATCTGGGCCCCACGGCCTGCCTCAGCGCCCGCCCCCCGGCTAACCCGCACCCCAGTCCTACCCCCTGGGGCTCACCCCATCTGCCTCCCCCGATTGCCTCCAGCCCCCCAACAGCCAGCCCCCGGCCTGCCTGCCTCCCCCACCTCTGCACCCCATCCCTGCCTGCCACTCCCCATCTGCCCTTCCCCCCATCTGCCTCCCCCCTCCCCCTGACCTCCCCTTCCCCCCCAAAGGAGCAGGATAACTGGCAAAAGAACAAAATAAATTACAGGTCTTATATATTTAAAGGCATCAAAATCCCAGAGCCGAAGGACCCTGCGAGGTGAGCCACAGACCACAAGGCCTTGTCCCCATGGAAGAGAGACCAACTGGCAAGGCTCCCAGCGGCGGCCCGGCTGGAGCCACGGGGCACACGGGCGACTATCCCGAACCTACAGCAGGACGAGGTCGGGGACAGGGTCGAGGCGGCCCCCCGACCGTCGGAGCGGGGTCTCCTGAAGAAGCTCCGGGCCACTCAGGGAGGGAAGGCCAGCCAGAGGGCCAGGGCCCCCCTCAAGCCCCCGTCTCCCTCAGCAGGTCCGCAGGGGGCGGCTCCGGCTCCCGGGTGGGCTCAGAGGCCCCGGGCCTCGAGGGGCCATCCGGGCCCAGCGCCTGGACCAGAGCAGGCCAGGGGAGGCTGAGGCTCCCTTCCCTTCCCTCCGCTTCGGCCTGCTCGGGTCCAGACTCCACGGCCTCCGCAGACTTCGCCTTTGGCCCCTTGGTCTAGTCCCAGTGGTGTCCTGGCCTGGCCTGGCCTGGCCCGTCTGCTGACACGGCTCCCTGGTCAGGCCTCAGTTTGCCACCTTGTCTCCCTATTCATTAATTCACTTTTCTTCCACTTCCAATCTGTTGTGGAGCCCATTCAGTAAATATTTTCAATTAAGTTACTCTTAGTCCTGAATTTTCTTTTTGATTCTTGCCTGGAACTGTCACTTCGTTGCTGGTATCCCAGTAGAATTAATTTTTTTAAAAGTTCTTTAACATATTTGCAACAACTGCTTAACCCAACATCTAGGGTATCCCAGAGTAAGTTTTTACACACTGATTTTATTTACTTATTTTTTTACCAATGGATCATGTTTTTCTTTCTTTGCTTCTCTAGTAATACCTTATTGCTCACTAGACATTGTTATCACATGTTTGCAGGAATTCTGGATTCTATGTTTCTCTGAAGACTGGATATCTGTTCTAACAACTGACTTAATTATATGTGAATTGCCTTAAACGCTTTCTTGATTTTTATGCATTGTTGTGATTGAATCCATGGAAAATTAAGCCCCTCTAAATGGCAGGAATCAACCTCCAAATGCAAAATTATTTTTAAAAGTGTGTAATTAATTTTGGGCTTTGTTGGGGCACCTGGCGGCTCAGTTGGTTGAGCGTCTGCCTTCAGCTCAGGTCATGATCTCAGGGTCCTGGGGTCGAGCCCCGTGTCAGGCTCCCTGCTCAGTGGGGAGCCTGCTTTCCCCGGCTCCCTCTGCAGCTCCCCCTCATTGTGTGCACACCTGCTCTCTCCGTCTCTGTCTCTATCTCGCTCTCTCCCTTTCAAATAAATAAATAAAATAAATGAATTTTTTTTTTAAATAGGGGCTTTGTGGGCAGCCCTGGTGGCGCAGCGGTTTGGCGCCTGCCTTTGGCACAGGGCGCGATCCTGGAGACCCTGGATCGAGTCCCGCGTCAGGCTCTCTGCATGGAGCCTGCTTCTCCCTCTGCCTGTGTCTCTGCCTCTCTCTCTCTCTGTGTCTCTATGAATAAATAAAATCTAAAAAAGAAAACCAAAAAAAACATTTAAAATAAATAAATAAATAAATAAATGGGGGCTTTGTTAAGGTTATATAGCCTTTACGCTAGAGAGTGGTCTTGACTCCAGAGCCATGGCTTTTCCAGTATTTCACTCAGTGTCTGGGCAAGCAAATCATTCCTACTCTGGCTGAAATCCGGAGTTGACCTCTACTACTTTTACTCTACCCTTAAATCTACGGCAACGGCTCCATGGTAAACTTCAGAGCCTCACCCTGCCCATAAACATTCCAGCCTCCGGAAAAGAGCTCAGAGAAAGTCCCCACACAGAGAACTGCCTCCTCCCAGTGTCCGTCTCTCTGTTCCAGTCTTTTGCAAACTGGGTCTTATTAAAACTACAATCTAGCCTAAATTCAGCTTATTTCATTATTGAAGAGATAAGCTTTTTCCCCTTCTTTCTAACAGAGGAAAGTGAAAACACGAACTTAAAGAATCAAAACATCACCTAGAGTCTTTAAAGTCCTTTTATGTACGATATGTAGCACAGGGTAAAACTAAAATCACTAGGCAAGGAAAGAAGAAGAAAGCCTCCTAATAAACAGAAAAAGCAGCCCAGTGATTCAGGTATTAGAGTTAGAAGCAAAGACCTTTAAAACTCTGGTTAATAATGTTATGAATAGTAGAAGAAAATCAACAATTTAGATGAAAACACAGATATTTTGACATGTGTAACTGCAACCCATAATTAAGTGAAAAATATAATACTCAAGTAGTAATCGATTATTAGGTATTGATTATTAATGTTTAATTGATAGATTTAACATCATATTGGATATAGCCAAATACAAGGTTAGTGAAATATAAGGGAAGTCAAAGAAAAAGCACAAAGAAAAAGGAATGGAGAATACACCCAGAGATCAAGGGCCAGGCAGGACACATTCAATAGATTTAAAATGCCTATAATTGGGGCAGCGACATAATAGGAGGGATGAAGTGTGGCAAAAGCAATATTTGAAGAAACAATGGTTGAAAAATGATGAAAGACAAAAGCACCCAGATCTAAGAAACTCAGCAAACCTCAATCAGGATAAAGACCCCCAAAAATATACTGTAGGCATATGATAGTCAAACTGCTAAAAGAAAAGGAAGAAAAGGAAAAGATGGAGGGAGGGAGGGAGGGAGGAAGATCTTAAAAACAGCCAGAGATTTAAAAACCACCTTCAAAGCAATAATAATCACCACTAACTTCTCAAGAGAAGGACTTGAAACCAAAAGATAATAGAAAACTATTTTTTAAAGTATTGTAAGAAAAAAATGTGACTCCTTTAAAAACAAAAATGATTTTTGTAAAAGAAAGTCTTTGGATGAACAAAATGTGAGCAAAATAATAATCACCAAATCTTAACCATGATAAATACTAAAGAGAATCAATCTGAAAGGAAATATCCTAGATGACAACACAGAATCGCATGAATAAATGAAAATAATCAGAAAATGAAAATATATGGGTCAATTAAAACGAATATCAACTGCAAAAAGCAGTAATATTAATGGCTATGGAATTTTAAATGGGTGTAGAATTAAAATCAATAATAGTTAATAATAACAAAGCAAAAGGCAAAAGGGGTAAATGGAATTGAAACATTCTAAAGTTCTGGCAATGTCAGAGAAGAGGCAGAAATACCATTTTTATTAGATGATGAGAAGTAAGAGATGCAAGTTGTGCCATCTATAGTAATCATGAAAAAATATAAAAGAAGATATACATAAGATATATATGACAAGTTAATAGAGAAAAATGGAATAACAACTAGTCTTATTAATTCAAAGAAACTCCAGAAACGAGGGGGAAATGAACATAAAGCTGTTTTTTCAACTAGGACATTAATTGTAACATGGAAGCCTCAGGCCCACTCAAGCCAGTCATGACATTAAGTATACGTGGAGTGTCGGTGATTTTCTTTTTTTTTTTTTTTTTTTTTTAAGATTTTTTTTTTCTTATTTGAGAGAGGGAGAGGGAGTGAGAGCAGGAGCACACACAGAGGGAAAGGGAGAGGGATTTTCTGTTTCTTGATCTGGGGGCTCGTACTGAGCTGCCCTGAGATTGTGGAGACGTGAATTTGTTATATACATTTTTCTGTTTGTAGTTGTATTTTAGGTGTCATTTAAAGGGTTTATTTATTTATTCACGAGAGACACAGAGAGAGAGAGAGAGAGAGAGAGGCAGAGACACAGGCAGAGGGAGCAGCAGGCTCCATGCAGGGAGCCTGATGTGGGACTCTATCCTGGGACCCCGGGGTCACACCCTGGGCCGAAGGCAGCGCTAAACGGCTGAGCCACCCGTGGGGGCGTCCCCCTAACGGGTATTTTTTAAACATCCTGGAAGTGCCTACATTCTGGAAGGCCAGCCACTGAAATGCCAAAATAATGGGAGCCGGGCTTGCGAGAGAGTCTGTCCTTTCCACTGACGGATTCTCTGGTGTCTTAGCCGCGGGTGCCTGCGGGGTTTGCACGCTCACCAAGAACTCAAACACACTGTAAAAGCCAGTGGAGCATAACTCAGTACAAAGAGGGTCGTGTCCCTGCCGTCTGGTGGACAGCTCCTGGCATCTCGGGAGCACTGTCCCTGTCCCTGTCCCTGTCCCTGTCCCTGCGCGGTCGGCCGCCTGGGAGGAGAAGGCTCCACCGCAGGGGCCTGCGGACCCGGCTCTCGGCCCTTGGGCACCCCACAAGGCTCCCGCCGCCTGTAATGTCCCCTGAGGGCCTGCAGGGCCTGCGCCTCCCCAGCCTGTGGGCTGCACAGCAGGGGCTCAAGGGACGGCTTTCCAGGCAAGGCCGCCCGCAGTCGGGAGGGGGGGTCCTGGGGGCGCCCCCAGGCGGGGCTGCATGGGCAAAGGGGAAGCGGGGGGCGGCTTGTCTGCCCTCCCACCGGCCACCGGCAGCTCTCCACCACACGTCCTAGGAAAGTGCCCCAGCCTGGTGGCCGGGCTGCCCCGAGTTGTCCTCAGCACAGGGGGGGATTCGGCTCAAGGCAGCTGTGTCTCTCTCGTCCCACTCCTGGGGACAAGGACATTCACACAACAAACTCCAGGGCGGGGACTGTGGCCGTGGGACCTGGGAGGGGCTCCAAGGTCCCCTGCGAGGTGGCCAAAGCCAGAGCCCCCGGCCCCCTTCTGCCCTGCGCCCTGCGGCAGCCCTGTCCCTACCCCAGGTGACCCTTGCTTGAACAGGTGGACCGAGGAAGATGTGGAGGTGGGGACTTTGAAGCCGCCGCTTAGAAGCTGAGAGCCCTGGCGCCAATCCGACCCCCGAAACCTATGGCCCACACACGGTTCGTTTTCACACCATCCCCCCAGGGAGCCGGGACGTCACCCCTCTACCCCCAGGCCCTGTTTTGGCAGATCTCACGCAAGGGTCACTTCAATCTGTGTCTGCTGCTTCCCCGTGGCTCTTGTCCGAGACCTGCCACACCGGCCTTCACCCTCTGCGCTCACACCCACCCACGGGTCACGACGGCCCAGGAAACCGCAGCACGCTGAGCCGTTCCAAAGCCCCCAAGCTTGCACCTGGTCCGCAGGGTAAGATAACCTTCCCGGTGGGGAGACGGGCCCCTCCGGAGCCGCCAGCCTCGTGCCCTGCTCCCTCCATCCCACACGGCCACGCGGGGCGGCTGTCGGGCACCTGCAGGAGCCGCACTGCCCAAGCCTCGCAGCTGGCTGGCCCTCCCTGGCGGGCCCCTCGCCGCGGTCCTCCCACGTGCCCCACAGGCCCCGCCTCGAGGACCCTTCCCTCCGAGGCTCAGGCTCGTTGCTTTGCTGCACTTCCCTAGGCCGCTCTCCCTCTCCCCCTCTTCCCCACCCTCTCCCCCTCTCCCCCTCTCTCCCTCTCTGCCTCTCTGTCTCTTGCTCTGCCTCAAATTTTAAGCATTCACTACATGCTTAGATCCCTGACCTGACAGGCACGAGGACCCCGCGAGGTGGGCGCCGCAATCCCCTGCACCCACGGCGGGGGAGGTGGGGGCAGGAGGTGGCGGCAGGCCGAGCGCCTGGAGCCCCAGAGCCCGCACCCCGAGGCCTCAGTGCAGGCGGCACGACGGGCTCCACCGCAGCTCGTGGAGGCACAGGGGAGGGTGTGCCTCACAGGCAGCCCTGGGGCGCCCGCCACAGCGGGGACGGAGAGTCCAGCAGCGCACCGGGCGGCTCCGGCCGGCTGCCCGTGCAAGATGCCGCCTGGGAGAACTTGTCGCAGAGATCGCCGCGCACTGGGTCCTTACCCTGGGGCTGGAGCCAGAGATGAGGGCCGGCCCGGCGCTGGAGGAGCCGCAGCAGCAGTGCGGCCCGCGGGCAGCCAAGGAGGCGGCTTCGATGCGCCGCACGAACAAGGCCACGGCAGGGGCGGAGAGCCTCCTCCCCACGAAGGGCCTTCTGCGCCCAAAGCCAGGCGGCCGTGAGCACAGTGCGGTGGGTGGCTGGACGCCCAGTGGCACCTGCCGCTCTGGGTGCAGCGCTTGGGAGCAGGCCGCGTAGGCTCCAGGGGAGCTGTCCCGGACGGCACCTCCCCATTCAGGGCCTTGGGCACCGGAGCGGCTCCCGGGGACCGTGCTTCGCCCTGTACAGAGCGCCCGGCTCGCGAGCTTGTGGACAACTGGAGAGCTGCTGCGCATGGACTCCAGGGCGAGTCTCAGGCGTTCGCCAAGCGCTACCTAGAGTTGGGCATTTCGGGCGGCCCTGGGGGTGCAGCGGTTTAGCACCACCTTCGGCCCAGGGCGTGACCCGGATTGAGTCCCGCGTCGGGCTCCCTGCATGGAGCCTCTTCTTCATCTGCCTGTGTCCCTACCTCTCTCTCTCCTCTCTGTGTTTCTCATGAATAAATAAATAAAATCTTAAAAAAAAAAAGAATTTGGCATTTTTGTCCTCACCCGGGTTCTGTGCAGTGGAGCAGGTGTCACCACAGTGAGGAGGATTAGAAAGACAGCTTTTGGGGCGCAATCGTCGTGCATTTAATGCACAGAGTAGGGTCAACCTCCTCTTCTCTGCTTTTGCCTTGTTGTTGTGTTAAATTCCAGAAATCCCTGTGACCCTCAGTCCCTGTTCCCGCTCCCCAGCACAGAGCAGGAGGTGGCAGCGCAGATTCCAAGACAGGACCAACCCCGCTGGGTCCAGCCGGTGGCGCGCACGTTCCGGGAGCACGGGGAGAGCGCCGGCTTCGGCCGGGACTGCTGCTGCCTCCGGACACCCTCCTCGACCCCACAAGGCCCAAGGGTCAGTCCTCTGGGATTCCCAGCAGCGGCATGCCGGCCCCCCCGCGCGGCACTGCCATCCTCCGCGTCTGCCTCTGGCCTTCACGGCCTTCGAGTGCGGGCACTGTGTAGACTCTGACAAGCGCTAGGCTTGGCCATGGCACCAGGAAGATAGTAGATGTTCAACGAGTACTAGGTACATGAATGAATGAATGAATGAAAGAATGAATGAATGAATGACTTTTCTGGGCAAGAGTAGACAGATGGGAAGCAGAGCCCCAGGAGGAGAGAATGCTGTGGGTGAAAGCTCTTTCACTGGCCGCACATCTGGGTGAGGGGTGCCCTGTGGAGCTTGCAGTTCCTCCAACACGACGTAATGTGAGAGCCAATATTTTATTGATTAGTATCTTAATACCCCCATTTCCAGCTGTGTTTGCAACAGACGATTGGACGAGCTCCGGGAGTGACGTGAATGCTGAATCCAGTGGCAGAGCGTCTGCAAAATGCTTGGTGTGGACCCGCGAGGCCCTGGGAAAGCCCCAGCTCAGGACCTGGGAACGTGGGAAAAGTCTCCACTCACAGGAGGGCCGGTTGCCCTGAGGTCTCAGATCGCGGACAGGCCCCGCCAGCTTCTAGGGGGCGGGGGGGCTCCCCTGGAGGAGCCGCACCACGTTTCCTGGGGCCCAAGAGCCTGGGGGGCGACGGGGCAGGCGAGGACCCTCCGTGAGGCACGTGCTCAAGGCCTGGAGGAGCAGGACCTGCGTTGCTAGTGCAGCCTGCCCGCTGAGGACACCGAGGCTGCGTGAGGTTTACCCCGCGGCTGTTGCCAGGACGGAACCAGGTCTCCCAACCCCGGACCCGGCCCCTTGTGCCCCGTCTCGAGCGCAGCTTGGGGGAGAAGCAGGCAGCTGGCTGTGTCCTGAGGGGGCGTCAGACCCACCTGGAAGGGGACGCTGAGCAGGCCCGTCACCACCTACCAGCCAAACCCCACGGGCTGGCACCGACCCGGGAGCCCCCGGTTGGGCAGCAGCGTACAGAGGGCCCTGGAGAGGCCGTGGGGCCGGGTGGGAGTGCGGACAGCAGGAGCTCCCCGAGGAGGCCCAAGGAGGCCCAAGGAGGCCCAAGGAGGCCCGAGGAGGCCCCAGGAGGCCCGAGGAGGCCCAAGGAGGCTCAAGGAGGCCCAAGGAGGCTCAAGGAGGCCCAAGGAGGCCCGAGGAGGCCCGAGAGGCAAGTCTCCAGCAGGAGGGAGGAAGCCACCAGAGCCCCCGGCGGCCAGGTGGAAGGATCCAGGTGAAGGCGGCGCAGCAGAAGCTTCCAGAATGGGGTCCTGCCAGTCGGAACTGCTCTATAAGGCTGGCCAGGGCCTTGCGACCACCCCCCTTGGAGCCCAAGACCACCTGCCTGGAGCACAAGGAACCTTCTCACCTGCGGAAAACAGCTTTGTCGACATTTCCGTTCATTCCCCGCACCCCCTCTGCCTGAGGGCCGAGGCCCATGAGGGCTGCTGGGTGGGGGAGGGTGCTGGGCTCCTGCACCCAGTGACCCAGGGGCCCCCGGCCCGCGGGCAGCAGTGCAGGCAGGAAGCCCGGGGTCGTGCGGGCCAGTCCAAGGCCTCCCCGGGCATCCCGGGGGCACCTGTGGGGTCCCCCGCCCAAGCCGCCGCCCAGGCCTCCCCAAGTCCCTAAGGACTCGCGACCCAGCCTGGGCCGGCTGGGCCCCGATGACACAGAGTCCAGAGAGGACCCGAACGCCTCCCGGGCCTGCCCTGGGCCTGCCCTTGCCGAGGCTGCTGCACTGCAGAGACATGAAAACCTCAAACAAATTTTTTTTTTTTTTAAGCAAGAGGAGGAGGGGGTAAAAAATAGCAGCACACAATTAGGGAGCCGCTGAACTTCTGTGCAAACTAATGAATAAACCAGCCCTTGACAACTTCCCCCAACTGCCGCCGACAGGATAATTGGGCCTAATTTCTTAATTTTAATGCCGTTGTTGCATTTGGCTTCTGCTAATGAGATGTAAATATGTGTTGCGGGTTTGTGGATTTGTTTAATTGCAGGGTAGCTCAACTGTGATTGGCCGGAAGGTTAGTCTGTTATTTATTTATTTATCTATTTATTTATTCATTTATTTATTCATTTCTATGTTCATATGCCCCCAAATGGGAAGGAAAGGAAACCTGGGGCAGGGTGGCGCTGGTGGCCCCTTGCCTACCCCTCTTTTTGGGAGAAAGCCGGAGGGTCCAGCGCCTGTACGGGGCTGTGGGTGTGGGGAGGGGCCGAGAGGGTAGCCGCCCGCACCCCTCGCTCGCCGGGCGCTGCGCCCTCAGGAGCCACGCTGATCTACACAGGCCTGTCCAGTCGCGGGCAGGTGTCCCAGGTGCTCAGCACCATCAGGCGGGACTCGGATCAGACTCATGTGCAAAACAGCAAGGCCGCCAGCAGAGGTGGGGCAGCAGGGCCCGAGCAGGGCTGGAGCGTGCACATCCCCAGACAGGAAAAGAGTGCGGCGCGGGGGGGACGACGGGAGGCCGCTGGACACGGGTGCCTGCCCCTGCTCCTCGGTCCAGGGCTCGGGGGGGAGCGTCCCTGCAGAGGCTCGTGGCGGGGCCAGTGGAACCAGGGCAGGGGCGAGGCCGTGAAGATAGCAGGGTCCAGAGCGGAGCACGTCGTGCAAGCAAGACGACCCTTGTCAGCCGCCTAGCTGGTGCCAGAGCTCTGGTGCACTGTGACCTCGCCCATCACCCACGGCCCGTGTGTCCCTGGGCGGCTACCTGGACACCGTGGGCCCATCACCCAGCTCGTAAAGCAAGAGAAGGCGGCGGGAAATGCAGCCGTGACGGGCCGAGGGGCGGGTGTCGGGGGGGGCCCTGCTCTCTGCTCTCCAACAGAGATGCCGAGGTCACAAGCAGGTGTCTCCATGCCGATAGTGGGGTCCCGGCGCGGCCCAGTTACGCCCAGTCCGGGCTCCCAGTCTGCCTGGTGGCTGCTTGTGCTCCATCGCTGGAGTTCCGGAAAGCCGCCTCACCCGTGGGCCTCGGAGGGGGAGGCTGTGGCTGCAGACCGTGAGTCCACACGGAAGGCCCGCCAGAGCCCAGCCGCCCCTGGGTGACGCGGGCCCTGAGAGTCCCCGCGGGAGCCAGGGTGCAGCCCGGGGGTCCCGTTCTCCCGAGGACGGTGGTGTCACCGGGGCTCCCGGCGGGACTGTCGCTGGACCCGCTCAGGGCCGGGGTCCCACGGTGATGGCCGCAGCCTGAGACATGGGGGTCTCAGTTTCACTCACAGCCGTGTGCAGACACAGAGCCCTCGGCCCACAGGGGCGCCCTGGGGGCCCCCCGGTGTCAGCAAGCTCTGTGACCAGCTGATAAGCAGGACTCCCACCAACAGAGCCCCGCGGCACCTCTTGGGTCAGAAAACGTGAACCGGCTGTGCCTGCTTTCGCCCCTCGAGTCTGCGGGGCCTTCATGGAAGTCACGCAGGAAGAGCGGCACATCCCACCCCCCGGGCCCAGCAGGGTCAACCACGCGCCGGGCAGTAAATCTGGAGGCTCTTGGACCGTAGTCCGCACCCCCGAAAAGCCACGGCCTCTGCCCCCCATTCCCACCCGGCTGCCTCTGGCGTCAGCGGGGCCATCAGCACATCTCACTTAGCGAAGAAGACCGCTGCTCCTGGCCCGGGGGTGGGGGGGCAGCTGGCCAGGCTCGTCAGGGGCCCCCTCCACCCCCGCCCTCAGCGCCTGCCCTGCCTCGCTCGCCTCGGGCCGGGGAGCGCCGGGACCAGACACCCAGACCCTAGGTCTGGCTTTCGACCCGCTGGCGGCCCTGAGCTGTCCCTGCAGCTCTGCAGCCTCTGAGACGGTGGAGGGAGCTGGTCTCAGGCCCCGGGAGCTTGAGTGACCCGTGGGCGGCAGGGAGCAGCCAGGTTGGCAGGGACACATGGGCTCGGAGCTGCCCCGAATACGTGATTACCTCGCTTGTTCCTCATGTTGTCATGCAAACGAGCTGAAAAAAATCTTATACGTTTATTCCTCCAAAATCTCAGTCGCTGTGGTCCAGCCTCTTTGCAGACTTACCATATCAAAAAAAAAAAAAGGAGAAAGAGAAAAGAAAAGAGGGGAAGGGAAGCAGGGAATGAGGAAGGAGAGGAGAGGAGAGGAGGGGTGAGGTGGGGAGAGGAGGGGAGAGGAGAGGAGGGGAGAGGCGAGGCGAGGCGATCCCTGCAGGCCCGAGCAGCCCCCTGGAGCAGCGCACCCACCCAGAGGCCCGGGAGCCCCAGCCCGTCAGCCCCAGGTGTCAGCCCGTGTGCGGAACTAGGCTGCAAACTGTGCCTGCCCGTCCCTGCAGGGGGGGCCTGCGGAGAGCCCGTTGGGGGGTTGGGGGGCAGCCCCGGGTCTGAGGGCCACGTGGGCCGGGAAGCACAGTGGGGAGTGGACAGAGACAGGTCGGGGGCCAGGGGCCAGTGCAACGGTGATGCGCGGCTGCACCCGACCGACGAGGCCCTTCTGGTGCGGGGGAGGAGGACCTGGAGGAGGGGGGCGGCGGCCCCGGGGGACAGGCCGGGTCGCGGGACATGCTGCCGCTCGGGCTCGGGGCCCACCGGGGCCTGCAGGTGCACAGAACCCCTCCCTCACCGCCCAAGGGTGCTGGCGACTGGCGGCTCTGGCATGACACAGGAGCCCCGACCGCCCATCGCGGGCGCCCCTGGCTGAGCCCCGAAAGCCTGTGGGTCCCCCAGCCCGGGGCGTGGGGGGGAGTGTTGGCTGGGGTGCGGCAGGGGAGAGCCAGGCCCCGGCAGGTGCTCCGGCCTCATTCCTTAAGGTTCGGCTCATTTGACACCGAGAAAGAATGGAGGTGGGGGGCCCGGGACAGGGAAGAGCGGGGCTCGGCAGGGACCCCGGGAGGCGACCTGAGCCCAAGGCCAAGCACCGAGCCGCCGCCGGGCCCCTGGGTGACTTTTCTGTTAATAAAGGTTTTACTTACTTTAATCAGTAAACACCTCTGAGCGGCTCTCGGCTTCGTGGAAAACTGAAGCAGAGCGAGGAAGTTACGTGGCCGAGCGCCCCTCCCGGCGGGCTGTCACCAGCGGGGGGGCCCCTACAGGGTGAGTCAGCGGGCGCCCTGCCAGCCACCCCAAGTCCCGTTTCCACGAGGCGGCCCTCGCGTGCTCGTTCCACGGCCTTGACACACATGTCATGATCGTCTCAGAGGTGGGGCGCCCCACGGCACAGCGGCCCCAGCACAGGAGCCCACACCCCACAACCCGTGTCCTGAACCCCACACACTGAGTCCTGAACTCCACACCCCGCACCCCACACCCTGCACCCTGCACCCCACACCCTGAACCTCGTGTCCCACACCCCGAACCCCGTGTCCCGCGCCCCACAACCTGAACTCCACGCCCCGCACCCTGCACCCCAGACCCCACATCCTGCGCCCCGCGCCCTGCACTCCACACTACCCTGCACCCTGGACCCCGTGCCCCGCACTCTGCACCCAGTACCCTCCCCGGGGTAGGCTGCCAGTGGACTCTTCACCGGCTCCACAGTTTGGTCCGTCCCACAACGTCACTCAGGTGGAGTCACAGGCGCGTGGCCCTCTCAGGTTGTCTTTCACTTAGGGACTTGGGCACCTGAACGTCCGTCTCCCCCGTCTTTTCAAGGACGGCTTGAGCGCTCCCTTTTCCCATCACGGGATGGTGTGCCGCGGTGTGGATGCCCAGGAACGTACTTCCCGGCCCCCTTGGTCCCATGAGGGCCAGGCCCGCCGCTAGGCTTGGGCGATCGTGAATCCAGCTCTATGACCATTCACGTTCAGGTTTCGCGTGGACATGAGCCTCCGACTCCTGGGGGTAAATCCCGAGAAACACAAGAGCTTGATGACCGGTTCAAGCACATTCAGTTTCATAAGACACCGCCGTCTGTCCTCCGGGGTGGCTGTACCACGTGCCCGGTGGCACCCGCATGACCGGGCTCCTTGCTCCCCCACTTCCTCCTCCGCATCAGACGCGCTCAGTGCTTGGGGCTCCGGCCAGCAGGTGTGACGGTATCTTAGCGCTCTCATCTGTGGTCCTGAACATGTGAAGGTGGCCACCTCTGCGTGTATCTGCCACCCGCATGCCGCGATCGGTGGGGTGTGTACCCCAGTCCTCAGCCTTATTTTTTAATTAGGCTGTTTATTTTCTTCCTGTTGAGTTTTAAGGGTCGCTTATATTTTTGGACAGCCGTCCTGTACCAGACACGCGTTTCGCCAAGATTCTCTCCTAGTAGGCCGCTTGTCTTTGCGTTGTTTTACCCGTAACCTCTCACAGAGCAGAAGTTTTTAATTTCAATCAAGTCCAGCTTGTCAGTTTGTTTTTCTATGGATCTGGCTTTGAGGGTTTTATCTAAAAAAGTTACTGCCAGGGCAGCCCCGGTGGCTCAGCGGTTTAGCGCCACCTTCAGCCCAGGGCGTGATCCTGGAGACCCGGATCGACTCCCATGTCAGGCTCCCTGCATGGGGCCTGCTTCTCCCTCTGCCTGTGGCTCTGCCCAACCCCGCCCCCCCCCGCCCCCGTGTCTGTCATGAATAAATAAATGAAAAATCTTTAAAAAAAAAAGTTATTGCCAAACCCAAGGTCACATAGATGGGATGATAGATGATAGATAGATGAGAGATGATAGAGACCAATCCTCAGAGATCTAGAACATCTATCTAATCTATGTAGACGTTCAGCGGAAGGCCTTGGCCCGCGGTCATGGAGGCTGGCAGGTGGGACTCAACCAGCTAGGGCCCCGGGGGAGCCAGGGCATCGCTCCGGCCCACGTCTGACAGCCTGGGAGTGAGGAGGGCGACGTGTCACGTGTCACGGCGGCCTGAGGGCCTGTGGGCTCATGGCTCAGGAAGAGCTGATGCTGCTGTTGGAGACTCAAGGCAACAGGAAGCCAGCATCCCAGCTTGAAGGCCGTCACGCCCAGGATTCTCTTACTGAAGGGAGGGTCAGCCCTTTTGTCCTGTTAGGCTTCCAACTGATCAAAACTCGTGTTGTGCAAGGTGATCTGCTTGGCTCAGTCTCCTGATTGAAATGTTGTCTTGTCCCAAATCACCCTCAGAAATACCCTGAATGGGGTCTGACTCGGTGGCTGGCATGCCATCGCCCGTCGCGCTCGCATGCCAAACTAACCACGCGGTTACCACGCGAAGGCAGAGAGCTGCCCGTGGGACTCCTCCGGCAGCCTTATAACTGCCCGTGAGATCCGTAGTGATGTCCCTTCTTCATTTCTAAGATTACTAACTTGCAACCCCTCCATTTCTTCCTTACTCAACCTAGATAGACGTTTACAATCTTGTTGATCTTTTTAAAGAAACAGCTTTTGTTTTTGTGGATTTTTCTCTATTGATTTCCTGACTTTTATTTCACTGACTTTTATCTAATTCTTATTCCTTTTTTTTTTTTTTTTTTTTTTTTTGGCTAACGTTAAATTTGATTTTATCTTCGTATTCTAGTTTCCAAAGGTGAAAGCCTGGATTATTGCTTGAGGTTTCTCTCCCTTCCTCACACATGCATCCAAACCTAAGAACTTCCCTCTAACCACTGATTTCACTACATTCCACAGATGGTAATAACTCGTACTTTGATTTTTATTTTGTTCGAAGTGTTTTTAAATTTCTCTTTAAATTTCTTCTTGACTTGCGTGCTTTTCACAAGCGTCTCATTTAATCTTCAAGCATCTGGGGGTTTTCCGGCTATACTTCTGTCATCAATTTCTAGTTTAATTTCATTGTGGTGTGAAATTTGCACAATTCTATTTTTGCACATTCATTTGCACGATTTCTATTTTTTTAATGTATTAAGCTCTGTTTTATGACCTGCAATGTGGTCTATTTTGGTCAATGTTCCATGTGACATTGAACAGCAAGCGTGTTCAGCTGTTGGTGGATGAAATATTCTATAAATGTCGGTTGGGTCCAGTTAGTCGATGGTGCTGTTCAGTTCATGCTAACTTGACCTGGCGAGGCCGCATGCCCACGTTTCTCCATAAAATTACTTTTATCCCCGTCTCCTTCTTTGGAAGGAAGTGTTTCACAGGATTTTTCAACCCAGAGGACTCTCCTTCTCATTTCCCCACCGGAGAAGGCCGACAGGGGGGCGTATGCCTAGAATCACTCCCTCATTCATTCATTGATTCATTCATTCAGTGAAGCCTTATCTGGGTCCGCGGTGTGCCTGACCTGATGATACGCCCTGCCATCGAGGGCACAGCAGACCGAGTCCTTGTCCTCAGGAGACTAACAGGCCAGGGGAAGACGGGTAGTAAATAGATTGCAGTGGTCGCGAGAGCCGTCAGGCAGAGGCGGGGACGCGGGAGAGATCAAGGGGGCCAGGAAGGCATCTCTGGGTCCCGGAGGAGACACACCACGGACGTTGGCAGGCAAGCATGGCAGCAAGAGCTGCGCTCAGGTCCGCGTTCCCGCACATGCATCCACCTGAGGTTGGGAGCCAAAAAGTGGCTAATTCAGTGTTGCTGTCACAACATTTTTTTTCTTTTTCTTTTTCTTTTTTTTTTTTTTTGGTCAGACTTGACTTCACTCAAGATAAGACACCGTGTCTTTTCTTAATACAGGTTGATGGACAGAATGAAGACAGTCATGGAGATTTGTGCATTGTGTTCGGAGGCTATCAAACAATCTCTTGGGCCTCAGCTTCTACATCTTGGTAAAGGTCGTCTTTAGGAAGAGGGAGAAAGGAAGGGTCTCACAGCTGGAGGGGAAGGTCCCTGAGCTTGGCGAGGACACTGTCACCTGCCAACGAGGCCGATGAGACAAGGCCCGGGAGCTGGGACGGCAGGAGCATAAGCGAAGATGCTTTGAGGGGAAAGTAGGTCAGATTTCAGATTCCTGTGCTCAGTGCTCAGCCTCCCAAAACGTAACAGGGCTACAGCTCTCCAGAGCGAAGGGCAAGCAGATGTTACCCCGATGTGCTCACTTTCCAGGCACGTAGTCTTTGCACGTGGTGGTGCACACGTGCCCACACCAGCTTCTGTACCTGAGGCCTGGCTGCTGTGCTCACAGGAGGTGGGTGACCCTGAGCGGGCGAGGAGAGGCGGGGGACCAAGTAAAGGGATGCACACCTTCCAGTGGCCGAGCCTCTGGTAACCGAATCCCACGCCCCTCCAGCTGGGACCAAATCAGGCATTTGGGCTTCTGCTTCGGTCCACAGGGCGGTTAGCTCAGGGAGGGCGGCGGGCGGAGGACCCCTGTCACCAGGCCTCGGGCTCCTTGCAGCCCGTGTCCCTAGACACCCGTGGGCTGGGCGCCCTCCCCACCCCCATACCCCCGGGCACTCCAGCCTCTGTGCGGAGCTCCCTTCTGTCCACGCACACGCAAGCATGCAGACAGTAGATACTCGCACACGCGCATGTGTGAGCACGCACACCCTCACGCACACCTGGAGCCTCTCCCTGTCCAGGTGCAGCTTTTACTCACTGCCCCAGCTTCCAGTCAATCCTCCCCTCACCTGCACGGATCCTGACCAGCAGTTGCCCTTCGGCGCCTGCCTTGGGTACGGTGGCCTTGGCCATTCTGAGGGGGATGGCACCGTCCCTGTTTCTCAGATGAGGAGCCCTCAGAGAAGGAAAGGACTCCGGCAGAGGCATAGGACTGTAATGTGGGGCAGGTGCCGCCTGCGTTTTTAGGAGAGACCCCGCTCACGGGGGCCTTCGACGTGGTAGGGGGCACGAGCTAGAGTGGGGAGGGTCAGCAGGGAAGAGAAGACTGCCTCCCGTGCAGGTGACGGGGTCACGACAGCACCTCCCTGCCCACCCCCACACTGGGTGGAGCACGGGTCCTGGTGCAGAGCTCTGGATCCCTCTGCTGAGCCTCTGGGCCGGGACCACCCGCACCCAGCCCCCAGCTATGTCACTGAAATCTGTGCTTGTGGAGCCCTGACACCGGGAGGGCACGGCTAAGCATCGGCTCTCAGCTCCTGCCACCTGTCCCTGTCCGCAGTCCGAGGGGGGCATCCCGGGCAGCTCCCCGGCCCAGACGGCCCCATCCAGAGGGCCCCCATCAAGGTGGGCCCCGTGTCTGAGCTGCCAGCAGAGCCCGTGGTCGGCACCCCTGCCCAGTCCCAGCCCGGCCGCGACAGGTGCACAGGGGATGAGCAGTGCAAAGGCGTGCCCCCACCCCCCGGGCTGTCCCCAGCTGTGCGCACGCAGCTCGCCCTAGCTCCTCTTCCCGGGCAAAGAGTTGGCCTTGGAGAGTCGTGAGCGACTCAGTCAGAATCACGCAGCAGAAAGAGTCAAAACGTGGACCACGGCCTCCGAGGCCCAGGAGGGGCAGCAGAAGCAGTCACACTGGCTTCGGGGACGGACAGCCCTCGCGGGCGGCGTTGCCGTGAGCAAGTCTATTGGCCTCAGGCTCCTGGTCTGTAAAGTGGGACCCCTGAGATCTCAGAGGGCTGCCTGGAGATCAAGGTCCGGAACGCACCCGGGAGGGCTCGGGCGCCCGCGGGCCTCTAGCGCACAGGACGGCGCTGACCGTCAGGGTCCCTGGCGCCGTGAGGCCCTGAAGGCCGACGAATGGAATCACTTTATCTCCAGCTCTGCTGGGCCCGCTCATTCGGAGCTCCTGGCTGCCTCCTCCCTCCACCAGCATTAATCATACACGAAGCTTCCCTCCAGCAGGCTTCTGACTGATTCACGTTGGGGCTACAACGGGTTCCAGCACATGCCCTGCTTCGCCGGCCACCCGCGGCTCCGTCCCCCTCCGACCCACAGGAGAGAGAAGGCAGGCGCAGGGCCCCCACACGCAGCTGCCAGAAAGCCGTCCGCTCCCCCCGCCCCTCGCCCTGTCCACAGTGCCTGGAGGCCAAGGACATGCCAGCAAGCATGCCTGGCACTGAGTCGTCCTCAGAGCCGCTGCGTGGCGTCCACGCCCCGCGGAGCCTCGGCCTTCCTACCACAGGGATTCTCACCTGCAGCAGCGGGGTGTTAATGGCACCCCGGGGAGCGTGAGGGTCACACCCAAGGCCCTTTACGGAATATGCACCGATACCAGGTGCTCACCACGCGCTCAACCACACAAATGCCCAGGGCCGCCACTGTCCGTGGGGCACCTGCTGGGCACCTGACACCATGCCGCCCGCCCGTCAGCCCCACGCAGGCCACTGGCCCTGTGCGGAGAGGCCAAGGCCACAGCAGGTCCCTCGTGAGGGAGGCCCCGTCTGGGGGCGGCGGGGAGGCGGGTCTGCAGACGAGCTCGCAGGCTGGGGCCACCTGGCTGCCCTCACACACGGTCTTTTCCAGGAGCAGAGATGGGACATTCTTGTCCCTCCTGGACTGCAAGCGTCTGAGGAGGTGACTGGAGAGCAAGGATGGCAAATGCGAAGTATACCCGGGGAGAGGGAGCCCGGGGGGCACTGCCTGGGGGAGGCGGGCAGGGCGGGGATGCTGGGGAGGATGCGGTGTGTGCCAGGTGGGGGGCGGCCCCGGGCCAGATCCCTGGGGCCTGGGCCTCCCCCCCATCCCGGGGCTCTGCGCCCCTGTTCTCGCACACCCACCTGCTGAGCCAGGGGTCTGCAGGCCACCGGGCATTAACCTGCCCCAAGTCCCCGGGTCCCTCATGCTCGTCGGCTTCTGAACCCACGTCCCCCTCACCCTGGCTTAGGTGACCTCAGAGCACCTGCAAATCCCTGAGAGTTTAAAACTTACTTTGTGCTGCTGTCATTTGGTTATTGCGCGTGTCCCCCCAGTAAAATGTCGGGTTTGGGGTTATGGCCTTAAAAAACCCGTTTAAGCTACGGTCTCCTCACGCCTGGAACACTGCCTGGGACACAGGTCATCAACAGATCGACGCGGGATGCGGGAGTGAGCACCGGAAAGCGTGCCGTCCTCTTCTCATTTGTCTGCGGCAAAACACTACTTAGCCCACATGAAGCCCCTGAGACAGCGGCCCAGGAGCGCGCGTGTGCGTGTGCAGGTCCCCGAATGTGTGCACGCTCGCGTGGAGCATCGTCGCCAAGGCACGGGCTGCCCCACAAGGCTGGCCCCGGGCCCACGACAGGAAGAGGCCGCAGGCGGCCACACGTGATCAGGGACACAGGAGCACCCCCCAAGGGCTGAGGGCCCTGAGGCCACGGCTGACCTGTCCTGCCCAGCACACCCCCTGGGGCTTCTGCAGCCCACCCGCTGGGGTCGTGGGACCGGTGGGGACAGGGTGGGGGGGTCCTCCAGTCTCACCTCCGGGGTCTGCAGGTACGGGCACCCCTGGGCCCCGGGGCCACTCACGACCTCGCCAGTGGACATCTGGTGTCCCTTCCCAAGAGTCTCAGCTTGGACAAGAAGTCCTGTCCTCTCTCCGAGAATAAATCCCTTCGGAGCTCCTACGGGGATGAAGTGAGCTGACACAGGTGACACAGAGCCTGCGTCCCTGGGGATCTGGGCTCCTGGGCCCCCACCTGCCTGCCCCCCGCGGACACGCAGGGCCAGGCTCTGTGGCAGCAGCACCGCCCTGCCAGGGCCACGGCGGCCCCGCGGCCTGTCCATGGAGGGAGCCACCCCCTTAGCCCAGCCCAGCAGCGTTTCCCTCTTCCTCCTCTGGAGCAACGGGCAGTGGCCACCGTGGGAGCCGCCCAGGGTCGAAGGAGGAGCCTCCACTCTTTGCAAGAAGAAATCTTGCGGTGAGAGCCTGTTCCTGGGCTTTGGCCGCCTTCTGGGCTGGCGCACGGACCGTAGAGGCGCATCACAGGCCGAGGGGAGCCCCAAGCCCATGGGCACAGCGCACCCCCATGCTGGGAGTTGCAAGGAGCAGTGAGGGCACAGTAGGGCCAGAAGCACCAGGACACAAGGGGACACACTTGCAGACCCCCCCCGCTGGGCTCAGGGGCACCTGCGATGCTCTGCGGTCGGGGAGGCCATGTGCCCACGGTGCCAGCACGGGGAGGGGCGCCCACCCCGCCGGCCTGGTGCTGGCCCTGCCTGGGGCCCGCATGGGCCATCAGATGAGAACAACCACAGCTCCAGGACACCCGGGGGTGACAAGGGCACACCAGCCCCCACATGGCGCGCTGTCCCCTGACATACACCTTGAGCCGGGCACGTAGCGCTTGGGCACGAAGCCTCGGGTGCTTGGTGCTTGGGGGACAGGCGGGCACCCCCCAAGGCCAGTGTGCGGAGATCTGGCCTGGGTCAGGTCTAGAAGCCCGGAGAAGCCGACACAGAGCCAGTGGGATGCCCGGGGCCACAGAGGGGACGCCCAGGGTCGGGTGTAGGTGTCTCTGCTCAGAGCTGGCACCTGCCAGCAACAGGCCTTGGGAACGGGAGGCACGTCCTTGCAGCAGGGCAGCAGGGACCAGACGCCCCGTGCAGCCTCGCCTGAGCCTGGCACCAGCCCTGTGCCTCCTTGGGAGGGGAGAGGAGGGGGGGAGCAGAGAGAGTGCGGTGCGCAGGGAGGGGGCGGGACACACCAACCTGCCTCTGAGCTCAGCCACACCCTCACCTTCCACAGGACCCTGGGGAATCACGGGGCAGCCCTTGGCCTGGGCCCTGGGCCCTCAGGTCCTTGCGTCTGACCCCCGCTGTGAGGATACTGGAACTGGACCGGTGGAGGGGTGGGGGAGGGGGAGCTCCTGCACAGGGGTGGGGGAGGGAGTGGGGGAGCCCCTGCAGAGGGGTGGGGGTAAGGGGAGCACAGGGAAGCCCCGCAGGGGTGGGGGAGGAGGAGCCTCGGCCTGAGGGGTGGGAGGAAGGGGAGGGGAGGGGGTGGGGTCCCATCCCAAGGAGGTGCACATGGGTACTGCCTGGCCCCCGGCGGTCAGGGAGGGCGCCGAGCACCAGCCAAGGGGGATGGACCTGGCCCGCCACGGAATGGGCGAGGACAAGACTGCCCGGGCCCTGCAGGTTTGGTCTGGCCACGTGGGGGTGCAGATGGCTCACAGGGGAGCTGGGTGGGGGCCCTGAGCTCAGAGCAGACCCTGAGAACTTGCTGAGTCACAGGCAGGGCTGAGAGGCCAAGGGCGAGGATGCCGGGGTTCTGGCCCATTATCGGGGATGGAGGGAAGGATGCCCCGGCCGGCTTCTGGGCAGCAGCCCAAGCCGCCGCCAGCCTGGCCCCCTCGGCGGCCCCCCCCCCACAGGCCCACCTCCCTCCACCCCGGGTGGGTGAGAACAGGGCCCCCGGGGCACTCCCCGCAGAGCCGGCTCCTCTGCCCGCAGGAAAGGAGGAGGGATCGGGGGGGATGGGGACGCAGGCAGCATCCGTCTTGAATTCCCGGAGGCCGAGCATCTACAAAGCCAATTGCATTATGTAAAACGGGCTTCAATTTAGCCCCAAATAGAACGAAATAGAGCGATGTCTCCCTAGTGGGGCATCATCCCTTTCTCCTGGGGCACCTTCCCCTTTCCCTGGAGGAGGGGGCACAGTGCAGGCCCCCGCGGCCTCACGCCCTCTGCCCAGCCGCCAGATGCAGCTGGCCCGCAGCCTTCCCCTATCCCCCTCTGCTCACTTGGCCGCAGGCACGGGCGGGCCCAGGGCACTCCGGGGTGGGGGATCCTGCGGGCCCCATGAGAACTACCTAGGAGCAGGGTGGCTCAGGCTGGACACCAGGGCCGAGCTGTGAGCCTGGGGAGAAGGAGGAGGGGCCGAGCAGCCACACTGGTTGCCATGGAGACCGTCTCCCCAGCAAGTGGAGCAGTCGGGCTGCAGAGGAGCTGACCTTGAAGGATTTCCAGGAGACAGAGGAAAAGCACACAGAGGAACAGATGCCCGGTGTGAAGTGTAGCCTTTACCTGGGAAGCTGGGGGGGGGGGGGGGCAATATGTCAGGAAAGAGCCCGTAGCTGGGGGGAGGGGGTAGAGGGGAGGGCAGGAGGGGAGGGCCGAGGGCCAGGCAGCCAGCTTTTCTGGAGTCTGCCACAGGCCACGCTCAGACATCGGGGGTATGGTCTCACTCAGGTGTCACTAGTGTCCCTCTCGTAGAGGAGGCCACTGAGGTTTAAGGACCTTGAGGTCTCAGATCAGCAAATAGGGAGCCTGAGGTTGGAATGAAAAGACTTCGGAATGAAGATTTTTCAGAAATGGCCCTAAAACTCACACTCATTCTTGTAGTGCGTGATCCTGCTAATTCCCCCTGGGAGGGAGGGGCCGCAGGACCCCAAAGCACACCACAGGAGAGGACCCTTTCCTGGTCGTGCTCCTGGCCCCTCAATCATGTCCCGCATGGTTTTCTGAGGCATTGGGGTCCCCGGGTCCCTCAAAGTCTTAGCTCATTCCGGTATCAAGTCCAAAGACTCACCTGAGTATCCAAGTCAGATACAGCTGAGACTCAAGTAGGATCCATCCTGAGTCAAAATTCTTCTCTAGCTTGAACCTATGAGTATTCTACTCCATAAACAACAAATAGCCAAACTCTAAAATGGGCAAAGGACTTGAGCAGACATTTCTCCGAAGAAGATACACAAATGACCAAGAAGCACACGAAAGGCTTCTGACCACCACTAGTCATTAGGTAAACGGCAAACCGGAGCCTCCGTAAGGTACCATTTCCCAGTCGTTAGGATAAATGTCATCAAAAGAGAGACCTAATAAATACCGGTGAGAACGTGGAGGAACCGGAATCTGCACCGCTGGGGGAAGTGTAAAACGGTGCGGCAGGTCTATACTCGAGGAGCTGGAGGCGGGGACTGGGTCAGACACTCGCACACGCAGGTTCACGGCGGCGCGGCTCCCGACAGCCAAGGGACCGAAGCAACACAAACTATCCCTCCGTGGACGCCTGGTTCCACGCAATGGGCGCGTGCACGCACGGGTGTTATTCAGCTTTGAAGAAGGAAGGCAACTCCGCACCTGCTGCAGTGTGGAGGGACCTCGAGGACGTAACGCTGAGCGAGGTAAGCCCACCGCCACAGGACAGCCACGTGCGGCTCCACTTCTACGAGACCTAGAACAGATTCACCGACGGGAGATACAGGAAGGCGGCTGCTGGGCGGGGGGGTTGGGGGGGGGCGGGGAGGTGAGGAACCGGAGGCAGGGTTCGATGGGGCAGGGGCTCCGTGGGGATGATGAAGTCCTGGAGGGACTTCCGTGGTGCTGGTGTTCTCACCCAGTGTGAACCTACTACCCAGACACTTACAATGGTTATAATGTACATTTTTTGGATGTATATTTTGCCACAATAAAAATGATTTCATTTTTATTTTTTTAATTTTTATTTATTATTTATGATAGTCACAGAGAGAGAGAGAGGCAGAGACATAGGCAGAGGGAGAAGCAGGCTCCATGCACCGAGAACCCGACGTGAGACTCGATCCCGGGCCTCCAGGATCACGCCCTGGGCCAAAGGCAGGCGCCAAACTGCTGCGCCAAACACGCATGTTACTTAAATGCCTTTGAACTACCGATGCAGATGCAGATACTTTACATCGTCCAAAAAGCCGACTTTATGTTCCCCTTCTGCTCTGTGAATCATGGTTCTTCCACACAAGCCCTCGGTTGCCTACTCTTTTTGCAAAATGTGTCCTTCTCCGTATATTAATACCTCGTTTTGCACACGTACAAGTCCGTGCTTAAGGAAAAAGATGATGAGGGATCCCTGGGTGGTGCAGCGGTTTGGCACCTGCCTTTGGCCTGGGGCGCGATCCTGGAGATCCGGGATCGAGTCCCACGTCGGGCTCCCGGTGCATGGAGCCTGCCTCTCCCTCTGCCTGTGTCTCTGCCTCTCTCTCTCTCTGTGACTATCATAAATTAATTAATTAATTAAAAAAAAAAAGAAAAAAAAAAGAAGAAAGATGATGCCAGCCCGGGTTGCGTTTTCCGAGCACGATGTTCGATGGCAGCCCTGGGGAGAGACTAGAGTAGCGCTGGGTCCCCCCAGGTCTCCAGCGGGCGGGGACCATCCCCAGAGGGCCGCAGTCTGTCTCAGAGCCGAGCTCCCGTCTTCAGCCGGCACCCTCCTCCCCACTCCGAGTCCTCACTGTCTGGCCACGGCCGTGATCGTTCACTCGTCCCTGACGCTAGAAGGGCAGGGCTGACCACCACAACCCGGCTTTCCCTCTCACCTCCGCCAACGTGGGGAGAGATGCCGCTGGGGTGCAGAAGCTTGGGGAGCCCAGCCCCGAGCAGCCTCTGCGGGCTCCTCCCCACGTGCTGGGCCATGGCGAAGGCTCAAGGGTGAGCAGGGCCAACGAAAGGGCGAGGGTGAGCCCCGGCGCTGCGGGAGCAAGGGGGGCACGGCCCACGTGGTCACCCGTCCCCAGGGTGCGGGCCGGAACCCCCGTGCTGAGTCAGGAACCTGGGTGTCGCTGTCGAGCGTCTGCTGACGCTGGAAGTGCTCCGGGATAATTACCCTCCAAGTGCCAGGTTATTTCTGTCTCCCGCAGGAGGACACATCAGAGGGGGCACAGTCCAGAAATAGCAGAAGCAATTAGCAGGCGGGCTTCTGGGGCGTCATTAGCAGGTGCCGCTGAGGCCGGCCAGGTGAGCCTCAGCCTAGTTTCTGGGTACGGGGGAGGCGGGGGCAAGGCGTGCCCCCCAAGGCCCCCACCTGGTGCACACAGGACCACCAGCTGCTGGGGCATCTTCTCTCCCCAAGGCCCTGTGTGGACCAGGGGCTCGGGTGGGCTGAGAAAGACCCCACTGACAAAGACTGACTCACAACATGGGCTTGACACCTGGGGGACCCGGAGGGGGCTCATCGGACACTCGCCAGCCAGCGAACACAGCCCGGGCAGGTCCCAAGATACAGGTGGGGGCCCCGGGCAGGTCCCGAGATACAGGTGGGGGCCCCGGGCAGGTCCCGAGATACAAGTGGAGGCCCGGGCTCTGCTGTCAGGAGACCTGACTTCAGGCGTGGGCACTTCAGCTTCTGAGCCCGGTGGCCTTGGACAGGCCCCTGACGTCATGGACCTCTCTGCTCTTTGCTTGGAGCTCAGCAGCCCTCAGGTCGCACCATAGGTGGCGGAGGCCAGGAAGACCTGGGGGTGCTGCCTACACGCCCCCAAACTCTCGGGGGCCACCGATGTGTGCTCCACCTCCCCGGGCCCTGGCTGGCAGCCCTTGCCCGTCACCTGGGAGCCATCCCAACTGAGCCCCAAGGCCAAGCCACAGGCGTCAGGGCGCAGTCAGAGCCAGGCCGGTGCTGCTGCTGATGCCCCCGAGGAAGGGGGAGCGACACAAATGCGGGGCAGGTGCTGTGCGAGCTTGGGGTCGTCGCCAGGGCCGGGAAAAGGGTGCGGTGGGCAGCCAGAGGCGGGCACTGGGCATGTCCTCCCTGTTCTCCTCCTGGAATCAGGCGCCCCGGGGGGTGGCTAGAAGGCCCCCAGGCGGGGAGGCCGCGCAGTCTGTGTCCCCAGGGCCCAGCTCCCCAGGACACCGGGCGAGTGCAAGGTGCCCAGCAGCGTCACCCCCCCCGCCACGCGGCTCAGGGACGCGGCGCCCCCGGCCAGGAGGTGACCCCGGGGGCTGCCTGGAGGCGGCTCCCCCGAGACTTCAGCTTTCCCGGAGCCTCCTCGCCCGGGGCCAGGGCGGACCCCTCGCTCCCACCCGGCGCCTGCCCTGGCGGCCCAGCCCCAGGGCACGGGGGCCCGCCCGGCTCTCGGCACCGTCCGCTGGGGCCCAGCAGGGGTGGAGCGTCACCCGCCCTGCGCCCGAGCAGGGGTGCAGCGTGCCGAGCCCCGGCGGCTCCGCGGAGGACTCCGGGCTCCCCTGGCGCACCTGCTCCAGCTCCTGCGGGGCAGGTGGCTGCCCGGATCCGTGCGCTCATGGCTCCCGCCCCCCCCCCGCCCCCGGCCCTGCAGGGGCCCGCCCCCCGCCCCCCTGCCTCACTGGAGGCTCCGCGCAGGGTCACCGGGTGTGCCCTGTCGCCACCCTGTCTCCACTGCAGCCAACCGAGGCTCCCGCCCAGGTAGCGACCAACGGCCGCGTGATCGTCCCCGCCCGAGCGCCCTGGGCACGCGGGGCCCCGCCGGGAGCTGGACGCAAAGCCCGTTCCCTGGCGCCCTGGCTCCGCTGCCCCGTCCGGGAAGGGGCCGTCCCGCCGACCTCCCGGGAGCCGTGGGGGGGGACACAGCGAAGGACTATCCGCCCCGCAGCGTGGCCCCTAGGCCTCCGGGACGGCTGAGCGCGGAGCCCGAACTCCCGGCCCTCGGTCGAGCCCGGCCCCACTGCCCGCCCAGGCCCGGAGGCCGCTGCGCCGAGGTCCTCCCCGCGCGTCAAGCCGGCGTCGGGCAGGCCCTGCGCACTGTCCGCCCGCGGGCCACGGAGGTCCGCCCGCCCGGCAGTGCACTGTCCTTCCTCGCGAGGCGGCTTCGCGGACGACGGCAGGTGGGCAGGTGGGCAGGTGGGCAGGTGGGCAGGCGGGAACCCGGCGCGGAGCAGGGACGCGAAGGCCCTGGGCCCGAGGCCTCCGCAGCCCGCCGGCCCCCGCCCAAGCGGGGCGGCCCCTCCCAGGGCGACCTCCCAGGGCCGCACACCCGGGCCACAGCCCTGCCCCGACGCCGGGGTGCGGGGCGCGCACATCCCTGCGCCGGGAGGACCGGGGCCCCGTGTCCTGCACGTCCTGCCGCCCGTGTCCGTCCGCGTGTCCTGCCGCGCGTGTCCATCTGTGTCCTGCCGCGTGTCCGTCCGCGTGTCCTTCCGCGGGGCGCGTGCAGCTCGCTCACGCGGGTGGACGTGCCGCGGCCGGGGGTCTTCAGGGCGAGGACTGCCGGCAGCTCGGAAGCCCCGGGAGCGTGGGCGTCGGCGCCGCGAGGTGTGTCCGAGCCAATCCGCATCGGGATTCGAAGCGCGACGCGGGGAGGCGGCGGGGAGGCGGCGCTGCCTTCAGAGCTCCTCCGAGTCTCCACTTGGGGCTCGTCCCGCGCGCCCCCGCCTCTCCGTGCCCTGCGCCCCCGCAGCCAGCGCGCAGGGCCACCCCCGCCGGAGGAGCAGCGGCCCCGCGGGTGTCGGGGGCTCCCGCCGGGAAGGGCCAGGGGCGGCCGGGCACACTGGCCACTGCTGCTCGCCGCGCGGAGGCCGCGCGTGGGGGCCGGGCGGCGGGCAGCGGTCAGGGACGGCCGCGCGGCCCACGCGGACACGCAGGCCGCCCCTCGCGTCTCCCCCTCCGGACGCCACTTCCACGGTGAGCCCCGCCCCGGCGGCCCCACCACCGTCAGAGGCCCCCATCCAGGGCTCAGGCTGCCCCGTGTGACCCAGGGCGCACCGGCGTCCAGTCCACAGCGGTCACCAGCCTGGGGGGTGGTGCGCGTGGGAAGACGGGCCCGCACAGGTGACCCCGCAGGCCGACCTGTCCTACGTGTGGCTTTTGACCCCCCGAGGGCTCTCAGGGCAGGTAGGCGCCCAGGACACAACGCCAGCCCTCTGTCCCTGGGAGGCCGCACGGTGGCCGTGTCCCCTCGAACAAGTCCAGAGGCTTTCGTGAGCGTTCTTGGCTTGGCCAAAGGTGCCCAGACGCCAGTGGGCCTCGGGGTGCTCGGCAGCTTGCCAGTCCCCCAGGAGGTTCCCCTGCAGCAGGCCGCCGGAGGGGGGGGCAGGAGCAAGTGCATGTGCCACGAGCCCCCACGTGGTGCTGGTGCTGCGGCTCGGGAACCACACTAGCCCGGGAGCTCCCAACGCGGCTCCGTGGGGTGGCCCGGGACGGCGGACGGGGCGGGGGTCATGGGGCACGGTCCGGCCGCCCTCCCCAGGAGCCACCATGCCACGTGGGGAGACGGTGACGCGGTGGCTGGGCAGTCCCCGAGCTCGGCCCGAGGGTGCTGTGCTGTGCTGTGCCCTGTGCTGGCCGCGCCTTCACCTTTCCTTCTCTCGGGCCCTTGGAGATGGGGGTGCTCAGCAGGACGGCAGCCTCACTCCCGCTCTGCACTCCCCTGGGGGAGGCCGAAGGAAAGTCCTTATTTAAGTAGGTTTCAGAGACTCGCGGTTAATTTGTGGGGCGGGCAGGTGTATGCTGCTGGCACGGTCCTGCATGTCGGGGGCCCTGCCCTCCAAGAGCACGCGCACACCCTCGGGCCTGAGGGGAAAAGACTGATGGTCGCCATCCCCCATTCCAGATGGAGGCCCCGACTGCACCAACCCGACGCTCACGACAGCCACCCCTCTCCGCACTCCCCAGGCCTTCCCCCACAAGGCCAACGGTGATGGATCTGCCCCCCACAGCCCTGCACCGTCCAAAGCCTCCACCGGCATCGGCCCGCCCATCGTCACCACCGGCTGATGACACGGGTCCCATCCTTGGCTGTGTGTTCAGGAACAGGGACACAAGCACAGACAGGCAAAGGGACCGGCCCCACGTCACAGCAGCAGCAGCAGGCAGGGTCTCAAGTGGACCCCTGTCCAGCCTCTGGCACAGCGCTGTCATTCCGCGTCTCGCTCATGGCCCACAGCGATTGGCCACAGGTGCCAACTCGGGCCGGCCCACCCCAGAGGTGGGTGGGGTCCGAGGCCCACATCTCGGGATGCCTGAGGCAGGCCCATGCTCACCGGCCGATACCAGGCAGGGGGCTGGCATCGAGCCCCAGGCGGGTGCTGGACGACAGCACCTGAGGCTCCCAACCCCACCCCCGACCCTGCCCCGGGATGCTCAGCACCCCCCTGCCCCCTCCCAGGATGCTCAGCACCCCCTCCGCCTCCCAGCATGGGGGCCCTTTTCCGGAGCGCACAATCCAGAAGTAGGAGGGGAGGAAAGACCCAGAATCTGCTGCTGCCGCCGTCCGTTCCACTGCTCAGTCTCCCCGAGCTGCACCACTGCCAGGTGGGTCCCACCCGGGGTCCCACCCGGGGCTCCGGCCCGGCTCAGGGAGCCCTCCGTCCCGCGGCCCACACACCCGGGGTGCTGTGCCTCCAGGGCACCTGTCACGAAACCATTGGGTTCCTAGAAGCCACTGACTGTCGTTCCAACAGGACTGCACCCCACCACCCCCCACACCATCGTTCCCGGGCTCCTGAGGGCCTGGGGGACATCCGAAGCTGGGGTCGGGGGGCAGGCAGGGCCGGGCTGGCGGCGGCTGGGGGGGGGGATGACAGGGGCGCTGGGCAGCACCTCGCCACTTGGAGCCCCCCCACAGAGCACCCCTCATCCCCAGCAGCATGTGCAGGGACGCAGCCCCGACTTGTCGAGGGGAAGGGCGGAGAGGAGCTGACCCGTCCCTCCTTGTGCCCCTGGGCCCTGCTCGCTCGCCCGCAGGGCCCGGGCTCCATGCAAGGGGGAGGAGGGCAGGCTGCAGACGCAGGGCTGGGGGCCGTCTGTGCAGCCGCCGGGAGGGGGGGGTGACGCCAGAAGGGGTGGAGGAGGCGCCGTATGCTTGGCGGGCTCCTGGCTCGCCGGTTGTCAACGACTGCTTTCCTGGGGACTCTGGTCGCTCCAGGAAGCTGCAGTGAGACGCCCGTCTGTCGTCAGGGCGCCGAGCGAGCCAAGACTCTTCCCGCGTGGGCTCAGGGAGCCCTGGAAGCCGGTCTCTCAGCCGCCCGCAGATGTCACCTGCCCCACTGCCAGCTGCCCCACAGGGGAACGGGAATGGGGCCTGGGCTGGAAGAACTGCATGTGGGGGGGCGAGGGAGCCTCCTGCACAGACACGGGGTCGGGGTCAGAGCAGACGGGCCACGGGCCCGCCCGCCGTTGGGACAGGACAAGGGGTCAGCCCTGCAGCCCGAGGGCCTCTCACCTTGGACGTTCCTGCACAGAGGCCTCGGGAGGAGGGCGGGTGTTTCCACGAGACTCCGTGACACCGAGCCAGAGCCGATGCTGGTCCATTCAGGAAGACAGACGCTGACAGGATGCAGTTCTCACGGGGAAATGACAATCTGCTGGCCCGGGACCTGAGAATGCGGTCACCCACCAGGGCCCAGGGCGGGAGGGGAGGTGTGCGTCAGGGGGCTCTTGCTCCAGGCCACCAGGAGGCTCCTTCCACCATGAGCCCCAGCTCCCCACCCTCCCGTCCTGGGGTCCCTGGCCGCGCCTCTGGCTGGTCACTGGGGCACCCAGCAGGGAGAGACGTCGCGCCCGCGACACCTGAGCACGTGCACTGTGCGAGCTGCAGGCCCCTGGAAAAGAGATGCAGGCCGTGCAACATGGGGCAGTGCTGAGGCCTGTGTGCCATCCCCGCCAGGCCAGGGCCCCCACCCGGGGGGGAGGGGGTCCCAGGTGAGGGCAGGGACGGACCAGCACCGGGAACAGGCTGTGGTGAGGGGCGCCACAGCAGCACGGGTCCCAGATTCCCAAAGAAAGACCACGCCAGCACCTCTGCCATCCTCCCCCATCAGAGGCGCACCGTCTGCCCTGGGGTGAGACCCCGAGGGGCCTGCGGCCAGGGGCTGAGCCTCCCCTCCCCGCACAGACCAGGCTCTCGGTGCAGAAGGGGGCGGGAGGGCAGCCCGGATGGCCCAGCGGATCAGCGCCACCTTCGGCCCAGGGCATGATCCTGGAGACCCAGGATCGAGTCCCGCATCAGGCTCCCTGCATGGAGCCTGCTTCTCCCTCTGCCTGGGTCTCTGCCTCTCTATGTGTGTCTCTCATGAATAAACAAATAAATAAAATTTTTTAAAAAGAGAGAGAGAGAGAGAAAAGAATGGAGGTGGGAAGGCAGGTAGAGGGGAGGGAGGAGGAGGGGAGAAGAGGGGGGGAGGGGGAGAGGGGATGGAGGGAGGGAAGGGAGGGGAGAAGACAGAGGGGAGAAGGACGGTGGGCCCCCCCCCCCCCCCCCCGCGCAGCACTTGCGGTGGCTCAGGGCCTGGGCGGGTCCCTAGCTCACCCCATCACCGGGAGGCGCTGCAGCTCGGCCTTGGCCCCTCGGGGAAGACCAGCAAGGAGCCTCCACACAACAGGGCCTCGAAAACGCAGCCCGGGTGGAGAAGGCGGGGAGGCCCTTGCACCGGCGGGACCACCAGGGGAGGAGAAAGGGTCCCCAGCGGCCCTCCCAGCCCGGGCCTCCGACTCCGCCCCTGGGTGACAGGGACTCAGTCTGCAGCTGTTGTCGCTCCAGCGAAGGCCCGTCTGTTCCCGGGGAAGAGCCGCGTGTCTGTCTTCACGGGTCGCCCGTTCTTTGGGGCCCTTGGTCTTACTTATTTTGTAGGAGCTCTTGGTAGAGAAACTGACCTTGCTCTGAGGTCAGTTGTTAGTTGTTTGGCTTTACTTGTGGTGGGTTTGGTTGTGCGGCATTTTTAACTATTTTTTATGTAGCCCGGCTTATCCAGATTTTATTTCATGATTTCTTGGCATGGCTTTTTTGTGTTTCTGTTTTTTTGGTTTTTTTTTCCTAGAAAAGCCTCTCCGGCTCTGAGACCGTCGATGATTCTCCCAGTTACTACATGGATCGTTTTTCGTCCACGTCTAGATTCCTGACCCACATGGAACATGCCCTAATTTGAGATGCCTGCTGATGTCCCATGTCTGGAGTTAACAGTAATTTTCTCTGGGTTGACGTCATTGTTCCAAGCTACTGAACGGCCCACCTGCTTTCCCAGTAGTTTAAGAACGGAAGCCTGTGCAGAAGCCTGCGCCCCGTGCTCTGAACGTCCTTACCCACCCGGCCCCATTCCTGGACTCTGCCTCCTGTCCCACTGGCCTCGCTAACCGTCCAGGAACCACCACCACACGTTGTGTCTGCTAGTTTCAGTCGGTCGCTCCAGCCCTCGTCACCTCCCCGTGCGCACGTCTGTTTGGGAGTTTCCTGAGCTGTTTCTGCTGCTTTCTTTTCCTGTGTGAGTTTTACCATCAGCTTGTCTAATTCCAGAACAAATCATGTTGCTGTTCATTTGGGGATCACATTAAATTTATAGATTAATTGGGCAGAATTGAATTCATCCGAGGTCCACGATCTAAATCATTTAGGAAATACACACAGCTGCTAATTGACTTAGATGCATCTCCTTCAGACGTCGGGGTTCCAGGAAGAGCCACCCGGAGGTCGCAGTGGGGGCTAACCCGGCAGCCCTGGGGACCCCCAGGACCTAAGGGCTTGCGCCTTCCTCCTCTGCCCTCCCCGCGGCCAGCTCCCCTCGAGGTCGGCTGCACCTGAGGCAGCAGGTGGCAGCTGGGGCTGGAAGGGGGCAGGAGGGTGGTGAAGGTGGCACGGGCACCTCCCGCTTGGCAGGAGCGCTCCGGCACGTGCACCAACAAGCATCACCAGCCCGTCTGAAGGGTGGTTTCTGCAGGGCACTGGGAAGCATCGTCTTCCCGCTCACGTGCGCCGCCACCGCGAATAAAGTGAGATCTCTTTTAACGAGAATAAAGGAGGAAAGCGTTGGGGCAGCCCACAGCCTGTGCCACCCGGGCCTTGGTCCTCTGCTCGCCGCCTGCGCACCCTTCCCGCTGCTCCCGTCCAGGTCAACGACAGTGGTTCCAGGTCCAAGAGTCGGCTTCTCCTGCGTGTTGCGCCCACGCGGCCGTTCACCATGTCAGCCGCATCGCTCCCTCTTCGAGGTGCCCGGTGCTGCAGTGCGGACCGCGCTCCTTGATCTCCTCCGGGCCCCCCGGCTGCCCAGGCCTCCCGTCCTGGCTCCCCACGGAGTCCACGCACCCCCGTGGCTGTGCGAGCCGAGGGGGCCTCGCAGTGCAACGCGCAGCCCCTGCACCTGCAGGGAGGGCCAGCCTCGCCGGGCTCACCTGCCTGGGGCAGCGGGGACCGCCCACGGGGGCCACTTGGCCAGCGCCCCTCGGTTTCTCGTAGGGAAACCCGCACCTTGCCCGCGGCCTCCGAGCGCAGCAGCAGGAAGACGTGTGCGCGAGGCCTGCGCGGGGCTGCGTGGGCGCGCGGGGCCGGCGGGCTGCATCCCTGGCGGAGAAGCGCGGCGGGACGTCCCCGGAGGGCCGCGCTCGGCGGGAGGTTCCCGACGCTGCCCGGCGCTGCAGGAGGCCGCCACCCGCCGGCACGACACGCGCGGCTCCGTCCGCTTCCACTCGGGTGACCCTGGAGAAACCACAGGCCGTGAAGGTCGTTCCCAGGGGCCGAGGGAACGCCGGGCGGTGACAGAAACGGTCTCTACCTCGCCTGGTCGCTATCCCGGCGGGCCCGGTGGTGGTCACGGCGCTGCACACACCTGGCTGAGCCCCGACGGCCTCACACCTGCTCCCGCAGCACACGTGCACCCCCGCCGGGACGCGCCCGGAGCACCAAGCGCAGGCCCCTCGTCTACATGGCACCTGCGCTCCCAGAGCTCCACTGCGGAAAACCACCTGGGAACCATCTCCACCACCCGTTTCCCACGCCTTCCGCTAACCCGCGGTCCGTGCCCGGCCTGCCCGCAACCGGCCGCTTCGCACGCCTGCGCTGGAGCCCGCGCATCGGGTCTGCACTGCGCCTGCGCTGGAGCCCGCCCATCGGGTCAGCACTGCACCTGCGCTGGAGCCCGTGCATCGGGTCAGCACTGCGCCTGCGCTGGAGCCCGCGCATCGGGTCTGCACTGCGCCTGCGCTGGAGCCCGCGCATCGGGTCTGCACTGCACCTGCGCTGGAGCCCGCGCATCGGGTCTGCACTGCACCTGCGCTGGAGCCCGCCCATCGGGTCAGCACTGCACCTGCGCCTCCTCCGGGACTCCAGGCCCCCTCGCCGCCCGGCGTGGAACACACGTAGGGGCCCCTTCTCAGGTGCGCCGGGTGGCCCGTGGCCTTCCCGTGGCGCAGCACCAAGTGCAAGCCTCCCGGCCTCGTGCGGCCCGGCCTCTTCCTCCGTTGACGCTGCGGCCCGGCACCACCCGGGGCTCCGGCTCTGCTCTCCCCCGCACCGCCTGCCCCTCCGCCCTCCGGGCAGGTGCGTGGCCCTCTGGCGCGTGCTCGCTTTGTCTGGTTTTCCACGCAGGTGTCCCCGCGGCTGTCCCCGCGGCCTCTCTCGGCTCCTCCTCTGCTTTATGCTCCCGCCTGGACCTTGCCGTTACCGAGATCGGTTCCCGCGGTTGGCCTGCCGCTGCCTCCCCCCAGCGCGTGGGCTCACCCAGGGCAGGTGTCCCGGTGAGCGCGCCCGCTGCGCCGAGGCCGAGCCTCCCTCCCTCCCGTAGGTGGGGCCGCACCCAGGTCCCCTCCTCTCCTTCGTCCGCTCCCTCCGCCCCTGCTTGCAGCCTCACCCACAGCCACGGGAGGAGGTGCCCGGCTCCCCAGCGCCCCGGCCGGGCGTCCTCGTGCGCCCCAACACCCCGTCGGTGCGCGCGTGGGCACGCAGCCCGATGCCGAGGCTGCCGGGGCACCGACCCTCCCAACGCCTCCCCAGGCCCAGTCCGGGCGCCCCGAGCCTGGCGTCCAGATGCATCCTGCAGCCCCGTTTCCAAGGATATTTGGAGGAAAACGACACAGGCTGAGCGAATGGCGCTGCGGCAAGCGGAGCTGCCTCCGCGGTGGGAGCCCGGGCTGGCTCAGCCAGGCGCTGTGCGGAGGGCGGGTGCGGGTCTCCTCGTCCATTTACATGTTCAGTGGCTAATTCACTGCACAGATACAGGTGCTCCACCTGCCGAAGCAGCTCAGGCCAAGTGAGGAGCAGGGACAGCCCAGCTTCAAGCACGAGGAAGCGTGGCCAGTGCCCCCCCACCCAGCAGGGCCTCTTCCCAGGACCGGCCATCGGGCTGTGCGGCCCGGCCCTGTGTCACCTGCAGCCCCACCGCAGGCCGAGCCCCCCTCCCCAGCCCTCCCGAGTGTCCACCGCAGCCGGCCACTGTCCCCTCCCCATGTCGCCTGAGCCTGGCGTGGGCAGTCCCGACTCTCCCGCTCCCACCATCGTGAGGACCTCAGGAGAGCTGCCGCAGGAGCCAGGGTGGTGCTACCGTGGGAGCGGGGAACAGCCTGGACCCGCTTCCCACCTCCCCCTGCAGGAGCCCACTCCCCGCCCGGTGCTGCCCCAGAACCTGGCCTGCTGCTCCCTGGACACCCATTACTCAGGCCGGAGAACCAACTGGGAAGAAGGTCTCTCCCGTTTGGCCCTGGGCGGGGCCTCCCTGCCTCCATCCCCAGGCCCGGTGCCCAGGGGAGGGCCCAGCAGGTGCCCACCCTCCCCGTTCATTCCTTGCGCTGAATAAAACATTACTCACAGATCAACCGGGCAGTTTTAAGTGAACAACCATTTTCATCTGTTTTAAATTTTCATGGGTACTTTTCTAAAGAACAAGTACGTTGTTAATAATTGAAGGGAATGAGACCTTGTTAATCTCTCTGTATTTTAATAAGGTCCTACTGTGCCCCCGCCATTTATATTTAAAACAGCTTCATTTCTCCCTCCTGTTTCCTTTGAGGGGAGTGGGGGGCGGGCAGCAGGGGCCCCGAGGCGTCTTTCCTTCTGAAAAGAGCCTTGGGAGCTGGTCTCGGGTCCAGGGCGAGCCCGGGGAGGCCTCAGGGAGCAGGGCCTTCGTGGTCCCCCCCGCCAAGCAGCACCAAGGGTTGGGTGGTCCAGTTGGCAGAAACAGACCCGACGGGACGTCGACAGCGACAGCAGCAGGAACTGGCCAAGGGGAAGACCTGGTAGCAGGGGGATGCCCGCGGGAACCAGGGCGCCCCCCTTTCACTCCCGAGCGGCCCGAGGTGCGGGTGCCCTGCATGTCCTGAGCCATGACCCTCGCGGCCACCTCCCAGGGTAGGTGCTAATGTCGTCCCCACCTGACACCGCAAACAGAGGCGTCTGTACACGTAGGCAGCAACACAGCGGGGATTGGGACTTGGCTGCGCGGGGTGGGCAAGGCCTGGGCCTCAGACGACATGCGGCACATCTGCCCGGCACCGGGGCGTGGGGTCCCCAGGCCAGGCCCAAGGTGACACCCTCCGCACCCTCGGGAGCCTGTGCGTACCCAACTGCACTGCGCCCTCCATCCTCTGTGGCTGGAAGGGACGTGCCCCAGGGGACGCTGGTGGGGGCCCCGAAGGTGACAGTCCCGGGAGGGGAGCTGCTCGGGTGGCCCCTCGAGGGAGTGGCTTCATGCCCCGAGCTGTTAGGTCTCGCTGGCTGGGGGCGTGGGACAGCTCCGCATGTGCGCCCTGGGGTCGCCCCAAGGCTCAGTGCTCCGCGTGCTGCACCGGCTCCGCCCTGCGGGGCACGGGAGGGTCACGGCAGGGCTCCGCCGCGTCCCCTGAGCGCCCACCCGCGGGGAGCCACCCTGTGCACGCGCACCTGGGCCTGGGCCAGTCTCCCCACGCGCGGCCCGCGCTCCTGCTGCCCGAGGACAGAGCCGACCCAACACGGGGAGGGGGCCTCACTCACGCGGGCCCGCAGGGACTCCACTGTCCTCGAGCAGATGGAGCGTGGCAGGGCCACGGGGCTCCTCCAGGCCCGCCCTCTTCCCGCCCTCACCTGTCCTGGGGCACTCTGACCCGCGGGCCCTGCCTCATGTGACACGGGCTCCGGGAACCCCCGGGCAGGGTCCGAGTGGCCTGGGTCCTCCCTGTCCATGCCCCCGCGGGAGGCCCCAGACCGCGGTGAAGCCGCCCCTCCCGTCGGTGGCCTTGGAGCCCAGGGCTGCCCGCTGCCGCCATGGCCACGCTGTGTCCCTGACACTCCCCGCGTCCCCGAAGGTGACGGGACCCGGACGGAGGACCTTCAGGCAGCGGCCAAGGTACTGGCCCCTGAGCGGGCCCCACAGCCCCTTGTGGCGGGTGTCACGGGAGGAGGAGACGGAAGGCTGCGGGGCCGCCCGCCCAGGACAGAGCTTCAGAGCCCAGAGGACGCACCTGTGGGGTGAGCCCCGCTGGGGGCTGCCACAGCCCTGACCCCACGGACACCCAGGGTGGCAGCCTGCACATGGGGAAGCCCTGCCCCACAGTCCCCCGCAGCGCAGCCCGCACCTCGGCCTTCTCCAGCCACCTCTCTGCCCCCCCACACACACCCGCCTGACTTGGCACCTCAGCCCCCAAGGGCCTGTGGACTGCCCCAGAGGGGCCGCGGGTCTCCTGACCAGCCCCTGGCTGGCCACGTCCACCCACGCGTGCACACATGTGCGCATCCCTGTGCATATGCTGTGTGCGCGTGTGTACACGCATGTGTGTGCTGTGGCTGTGTGTGTGCATGCATGCATGTGTGTGCGCACGTGTGGCTGTGCATGTGTGTGCATGTGAGTGCATGCATGTGTGTGCACGTGTGGCTGTGCATGTGCATGCATGTGTGTGCACATGTGGTGGTGCATGTGCGTGCATGCATGTGTGTGCACGTGTGGCTGTGCATGTGCATGTGTGTGCATGTGTGGCTGTGCGTGTGCATGCATGTGCGTGCATGAATGTGTGTGCACACATGTGGCTGTGCATGTGCGTGTGTGTGCATGCATTTGTGTGCGCGTGTGTGCATGCGTGTGTGCACATGGGCTGTGTGTATGCATGCCTGTGCATGCATGTGCGACGGTGCATGTGTGCGTGCGGCCGTATGCCCAGGAATCTCTCGGCTCTGTCTTCCACCCGCCGCCCCGAGCAGGCTCGTACCTGGACTCCAACTCTGAGGCTGGAGGGGCTCAGGCTCCCCTTAGTCCATGCGCCTGACCTTACAGATGGGGAAGCCGCGTCCGGGAGGACGACGTGAGCAGCCTGGTTGGGGACACAGCGATGGTGACCCCAGGCCACACACCTGAGCTGTGGCTCCTGAGGGTGAGCTGGGCCGTGGTTTCCCCGTCTCCTACGGCCTGTCACCGTGGACAGCCGTGTCCCTCCCCTTCGCAGCCCCCTCTGCACACAAGGTGCCCGCCAGCGCTGGCGTCGCGCAGGGGTACACGCAAGAGCACCAGCCGCCGCAAGCTCCCCCTGGGTACCCAGGTGCCCCCGTGATACGTGAGAACCCACGCCTGGCCGCTACACGTTTACACACAGGGTTGTGTTGCTCAGTTCACCTCCATCTCCCCCACTGGACGGAAAGGGCCCTGAGAGCAAAGAAAGCCTCGGGGCTGCTCCCTGGTCCCGGCAGCTCCTCACACACAGTAGGTCTTCAATGGGCACTGGCTGAATGAGCAGAGGCGCGCGTGTACAAGCACACACAGCCGTGCACGCGGTCACGGCCTGCTCCGCCCCTGCAGGAAGGGACCATCCTAGGCGGGGAAAGCATTTCCCTGAGGGCTTTGCTGTTTGCACCTGCACCACCTGGGCTGAGCCGTGGGGGTGATCCGTAGGGTCGAGAGCCAGCGGTGACGTGACAGCTGGGCCCCCGATGGCAGGGGGGCACTGCCCTGGGACAACAGGGTGTGCGTGGGCCCCGGGGCAGGGGGTGGGCTTCCCCCGAGGCCCCCAAGCCTCTCAACGACGGAGGCCTGAACACAACTGCTCCTGGGTTGGAGCCCACGGCGGCTTGGAACAGCCAGGGCTTTCACCGCCCGCGTCCCAACCCGGGAAGCGGACGCGAGACAAAGCGTGGCGGCCGCCTCTCCCCCCAGCACCACACTCAGGCCTGGGCCACGCCGGGAGGCAGCGCTGCTCGGGCCCTGGCACTGCAGCCAGCCCGGCACCAGCTCCAGGCTGCTCCTTGGCCGCGGGACTCAGCTCGAGGCCTTCTCCAGCCCCAGGAGCCGCTCGCGGCACTGGCGGTGTTCCCCACCCTCCTCCTGGGGCCGCCACCCGAGACACCCGAGCCCGACTGCCTGAATCCCTAACTCCCTCTCCCGGGTGCGTGGGCTGCAAGCCCAAGATGGAGGTGCAGCGGGGCCGCCTCTCGGGGAGGCCCCCCTCCCGGCTCACGGCTGCCGTCTTTGGTCAAGTCCCCACAGATGGTTCCTCGGTGAGGAACACCAGGCCCTTGGGTCAAGGCCCCACTCTTAGCTTTAATCACGTCCCTAAAAGTCCTCTCCCTCCACGTAGTCACGTGAGGGGTCAGGGTTCCGACGTGCGAATTTTGAGGGGACACAGTTCATTCCCTAATGTATGTGCCATACACAGGGCCCGGCCCCTGCCACATGGTGCTCCGGGCTCCGGCCGGGACACAGTAGGTCCCGCCCTCCCTGACACCCCACTCCGATCACGGGGGGTGGTGAGCAAGTAAATGTTGAATTTTGGAGAAAGGCTAGTGCCCCGGAGAAGGTCACAAGAGAGAAAAAGGAGAAAGAAAATCCCCAGGTGGGCAGGTGGGCACGCGGGGGGCACAGGGCGGCTGATGGGCCCCGGGCAGGCAGTGGGGTGGCAGGGGGGCGGGCATGCGGGTGGAAGCCTCCACTCACGTGGGTCCCCGGGTCTCCGCGCCCATGAGGTACCACCAACAGCCCCACATGTTTCACCATCAGCGAAATGCACCGAGGGCCATCAGGCAGGGCACGGCGGAGTCCTGCTGACGGAGTCCTGTCTGCATCCTGACGGCCGTGTGGCCCCTGGCACTTCTGCGGCTGCGGCTCCGCTGGGACCGGCAACTGCCCACTGCCACCCAGCGGGGCTCAGGCCCGGGCCCCTGTCGGGCAGGCTGGGAGCTCAGCTTGGAGGACAGACCTGCACCACAGCCGTGCTCTTGCGCCCACAAGCCCCATGACCCCGGTGCCCATGAGCCCCATGTCCTGGTGCCCGCGAGCTGCACGACCCGTGGCCCAGTAGCTCCACGACCCCACCGAACCCACCGAGCCCTTCTGCGTCTCAGTCTCCCAGTCTGTAAGGGGAACAGGAACAGTCCTCCCTGCACGGGCCGTTGCAAGGACCAAACACGGTGGCGAAAACAATTAGTAAACCGACGGTACAAAGTAATGACTCAAAAGCAGGATAGCTGCGTCATCCCTGTCGCGTGTTCACCATCATGCTGACCCGCAGGCCCCGGGGTATCCTGAGGCTCCAGGCAGCGCTCCGGAAGCACGGAGAACACCGGTGCAACCCTCTTCCCGTCACTGTCACGACTGCTGTCGCCATCCTTGAGCTAGTCTCTGTCATCCCCCCCTCCCTCCAACGCTCCCCGCCACCTGTCTGTCTGTCCTCTCTGCCTCTGTCCCCCCTTTGCAGTGACTCCTCCTCCTGGGTCTTGTCCCAAGTCTGGAGGGGACACTAGGGGTCGGAACACTTTGACAAGTGGCCGTACGCCAGCTGGGGCCTGACGGCTGCCGGGTCCAGATGGGATCTAACAAGCAGCGTGATCACGTGGTGCACTGGGGGGCGCCGAGGCCACCGGGCCGGGGAGCAAGCAGGACGGGCGTCAGCCTGCCCCCGCAGACCCAGGCAGAGGGTGGGGACTCTGCAGCCTGGGGGCACAGAGGAACCTGGCGGGCTCTCAATTACACGACTGAGCGAACACCGCTGGCTGCGGCGGGGCAGTGACGGCCGACGGGAAGGGGGCGGGAGCTCCGGACTTGGCGGGGACACCACCGCTAGGTGTGCCGTGGGCGTGGCCAGGCCTCTCCTTCCCTGTGTGGCCTGCGTGGCTCCCCCGCGCCCACGCTGCAGGGGACTCAGCAGGGGACTGAGCAGCCCTGGGCCGGGTGGCCACAAAGCCCACTTGGAGAGAACGACAGGCCTTCCCGCGCCGACAGCGACGCGCGCCCCGCCCGGCTCCCCGCAGCACCCCTCAGCTGGCATCTGAGCAGCCCGTTCCAGAATCAAGCGTGTCAAACCGGGAGGTCAGATTCCAGGAGCCTGCCTCGTTTAGTTTTTAATTGCATCCAGCTTCAAGTCATACCAATTGGTGTTCATAGTGGAGGTTTCCCTTCTGTTTCAGGGAAAAGGAGAAGATAGTCCGGGTCTCCAGGGCGGCGCGGAGGCTGGGGCGGCCACGGGTCCTCAGCCAGAGACGGAGATGTCATGGAATCGGAGGTTTCGGGGTCACCTGGCCATTAGGGCTCCAGCCCCCAGTACCTTCAGCCTGTATCCGTTTAATCCATTCCAGATACGTCGGGCATCCCTCTGCACCTGGGTCTCGGGGGGGGCCCCTCCCCAGTAAAATGCACTCACAGAAACCAACTCTTGACACTCTGGACCGTCTAAGAGGCCGTAACCCCCGCCCGTCTCGCTATGGGAGGTCCTGGTTCGTGCATTTCAACGGGAGGGAGCTGACCCCCACCGCACGGGGCCAGGGCCAGGACAGCAGGTGGAAACAGGAGCAAGCAGGCCCAGGAGCCGCTGCTGCTGTAAAATGCCTTCGTGTCACCCGGAGAGTCGCTGGAGACGCCCTCCCTCCCGCCCCCGTGCTTCCCTCTGTGTCTAGGTGGGGGGCCGCGGGAGTCCTCGTGGGCGAGGGAACCGCGGGCACGGGAGCAGCCTTGTATGGTCTGCTGCTGGGGTGCTGAGCCACATCCCGTCGAAGCCCCAAACCCTCCTCCCAGAGCAGTCAGCGGGGTGGGGGGGGAGAAGGCAGCTGTCCGGGTGGAGGCCTGCCGTGGCGGCCGCCGAGACGGAAGAAAACAGGCCACGTCCACACAACCGAGTGGAGAACCGAGCAGGCGAGCCTTGAGTGGGGCGGCCGCTGGTGTGCGAGCTCAGGCAGGAACGGTCGGGGCACAGGGCGCTGCAGGGAGGCCCCCCGCAGAGGCCAGGGGACACGCAGGAGGCCACCCCGACGGCACGGACGGCGCAGGCGCTGTCCCTGGGGCAGCCGACGGCCCCCGCAGGGCGACACCCCGCGTCCTCCCGTCGGCCTCCGGGTCCCGGGCCGTGACGTTCACAGCGCGGGAGAAGTGGCCAGGGCACCAGGAAGGCCGCCGGGAGGAGGGAGGGGCTCAGCACGTCGTCAGGGCCCCTCCTGGCTCAGGCTCCCCAAACTTGGGGTAGCTGTGTGGGCTCAGGGCCCTGCTGGGAGCGCTGCTCCTGGGGGCTCCCTCCCGTCCCGGTGTGACGTGCCTTCCTCCCCTCCCCGCTCTGGCGCCTGCCTCCCCGTAATTCAGCTCTGCTCCCGCAGAGTCCGCACCCCCAGCTGGGAGCGGCGCCCGAGGAGCACGTGGGCCTGCTCAGCGTCCCTTCTGCTGGAAATCCCCCCAACAGGCCACCACGCGGCAGCCACTCGGGCCTACAGCTCACGGTCCTCTGTCCTCCCGACCTCCTGTTCCGACGGCCAGGCATCGGGGGGCGGCCAGTGTTCCCCCAACGTCCTTGGCCGAGCGGAAACCTCTCCGGACAAGGCCGCTGTTCTCTGGTCTCGTCCTGTGCCCCTGGCACGTGCTGGTGCCCCAGGGAAGGACGAAATCCCCCGTGGGACTTGTTCCCCGTGGCCCCGGGAGCCATCCCTGCCCCCTGGCCGCGTGGGTCACTGGCGCCATCAGTCCTCGCACATCTCCACGCCCAGGGGAGACCCCGGTCACCACCGTGAGGTAACCCCCCCCCACATCTGTCCCATAGAATCTCAGAGGATCCATTTAACTCACTTTCCCACCGACCTTTCAGCGTTGTCACTGGGCTAGCTCGTCTCTACCTCCAGGGTCTCCGGACCGAGAAGATGAAGCAGCAAGTGTGACGACATCACGGAGGGAAGAGCCCTTCCCTGGAAGGCTGCGGGACACCGCACTCGGAACCGCCGGCATCCGCCAATACTCAAGGCCCGCTGTGTATAGACGCGGAAGCTGAGGCCCCAAGCGGCCACGCGGCTCAGTGGAGCCCCTGGCAGGTGGGACCCTCCTGGGGATGCACGGCCACCAGCCTCCCTGCAGGCCTCCCTGCCTCTGCCCTGCCCTCCGCACCTCGGGCACATCCCACACCGCCGTGCAGTCCCAGCCCCGGAGCGCCCTGCAGGGCACAGTGTCGCTGGGACCCACTCCATCCACGCGCGTTCAGGGCCCCAGGAGGCCAGTGAGCTGCGTGCACACGGGCTGCCCCCTGGCGCTGGGGCACCGGGAGCAGGGTCTCTGGGAGGAGCTGCCCGCGCCGGCAGCCCCCGCAGTCACCCTGGCTGCACCCAGCCCCCCGCTGCGGAGGACCTGCAGCTCCGCGGGAGCGGTGGCCCCGGCACTGTGGGCAAGCGGGTTCCCAGCTGGATCCACGCGCAGCATGGAGCCCCAAAGCCCAGCCCAGCTTGGGCACGTCCTCCCACCTGCGTTGGTCCCCGAGTCCCGCCGGCAGCCGCTCCCGGGCCCCGCGGAGTCCAGGCACAGGAGCGCCGGTGGCCTGCGGGGCGCCTGTGGGGAGCGTGCGGGGCGGCTGCGGGGCGGCAGGGAGGGAAACAGCGTCGGCGGCCGCGGCCCCCTGGGTGGTGACCCGACAAGCCCACGTCCCAGCCCGCGGGGGTTCACCAGGCCTGGGCCGGGTCTCGCCAGCGTGCCCCCCACATGGAGGGGAACAAACAGAGCAGGTGCAGCAGGGGACTGGGTTCAAACCCTGCACCTTGGCCTCCTGACCCCGCAACGAGGTGTCCCTGGAGGCTGTGAGCCCAGGGCAGACGTCACAGTCTGTCAGGCCGTGGAAAGCATACAGCCGCCCCACAGGGGTCCGGTCCCGGGTGGGAGTGGGCCCTGGGCCACACGGTGCCAGCGGTGCGGCCAGCTGCAGATGCTGCGCCCCGGCTGCTCCCGCCACCAGCATGGGCTGCACGCCCAGGAGCCTCGTGGCCGCCTTCCCGACCCACGACCCAGGGGGACACAGCTCCGCGCCCTCCCACCAGGGATCCTCCCTCGGTGAGGCCACGGACGGCTCCCTCCAGCCCACGGCACACCTGCCCGGCGGGGTCTGCCGGCAGCCACACGAGGGACCAGGCGAGGACGCGGGCTGCCGGGGGCAGGGCCCTCCACCCTCCAGGCCAGCGGGGTTAGGGACCGGCGGGTCCTCCCAGCAGGGACACGACACCCCTCCCTGCGGGCAGCCCTGCCTCAGCCTCCTCGCCTGACCAGCCGCCTCCAGGCACACTGTGGACTGCACCACCTCGCTCTGGGTGCACCCCGCTGTCCCCTCCCCCTGCAGGCTGTGTCTCTGCCCCTCTCTCCTCTCCCCCTGCAGGCTGTGTCTCTGCCCCTCTCTCCTCTCCCCCTGCAGGCTGTGTCTCTGCCCCTCTCTCCTCTCCCCCTGCAGGCTGTCTCTGCCCTGCTCCCCCTCCCCCTGCAGGCTGTGTCTCCACCCCCCTCCAATCTCCCCCTGGATGCTGGGTCTCCCCCCTGCTGTCCCCTCCCCCTGCAGGCTGGGTCTCCACCCCCCCTTTCCCCTCTCCCTGCAGGCTGGGTCTCCACCCCCTTCTCCCCTCCCCTTGCAGGCTGTCTCTGCCTTGCTCCCCCTCCCCCTGCAGGCTGTGTCTCCACCCCCCTCTCCCCTCTCCCTGCAGGCTGTGTCTTCACCCCCTTCTCCCCTCCCCCTGCAGGCTGTCTCTGCCCTGCTCCCCCTCCCCCTGCAGGCTGGGTCTCCGCCCGCTGTACCCTCCCCCTGCAGGCTGTGTCTCCACCCTCCTTTCCCCTCCCCCTGCAGGCTCTGTTTCCACCCCCCCTTTCCCCTCTCCCTGCAGGCTGTATCTCCACCCCCCTCTCCCCTCCCCCTGCAGGCTGTCTCTGCCAGGCCCTGCCCTCAGCCTGCAGACCTTCTCAGGTTTATTATCCCCTGAGATGTTGAATTCATGACTTCCTGGCTCTTCTTTGATTCCCAAATGAGCAATGATGATGGCACCTTCCTCCACAGGCTAATATTGCTGTTTATGCAGCAAATACAACATTCATTGTCTCTACATCTTACTCCTCCAAAAATGTTTTCTAAATATTTACTGTGTGCCTGCTATGATTTTATTTTACTTTTTTAAAGACTGTATTTATCTGAGGGAGAAAGCAAGACAACAGGAGGGGCCGGGGGCAGAGGGAGAGGCAGGCCCCCTGAGCGGGGAGCCCAGCCGGAGGCTCCATCCTAGGACCCGGGGATCACGACCTGAGCTGAAGGCAGCCGCTTAACCAACGGAGCCACCCAGGGCCCTGTGCTTGTTGCTATTTTAATCGCGCACATACCCCTGGGCGCCCAGCGGCCCCTGGCACCTTGTTCACCCCCATGCCCTCACCGCTCATCAGACCCCATCATACGGGGTAGAATACACTTCTCGGCCATCCGCTCCCTGGCATCCGGGACGTCCATACGTTCGGTAGCGGGCGTCTTTCCCCCCTCGGCAGGGTTCGGGGCCGCCAGTCCTCCTCTCACACCCAACTTGGGGAAACCGCACTCTGGAACCTCTGCAGCGAGAGCTCAGGGCGTTAGCAGAGTAGAACCCTCTCGCAGAATGACGTTTTCATCGGAGCACACTCCCCAAAAAGGCACCAGGGCACTTGGGGAATGACTGGACCTTGGCAATGGCATGGAAGTGCCCTTGCGGCCTGAGAGTCAGGCCCAACCTTGATTGCGCTGCTCATTGGAGTCTCTGTAGCCCCAAAAAGCACAGGCGTCACGTGCTCGGGCACTAGAACGTGTCCTACACAGTCGAGGAAAAACCAGAGGCCCGGAGGTCCCACCCCCCTGGCCTGTGCTGACCCGTCCTGTGTGTAGGTTCCTCACTTCCCAGATGAGGGAGGAAGGAGCCTGTGGCTTCCAGGCCTCTCCTCCCCATCATTCCAGACCTTTAATATTGCATTCCGTCTGTCTGATGTTGCAAAGAATTGTTTACTGGATCATCTTTAATTGCTCTGTCTCCTTTTTTTAAAAAAAAACAACTCAGTGGATGTTACGAGTGCTCATCGGGGTCGCCATTAGGCATGACATAAGCGCACCAAGTTCCCACAACTCAAGCTCGTATTGAAGCCCTTGGCACGTCAGCTACCCTTTGCAGCCTTAACGCCAATCGAAACTCAATTTTTTATTAGGCTTTGTGGAATATCAACCAGAGATTCCAGGATTCTCATGGTTGTAGATGTCCTGAAGAGGTTGGGAAACCCCCCTGGTGGAGGCCCACCCAGTAGGCTGCACCCCTTACCCGGGAGACTTGGCTGTGCAGGTGGGGGGGAGGGATGGAGAGAGGGCAGAGGTGGGGTAAGGCCCGGAGGCCAGGAGCCTGACTCCCTTGCTCTGTCCCCCAGGGGGAGGGGCTGTGACAGACGCAGCTAAGGAGCCTTGGCTTGTGCAATTGTCACTCTGGCTTTCCTGTGAGCCCCAGGGGAGGCCCTGACCGGTGACTAAAAGGCCCTGGTTCCCCCAAAGTTCCGTGGGGCGCAGGCACTGCCTTCCTTGCCCCCTTCTCCTTTCCCTCCCCAGGCCTCTGCAACCTAGAAGGCAGCTCTGCAGACGCGGGGAGCCCGGGGCCCCAGGCTGGCAGCGTGGATGGTGTCAAGGCATAGACTTCCTTGGCCTGCTAAGACCTGGTCGCTCAGTGCGCGCTTGGAGGCCTTGCCCTTGAGGAGCCGAAGCTCCTCAGCCAAGTTCCCAGGCACTGTTGGGTCGGCCCCTTAGACGCAGGGCGTGGGTGCCGTGACCCGGTGCACTCGCCTCACTGCTGCTTGCACATCCGGGAAGCCGGAGGCCCAGAAACCAAAGCGATTCCCCCAAGGTCACGGGGCCCGCTGCACATGGTGCCAGAGTCTGGGTCTGCAGACCACGGGGGAGAGCGCTGGGCCGTGACCAGGGCGCCAAGGGTTCCACGCACCCCGACAGCCCATCACAGCCGCCCCCTACCTCCATCCTGGCTTCACGCACCCTGACGGCCCCACATAGCCGCCCCAGGCCCCAGCCGGGCTCCACGCACCCCGATGTCCCCTCATAACCACCACCTGCCCCCCATCCTGGCTCCACGCACCCCGACAGCCCCTCACAGCTGCCCCCAGGCCCCAGCTGGGCTCCACGACCTGAGGTCCCTCATAGACCCCCTGCCCCCCAGCCGAGCTCCATGCACCCCAACAGCCCATCACAGCCTCCCCCTACCTCCATCCTGGCTCCACGCACCTCGACGGCCCCTCACAGCCACCACCTGCCCCCCAGCCAGGCTCCAGGCACCCTGACGGCCCCTCACAGCCACCCCCAGGTCCCAGCCACCCGGCATGGGGTGGTCAAGTTCATTCCGCCCAGCCCGACCTGGTCACCGGAGCCGTCCCTGCTCCCCACTCTCCTCAGGGAGCACCAAGCCAGCACTGAGAGGAGATAATGACCCCAGTGAACCCCATTCCACAATACTGGGACGACTGCATGAGTCCAGCGGAGTCCGGGCCTTGGAGCCCAGGGCCCCGGGTGATCCCCAGCTCGGGCCAGGAGGCAGGGCCCGACAGGCCCCAGAGCGAGCATCTCAGCCTGGCCGTCAGAAGGGCTGGGACGTGGCCAGAGGGGCCGTGCGGGCCCCCCAAAGGGACGAAGGGCCTGCAGGGGAGAACTGGTCGCCTGCAGAAGTTCCTCCTAGCCGCACACGGCTCCCTGGGGGCTACGGGTGGAGAAGGTTCTGGAACCGGGCCCCACAGGCCCCACACACCTCCCTTCGGAACACGGGGAATTGCTGAAGACCGTAGGCGAGGAGGCGACCACGTCCACGCTTCCTTTCAGCCACAGTCCTTTGGCAACAGGAGGGTGAATTGTTGAGACACCGGGGCCTGGGCCGAGGGCATCAAAGGAAAATGGACCCGGACCTCTGGCTTCCGGCCCCAGGTCCACAGCCTCTGGCCCAGGTTCGGTGACCCCTGCCGACCGAACATGGGGACCCCTCAGGTGGAGCCCCCACAGTGCCGGTGAGCACTTCCTTTTTTTTTTTTTTTTTTTTCGGTGAGCACTTCCTCTGCCCGTCGACAGGTGGGCACTGGACGGGAGCCCGGCGTCACCTGTGCAGACTCCCACCCCCTCCAGCCCCCAGTGGGTGCTCACTGGCCCGCACAGCAGGGCTCCTGGGTTCGCACACAGGACACCGGCAGGTGTGGGGCCCGGAGCCCTCAGGACAGAGGAGGATGCCCCACGGGAACCTTTCCGACCGGACAAAGCTCAGGCCTCCGCTCATAGCTTAACAACCCCCATTGCCTTGCAAAAGAATTCTTTACAAAAGTAGAAGTTTCTAGAGCTGAAGATTCACACGGGTGTCCCAGCTGCCAAAGGTAGACATGCCCCACAAAAACTAAGGGGGAAACAGGGGGGTACATGCCATAAAGAGTATGACTCCACGTCTGAGAGGTGACTTCCCTGTCGTTCTGTGGGTGTCCGTGGAGAGAGGTCAGGAAGGCCACAGACACCCGCCAACACCACTCGCCGTGATAGGATTCGGGGAATTTCATTTCCGTATTTGTACCTTTTGTCATTGCATTATAGAATCACTTGGGCAAAGGGCCACTTTATGCAGAAAATGGCCCCATGTCCTTCCTAAACGGAGCTTGTTACAGGTCGGCCTGACTTCTGGCACCCAGAGGGGCTCCCAGGCCTGGGCCCGAGGACGGATCCCACCTCGGTCGGAGAGGCCCAGGGAGACGGGGCTTTCCTGCCGCTTCGCCGCATGCTCGGCCTCCTTTCCCGCACGCAGAGCGCAGCCCTCCACGTCTGCCAGTGGCACCCTCACGGTGTCCCCCCGGGTGTTTGGTTCTCCCCGCAGCCCGCCGAGCCAGCCAGCACCGGGCAGGGGGGCCGTGCGTGCCCGGGCCGCCCCCCGCCCTCCGTCCCGCATGCAGAGGGGCTCCGGTGGCCACAGTGCTCCTGGGGGGCGGCGCCCGGGGAAAGCCTACTAGCCCCAGGCCCGGGCCCCCCGGAACGGTGCTTCCTGGAGGGGCGTCCAGCACAGCGGGCGAGCCTGGTGGCAGCATCCTGAAGGACGGGTTCGGGCGGGGAGGGGATTCTAAAGGGTGATGGCAAAGGGGCTGGAGGTTGCCGCGTTTGTCCTCCCGCATTTCCAATACCGGCCGGCGCGGTGCCTGGACTGTGCCCCGTCAACATGAGTCCTTTCCGTCTGGCTCTGGACGATGAAAGTTCTGCTTAAAATGCAAATGGGCTTCCCAGGAGGGAAAGCAGGTTAACGATAACCTCAAATATCATCACACTTTATCCCATATCTCATTTCATTCCTGGAACGGCCCCAGGACGCAGCAGAATGATCTTCTGAGCCTCTTCCAGACGGAGCAACCGGGACCGTCGCGTGGGGCTTAGCAGTTCTGAGGGGCCACCCCAGGCAGGGGCCGTGCAGGCCACTGGGTAGGTCTCCGCGAGAAGCCCCACACACCTCCCCGGTGGCAATCTGCGATCGGACGGGGTGCACACGGCGCAGACCCGGACTGTGGACCTGCCGGAGCTCTGTGAGGGGCTGAAGCACCCCTGGAGCGCGGGCAGCTGGGCTGCGGCCTCCTGAGGTGGGCAGAGGGGCAGGGAAGGCATCGGGTGCAGGCATGGTCCAACTCCCCCCCTCACCCCCCCAAGTACCCCCGGGAGAGGTGGCATCCCCCAGGCCGGGCGGGCATGTGAGCGCGTGGGAACCACACTGCCGGGCAGCTCGGGGAAGGTCCTCACAAAGCCAAGAAGTCTCGGAAGAGTGCTGCACCCCGGAGGGAAGTGGCCCTAGAGGAGGCTTCAAGGTGGGAATTGCAAGGGAAAATAGAAGTAGGGCCCCAGGCCTTCGTCGAGTCCCTTTACACAGAGCTCCCCGTAGAAGATGCAGGCTCTGCCCCGGAAGCAGCCGGAGGTCATGAGCGCGCTCACCCTTATGTCACGAGCTGGGTGGGGGGACCAAGCTAAAGGGGCCAGGGCATGAAAGACACAAAAATTCTAGACAAAAACATCGTGGTTGTGGGCGTTTGCACATCGCAATGCTCAGAGGCAAATAGACCAGGAGCCAATCTGGGTTTTAAGGGGACGTTTCCAGAGCAGCCTGAAGCCCAGTCTGTAGCAACTTGAGCTGCAAAGGCCGCAGAGCAGTTCCCCCCGCCATGGCCCGCACCCCCTCATTGAGACGTTGAAATTGGGCATCCCTAGGAAGGACCAGCTCCCTCATGCCCAGCTCCAAGGGGCAGGAGGGTGATGGCGAGCGAGGACGCCCATGACTCCAAGGGGCAGGAGGGCGATGGAGAGCGAGGACCCCCGTGAAGCAGACCCGAGGGCACGCCGCCCAAGGAGCCGCTCCCACGAGCCGCAGAGCAGGGGCCACGCATCCAGCCAAGGAAGCTACTGGGTCCACCATCCGGGGGGCAAGGCCTGCCGTCCCCGCCCTCAGAATCTAACCCCCCCTCGTGCACCAGTCAGCTCTGAAATCGCCCCCTCCCCTGGCTGGAAGGCTGGTTTTCTTGTCGTTGTGGTTGTTGCATCCTCCTCCACAGGGATGCGTTGGGCAGCCTAGGAAGGGGCAGCCCCACACCCAGTGCATGGGTCGCCAGGCTCTAAGCAGCCATGTCTGGGACTGACGGGGGCGGGTGGAGGGGGAGGCCTGGCCCCTGGGCTGGAGGCAGCGACTGGGCCCGACGAGCGCGTGGGAGTGACGTGGATGCAGCGTGAGCCCCGTGAGGCCCGGCGTGTCCGCGGGCGGGGAAGCAGCAGACACTCGCACCCGCCTTCCCAGGGCCTTCTGCCCCTCAGCAGCACCGAGTCCCGATTCTCCTGGGGGCAGCGGGGCACCAGCCAAACACCTGCCTGCCCCTTGGGGACCTGTGGTGACGGAAGCCTGAGCGGGGACCTGCAAACACCGGGTAGGAGCTTCCGGGCCCCCCACCATGTTGCGCGTCTCCAGCTCCGCACTGCGGTTACACGGTGGGGGGAGCACTCAGCTCCATTTAGGCTACTGGGTTGTTTTGTTTTGTTTCTTTTTTTTTTTTTTAGATTTTATTTATTTATTCATGGGGGACACAGAGAGAGAGAGAGAGAGAGAGAGAGAGGCAGAGGGAGAAGCAGGCTCCATGCAGGGAGCCTGACGCGGGACTCGATCCCAGGACCCCGGGGTCACGCCCTGGGCTGAAGGCGGGCGCTCAACCCTGAGCCACCCAGGGACCCCGCTACTGGTTTTCTATATCCTCTTCTTTTCCTAGAGGGTGAACATGGTCCTTAGGCTCACCACTTATTCTGAGCCTCAGTTTCAGCATCTGTAAAATGAGGATAAAAATACCCACATTCCAGATATTTCTGTGAGAATGAAATCATGTATTTTGCAAGCCCAACCCCAAGGCTGTCACATGATAACGGCCGAGCCGATAGAACCGTTGCTGCTCTTACTATTCTATTGCTGTGCAGCCACTGGCCACCGGGTTGACCCAGGATCCAAACACGGTGCCCTGATGGCCTGATTCTCAGCGCGGTGACACCGGCTACCCTGAGACTCAACCGCCCGGCTCTGAGGGCGGGAACGTTTTGGTGGAGATTGAGCGTCAGGACGGTTCACCGCAAATAGCCAACGCGCTGGGAGCTGGGCGGGCAAACTGATTCCATGCAGAGCCGCCCCTGCTGCTGCTGCTCCGCGTGGCCGGCATCGCACGCAGCAGCCCAGCCAGTGCACTGGGGATGCTCAGGGCTCGGGCCAGTAAAATCGCATTCACAGGAGCAGGCAGCGGGCTGCATCGGGCCAGCGGGCTGCGAGGGGCCAGGCCCCGGAGTAAGCACTGCGCTGCAGGAAGAGACCCCGAGCGGACGGGGGGAGGCCCTGGCTCCAGCCGTGACCCGCGACACGCTTCAACGCACCTCCTTCCAGAAACCTCCCTGGCCCTACCCTGGGTGAGGGGCCTTGGTCAGCAGCTCCCCAGCGTGGCCCCACAGGGCTGGCTGTCTCCCCATCACGGGCTCGTGCAAGTGTTTTAAGAAGATGACATCAGGGACACCTGGGGGGCTCAGCAGTTGAGCACCTGCCATTGACCCAGGGCGTGACCCCGGGGTCCCGGGATCGAGTCCCACATCGGGTTCCCTGCATGGAGCCTGCTTCTCTCTCTGCCTGTGTCTCTGCCTCTCTCTGTGTCTCTCATGAATAAATAAAATCTTAAAGAAAAAAAGATGATGACATCACAGGGTGGTTGTAATCGGGGAGGACTCCTGGGAGAGGCGAGCCTGAAGCTGGAGGACTAACAGGGGCAGAGATTGTGGGTTGAAGGAAGAGGACACATCTGGTGTCGCAGGAGCAGGACGGGTGCGGGCTGCCCTGAGCCCCCGGGGGGCGTCATCCGTCCCAGCGGAGTGGGGACCTGCCACAGGGAGCTGTTAACCTTGGTGATGAAAGGCACCACTTCACGAGCACCAGAAATTGGCTAAAGTCATTAATTCTGCTCATGAAAGAAAATGAATGCTCGGGATGAGTGAGCCAGCGGCAGTGAGGGAAAGCTTGCTCTGCTCGGGTGGGGAAAGCCAGCGGCCACCTCCTGAGGGGAGGGGCATCTTCCCCTTGTTACCCTGCAGCAGAAGGAAGCTTTAACTGTCTTCCTTTTTGTGAGGGGGGAACTTTGTCCTCCAGGCCAGAAATCTCACGTTTCTCTAGAGGAGGAGAGAGAGGATAATCCAACTGCCCCCCTTCACCTGCCCCTCGAGCCGCTCACGTCCCCTCCTGGACCATTAGGAGCCGCTCGTGACGGTGCCTTGGCCCCACCTGTGGGGTCAGGAGCTGCGCCCTGGCTCCTGCCTCAGTGGTGGGTCAGCACTGCTCATCAGGCCCTAACCTGCCCGGGACCAGCTGGGAGGGGAGGGGGGGCGGAGGGATGCGGCACCTGCTCCTAAGCAGCGTCCTTGATGAGCCTGATGGAGGGAAGCACTTTGAAAGCTTCGCCTGCTTAATCTCATTTAAGTTTTAGGACAATCCTTGGAGATGAGGATGAAGAGGCTGAGCCTCAGGGAAGGTAAGCTGGAGTGCGGTGGCCCCAGGCGACCCCACGCGGCCCTCGGCGCCCCCAAGCTTCCCGCGTCCAGGCGCCCCCCGCAGCAAGGCTGCAGCCTGGGGTCCCCAACAAGGACCTCCTGCACCAGCGCAGCCCCACCCTCCGAGGAGCCAGCACGCCCAGGGGGTCTGGGCACCTGCCACCTGCGGCCAAGCACAGCCCGCCACCGGCCTGCTGCCGCCTGAAGCCTTTCATCAGGAAAGCGAGCTCTGTGCCCTCCACAGCCCGCTACGGAGGCGCGGCTTCCCGACAAGGCCCCCGTGTCCCCGTCACCCGGCGCGCTGAGCCGTGTCCCCAGGTCGGGACAGTCTGTGTCTGTGTCTCTCTGCCTGTGTCTCTGCCTCTCTCTGTGTCTCTCATGAATAAATAAAATCTTAAAGAAAAAAAGATGATGACATCACAGGGCCGGCCACAGATGCCGGCCACGCGGAGCAGCAGCAGCAGGGGCGGCTCTGCATGGAATCAGTTTGCCCGCCCAGCTCCCAGCGCGGCCCACTCGCAGACGTGGGTATATGCGGTGTGTCGTTGCCATCCCGCGGTCGGGCCATCCGGGCCGCGAGCTCAGAAACAGCCTCGCAGGACACGCCCGGCGGGAGCTGCTGGGGTCCACCGCAGACCCACGGGCAGCTGGGGCCAGCGGGCTCGCTGCGACGTTAGGCGCTTCCCTCGCTGTCTCGGGACATTCCTGTCTCCCAACAGATCGCCACAGTGTCCAAACCCGCGGGAGGAGCCCTGGCCACCGGGCGAGCTCCCGGAGCTTCAGAAACGAGATGACAGTTCCCTGCCGCCAAGTCGTTCTCACCGCACGAAGCCTCCAACGTGACCGTCGCTGGAGCGGACGGGCCCGAGGAGCTTCCCACTGGCCCCTGCAGGGAGGATGAGCGGCGTTTCTGTGAGAGAGAGCGAGCTGCTGCTGCGGGCGGCACCCGACACGTGCCCCGGAATCTTCTGGAAAAGGTCTGAAAGCATTGTTCCGCTGCTTGACCCATTGCAGAGTCGCTCCCCACCTTGCTGATGCCCTTGCACGTGCTCAGCCCCGAAAACCACCACCATCTGTGGGTCTGGAGCGGACTCGCCCAGGAGGCCCTAGGATCACGCCGACCGCCGCCTTCGCTCTGCGGACTCCGAGCCCGAGCACCGTCTAAGGGGCCGCTGTGCTTGTAGAACAGGTCCCCTGCAGGCCTAGGCCTGTTAGCAAGGGGGAGACCTGCACCTCCAAATGGCTGGAGTCTACTTTTACGAATCCGGAGTAATCTGGGGGGTTTGAGTGCCTACTCACTTCACATGGCGACCCTGGCTGGGGGGTGACCCCGGGGTGTGTTGTCATCGGGCACGGCGAGGCCCACACTCCAGCAGCCACTGCCACCGAGGGGACATTCGGTTACGTCTCGCCCCCGAGCCGGAGGCATGTGCCCCAGCCCAGCGGGCCACCCGGGGAGTACCAGGTCTGTCGGGAGCCAGAAGGGGCAGGAGGAAAACAAGAACAAAGCCTTTATTGTGGTTGTTGGGAGACGTCGGGCAAGCAGGGTGTGCAGCTGAACAGGCCGAGGTTGCAGCGGCGGCCTCTCGTGGTCCCGTACCCGGCGCTGCGCTGACGTGGGGCAGGGTCCTCGCACTGCGGGACCTTGTGATAAACAGCAGGCGGGGAGGGCTGAGGGCTCCGGGTTTGCTGGCTGGAATTCAAGGACACCACGCAGGGAGTCGCTCGCCATCTGTAGGAACCGGTTGTCACTCAGGGTCGTCCCTCCGGGTCACAGGCTCCAGGACCTCAGAGACTGTAAAGTACAGAGAAGAAACATGACCAGGACGACCCGCGCGATGGCTTGCCGCCGGGTCACACGCGCGTTCGCATGGAGCGTTTTGTGAGTAGCAGCCTGTGCCCGTGGGCTCTCGGGGCTCACTGCTGACGATGCTGCATTGGGTCAACAGGAAACCTGACGCTGTTCCTGCACGGACCTCACAAGGTGGCCCCGCATCTTTCCATCCCCGGTTCCCATGTTGCAGGCAGAGGGACAAGCACGCAGCTCTGCGGGGGAGGCAGCCCTGCCCTCGGGGAGCTCTCGGTTCTGCAGAGAAAACTGCCTCCATAGCACCCGAGGCTGCTGGTAAGAAGCACCTTCTCAACAAACCCATAGCACGTAGCGCATTTGGGAAAAAAGAGGGAGAAACGCGGCTTTGGGTCCAACGGACCAGGAAAAAAAAATTAAGAAAAAAGAAAAAAAAAAAAGGATTCTTTGGGGCCTTTATTCTCTTTGCTCCAGAGAGTTGGAGGCGGGGGACAGGGGGTCCCTCAGCGTCTGAATCCCAGGAACCGGCTGAGCAGGAGCAGGTCTGCAGCCACACCCCAAAGCACCATGTTTGACCCCAGAGCTGGCCCTTCACCTCACAAAGCACAACGTGCTTATTAAATCTGTCTTATTTCACCAAATAACGCTCAGCTTTGTGTTTGTGTGCGTTTCGGTTTTATTTTGTATTTTTATTATTTTTTTTCTATTTTTTTATTATTATTTTTATTTATTGGAGTCCAGTTTGCCAACATATAGCATAACACCCAGTGCTCATCCTGTGAAGTGCCCCCCTCAGTGCCCGTCACCCCCACCCCCCGCCCACCTCCCCTTCCCCCAACCCTAGTTCGTTTCCCAGAGTCAGGAGTCTCTCATGATCTCTCACCCTCTCTGATATTTCCCACTCATTTTTCCTCCTTTCCCCTTTATTCCCTTTCACTATTTTTTATATTCCCCAAATGAATGAGACCATATAATGTTTGTCGTTTCATTTTTAAACGCTGTCTGTGACCTACACACCGAGTTTAGAACAAGTAATGGATTTTGACCTGAGACTTGAAAAATCTTTTCTAAAGGGAACACAACGCCCTCCAGAAGTCTCAACCAGAAGCCAGGATCCCACTGACAGTTCTTTTTTTTTTTTTATTTTATTTATGATAGTCACACACACACACAGAGAGAGAGAGGCAGAGACACAGGCAGAGGGAGAAGCAGGCTCCATGCACCGGGAGCCCGATGTGGGATTCGATCCCGGGTCTCCAGGATCGCGCCCTGGGCCAAAGGCAGGCGCCAAACCGCTGCGCCACCCAGGGATCCCGACAGTTCTTTAAATTAAGTATGTTTACTGTTTTAATCAAGAATTCAGACAATATGGGGAGCCCCTGCTCCCCCCGGCTCATCCCGGCAGCTGGCGGCCCACACCCGGTGCGTGTGCACACTCACACTCACACTCACACTCACGCAGCAAGCGTGTAGGTCCTCCCTGACAACTTCAACACATGTACCTCCTGTCGACTCCGCACCCTTTCTCCTTTGTCCCTATTTTGCAATCTCCAGGGATCCCAGATTTGTAAGGGCCACAGAAGCCGGTCTCAAGCCCACCCCTACTCCGCCCCCACCCCTTCATCTCCCAGAGGCCAGTGCGTTTGTTCCGACCTGCAGGCCATATCCATGCTTATTTGTCCTCCTGGGGCCAAGAAGATGGAACGGAGTCACGGGGGTTCTCCGCTGACGGCGTCGAGTGGGCCTCACGACCTGTTGTCGGGCCCTTCCCAATTCCAGGGCAGGCGCAGCCTGGCCAGAGGGGCCCCCGCAGACGGGCTTCGAGCCTCCGGCCGAGTGGCCAACGGAGAGCAGAGGGCTCAGGCCGCTAGGGACCCCACCTGCCTGCCGCCGCCACCCCCTAGCTGCACTCATGCCTGGTGCCCCTCCCCACCCCTGCCCTGCTAGCCTCCCCCCAAGCCTCGCCTTCCTCCTCTGCCCCAGCTCTGCCTGCAAACTCCGCCCCTGACCTGAGGCCTCGGCCCCTCCCTCTGGCTTGGGTCAGGTCTGGGGTGCTTAGGAGAGCTCTGCACACAGGGCAGCTGCTCCTCAGTCGGCGCCGACGTCAGTGCGGGCCAAGTGCATCACCAGCCTTCGTGAAGGGGGTGCAGGGGGGGCTCGTCTTCCCGAAGATGCAGTTGGAGCGTCTTCATCAGGAGATGGGAGGATGGAAGAGGCCTCCCGAGTCAGAACAAGAGCAGTCCCTGAGGAGGGCGGCCGTGCGCACGGGCACCCACAGGCCGCCCCGGAGCTCGCTCCCCAGCAGAAGCCCAGCTCCCAGGACGGAGCCCCCGATGGGGCCTGAGCGGCAGGGAGTGCTCCTGGACCAAGATGTCTACACAGCACAATTAGGAAAGGGCTCGGAATGAAATTAAACGGCAGCCCGGTTACACTTTAATCACCGCAGGCAGATCAGGACGCTGCTGTGGTCACAACAAAGGAACCTCTATCCATTGTCCTGTGGGGATTCGCATTGGGGACGCAGTGATGCTCCTGCCAGGCGCGCGGCGTCTCCGGAAAGTCACTGTGTCCTCCTCGGCGTCCGGGCGGGAGCTGAGGCGCAGAGCCCTGTGCAGGTGGCTCCTGTCCAGCCGGGCTGGAGGACAGAGGGGAGCGCAGAGCCGGCCCAGCAGGGGGGGGGGGAGCAGCCGGAGCCGGTGGCCCTGAGCTCGGGCAGGGCCAGCAACACCGCAAAGCAGAAGAGGAACAGCAAGCCCCCACATGAGGCCCGGCGCCCGCAGGGAAGGCGAAGGCCCTGACCGGCTCTCAGGGCTGGGGCAAGGGGACGCTTCCAAGGTTCTCCCATTGTCCTCGCTGTGCCCACTGGTGACTCGTGGCTGAGCGCACTGTCATTGCACGGACACTCATGCCCGCCCACAGCCGCCTGGCCTTGGACCAGAGAGGGTGCAGGTGGGGAAGGCGCTGCCCAAGGTGGCCGCTGCCAGCATTCAGGGGGCTCCCGGAGGGCCGGGCGCGGGTCACTGAGCCCCTGGGGCCTGCAGCAGGTGCCCGGGAACCGTGGAGGCAGGTGTCCCCTCCTACGGCGCCACCAACAGACGGGGTCGGGGACAGGGGGACAGATGGGGGGGCTGAGGTGGGCGAGGGGATGGCATGTAGGGCAGGGTGGCATGGGGGGGGCCATGGCAGTGGGGGGGACGGCGTGGGGGGCAGAGGCGGGGTGGCAGGTGGGGTGGACGGGGATGAGACGGCGGGGGGTCAGCACTGGCACCAACCACTGAGCAGCCTAAACTCCACTTACTGGGTATCCACAGCTCCCAGCGGTGCCAGGCCCGTCCCCCGCCCACCCCAGCCCCCTGCAACGCCCCTCGACCCCCCGCCCACCCGTGAGAGCCCCCCTCCCCCTCTCTTCTCCCCCTCTCCCCTCCCCCGGTCCGCGGACTCTAAGCCGATGCCCCCACCAGGAGGTCAGTGTTCATGGGGCAGGAGCTCGGACCCGGCCGCAGCCCACGGCACACACCCCCACCGTGTGGACCCGGCTCTTGAGTGGCCAGGTCAGGTCCTTCTGCAGCAGCGCGCCCGGTGGAGTCGGGGGTGACCCCAAAATATGCCCCCACCCCCCAGCCCCCAGGCCCAAGGGAAGGGCCCTCCCTGCCGCAGCTTTCTGCCCAGGTTGGGGGCACCGCGAATGAATGGGCGGGCGCAGCAGTCAACCCCACACACACACAGTCCACATACCTACCGGGCACTTTACCTGATTACATCATTGCTCCTCTTTTAGGGTTTAAGCAAGGACTGTTTCCTGCGCTCTGTGTGTAGGGGAGGCCGCGCACCTCGGCGAGCGCACAGCCCGGGCAGGGGGGCCCAGCCTGGGAGCCCCGGGCACCATGGCGGCTGTGCCCCCAAACAAGAACACGGACCGCCTCTCTCGGGGGCACCGACACGAGCCATGAACGACGAGGCCACTCCCAGAGTGGGGCCTCAGGGTCCCTGCCCCACGGACACACGGCCCTTGGTCTCAGCGCGGGACAGGCCACCCGTAAGGTGACAACAGGAGGAAGGTCCCGCTTCACTGGGTAGAGCCCAGTGTCAGGCAGCAGCTGTGGCCCATTAGGGCCAGAGCCCTGGGGGGCGGCCTGCGGGACTGTCGGTGCGGCCAGCAGGGGCTGCCCCCAGGTCGAGGCCCTTCAGCCATCGCAGACCCCCCACAGCAGCCTGCTCCCGGGCAGCCACTCCCCAGGCGCCCGGGGCAGGGGGAGGTGCAGGGGAGGCACAGCGGGCTGGTCCCTCGCAAGCCTCCGAGGGAGGAAGGGCTGACCCCGCGGCCCCGGGGCCCCTCTGACTCACGTTTTGTGGCTCAGGCTCCTGCTGCTTCCGGCGGCCCATCATCAGGCCCGTCACAAGGCCTAGGGACAGGATCCTGGCTCCTCCTCTCTGCCGGGGCCCCCGCCCGGGGACAGGTGCAGCTCCCTCCCTCAGTGATCAAGCCATACCTGAAACCATTCGGCAGAGTATGGGCTGCAGAGTGTTAACAGGCCAGGCGAGCCAGCGCTACGACATCCATCCGGGTGACAGCAGACAACAGGCCGTCTGACGCGCTGTTTAGCAGTGGCTTGTAATTCTGCGCACGAGGGCCGTCCTTCCGCCGTGCGGACTCTAATGAACTGTCACAAACGCATTGTTGAGGGGCTGATGGATCATGCCGGGGAGACGGGTAATCCAGCTCCCGCGGCCCGCGTCAGCCTGCGCCCAGGGCCCAGAGCCACGCACCCTGGAGACTCGCGCTGCAGTGGGGCGGCCTCCCTGCACCCGCCGCGGGGAGCACATCAGCGCCCGCAGAGGTCCCCGCTCCCAGGCCTTTCCGGTCCTGCGGTCCCAGCAGACGCGAGGGGCGCCTCAGAGGACGGTCCGCTGAGCTCTAAAGGACCAGAGCCCGAGGCAAAGGGGCAGACCCAGCGAGGTGGAAAGTAGCTGGGGTGGACGGCAGGGTCTGTGTGGTGGGGAGAAGCCGTGGGGTCGACGCTGAGCGTCACCAACAACAGTCCACCTGCCCCCCATCAAGCTGGTGCAAAAGCAGGTGCATTAAGGAAGGTTCTCTCCCCGTGTGAGCCCAGAAGGCGCCCGTCCTCGGTTCCACGTTAGTCGTGCTGTTCGACTCTATCCAACACCTGCTCAAAGATGACAGTCTGGGCTCCAGAGCAAGAGAACCAATGGGGGAGAGAGAGCCTTCTCTTAAGGACTTGGCTCGTGTGATTTGCGGGGCTGGCAGGTTCTAGACCAATGGGGCAGGCCAGCACGTTGGAAATCCAGGTAGGAGGTGACGCTACAGTCTGGGTGCAAAATTACTTTCTTCTCAGGAAAGCTCGTTTTTTGTTTTTCTGTTTCTTAAGATTTTATTTTTATTTGTTCATGAGAGACAGAGAGAGAGAGAGAGAGAGAGAGAGAGGCAGAGACCCAGGCAGAGGGAGACGCAGAGGGAGACTCCCCTGCAGAGGGAGACTCCCCTGCAGGGAGCCCGACGTGGGACTCGATCCCGGGACTCCAGGATCACGCCCTGGGCCGAAGGCGGCCCTAAACTGCTGCGCCACCCGGGCTGCCTGGAAAGCTCGGTTTTGGAGACTTAAAAGCCTTCAACCGATTGGACCAGCCTCTCCCAGCTCCCACATTATGGAAAATAATCTATTTCTCTCTCTCACGGTCAACCGATGGTAAATGTTGAGTCTACAAAATACTTCCAGGGCAACACCTAGACTGACACTTACCTAGACGACTGGACACCACGGCCTAACCTCATGGACACCAAAAATCACCTCCCTACCAAGGGGCATTGCCAACCAAACGAGCTCGTGCAACTACACGACACGTCACGGGAGAACTATTTAGGGGAACCCCAGCCGTCTGTGGCTCACGTACTCCGTTTCACTAAATGTGACACAGCAACAACTGTATCGCCTTTTTTTTTTCGTTTTTTTTACATATTATTTCTTAGGAAAGGAGCAACTGCTGATTAAATCTGGACACAATGCGATCTCCTGACGTGGTTTTTGTTTTATATTTGTCCGGGGAGCTGGTTGGGTTTATCTCGGCTGCGTCTGCTGCTACATGTTACTCTTTTACATATGTAGAAAGAAAAACAGCAGATAAATTGAGTGAGACACTCTCAGGACTGCTTCCCAGCTTCCCATTCAGAACGTAACGCTCCTGATTCACTTTTGGTTCCGAGCTGGTGGTGTTCAGGTTTCCCCCACGATGCCCATCTGTGCGGTCCCAAGCTTGGCGGCCGCGACGGTTTTAAAGGAAACTATATGAGAACTAAAAAGAGATGTGGGAGCTCTTAAACAGGTTTTGCAATTATGTAGACCAACCGGCCTTGAGTCCCACTTCGGGAAGGCTGCTGGCACAGGCCTGGCCCACGGCTCCCTACAGCACGTGGCCCCCGCAGCTCAGAAAGGTCCATCGACACTGTCCCCTGGGTGGTCTCTAGGCCCCTGACACCAGCCTGCACGACCCTGCAGTCGAGGGGCTGGAGCTTCGGAACGCCGAATTAAGAATTCAGACAATATGGGGCAGCCCGGGTGGCTCCACGCTTTAGTGCCACCTTCAGCACAGGGCGTGACCCTGGGAGTCCCGGGATCGAGTCCCACGTCGGGCTCCCTGCAGGGAGCCTGCTTCTCCCTCTGCCTGGGTCTCTGCCTCTCTGCGTCCCCCACCCCTGCCCTTTCCTGCATGATCCAGAGAAGAGATGCAAGACCTGGACTTGACTCCTGGAAGTGGGATCTTGGGCAGGTGACTAGTTTCTCAGAGCTTCAACTCCCACATCTACAAAATCAAGATAATTAGGAGTGACCACGGCCTTATCCCCGTGATGGTTTGGAGAAGAGAGAAACAGAGACAGAGAGCGAGAGAGAGCGAGCGCAGGAACAGGGGGGAGGGGCAGAGGGAGAAGGAGAGGGAGAGCGAAAATCGTAAGCAGGCTCCGGACTCGGTGCGGAGCTCAGAGCATGACCGGACCTCACGACCTAAAATCACGACCTGAGCCGAAATCAACCCATGCTTAAGCGCCGAGCAAGGCGCCCAAGCACATCACCTGTATTAGCCACCGTTGTAAAGACTTGACTTGCCCTCACCACGGTTCCTGTGGTGATACAGACGCGGTCACCACCGCCGCCGCCACCGCCGCGGTCACTGAAAGCTGTGGACGACCGTCATCACTGTCATTGTTCTCCTTTGGAAGCCACATCTGATGGCCGAGATAAGGCTTTCCTCGACCTAAGGACCAAGGGCTGGGAAACGGTTAGCGTCAGCCTCCTTCACCAGCGTTTAGTAGGTTCCCAGGTGCCTGGGACAAGGCTAGGCAGAGGGCAAGCAGAGAGCCTCCACCGTCCGGGCGATTAGGGTTTCACCGCAAGGTTGCACAGGAGCTAAATTCTGATGGGATCGCGCATCATAGGGCTCAGATGCGCTGGAAAATCCTGAACCGCGGAATCACAGAGCTCCAGTCTCCACTTTCCATCAAGAGATCTAGAACAATCCAGCACAACAACCAGGCCGGTCCAACCACCGGCCTGGAAGTGATGGCGGGCTCAGCTACGCGCCCAGGGACAAGCCCTCCTCCTTGCCCTGCTCGCTTGCTCCCGCCTCTCGCCCTGTCCCTGGGCATCATCATCCCAACAGACGGCCTGGTCTGCACCCAAGCCCTTTCCTCAGGCCCTGATTTCAGGGAAAACCTAGACAAGGCAATGACTACAGTGTTCTGAATTTAGACTTCAACTTCAGAGAAGAGAGGGCTCGTGTCATTGGAATAAGTGAGTTGTCAGAGAAAAAGGAGAAGACACAGGCTCTACACACACTTTTGGGAGAAATCCTCATTTATAGGGCAGAAGAGGAAGGGATTGTGCCGGTCCCGACGATGCAGAGAATAAACCTTCCATGAGACGTGCCAGGGCTTTGGGTGCCTGACAGGTTGCTGTGGCTTCTCCGTCTACGGGGCTGGGGGGACAGCCCAAGCCGTCTGGCCCCTCTGGAGATTTGCATTTCATCCAAATAACTGACGTGGAAAACAAGGTCTGGACCCTAACCTGCTCCCTACTATTTAAAAAAAAAAACACAAAGCACATTTGTGCTACTGAGGATGCTCCCTCCCTCTTAAGCCAAGAGATAAAAACCAAAGGGGAAAATCCAAAGACTCAAAGGTCACCACGTACAAGCCCTTGACTCTAAGTCCATATAAGACTTGGTTCCCTGGCTTTCCCGCTCAGGCCTCCATCCCCCTCTCCTACCGCTTTTCACCCTCCAGACAGGTTTCTCCAGTACCAGTAAGTGGGGGGTGGGAGGGAGCAGAATGCGGAGTCACGTGGAATAAAGGTGCTCATCACTGTCTGATGCCACAGAGGCTGAGGGACGGGAGGCTGAGGAAGCGCCACAGTCTTTGGTGACCTTTAAGAACACAGGCCCAGAGGGCATGAAGCTGAAGACCGCGTGAGGTGGGAGGACCAGAGAGAGCAGAGGGGGTAAACCCGGCAGCAGCGAGAGGGAACAGCGGCCAGCTGCAAGGCTGAACAGCACAGATGTTGCGGGGAAAAGGTCGGGAGCGCGTCAGACGCGGCCAGGATGGGCGAGGGGCTGCCAGGAGCATCCGCCGAGCTCCTGCCCACCTCCCCCAGCCCACCTGTGCTTCTGCATCCACACTATGCACCTGCATCACCCAGCGGTGTACTCAGCAGACACTGGGCAATGAGCAAATACGTGCACGATGAAATCAGAGGCAAGAAAGAGGAGGGATGAGGAATGGAGAACTTGACATACAAAAGAAGGGAAATGGGAGTTTCCACTGGATCGTCTCAACTTCCTCAGTTGAGTAAGAGAAAACTGTCATCTCAAAATGAGACAGATGGAGGAGGCGCTAGAGGGAGGATGCAGAGCTGCCTCGGAAGCCATGCGCTCAGCTGGGCCCCGGCGCCCCGGTGGGTCCAGCCCCGGGAGCCTGCGAGGACCGAGGGCCAGATGGGTCCTGGCATTGCAAGCAGTGCAGGGGGGGAGGGGCTCCAAAGGGCGGCTCCAGCGCTCAGGGCACGCAGGACACGCTGCTCGCTGTGACACTCCGTGCATGTGTGTGGAGGTGCGGGGTCGCAGGCACACCTGCTCCAGCAGCCCCAGGCCCGGTTGGCCAGAGGGCCCGCGGCCTCACCTGCAGCCGAGGAGCCGCCCGCTGCGGCAGGGGCACGGCAGGCCCAGCGTGGGCTCCTGGCAGGTGCTCGTCGGCAAAGGTTTCCCACTGAGCAGCCCTCCAGCCCTGGCTGCACACTCGTCATCTGGAAACACTGGGTATGAACAAGCCCCATAAGAAGTCTATTTAGATTATTGCAAGAGATTCCCACGTTACTTTAGTCAGTGAAGGAAAAGGAAGAACCGTTGGAGCCTTTAAGTCTAATTTCAAATGTTGTAAATTTCTAAGTGGTTGTAAGAAAATGGTTCTAAAACCTTTATCGCCTACTTGTGTGCACAAAGTCTCCAGTCAATGGTGCCTATCAAGACTTCCAACAAATCATCAGCGAGTCCGGGGCAGAAATCGGAGCTATTTTAAGCACCAACACTGATATATGAAAGAAAAAAAAGGTATGCTCATGGAAACCCATTCAATTTTCTCATCTTAAAATTTTTATGGATTTCCAGAATTCTTACACAAATTCATCACCTAATATATCTCTCTAGGACTCTGTATGTTACGATTCCTCATCAGCTCTCACATAGAAGGTAATGAGCGCTGTCACCACGTGCCACCTAGATGCCACCAGACGCCCTCCTGGCTGCCCGGCGCCGCTCAGACGTCACCTCCTGTGGAAGCCACGACACAGGAGGCTTGGGGAACAAAACCAAAGAGGATGAGTAACAGCTGGCATGGGCGCCGTGGGCCAGGCCGGCCACCACGCTACGGTCCTGCAAAGCTCCCGCGTGAGGAGCGCGCACCGAGGAACCAGCACGCAGCACCCAGGAGGTTCGAGGTGCGGTTGCAGGTGGCCTGAGCCCACCCGGTGGGGCAAGTGCAGGGAATGGGGCTGCTCAACTACTGGGGGTTCCAATCCACCCCAGGTAAACACCCGCAGGCCGCGGCCGCCTCGGGATGCCCCGGAAGCATCCCTCCCTGAGACGTCACCATGCGTCACACACACGAAGCCCCTCCGTTGTTAGGTGGTCCCCTCGCCCTGGGCTCCAGTCACCTGAAATGTCACAGTATCCCCTGTTCTGTGACTGCAACCCGCCACACCGGCCTCAGATGTCATCCACTCGGGGCACCACGTCCAGGCCTGGAAAATCACAGTGTGGGGTATCACTGCACCAGGCAGTGGACTCAGGTTCAGGTCTGCTTGGGCCACCGACCGTCTTAGGGACCTCTGGCCCCCTGTGTCCCTCTGGCCTCAGGTTCCTCATTTGGGAAAGGGTTTTACTAGATGATCTTTAAGGTCCCTTCCAGCCTTGACATTTTCCATTTCTGAGGCAACCGATATCCCAAAGATTGGATTATTTTTTTTAAAGATTTTATTTATTTATTCATGACAGAGAGAGAGAGAGAGAAAGGCAGAGACACAGGCAGAGGGAGAAGCAGGCTCCATGCAGGGAGCCTGATGTGGGACTCTATCCCTGGACTGCAGGATCATACCCTGGGCTGAGGGCGGCGCTAAACCGCTGTGCCACCCGGGCTGCCCATCAAAGATTGAATTAAATGTTGATTCACACCGCTGGGTCAGCATCACTGGGTTGCAACCCCCTTGACAGCAGCTCTGTCCCTGGTGCTGAGAACAAATGTGGGCACATGTAAGGACTCAGCAAGTATTGGATGGACAGATGGACAGATGCATGGGTGGATGGATGGTAGATGGAGGGATGGATGGACGGATAGATGGACAGATGGATGGATGGATGGACAGATGGATGGACAAATGCATGGACAGATGGATGGATGGATGGATAGATGGACAGATGGATGGATGGGTGGACAGATGGACGATGGATGGATGCATGGATGGACGGATGATGGACGGTAGATGGATGGACAGATGGATGGAAGACAGGTGGACAAATGGATGGATGGATGGTTGATGGATGATGGATGGATGGATGGACAGATGTATGGATGGGTGGATAGACGGACAAATGGATGGATGGACGGATGATGGATGGATGGATAGATGGACGGATGGATGGACAGATGGACGAATGGATGGGTGCATGGATGGATGGATGGACAGAAGGATGGACAGATGGATACACTTCCTAGGAATATTTTCATGTCACAGTCTCTGTTTAAGACACTGTAAAGTTCATCCATTTGAAGAAAGCTCCAGTAGGGCAGCGGGAGTCAGCCCACCACAGCCTACGTGGCACATTCAATGTCAAAACCACACTGGGAGAAAATGTACTGAAAGTGGAGTTGTGAGAACACGCCCCTCAGAATTCCCAGGCCGGGGAGCCAGGGAAGCTGGATCCTCACGTGCCCAGTTTTGGAAGGTTTCCAGAAGGAAGGAGGACTTAAGATGCTGTTTGGAGGATGAGAGTCTGCTGGGTCGTGGAAAAGAGCGCGAGGCCTGTATTGGAGAAGCCGTAAGTGGCTGAACCGAGGTCCCGTCCTCGTGGTGAGTGGGGAGGACCCGCTCTGCACGCTCAACACTCGCTGGGTCTGACCCTCGGCCCAGTGAGCCCTGGTAAGAAGGGTGACGCCCAGGAGGCCAGAGAGCCTGAGGAGCCGCCCTCCTCCTCCCGGCCTCGCTGGGGGAGCCCTCCAGCCCCCGGGGTCAGCCCAGAGTGACCTGGGATGTCTGTCCACCTGTCTCGCCCCCCGCAGCTACCGCCTGCCTCCCCCTGGGTCACCTGTACTGTCACCAGGGCAAAGCCTTCAGACAATGAGCCCGGGCACAGCCTTAGGACGCATCTTCCCAGGGCAGGTCGCCTGCCGCGCCACAGGTGCATCCCTTCCTGGGGGTGGAGCCCGGCGACACCCGGCGGGTCTGGTCTGTTCACCTGCCTGCTCCCGGCCCTTGGCCCCGGGTGCCTGCAGGCACCTGCAGCTCCTTCTCCGTCCTCACCCGGGGCCCTCCCTCCTACAGGTGCCACGGACTCTGCCTCCTGCCCTGTTCCAGCCCCGAGAGCCCCCGTCCTCCATCCTCAAATCTCTCTGTGACCTCTGACCCCGCTCCCTGCATCGTATCCTCGCTCTCTGATCACAACTGCACACATTCTAAGGGCCCAGGAATGAGACCGTGAGCATCACTGGGGCCAGTGCTGCCCACCACTGTGGAGGCTCAAAACTAGCCAGTGGCCCTCCAGTTATAAGGGAAAAAAAAAACAGCTAAGGCGCTGACAAGGCCTGTACAACCAGGTCTTCGGTGACCTCTGGGAGTGGACGTCTGCTACTCACCTTTGCTCAGCTGCTTCGCTTCGCCAGAGCCCCCTCGCCATGCCTCCAGCAGCCAGGCCTCCATCACCTCGGAGCCTCCCCCGGGAGCCCTTCTCTCACACACGCACAGGGCAACCCCCTGTCCTCCGGGTCTTTGCCTCTTTGTGGCCTTCGCAGCGAGGGCCTCCTCCCCACTCCCTCCACGTCGCCATGGCCTCCCTCCCCATCACTGCCCTGGCACCTGCCACCCCTCATCTCTTCCTTCCTTGCCCTATCACCTTCCTGGAGGCTTCGTATCTTCCTTTCTCACTTGTTTACAGCCCACATCCCCTCACTGATGAGCTCCAAGGTCTAACCACAACCTCGGTGCATCTAATTGTCCCCAGAACTCACTGGACACTCCATAAGCACCTGCGGGATTCTGCTATCCATTCAGAACCATCCCCCAAGCTCCTACGGCCAGGGCCACGAGGCCACAGAGCTCAGGAGGGCATTGCCCACGTGTGGCCTTGGGACGGGCTCGCGTGGCGGGAGAGGCCCTGGGCTCTGTTCCAGCAGGAAGCAGATGGAGGAAGGTCTCTGCCCTCGGGGGAGGACACCTGGCGGGGAGCCACCAAACCAAACCAATGACAGAGGCAAGGGTAGAAGACGAGCTCGCTGGCCACCTGGAAAGATGGTAGCACCACAGGGGACTGTGCACGTCCTCGGCCCCGACGCCTCCCCCTGAGGCCCAGAGGGCGGCTGTGCCATGGCGTCCCCCCCTCCCGTCGCAGCCCCAAGTCAGCCCGTCGGGGGCCGTCAGTCCATGGCCAGCCCCCAGCAAGAAGCTGCGTCCCCACGCGTCCCGCCAGCGAACCAGGAGCCGTGAAGAAGCCGGAGTCCCGGCCTGGTGGGAAGGATACGCGCCCCTCCCGAGGGCACCCCCTCTGGGCCCCCTCTCTTCTCTCTCCTCGGGGACGCAGCTCGGAGCTGCAACGGAAGCAACCGAGGCCTTTCTCGGAGACCGACTTGGTCACTTAGTGGCGCAGGCACCGCAGGGCTGCCCTCCGAGGCCCTCGGGGCTCCCTTGCTGCACCCCGGCCGCCAGCACCCAGAGTCCCAGCCTGGAGGGCACGTGCCCCGAGCTCCCCGCACACCCCTGTATTCCGTTCACACCTCGGGAAGGCCAGGGGCAGAGGATCCTGCGTACGGACAGGGCAGGGCCAGCTGCTGCTCGCTGCCCCACTCGGGCCAGGCCTTCCTGATCCGCAGTCCCCGCGGACAGCAGGCACCGGGCGTCGGGAGGAAGGACCCAGGCCCGGGGAGGGTAAGTGACCGGCAAGTCACACGGCCAGTACGTGTGCGGCACGTCTGGCCCCCGAGCCCGGCGGGTGCTTTCACTCCCGGGTCCCGTACTCCCTCAGAAGTGCGTCCTCGCCACGACTGCAGGTGTCGCCATCCCAGCCTTAGCAGCAGGTGGCCGCCGGGGCTCAGCCCACCTGCCTGCCCAGCACCGCCCCCGGACCCCAGGCCTCCCCCCCAGAGCCTGGAACACAAGCCCCGGCGCCTGGTTAACGGCTGGTGCGTGTCGCCCTTTGCAGCCGAGTGCTGACAGTGCCCGGAGCCGGCGGCCTCTGGTCCCTCGGGTGCTCCGGGGGTGCCCAGGGCGGGACAGGCCCAGATGTCACTCAGAGCCCGTGACGGCCTTGTGCGGTGCCACTGCGCGCCCTGTCCTGCGGGTGTCCCCCCGCCACCCCCCAGCCGCGGGAGCCATCAGGGACACTCAGTGTGGGACCTTCAGGCCGACGACAGCTTGATGGGCGGCACTAAAAAGCTCTGTAAAGATGGTGAAGATGCCGCATGCCTGCCTGCCTGAGTGCGTCTCTTTATGTGTCTATAAACGTGATACCATCAAAGCAGAGCCTTGGGACCATCAATCTGCCCCCCGCCCGCAGGGAGCCGCGCACAGGTGACGGCTGGGCCGAGGTGGCCACACGGCCTGGGCCAGGGCTGCGGTGGTGGAAAAGAGGCTGGCAAGGGGCAAGAGGGAAGAGCCGACAGGTAGAGGGCAGGACACACGGGCAGGGGCAGGGGAGCCTGTGGGGTGCCAAGGGGCCCCGGGCAAGGGAGACGCGGGGACCCGGGGAAGGCCAGGACACGGCGGGTGAGACCAGGAGGCGTGGGGGGCAGAGGCGGCAGGGAGCCCGGGAGGAGGGGGAGGAGAGCTCCCCACCTTCACGGCCTCGCAGCCGGACACGTGGGACCCCGGGCTCCTCCGGGCGTGTGCACACGGGGCACGAGGGGCTGCGGCGTCAGGGCCGTCCCCAGAGCTCCGGACCCAGCCTCAGGCCCCGAGGACCAACCGGGGCCTCTGCAGCCCCAAACACTGTAGTGGGGGGCCAGCACCCACGACCCCGTGATGCCTCCTGCGGCGCCAGCGCCCCTGAGCCCACGGCCCCGAGAGGTGCCCAAACGCCGGGCCTCCCCCCACCGCCCCGACCCAAGGGGAAGAGGAGCCGGGTGGGGCCGGAGGTGGCTTCAGGCTCCAGCTTCAGGCCTCGGGGCTTCGGGCCTCAGGGCTTCGGGCCTCAGGCTTCGGGCTCAGGTCTTTGGGCCTCGGGCCTCGGGCCTCGGGCCTCGGCAAAGAGCAGCAAGGGCCTCGGGGAGTACGCAGAGGTTAGGGAGCGGATCTCACCTGGGGGTTCAGAGGCTGCTCTGCTCTCACGGGGTCATCCCAGGACCGTGGAGCCGGCAGCTCCCAGCCCAAGCACAGCCGGGAAGCCCCCGACCCCGCTGTGGTGAGGCCGTGGAGACGCGGCTCCTTCCCAGGCCCACAGCCCGCGGCCCAGCTGGTCCCCATCACCGAAGGCCCGGCTGTGTTCTGTCCTCCCAGAGCCACCGGGATGGGTCAGAGGGAAATGTCCCGCCGCCCAGGAGGGAGGACACCCAAGAGGGCGGGCACCCAGGAGGGCGGCACCTAGGAGGGCTGGCCCCCAGCAAGGCAGCACCCAGGAGGGCGGCACCCAGGATGGAGGGCACCCAGGAGGACAGCACCCAGGAGGGCAGCACCCAGGAGGGCGGGCACACAGGAGGGAGAGCACCCAGGAGGGCGGCACCCAGGAGGACAGCACCCAGGAGGGCGGCACCCAGAAGGGCAGCACCCAGGAGGGCGGGCACCCAGCAGGGCCGGCGAGGACGGGCATGGCCGCTCTCCCTGAGGGCCTCACCTCCCCTGCAGCTCGGGGACATGACGGTGGGGCACCAGGCCTCCCGAGAGCACAGGGACGAAGGAGCGGCTCCACCCAGGCAGCCAAGGCGAGGGCCAGAGATGCCAGCGGCCCAGCCCTGCGGAGCGGAGCTTGGGGTCTGTGTCCCTCGGCTTCTCCCTTTGCTGAGACACTTCCTGGCGCCACCGAGCACACCTCGGCTCCCCGGGGGGCTGGGCGGGCCGGGCGGGGGCGCAGCGGCTGGGGGGCCGGTCAGGAAGGTGGCGGGGTCGCCGCGGCCCGGGCTCAGGCCGGTGACAACGGAGCGTCAGAGCACACAGAAGGCTCCGGGTGCCCCCACCGCGGCTCCGGGCGCGCTCAGGCACTGGTCTCTACCCGGCCTGTCCCCGGGCACCTGCTCCTGCCGCCGAGGCCCGCACAGGTGTGTTGAGGAAGCACTGACCAGGGCTTGGGTGGGCTGTCGGGGCCCTCCTCCATGCGCAGACAAGGGCTGCACCCCCGCCCGGCCGTCCCACTCACAGACCACGGGGGTCTCCGCCGTCCACACTCAGGAGCAGCCCCAGAGGGGAGCGGGCCCTGCCTCATTCTCGGGGTGTCTACCGGGTGGCAGCACCGGTGCTAACACAATGGTCCTCAATCCATCAATACACGATCAGTACGCGTTCCATATTCGTGGAGCACCTGCTGTGTGCACGGCACCTTCTGTGCAACATGCACGAGCAGAGCACAGGGCACAGCCGACCCAAGACCCTTCACGCACCAAGCGGTCCCCACGAAGCGCCCCTCTGGGCTTTGGGGTTCTGACCCGCCCATGCCTGATTCGGGCCCCTCTTCCTGCAGGGGCTTCAGTATTTTCCTACCAACGTAGGCGGGGGTCTTCAGATCATCTCTTCTGTGTTTTTGGTGGCTTTGACTTTTCCCATTACATTTGCCTTTTCATTGCCAAACACTTTGGATGCATAGAGTTTTTCTTTTTTAAAAAATATTTTATTTATTTATTCATGAGAGACACAGAGAGGCAGAGACACAGGCAGAGGGAGAAGCAGGCTCCACGCAGGGAGCGCGATGCAGGACTCGACCCGGGTCTCCAGGATCGCGCCCCGGGCCAAAGGCAGGTGCCAAACCGCTGAGCCCCACACCCCCACCCCGGGCTGCCCGAGTTTTTCAAGTGTAATCTAACCCGTTGTTACTTAACCTCATGACTTAGATGCCTATGGTACCCGTTCTCATTTAGAGGCAAGCATGAACTCAAATTTTCTTCAAGTTTCAATATGGTTTGATGTTCCCCTATTAACCCACGTCTCCTTTGATACATATTATCAAGTGAGAGTCTTAGCTGCTTACTTTTCCCAAAGAACAAGCCATCCCCCCTCCCCCCTCCCCCATCCCCCTTCCCCACCCATCCCCCTTCCCCACCCCTCCCCCCACCCCTCCCTTCACTTCTCCCCCACGCTCCTCCCCCGCCCTCCCCATCCTCCCCCTTGCCCCCTTCCCCTCCCCCACCGCTCCCCAACCCTCCCCACGCCCCTCCCCCACTGCTCCCTGGGCTCCTCCACCCCTGGAGCTCCCAGAACCTCTGCTTCCACCTCCCCTGTCCCTGCTCCCTCCCAGGACTCTACCCTCTCTGGGGCACCTGCAGCCCTACCTCTGCCTGTGTCCCCAGTGCCTGGCTTGCAACAGGCATTCGGCAAAAGGCAGCTTCACACAGACAGACCCCAATTCTCCCGAGGTCCACGCGCCCAGGACCCAAGGCCGCCCCACGGTCACCTTAAAGGTGGGCGGGGGCGGGGGAAGGTCACCAACACCGAGAAGGACAGGGCTGCCAGGTAACGCCACTCCGCAGCGGGCACAGAGCCCACTTTGCCAGGAGACCCCTAAATTGTAGGTTCTACCTGCAGCGACCATATTTTCTAAACCAAAACCTAGAAAATCCAGATCAAAATTAAATGGCATATGGTGACAGAGTCCTGAAGTGCTACGATCAGTACAAGTCAGCACCTACAAACCCCGGACCTAGAGCTGTGGGAAAGCCTCTTGGGGGAGGCGAGTTGGCCTCATTACGCTGGAGGGTGTGATGCGGCACCAACACCAAGCACTAGTCAAGTACCTCGCAGGTTAACGTGCTGGCAGCGGCTTCTGGCTCCCAGGAGATCACAAAGGGCGAAACACTCAGCGTCCTGCTGCCCAGGGAGAAGAAATGGCCCTTCAGAGACAAGACGCTCCCTCAGACCCCGTCTCAGGTGGCCCCACACCGTAGTTTGACCCCCTGAAGGACCAAGGAACATCGGTGCTATCCAAAGCCTGCAGATACTCCGTGATTTTGGGCAAATCACCTGAAGCCCCAGTTTCCAAATCTGCAGAATGGGTGCATTGGGTCAGTCAGTGGTTTGCAGCGTCTCCTAGAGCTCCCCAGAGGTGCTCAGAGGCCATAGGGGGGTTCCCCAAGCCCTGCACACACCCCACCTCACTCCCCGGGTCACAAGGCTTCCCCTCCCTGAAGCCCAAGCAGCAGCCTTTCTCCCTGCTTTAATTACTGGATCGTTTCATGCGGTTCTGTTTGTGAAGATCTAGTCCGCATGCCGCCGCACGGGAGGGGCCGAGGACCCTTTGGCTCTGGTTCCAGGCCTCGTGTCCTCGGGGAGCCTGGAAAACGGAGCAGCACTCGGCTACAGCCAGGGGTCCCCCCCACCCCATGAGGTGCTATCCTGGTGGGCGGACCAGATGGGAGCTAAAGTCTCCCCCACGGAGCCAGACCGCTGGGACACAGAGCCTCGGGCCCTATCCCCTCCACCTGCAGCCGCTGCCCTAACCTGTGCTTTGGCTTCTCTGACCTTTGGTCTCCTTTTTGTGAATCCACAGGAAAATGCGTCCCTGACAGCTTGACCTGAGGCAGGGTCGCACGGGGGGCCGCCTTCCCAGGCCAGGAAACAACCTTGCAACAACCCTGGCGGCTCCTAAGACGCTCTTAAGACGTAGCATTCCTTTGTTCAGAATTCTGGTTTGGGTGAGTTTCTTTACAGAAGCTTAATTGGGAAGAAAAGATAGGTCATGTTCCTGCACCATTATTAAAAGCATCCGTCCCCCCTGCTGTGAGGAGCTGCTGGAGAGCTGGAGGGCCCCGAGGGGCGGGGAGTAGTGAGAGAGCTCCGCACGCAGCCAACCCTGCTTCCTGGGCCCTGCGGCTCCCGCTCCAGCTCCCGCTCCGAGCTGGGCCCCAAAGCTGGGCCCCAGGACCCCGAGACGTGGCAGGTGCAGAGTGGGGCAGGGAGGGCTGCGAGCCCAGCAGCTTCCCTTCAGCCCTCGCCTCCCGTGGGGTGTGTGGGGTCCCTGAGATAAAGCCTCTCCCGCCCAGTGAGCCGGCGGGGGCAGGGGTGCCGGACCCGGTGCACCGAGTGCCCAACGCAGGTCAAGCCCAGCCTCCGGGGGCCTCCCGGTGGGTTCCCGCGCAGCACTTGCTTTCCCCCAGGCCCGGCACCCTGGGGTCCACCTCGGTCCCTGCACAGTCCCCTCCTGCAGGCCTGTTAGCCTGACCTCCTGGGCTCCGCGGTGCCGAGATCCCATGCCTGCCGGGCTCTTCGCCCACCCACCTCCACTTTGCGCGACCTTCGTGACCATCGGGCTGGCTCCCCTGCTGCTGGAACCTGCTCTGTGGGCTGCCCTGCACTGCCCCTCCCCTGATGCCAGCATCCCCAGATGTTCTTGCGCCCCATAAACCCTCAGGTCTAGGCGGCTGCGTTCCAGAGTCTGCCCGGTTCCTTTTGAATATGGTCAACCCATCAGGTGCCTCAGTTAGCACGTGAGGACCGACGTCCTCTATCACCGCGATGCTAAACTGACTCTGCAGACCAATTCACCGCAGAATTGCTAACAAGTCACTGGTTTAGACACAGCCGTCCATGCACCCAGAGGCACTTGGGATCACCAGGGCTCTCAGACCCAGCTCACCTAGCCCGACGGCTGCAGTTCAGGCTAGAGAGACCCCAGCTCCACAGAGGGACGTGACCGCCCGCGTCGCCCAGCAAGTCACTGATAAAGGGCATGACAACTGTCCGGACGCCGCGGAGATGGACATGGAGGCAGGAGCAGGACGGGACGCAGGGCCGGAGGCCAAGGCTCGCGAGCAGGAAAGTGGAAAAGAAACGCTGAGCTAACGGTGAGCTCCGGGGCCTCATCGAGGTCAGCATTGATAGACCTCGGGTCCCAGCGATACCGGGAAGGTCATGACAGGCATTTAGTCCACGGTGTTGCCCCCGGGCACCTCTGGGTGCTCACGGGCCCTCTCGCAAGCCCCCGGGCCTGTGAACACAGGAGGAGACCTGGGTCCCTGCGTTCCCGGATGCTCATGGACCGGAACGTGGGCAGCACAGCGAGTGCAGGAGAGAGAAGCCCTCCCCAGGGCGACCCCGCTGCCCACCAGGGCCCTGAGCCAGAGCTGCCCCCCCAGGGGCAAGGCGAGCATGGAGCTTGGCCGGGATCGCTGTGAGCCCCCTCTGTGTGTGTGCACACGTATGCGAGGGGCCCCAGGGCCACGTGCCCGACAGCCAAGTGGGCCCAAGTGGGGTGCAGGGCGGCAAGCAATCGGGAGCCCCGCATGCGGAGGCAGCCAGCTCCGTCTGCAGCTTGCTCTCAAGAGCTAAATGACACGTAATTCAGTTAAAGGAGAAGGAAGCAAACCTCATCACAACAGTTGAAAACATGAAAACAACAAATAAACAGCTGCTTTGAGTCTGCGACAAGGAGGCCAATTTGATCTTCGCAGAAAGAAAAGTGCCATCTTGCATGTGCGTGTGAGCGTGCGTGTGCGTGTGCGTGTGTGTGCGGGGGCGGGGGGGCCACAGGCAGCTGCAGCTGGGAGCAGAGCGCGGCGCTAACCGGTGCCTGGAACAGTCTGCGGGCCGGGAACCGTGGCGCTCGCGGCCCACGGAGGAGGCCCCCGGGGAAGCGTCCACCCGCCGCACCCCCACCTGGCTCGGCCGTCGCTGACCTTCCTGCGGGCGAGCTGCCTGTCATGGAGCCGGGCGGCCCCGGGCCCAGGAGCAAGTCAGAGTCTCCCAGGCACCCCCCACCCCCCAAGTCCACGTGCACGGGAGGGGACGGCGCCCGGAGGAACATGCCCCTGCGGGCACCAGTCAGCTCCCGTTGTCGTGGATCCACGTGGGGAAGAAGGACCCACCAGGCCCAGGGCCCTGACACGGCCATTGGTCCTCACCGGTCGGCAGGCCTGCTGGCGGCTCAGCTCCACTGTGCAGGCCACAGGTGCCGGGGTTACCTGCTCCACGTGGGCTTCCAGGGGCCAGTGCTCGGCCGGAGCCACAGTCAAGGCCAAGCAAACAAGGCGAGGCTCCACAAGGCCTCTAAGGCCTCAAAATGGGTTGCCACCACGTGCCCCCTTCCAGCGTCTGGATTGAGTTAGGGTTCCTCAGGAGACGACACCCTGCCAACCACAGGACGACCCCCAGGGTGGGGGCTCGGGGACCAGAGGAATGGGGCCAGCCCACCTCGCAGGCTCCTGCTTTCTTCATCTACGAAGGATGCCCCGTTCTCGGCTGTCCTGCCTGTGAGACGGGTGCGTGGCAGTCCCTGTGTCCACAGGGCCTGACAACCACAGAGGGAGGTGATGGGCTGGGGCAGGGGCGCTGGGGCTGTGCCATGTGACAGGAGGCAGACACTGGTGAACAAGCCTGATATGTCTATGCCGGAGCCCAGAAAGGGGAGGAAGGGGAGTGGAGCGGGGAGTAGAGGGGGGAGAGTGGGAGGGAGTAGGGAGGAAAGTGGGGGGGAGAGGGGAGGGAGGAGAAGGCGGGGAGGGGAGGAGGGGGAGGGAGAGGAGGAGGAGGGGAGGGGAGGAGGGGGAGGGGAGGAGAGTGGGGGAGAAGGGAGAGGAAGGGAGGGGGGGAGGAGGGAGGGAGGAGGGGGAGGGGAGAAGAGTGGGGGAGGAGGAGAGGAAAGGAGGGGGAGGAGAGGGGGGAGGGGGAGGAGAGGGGGGAGGAGAGGAGAGGGAGGGGAGGGAGGGGAGGAGAGGGAGGGAAGGGAGGGGAGGGGAGGGAGGGAGGGGAGGGAGGGGAGGGAGGGAGGAGAGGGAGGGAAGGGAGGGGAGGGGAGGGAGGGGAGGAGAGGGAGGGGAGGGAGGGGAGGGGAGGGAGGGGAGGAGAGGGAGGGAAGGGAGGGGAGGGGAGGGAGGGGAGGGAGGGGAGGGAGGGAAGGGGAGGGCCAACGGGAGGGCTGCCAACTGCTGTGCCCGCTCAGCCCCCAACCACCTGCTGCCGCCTTCTCGGCCTCCAGGCCTGGCCTTGAACCCAGACGTGGTTCCCGGCCCACGTCCTTCATCCTGCATCTGGGACTTGGATCCTTCTGCAGGTCCGTGGACTGGGGAGTGTCACGGCGGGAACTCGGCCCTATCCACCCCCTGTCCCTTCGTCCCTGCGGGGATGAGGAGCGATGGGCCAGGTGAGTCCCTCCCGGGGCTCCTCTCCGAGTCCCAGCGACACTCATGCCCTACAACCGAGAGGCGTGGTGCGGACGTGAAAACACACTCGCAGGCACTGTCCCCAGGAGACAAGGGGTGGGGGGAGACTTTGTCAGTCTCGCCTGGAACTCCGGGAGCTTTTCCCGTCTCCAGACTCAAGTTATTTGACAAACCAAGACAATTTTTCTGTATTATTTTTTAACGTATTCCTTCTCCATCTGCTTGGTTGCGCTCCTTCTGGAACCCCTGTGATTTACATGTGAAGTCTCCAGAATCTGTCCTCCTCCTTCTGTCCTCCTCATGATTTCCAGCTCCTCATTTCTTTGCCTCCCGTGTCAGGCGTTTCTTCCCCGTCATCTTCTGAACCACGGATCTACCGCTCAGGACCTGCTGCCTTCTACCTGCAGCTAGCTCCGGAGCTGTTCCACTTGGGAAACGGGAGTCTTAGTTGCAGGAAGTTTCCATTATGCTGAGCTTACTCTCGGCCGTTACCCTGGTCTGCAGTCAGCGCATCAGGTTCCCTCCGCTTCTCCAGGAGAGCCAGGGCCGCGCCTTCTGAGTTCCCATGGTCCTCACCCGTGCGGAAGCCCCCCCTGCAGCCCTGCAGCTACCTTGGCCTTTGCCAAACCCCAACCAGGGTCCCCGCCAGAGCGGGCCAAGCTGTCTGTCCTCCACCAAGGCTGTCTCCTTCCACCTTGGGGCCCTGGGGGAGCCCTCCTGCAGCGCCAGGGGTGCGGACGGACTCCGACCTCCCCTAGAACTTCTGGCAGAGTCTCTGGATCCAGGGAGACTGGCTGTATCTAACCAACCACTCAAAATCTTCCCTGAAGTACCTAATACCTCAAGCTACGGCCAAAACAGAACTGGTGTCTCCTAAGAACTCTGATTCCCCGCCCTGTACTCCCCTACTTCTCTGATCCACAAACCTTAATCCCTCGGGGTCCCCTCACCATGCATCAAGTCTTCTTGGTCATCCTGGGTCTGATTACCACATCGTCCCATCAGGATATTTTTCTGCCGTAATCAGATTTTTTTTTTAGGATGTACAGTCCTAGATTGTGGCTTCTTGCTTCTAGTTCTTTATCTCAGCTCTCATATATTTTAAAAGCATATATTTAGGGGCACCCGGGTGGCTCAGTCAGTTAAGTGTCTGCCTTCAGCTCAGGTCATCATCCCAGAGTCCTGGGATCGAGCCCCATGTCGGGCTCCCTGCTCAGTGGGGAACCTGCTTCCCCCTCAGCCCCTTCCCCCAGCTCATGCTCCCTCCCTCTCTCTCTCTCAAATCAATACAATCTTTTAAAAATATATTATTTAGTACTTACTGTGTGCTAGGCCCTGGGTCAGGTGCTTGGAAAGTAACAGTGAACCGATCACGGTCCTTACCTCCAAGGTGCTTGCTGCACACTGAGGGGAATGTCTACACGAACAGGAAACACTGCACGGAGGGCCACGTTCTGTACAGGGATAAAGGACTGTGCTGTGGGAATGAGAAGAATGGGTACCCACTCTCCAATAAGTGTCAAGGGATCCAATCCTTTATTTCTTCCCTTCACCTTTAACATTTCTTCCTCTTCAATAGGAGTCCCTAGGGCCCTGCATTCTCCGGGTCCCTCCTCTCCGCGGTGTCCTCCCCCTGTCTCGTGACTCTTGCCCCCTTCCCCTCATGGATCTCCCCTGTCACATCCTCTCTTCCCTAGCAGGAGCTACTCATTCCTACTATTCTTACCCCCATGGAGCACCACTGAGAAGACCACCTCCTCTGTGCCTCCCACAGTAGCTCAGGGAACACATTACATTTATCACCTTCTCTTATCTGCTACTCTTATCTCTACTATCTGAAGTCAGCTCAGCTTATCTTGGCTCAGACAAACTTAATTATAGCTATTCTTGGCTCTGCCAGCATTATGATTTTAAGCAAGTCTCGGACTTCAGTTTCCTCCTTTGTAAAAGGAAAACATTAGACAAGATCTCTTTCGGAGGAGGTCTCTTCTACACTTGACATTCTATGAGTTTAAAAACTTAGTAAACAAGCCAAAACGTGTTTACCATGAATTTAATGGAATGTAGGGACTTTTATCTCAGTGAAAAGAAATCAAAAATCAAAATATGAACTTTATCACCGACTTCAAACTTTTATACTGTCTTGCAGCCATGAGCAAGCCTTTGCGACTCAAGGTGAGCTTAGTGGACCCACGGCTTCAGTATCAGCATCTGGATCAGAATCTTTATTTTAATCAGATTCCAGTCAGAATCAGGAGATTCCTATGTACTTGAAAGTCTGAGAGGCCCTAAAGAACACGGACCAAAGAGTCTTTAAAAAGGCAGATTTAAGCATCAATAGGAGGAACTTTCTAATTTAGGAGGCAGACTGAAGACAGAATGGGATGTCTTAAAAGGCAACGGAGCCTCTAGCATTGGGTTAGCACAGAAACAGGAAAAACACCTCTCTGGGGTGTTGTACAGGGGAATGGAGTATCCTACACAGGTTTACACGCATGGTCTGTGATTTCTCCAAAGTCCGAGGTATAAGGCTTTTACATTCAACCTCCGCCCATTGCGTTGGTTCTGTGCAGGAGGCCGTAGAGCCAGAGCTGGAGTTGAGACACTGTTACTACATACAGATGTGATGGTGGAAGAGAGGAGAATGGGGCAGAGGAGAGTGACGGGGGCCCATCCTGATTGTATGTTATTTCCTTCCTTCCCGGAGACCCCTTCTTGGGAGGCTGCTGGGCCTATTACAAGCCTAAAACCCTTTTTATTGCCTAAACTACATAAGGCCCTTTTCTCCCTCCCTGGTCAAGGGCTTGGATTCCCAATTTAGAAGCTAATTCTTGTTTAAATTAGTCCATCTCATAGATAGAATTAGAAGCTGGGTGATGATTTGGAAAATACAATCAATTTAGTCCAATTGTTCTTGCACGTCAGCTCCATCCAATAATGAAGAATTTGCTCCTCAGGCCCCAGGGCTGACAGGGAGCCATTACCCATGGGAGTGAGGTCAGTCAAATAGAATGCAGGAGCCAAATGGGTTAAGGGCTGCCTTCTTCCCCCAACCGAGGCTCCCAGCCAGGGCCAGAAAGGGGGAGGCTGAGATAGGGAGGTTAGTGATCAGATTCTACGAAAGGAAAAAAAAAAAAAAAAAAACTTGAGCACAACAGGACAATTACGTCTATGAGGTTAGATCCCAAGACAGAGCCAGATAAAGACAAGGTACGCATCTGTGCCTCAGTTTCCTTATACGTAACCGGAGGGTAATAGACCTACCCAGCCACCTCATGGGACTATACTTTGGAACAAACAACATAATTTATGTGAAACCTCATTTATTCATTCATTCATTTTTAATAAACATTTATAACATCTAATATTCATTAGGCATCTAGTGTGTACCGAACACTGCTAGGTAAAATAGCTGATTTAATGAATAAGTCACAGTCTGAACTTCCATGGAACTCATGTGAAACCATACATTTACCTAATAAATAGGGACGGTGGTGATGATAGTGAGGATGATGACGATGATCAGGCATTCACCCCAGAAGATACGGCTAGCCAGTGTCTGATTGTAATGTACAGTGAAAGATTGTTCCTTCCCCTGCTCATCTTGGCTGTTGAGCTAAGAGAGATTAAAATGCTTTTATACAAAGCAAACAATATACATATTTTATGAAATACATTTCTCTGCCTGTTTAATTGTGGGATTTTTCAAGAGAGGCAGAGAGATTCACCATTCACCACTGAGATGACTGGGTTGAGTTTTAGCTTTCAGTCTCAGGAGGGACCTCTGACCATTGCAATGCCCTGGGTCCTGCAGCCTTCTCTCGGCATGCAGGAGGCCCATGTGGCCTCAGGGTGCCCAGCCGTAAAGCTACGATGTCCACTTTCCCACTGCTTAACTCTTCTTAAGCCTGATTTATTGCAAACGAATTTGCTAAAACTCACAAAGACGACGGTAGTTTACCAGAGAACAAGGAAAACGTTCATCAGAAACGGCCTGTCCTAGCATCTCTGGTGGTCTTCCCAATTCCTTTCACGCCGCCAAGATACTCCCATCCCTCCCTTAATCCTTAGTAGAGACATTCCAGCACCCTCCTCCCTCCCAAAATTTAGGAACTTAAAAGGTGGTTTCAAACTTGGAGATATGCTGAGCCTTCCTGAATAGCAACTGTGGAGTTCTATGAGGGGGCCTGTGGGTGACCGCAGCTAGGCGAGGCCTAGGAGAGGACTCTGACTCCTTAGCTACCTCGATAGGCTAAGGCCACTTAACAAGAAGGGTTTACCAGCAAACTGATGACCCAGGGTCTGGGGCCTCTTTTCTCAACCTCAGAGTTACGTCATGCATGGGAAGCCCGCTTTCAAAATCTGCCAATTGGGTCACCAAGGTGTTGAAAGAAGTGTAATTTGAATCCAGGGACCCATTGTGCCAGGACTTCATCATACCCTCACTACATTAAAAACATGTCATTCATTCCATAGAATATCGTCTCTACCCACTACGCTGAGCACCTTATTTGTCCCTTTTCCCTATTGTTAGACGGCAAGCTCACTGAAGGTAAGTAAAATGTACTGCCTGGTAACAAGCACCTAGCAGGCCCTCAATAAATATTAGCTAAATAGGTGAACAAATAAGTGGATTAAAAGAAAACTGAAAGAAGAGAATGCATACAGATTTTTAAAGACCTTTAATCCTAGAAGTCAAAAGGGTTTTGGCTGTCACCACCTACTTAGCAGAAATGGCCACCCCTATCCTGCCACCCCGTCAAGGCGAGATCACTAATGGGTCACGGTGCTCTGTCCTGCTCGCCATAGATGCAGCTTCAGAGTACCTCACTCAACACTTCGCGCCTCCACAACCAGTTCACTGAAATCGGCGCGCAAGAGAGAATGGATTTGCTGTCCCTGATCTAGGTCGGCTTCCTCAGCTGGGACACGGGCTCTCTTAACCTTTCCCAATCAGTACGCGACTGTGTGGTTCCCACTCTATGCCTTACCTGGACATCATTTTAAAGATTCCGTCTTTTTCATATTTTTTTTATTTATTTATGATAGTCACAGAGAGAGAGAGAGAGAGAGGCAGAGACACAGGCAGAGGGAGAAGCAGGCTCCATGCACCGGGAGCCTGACGTGGGATTCGATCCCGGGTCCCCAGGATCGCGCCCTGGGCCAAAGGCAGGCGCCAAACCGCTGCACCACCCAGGGATCCCGATTCCGTCTTTTTCAAAGAAACACAGCTACAGGGCCTGGAAACACGGTTTTGTGTGGATGTTAGCCCGGCTGCCATGCCGGGAGGCCCCCTGCCAAGCCCGGGCTGAGCTTCCAGGGCCCGGATTCCGCTCGGGCTCAGATGCGGGAGCATATGCCGCAACAGAGAGGCGCTGGCCGCGGTGCTGAAACGTAGATACAGACGTGTGACACAGTAAAACCTACATTATTGAGGATTTAGGGTGTTTGCTCTGCTGAACGAGGGATTAGAGACCACAAAGCCCAAAATGACCATCCATTTGTGGAAAACGGAGCTGGAGAATTAGAGCTATCGGATGCGTGCTCTAACCCAGGGGGCCCTATTAGAGCTCTCCCTAACTCCTTCCCCCCGTGATCCATCCGTAGGCCATGTGAGGACACATCACCAGCTCCCTTACAGAGACCCTGAGTGCGGGCAGCCAGGGAGGAGAGATCAAATGAAAGGCCGTCTTCCCAGTCACAGGCTTGGGTGCGGGCATCTTGGGTGGGCTGCCCGGTGAGCAGCCACCGTAGCCTGGGGGCTGATTGTCCGAGCTGGAGGTTCCAGAATGTCATCCTGGGGATCTCACTGACTGGCCAGGCTCTGCCTCCATAAGTGGCCTTGCCTCCATCATTTCTTCCCAAAGTCTGAGGAAAAGCTGATCCTCAACATTCAGCACCCTTTCCATTCACACGTCCAAAACTTCTCCTTGCTGCCCAGAAATCCTGACAGACTCTTGCTTGTTTTACAAAACCAGAGGGGATGTGTTCTTCAGTCCCCTCAGCCTCGCGTGATCAATGAGGCTGTCGGAGAGAGTTTAGTGTGAGTTATTTATTTTCCTTCTGCTGTAACACATAGATCAGCCCACATGCTGGCTGGGCAAAGAGCATCAATGCCCACTGGTGCTGAGTTTCCCCTCCTCGACTCTGCTATTCTCATGGGTCCAGGGGAAAGGAAGAAAGAAAGAAAGAAAGAAAGAAAGAAAGAAAGAAAGAAAGAAAGAAAGAAAGAAAGAAAGAAAGAAAGAAAGAAAGAAAGAAAGAAAGAAGGGAGGGAGGGAGGGAGGAAAAGAAGAGCAAGGCCTAAGGAATTGTGAGAGGTCTGCTTCTGATACACTGAGTAAAAAAAAAAAAAAAAAGATTTCTCAAACCTTTTAACACCAAACTTTTCTTTTTTTTTAAGACATTCTCTTTTTTTTAAGGTTTTATTTATTTATTCATAGAGATGCAGAGAGAGAGGCAGAGACACAGGCAGAGGAAGAAGCAGACTCCATGCAGGGAGCCTGATGTGGGACTCGATCCAGGGTCTCCAGATCACGCCCTGGACTGCAGGCGGCGCTAAACCGCTGCGCCACCAGGGCTGCCCACGCCAAACTTTTCTTTGAGAATATGCTTGATCAGAAATCACTAATTAAGTCTAGATTTTACCTGTAACTGTCACGGCCCCATTCTTCATCTCCTCTCAAAAGCAGTTATGATACCAAGCACCTTGGGTGATGAGGAAAAATTTGGAGGTCATCGCCCCTCCTCCCCCCGCCCATTATGTCCTGGGCAGCAGGCTTGCCCGGGTCTCAGCTTGCTCCCCAGACAACCCATTCCTCTTCTTTCTTTCAGAAAAATCCAGTGGTGGGGCACATGGGGAAAAACGGATGGCCAACGGAAACAGAAACCCCAGGCGTGAGAGGAGCAGGAGCCATATCTTTCATTTCTCTATTTTTCTGCACCTAGTGGAAGTCCCAGCACAGAGCAGCCTCCCAGAAATTGGTTGAACGAATGAATGAATGAATGAAATCAAAGCACCTAAGAGGAAAGATTCTTAGTCCTTTTTAAAAAAGATTTTGATTTATTTATTCATGAGAGACATAAAGAGAGAGAGAGGCAGAGACACAGGCAGAGGGAGGAGCAGGCTCCGTGCAGGGAGCCCGAAGCGGGACTCCATCCCGGGTCTCTAGGATCACGCCCTGGGCTGAAGGCAGGCGCCCAGCCGCTGAGCCCCGAGGTGTCCCCTTAGTCCTTCTTTATGTCCTCCAAGTTCCAAAAGAAGGTGACAGTGGCCCAGGAGGAAGGAGTCGCTTACGCAGAAGCTCTGTGAACATCGGAGGTCTAAAGTGCCTGCCCGTCACCCCGGCCGTGGAGGGGAGTCTGGGCAGGAAATTAAGCAACTACATCCATCATATTTATTGAGCGGCTCCTCTGGAGAAGACACGTGTGCAGGAGGTCGGTCGTGCACGTCAATCCCCACGCTCTGAAGCACAGCGCACTCCTCACTTTGCATTGCCGTGTGCTTGCTCTCCACGCTCCAGCCGCGCTGCCCTGTGGTTTTCCTTTTCTCAAACACACCGAGCCTTCTCCTGCCTCCTGGCGTCGCCTACTACCGTTCTCTAGGACGGGGCCTCGGGCCTGCAACGCTGCGTGCCACTGGCCCTGCCTCCTGCAGGTTACAGCGTCACTGTGACCCCTTGGCAGAGGCTTTCCTTGATCCTCCCAGGATCCCCCCTAAGTTCTTTGTCCTGTGATTTCCTTCTTATATCTCATTCATTTTTTTTTAAGATTTTATTTATTTATCTATTCATGAGAGAGAGGCAGAGACCCAGGCAGAGGGAGAAGCAGGCTCCATGCAGGGAGCCCGACTCAGGATGGAGTCCTGAGGATGGAGTCCCAGGCCCCCGGGGTCACGCCCTGGGTCGAAGGCAGGAGCCCAACTGCTAAGCCCCCAGGGCGTCCAGCTATATCTCATCCAACACCCGTGTTCACGCAGTGTGTCTGCTGGTGCGTTATGCCCCTCGCATATAAGCTCTAGAACTAGACCGCCTGCATCAAATGCCAACTCTGTCGCTCACTAAACATGTCACCTTGATTAAATTACCTAAATACTATGCCCTGGATTCCTGACCTATAAAATGGAATTTATAATAGAACCTTATTGTTAACCGTGCCTCATAAACCAATGTCATGAAACTTGTTGATGCACACGAAGAGCATGAGCACCACCCGGTACACGTCAAGGGCCCGGCGAAAGTCAGCTTCTCTCTCTGCTGTCACTGCTGCTCTACCTTGGTGCCCGGGAAGAGCGCGGCCTCCGAGGAGCTTATGACAGGCACAGGGTGTGTGCCGAACAAACGAGAGCACGCAGGCCTGAATAGCAGGGCCCGGGAGTACCCAGGGAGTGGTCAGAGAGGTCAAGGGGTGACCTGGGGTGCCCGCACTGCCCAAAGAGGACAGAGACTGTTGCCACACCCCCAGACAGCGGCACCCCCGAGTCACGGGGCTCTGCTCCCAGAGCCTCTCATGGCTCCCTCAGCCACGGGGAAAGCAAAGCAAAACAAAAATGGGTTCACCTTATGTTTGGGAGGCTACGGAGGCTTTGGAGGAAAGGGAACCCTCGTGCACTGCTGGGGGGAATGCAAGTGACGCAGCCACCGCTGCGCAGAGCAGGATGAAAGTCCCCCGAGGCCTTAACAGTAGAGCTACCCTGTCATCCAGTAATTGCGCTGAAGATAAAGAGATAAAGCAAGACACAGACTCTCAACTATGGAGAGCCAACAAGTGGTTGCCAGGGGGCAGGTGGGACAGGGATGGGTGAAGGGGAAGGGGACGAAGAGCACCCCGCAATGAAGGGAATTGTTGGATCACGTATTGTGCTCCTGAGACTAACAGAAGGCCGTGTGCTAATGGCACTGGGATTTGAGAAACTGAGATCACTCTGGAGTCCCCAAGCCGTGCATCTGCCCCCTCCTTGAGGATGCGGGGACCTGAGGAGGGCAGGGCCAGCCTCTGCCCACAGCTGAGGAAGAAGGCAGCCCTGCTGGAGAGGGAAGGGGAGGGAGGGAGTCCTGGAGACCAAAGCACCATCTCCAGTTTGTTATGGGGAAACGACAACGTTCAGAATCCAAAGCTCTGACCAGAGACCTCCCGACGAGAGAGAAGGGCTGAGGGGCTTCCTCTCCGTTGTCTCTCCGGGCCGTGAGCTCGGCCACCCACGACAGCGCGGGCACAGGCTCCGTGAGAGCCCACGGGAACGTGCCCAGTGCCTGTCCCTGCCTGCCGGGCGCTTTGGGGCCTTGGGGAGTTCACCCTGAGGCCCTTCCTCTCAACTCCCAGCACCCACGGGGAAGGGGCTGGTGAGGGAGGATGAGCACCTGCAGCAGGGGCACTGCTGGGGAGTCTTCCTGGACCACTTGTCCATTCACCTGGGCACAATCCGCGCTACGGATCCCGGATCCCGGATCCCGGGGCAGGGAACGGCTCCCTAGGGATGGGGCTTCCACAAGCCCCGCCCTGGACCCCAGAGAGGCAGAGGGCAGCTGGGCAGCTTTGTTACCTCTCAGGGGTGGAAAGGCGGCCAGAAAAGGAAGTGTCATGACCAATGGGAAGGCCACAGCGCCTGCTGGAAGAGGAGCCCAGCACAGGCAGAGGGAACCCGCAAGGGGAACAATTAACTGATAAGAACAAACTAATTGTCATTCATATTAAATTAGGGCACAGGTGATTTGGAGAAAACCTACAGACCCTCCCAGATGTTTCTTGGGTTTTGCATTGCAGATGATGGCTTTATGGAACCGTTCTGGGAGTGGGCTGCAGGAGCTGGGCCAGGACCAGAGCAGGGGCAGGGCTCCCATCCTGTTCAACCGCACAGTAAACACATAACAGCTTGTCCCAGAGGACAGACCCAGGCCGTGCATACTAAACATTTTGGTGGTAGGCTTCGGGGGGCCTCTGAGGAGAGGGGCTCACTGACCCCTGGCAGGGAAGAGGGGGAAGGGGAGCTGCAGGGGCTGCTCCAGATGTTTGAAGCAAGGGCTGACTCGTGGGATGCACGGAATCCAGATGTGGAAGGGAAGGATTTCCACAGGCCTGCAGAGGCCAAGCAGGAAAACCGAGAAAGGACGACCGTTACGGCCCCAACCACCTTGTGGGGTGCGGTGCGTGGGGGTGGGCTTGGGCATGCACTCACGCATGCACGCGTGCACGCACTTGAGGCCTAGGAGAGCTGTGGGTGTCTGCGTGTGCATCGGCCACTGTGTGCACATCTGGTGTCTATATGGCTGTTTGTGTATTTATACGTGTTCACGCACTTGGGGTGTTGCCAAAACTTCCCACCGAAACTAATGGCAGGCTGTTCCCTCTTCACTGAGGCTTATCATGCTAATTTTAATCCCACATTATTGTTTTAAGTTGGCTCTAAAAATTAATATTAAAAATTCTGTAAATAGAGCCTGGGGCTAAATTGCAAGACAGGTCCCTAGAAAGGGGTTTTATTACCGCTCTTGTTCTTATAGGAATAGCGAGGGTGAAGCCTGTCGCCCATCCTGTTCCATCCGATTAGCCTCCCATCAGCGGGAGGGAGAGCACTGGAGAGCGCCTGTGGTCACCCCCGCAGCGTCTTTGCAAGGGGCCTGAGGCTCTTCACGGCCTGGGCCTGGGCTGACCGCAGGCGCAGGGGGCTGGTCCTGGGGAACTGGGGGAAACACGCTCATGGCCCACACACTGCTGACAGTGACATCGTCCTGGGGTTCGGTTCCCTTGCTTGTAAAATGGGGGCCGAGAGTAGTTGGTCTACAAGGGCGCTTCTATCCCGCCACTTGGGGATTGTGTCTCCAAGGCCGCTGGTTTCGTGGGGGTGACAGGCAGTCCCGCGCCACAGGCAAACTCACGGCCGGGGCCCTCCTCTGTGCCCTGTGACCTGCCCCTTCCTGCTCCAGTTGGTGCGCAGGGGACGCAGAAGGTGGAGACAAGGACAACCGGGTCCCCGGAAAGACTGTCTTCACAGGGTCCAAGGAGCAAGGGTGACTCCAACAGGGGACGGAAAAGGAGTCCGGATGGCTGCAATCCAGGGTTCGCTGGGAGAACAGGGACAGGACCCGGTGCTGCAGCAGAAGGTACGCGGGTTAGATTTGGAAGAACTGAGAACCCTGGGTGGCTCAGCGGTTTGGCGCCTGCCTTTGGTCCAGGGCGTGATCCTAGGGTCCTGGAATCAAGTCCCATGTCGGGCTCCCTGCATGGAGCCAGCTTCTCCCTCTGCCTGTGTCTTTGCCTCTCTCTCTCTCTGTGTGTCTCTCATGAATGAATAAATAACTCTCTCTGTCTCTCATGAATGAATAAATAAATAAAATCGTTTTTAAAAAAAGATTTGGAAGAACCTTCTTGCTGGGAAGGATGCCTGGTGACCACAGGAAAGGAAGAGGGAGCGAGAGGAAGGGACACCTGTCCCCAGATGCAGAACTAAGCATATTTTCAAATATGTGTGAGATGGTGCAGATGATGAGGCCCCTTCCTCAACTCAAGATCCTGACCAGAGTGGCTGGTTTTGCGGCCCCGGCCCTGCCCCTGCAGCACCACATATGTTCAGGAGGGAGCAGGGCCCCGGCTGGGTGGTGACCAGGGCAGGGAAGGGTTAGGGGAGGCGACGGTGCCTCTCAGCATCTGCCCTGGGCGCGCAGAGCCACGGTGCCTGCTCCTAGTACTTTGATTCAGCAAAGGGAAGAGGGAAGAAGGCTGCACACCCTGTGGGACAGTTTGAGCTTCTAAAGAACAATGACATCCTCTGGCCCTGCTTCCCCTGAGATCCGCACTTCCTCAGGGACCCCCACTTCCTCCAGGCCCCTCTGCTGTCCCCAGGCCCCCCTCCTCCCCCAGGCCCCCTCCCCCGGCCCTGCTCCAGGAGCTGGCCTCCCTGGGCTGTGCCGAGCCCCGAGGGGCCCTGCCGGCAGGTGCCCGGGGCGAGGGCCAGCCGGGGGTGCGGGGCCTGCGGGCGCCGGGAGCCTCCGCACACGCTCCGCCGCCCGCACACGCGCACGTGCCTGCGCAGGACTCCGGCCCCCGCCCCGCTCCCCGCTCCCCGCGGCCGCGGCCCGCTCCGTCCCCGCCCCCGCCCCCCGCCCCCCGGCTTTGTCCTCCGAGCGTCCGGGGCGCCGAGGGGGGCCCTCGGGGCGCCGCCCCCGCCCCCGCCCCCGCCCCCGCCCCAGCTGGCCGCCCTGCCGCCGAGCCCCGCCCCCGCCCGCCCGCCCGGAGACAATCACCCTTTGAGCGCGGCCGCGGGGCCGGGAGCAGCCGGGCGGGGCGGGGCGGGGCGGGGGGGGGGGGCCGCGCTTTAACCCTCGGGGCCCGGGGCCGGGGCGAGACCAACGCGGGCCCCCCCCGCCGCCCTGCTTGGTCGCGCCCGGGGCCGTGCGGGTCCCGCCGGCTGCTCGCGCTCGGGGCGGGGGAGGGGAGGGGAGGGGAGGGGAGCGGAGCGGAGGGGAGGGGAGGGGAGCGGAGCGGAGCGGAGGGGGCGGGGCCCGCGCGGGGGGCGGGGGCGGGGGCGGGGCGGGGCCGCTGTCACCGCCGCCCGCACCCGCACCCGCGCCCGCACCCGCGCCCGCGCCGCCGCCGCCGCCGCCGCCGCCGCCCAGGGACCCGCGCCGCCGCCTGCTGGCTCCGGCCCCGCGCCCCGCGCCCCGCGCCCCCCCCGGCCCCGCCGCCCCCCGCGCCCCCCGCGCCCCCCGGAGCCGGGCCGGGGCGGCTATGACGGGGCCCCCGGGGGCCCGGAGCCCGAGAGCGCCCGGGGCGGGAGGAGCGCGCGGCCCGGGGCAGCAGCCGAGGGGCTCGGGGCCCGGCGCGTAGGGGCCGCCGCCATGGACCGCGCCGGGGCCGCTCCGGACTCGCCGCCGCAGGTCAGTGCCCGCCCCGCCCCCGCCCGCGCCCCCGCCCGCGCCCCTGCACCCCTGCACCCCCGCCGCCGCCCCCGCGGTGCCCAGGCCGTGTCCCCCGGGCGGGCGCGGGGCCGGGGGCGGCTGCGGAACACCCCCCGCGGCCCTGCCCTGCGCCCGCCTGGGGACAGCTGGCCCCGCACCTGCCGGCCGCCCCGAGCCTCAGCAGGTGGTTCCGGGCGCGCGGGGAGCCTGGGGCAGCGCGCGCCCCCCGCCCCCCGCCCCGCGCCCCCCGCCCCGCGCCCCGCGCCCCTGCACGCCCCGCCCCCCGCGCCCCCGCCCCGCCGGGCGCAGGCGGCTGAACTCCCCGGGCTGCCCGCCGCGCGGCCGCACAGGGTCCCCGGGACCCCGAGCACCAGGACCAGGGCCCGGGCCCGAGCCCCGCGGCACCCGAGGCCTCAGGCCTCCGAGCCCAGCCGACAACTTGAGAAAGGGAAGCCAGGGGCGGGGTGCGGGGCTGGGGCAGGGTCAAAGGACGGGGGAGCTGCGGGACCCCGGCCGGAGAAGGGAGGTGACGGGGAGCCGGGCGCCCGCCCCCGACACCCCTGCCCGCCGCGGCACAGACGGGCCCCACGGCCTCCACCCGGCCAGGCCTGCGCCCAGGACTCCCGGGACGAGTCCCCGCAGAAGCTGCGGCGGAGGCTCCCAGGACCTCCAGCCCCGGCCCGAAGGAGCCTCCGCGGGCACCTGCCGGCCCTGCACCGGGCGCTCCACCTGCGGGGCCGGTCCGGGAGGCGCCGCGGGAGCCAGGTGGGCGCCGGGGAGCAGCCTCGCTCGGAGGCTCGGAGCGCTGGGAGGTCGGTGCTGCTGGGGCGGGGGGAAGCTCGGGCTTCCTGAGGTCCTGGGGCCGCGGGGGAGCGCAGCTCCACGGGGTGATGCTCCGGGGTTTTCTAGGGTCTGCATGTCCCCCACCTCTGCCAACAGGGGCTGTCTCCCCTGAGCTTGCCTGACTGGCGACCAGGGTTGGCCTGCCTGGCCCGAACCACACAGCCCGCTTCCCTCGTGCAGAGCAAAGAGCCTCCCCCAGACCCTGTAAGAGAGGGTCCCGTCTGCCCAGGCACACCCAGCACCCCCAGAGGGTCTGGGGACCATGCCATCTGCCCTGCGCCTCTCGGTGGGAGCGGGAAGGCCTGCCAGGGCTCACGGCTCAACGAGGGGCACAGAACTTGGGGCCCACTCTGTACCTGACCCTGGGCGCCGGGCAGCGCTCTGTTCTCAGGCGCTTGGAAGCTCGCGTGGACCGGACTGTGTGCAGGGAGGTTGCACGTGGGCAGGCAGGGCAGGTGCACCTGAAGCCTGGGGCAGGCAAATCCCAGGATGGGACAGGACCAGGGTGTGCAGCAGCCACCCAGCTCCCCAGGAAGGCACCATGAGGGCAGAGGTACCCCCAGGTCTCTGGCCCAGAGCTCCCCACCGCAGCCCCCGAGCACTGGGGGGCAGGCCGGCCGTGCTGGCTCCGAGGTGCAGGGGGAGGCAGGCCGGAGCCCTGCAGGCATGAGAAGTGCAGGCAGCCGGCAAGTGGGAGTTGAGGGCTGGAGGACTGGGGTGCTGGCTGAGCCTGGCCCAGGGGGAGGAAGGGGAGAGCTGCCTGAGGCCGCCGCCTGCTGACCCTAGAGGAGAAGCGAGGCAGAGCCCGCGGCCGGCAGGGGAGCCAGCCCGAGACAGTAGACAAAGACAGAGGAGCTCGCCCACAGCCCACAGGACGACGGGGCGGGGGCAGCGGCACAGCTCCGGCTGGCCCAGCAGTGCTGTGGGGCCAGCACAGGGCCCTCCCGTGCGCCCCGGGGTCGGCAGTCACCCACCAGGGCAGGGGCTCCTCAGGGAGGCTGCTTCCCTGGCTCTGAGCAATACGGGGGAGGGTTCAGAGGGAGGCCTGAAGGCCAAAGAGGGCTGGCTGGTGGGCCAGGGGTCTTGGGAGGACCTTCTTGCCCAACCCCAGTCCTGAGGGCCTCCCCATCTCCTGGCCCCTGCCCCAGGGCCCTTGCTGGTCCTGGGATGCCATGGGGTGGGGAAGGGTGTGGACTCTGGGGAGAAGGAACAGAAAACTCTCCTTGGAGACCCTGCCGAAGAGCCTCGGGGCCACGGGAGTGGTGCAGTGCACAGCGCCAGCGCTCAGCCAGGCCTGGGGGCCCAGCTCTGTTTCCTGCAGGACCAGCTGAGTGGACTTTGGGAAAAGCCGAGCCCTCTAGGCTCCGGTTTCCTAACGACCTAAACTCAAGAGGCCGCCCCTCACCTGGCTGTTCTAGGGGACGTGCTAAGCGAATGCTCATTTACGTCCTTATTTCCCCCATCATCTTCCAGGATCCGGATGGCTCTAGAATTTGGAGTAGCCATTCTGTGTCGTCCCTGGAAGCCATCACACTGGGGTGCTTACAGCCCCCCTGTCCCCCACGCCACCCCAGCTGGCCGTGCCCCTGCTGCAAGGACATGCTCAGGCCTCCTTGGAGCAGCAGCAACAGCGGTGTTTCCGCGTCTAATCAGTGGTCAGTGTAGGCGTTCCAGCTCCTCAGCCCGTGCCGGCCTGAAGCGACCAAAGCGACTCGCGCGAGCTCTAGCTCCGTGACCTCTTGTCATCCCCGCTGAAAGACGGCAAGGTACACGGACATCACTCAAAGTTCCTTTCACTTCCACAGACATTGACTGAGCACCTACTGTGTTCCAGGCTCTGGGCCAGTGCTGGGAACATAAGGCATCAAATAATCCCAAATCAGGAGTTTTTATTTAGCCTTTGGAAAGGGTTATGTGGGTTGCTTTTTTTTTTTTTTTTTTTTTTTTTTTTTTTTGCAGCTACAGCAAATTTACTTTTCTAATGAGGTTCAGCTCCAGCCAATATGAAAATGAGTCTGCGCTCGCTGTGCACACCAGCTGACAGCAGGGCGGGCAGCCTCCCAGCCAAGTGCCTGGCAGGGATTAGGGCTTCGCCACCAACAGGCCCAAAAGTGGAGGGTCTCTGCGGATCCCCAGGAGCTGGCTCGTGTTGGCGTAAAGCTTGCCACGAGGCTGTGTAGGTTCAGCAGATACTAGGGCCACGGGCTGGGCTTCTGTCTCCTCGTTTGTGGGAACTATGAGCCGTTGCCATCCCTTTGTGGGGGAAGAAGGCTGGCGGGAGCAGAGACACGGCAGTGTGGCTCTGGGCACCTGAGGTGGAGGGTGGGACGCGGCCCCGCCTTGGGGCCACCCTCTGCGACCGGTGCATGTGGCTGAGCCCTGTCACTTCTCCCCATGCGGCTTCCTTCCCCACGAGGCAGCTGGGCGCTCTGGCCTCCGAGGCCGTGCGTCTCTGTAGCAAGACCCTGGGCTGCCCGTTTGACCGTCGCCCAGAGCCCAGGAGATGTGGGGCGGGCTCTCTCCACGTTTCAGGAGCTCAGTCTGCACATGCAGTAGTGGCCACAGCGTCAGTGTCCCCGAACCACAGCAAGTCCTTCTAAAGCGCCGTTCTGGACTCGCTGCCGCTGGTTGAGCCTTGGGCTCGGAGCGCAGACCCTGGAGCCTGCCTGGCTACGCTCACATGCGGCTCTGCTTCTTGGTGGTTGTGTGGCCTTGGGACGGGACTTGACCTGTGCCTCGGGCTTCTCGTCTCTAGGATGGGGCTAATACCGGGAGGTTTAAGGGGAGAATGAGTCCGTACAGTTCATCGTGAGGACCAAGTGCTTTGCCTACCGATTCCTGTTCCTCGATGTAACCTGAACGCTGAGCAGCTGTGCGTGGGTCGCTGCAGGGGCCGGGCCGGCGGTCATCAGCTCGGGCCCTTGCTCCCGTGCCTGGCTCCTCACCTGTGGAGGAACGGTGGCCGGAGAATAACCCCTGCACCACTCGGCTGCCGAGGGGCAGTGAGGCGAGGACTGTGTCCTCCTTGGCCCGTGACACGTCCCGACAAAGAGGGGCTCACGTTTCTGGAAGTGGATATGACTTAAATTCTCTTTTTATCGCAACCGAAAAGCATCCCGAAGCCCCCACCCCCATCAGTTTAAAATAAAAGGGGCGAACGCGGTCCCAGCTGCCTCCGGCATCTTGTTGGGCAGGGATGGAGCAGACTTGAGGGGCTCTTGCCTGGGCCCCCCCCACCCGGTCCCCAGGGCAGGAGCCAGGAGACGGCTGCTGGAGCTCAGCGGCCTGAGGAGCCAGGAGGGAGGGGGCTTGGTAGACGGGACAGAGACCCGGGACTAGGGTGACAGGGCCTCGCAGGACCTTGCCTTCCTCATCTAAGTAGGAGCGTGAGCCACGTGACCCGTCGGGGAGCTGGGTCGGGGAGCAAGGGTTCGCCGCGTGTCGCCACGGCCTGTTAGGTGAACACCGAGGAGCCTGCCCACAGGGCTCTGCACGGCGCATGGATTCGGTGACGCCGGGCTGCTCCATCTTTTCAGAGATAAGGAAACCGATGCCCAGAGAGGTTCCAGGCTTACCTCGAGTCTCTCGGCACCGTCGGGCCTCGTCCTAGACCATGATGTACGCGTCGCCACGCCCTCTCCTCCTTCCCATCCACCCACCTGTCCCCGGGGAAGGACGACGAGCGCCCCAGGGCAGCGGAGCGGCCTCAGCCAGGCAGGGTAGAGGCTGACGCCAAGGCCCAAGGCCCCCTCCTCACGGCTGGGACAAGGCTCCTGTCCCCTCCCCTGACAATGGGCCCAAAGGACCAAGCTAAACTGTCTCTGGCCCAACCCCAGGGGATGTCAGGGCCCCAGGCCACGGGCAGCACACTGAAAACACATAGGGAACTTCAGTTAAGTCAGTGGACCCCTAACTTGCTCCACTGGAGCCTCTTGTGCGGTTGTCCTTTTCCATCCGTTTCTGAACCTCGGCCGAAGTGTTCTTAGCCTGAGCCATCACCTGCTGGTCCTAACGTCCTCTGGCCCTCATGGCCGCCTCTCTGGGGCCCCGCATCCGGCGGTCCCCGGTCATGGCCAGGCGACACAGCGGGCTGCCCTGTGCGAGCGTGCCTCCGCGCACGGCTCCTCTCGCTCACCCCTGGCTCCACGCCGACCCTCCGGGCAGGTGCAGTGGCAGCCCTGCTGGGACTAAGGCAGGGCCGCGTCTGGCCCCGCAGATCGCCGCCTCGCTGTGGGGGGATGCTGTCGGGGGTGCGTCGCTGGCACGAGTGACCACAGCCCGGGACGACCAGCGCCGTGGGCGCCCTGGGGCACAGCTCGCGGCGTACAGCTTGCCAGCCCCACGGCTTCCAGGGCTCTGGGCACGATTTGCTCCTGCGCGCGGCCGTCGGGCTCCGCAGCGTCACCTGGCAAACTGGGCAGACCGGGAACTGCTCCAGGGCGGCCGCTCTGCACCCCGCCCCCCTCCACCCCACGCAGCCGCCCTTGTGCCCCTGCGTCCGAGTCTGGCTGCTGTGGACGCCCCACATGATGTGAGGCACGGTGGCTGTCCTCTTGGCACAGTGGCCCTGGCTCCCCCGGGTCGTGGGACCCCTACCTCCTGGCTGGATGACGTCCCGCTGCAGGCGGACGCTGCGCTCGGCGTGTCCAACCGCTGCGGGGAGGGCACCCCTGACGATGGCCAGCTCTCAGCCCTGGGGGCGCGGGGCGAGCATTGCAGAGGGTCGGCGGGACCCGGGCTGACGGTGGGGGGCCACACAGGGCAGGCCCGGCCGTCCCCCCAGCCCACCCTCGCTCTGCTGGGGCTCCTGAATCTGTAGGAGGAGCAAGGAAGGCAGTGCCGTCCCGAGGGAGCTGCGTGGAGGGGACACCGGGCACCTGTGCCAAGGGCAAGAGCAAGGGGAACCCCGGAGCATCCAGGGCTCAGCCCTGCCCGAGGCCCAAGGCTCGGCCTCCCCATGTGGCCCGTCTGCCGCCTCCAGGCATCTGCTCCTCACCTTGCGGGGTGCCCGCTCTCCGGGGGCTCCGGCCTCGGCACAGCCTCAGCCTCGCGGGGAGGAACCTGCTGGAAGAGCTGCCCCAGGAGGAGGGCTGGGCTGCCTGTGCCCTTGTCCTGCAGGCACGTGGATTCAGCTGGACCTTGAGACCAGGTGGTGGCGGCAGTGCTGGCGGTCACAGTTCCTGCTTTGCTTTGCTACGGTTGTAGAACAGACTGTGCGCAGGCCCCACGCTGCATGGCTTCCGCGGGCCCCCTCATGGGATCCCAAAAAGAGCCCCAGCAAGAGTTACGGATAAGGAAACTGAGTCACAGGGGTACGGGTGCAGCTGCTGCGCCGTGCCCGGGCCTGGACCCTGTGGGAGCATCCTGGGGTAAGTACGGCCCGCTGTGCCCAGAGGAAGCCGCGGCCCAGTTGCTGGAGACCAGTGTGAACACCAGCAAGTGTCCCGACAGTTACAGGGCGGGACCTGCACAGCGTGGACGCTGCACGCTCGGGCCTGGGGGGAGCTGGGCTGGGGAAGGCGCCAGGGCAGGAAGGGCAGGCCGCGGGCCCCGAGCTCAGGACGGATCCACCCGGTCGGTACCCTCACTCAGATCTGCAGAGACATCAGCACCAGGGGAAACTGAGGCAGAGCGGCCCGAACGGCACACGGGCAGGAAGGACCGTAGTTCGGGGACAGATCAGCATTGGCCGCCCGCACACTCCCCAGCCTCACCCGCAGTCTGAGGGGCTCCGCGTGGCCGCTCCGCCCATTGTCACCGTGACTCTCGGTCGTGGGGCCAGGCCCCGAGGTCAGCTGGCCCGCTTGGCTCCGGTCCCCAGGCCCTGGTCAGGTGCGCCGCCTGCCCCTCTGCAGGGGTCGAGTTTGTGCCCGGTCAGTCCCCGCGACCTGGTCCCAGCTCCGTGCTCTGGCGCCTCTGCGTGGCGCCCACCCAGCCCGTTCCCGGGCTTCCCCTGGAGCCGGGGGCCAGAGGCGACGGCTGTGCCCTCCCAGTGCCCAGATCCTTGGGTGCTAGGGGGTCAGCGCTCCGGGTTCGGGACTGAGCTGTGGCCTCAGGCTCAGCAGGAGCCGGCCGCCTGGCCAGGGAGGGTGGGACTCGGCTCCGCCAACCACCGCCGGTCTAGCCCCCGTGCGCCTGCTTGTCTTGCCCTGCTGCCCTCGTGTCAGGACCCGCGGAGCCCCCACTCCTGCTCCGCTCACCTCCGGTCAGGTGGGGTCTGTGGGGCCTGACCCTGGGCCGTGCCCCCTGGAGGCGGCCCCTCCGCAGGGCCTGGGCTGCCCCACACGTCTCCAGCGGGCCCTGCGCCCGGCGGACCCGGAGAGGCTGAGGAGCATTTTGCTGGAACCACGGGAGGGGGAGGGGGAGGGGGAGGGGGAGGGGTCCGAGGCAGGCCTGGTGTGGCCCTGACCTGCGCGGGGGTGAGGCGCACTGCGCGGCGGGGAGGGTGCGCGGGGCCGGGAGGTCCGCAGTCGGGTGGCGAAGACGGTGCAGACTGGGAGGCGCGGGCGGCCCCAGCTCCAGGCCGATGCTCGGCCCCGGGCGGACCTGCGACGGACGGACGGACGGACGGACGGACGGCAGGTGCAGCTGGAGCCCCCGGGACGTGCGGGCGGTGGAGGCGGGGGGCGGGGGCGTGGACGGGGTGGGGGGCGCGGACGGGGTCAGGGTCGGGGCGTCGTGGGATCAAGGGGTGTGGTTGGGAGTCAAAGAAGCGTGGCAGGTGTCGAGGGGCGTGGCGGGGCTCAAGGGGTGTGGCAGGTGTCGAGGGAGCGTGGTCGGGTCAAGGAGGAGTGTGGGAGGCAAGGGGTGTGCCTGGCGGTCAAGGGGATGTGGAGGAAGGTCAAGGAGGGCGTGGCTGGGGCCAAGGAGGCGTGGCCTGTTTCGGGGGCGTGGCCAGGGCTGAGGGGGCGTGGCAGGCGGTCAAGGGGCGTGGCAGGTCCCAGGGAGGCGTGGTCAGGGTCAAGGCGTTGTGGCGGGGTCACGATGGGGCGTGATTGGCGGTCAAGGGGGTGTGGACGGAGGTCAAGGGGGCAGGCTGGGGCTGAGGGGGCGTGGCCGGGGCGAGGGGCGTGTCCAGGGCCAATGAGGAGTCGGGTTCGAGGAGGCGTGGTCTGCCGGGGGCGTGGCCGGGGTGAGGGGCGTGTCCAGAGTCAATGGGGTGAATGGGTTTCGAGGAGGCGTGGTCTGTCGGTGGGCGTGGCCGGGCCTGGGGGCGTGGCCGGGCTCTGGGCGAGGCGGAGAAGCGCGGCTGCAGGTGCAAGGAGTGGGAGACGCTGCCGCGCGGCGCCTGCTTTGCTCCCAGGGCCGGGGCGGCCCCGCGGGCGGCCTGCGTGGTTACGGGCAGCTCCCTCCGGATGCAGCGGGCCGGCCTCCCGGCTCCGGAGCTCGCCCGAGCGCCAAAGGGGGAGGCGCGGGCTCTGGCGACACCGCAGTGGGCAGCAGGCACACGGGACCGGCGGGGGGCGGGGGGCCGTGGGCGGCCGCAGGGCACGGAGCCTGGAACGCCGCGCGCAGCCAGCTGAGGTCAGCAGGAGACACAAAGGTCTAAGTGTGCGCGGCCGGCGGGCGCAGGGGCCAGCAGTGGGCTGGACTCTGAGGAAGCACCGGCCCGGCCTGGCGGAGCCCAGACCCGAGCGGACCCGGTGGAGGCACGTGTCCCCCGCTGGGGACCCCGCCCGCCGGCCGGAGGACGAGGGCAAGGCAGGCGGGAGGGGCAGGGCACCGAACCCGCGTCGTCAGGGGCAAGGGCGCAATGGAAGATCCGGACAGTGAAGGAGACACAGTGGTGCCGCCGGGGAGGGGAAACTGAGGCTGCAGACGTCACAGGTTCGTGTCGGTGCCCCACTGGGTCAGGCCCTGCCGCCTCCTCCGCGAAGTCCAGGGCAGGGACCTGGAGGGCAGGAAGGACGGGCAGGCCCACCTCGGCCCTTCCAGGGCTGCAGGGTCGGCGCTCGCGGCAGCTGCTCCTGTCAGCACCTGCGCCACTTTTTATACTGATTTGGCCTAATCACCTGGACAACCCTGGGCGGGAAGTACTGTTTTTATTTCCATCTCATAGATGGGAAAGGCAAGGCCCAGAGAGGTTACGTCGCTCATCTACATCACACGGCACAGGACGAGGGGCCCTGGTTTGTGCCCAGGGCTTCGGGGTCCAGGGCACAGGCTCTCTGCTGCTTCACTGTCCGAATGCCGCTCTCTGGGCAGGGGAGGGCAGAGGAGGGTGTAGGGTGCGGGGGAGGGCAGGGGGGCAGCGGAGGAGGGCAGAGGAGGGCAGAGCAGGGCAGGGCGTGCAGGGGAGGGCAGGGGGAGGACGGAAGGGAGGTGACAGCTGTGACTACAGTCAGACCCTGCCGTCACCATCAGGAGCCGAGGGTCAGGTGTTTGGGGTGCATCTCTAAGGTCCCGTGACCCCCAAGTCCTGCTGTTCCTCCCCGGTGGGCAAGGCCCTGCTTGTCAGCAGCACACGTGGCAGAGGGTGGGCCGGCCGAGGTGTCGGGTAGGACTCGGTGCTGTCGGCAGGTTGGCCCTGAGTGCTCCTGGCTGTCTGGGTGGACAGAGCGGCCACACTCAAGAACCCGGGTGGTGGGAGAGCTGGGGCAGGCCCTGGGGGCCGGCAGATGGCAGCCGCGGGGAGGGCACCCCCAGGCAGGGCAGCCCCCCGACAGCAGCCCCCCACAGCAGCCCCCAGAGACCAAGGGGCAGGGGATTGCGGGCTGCAGGCCCTTTGCAGGGATGACTCCCCATCCCATAAAGTCCAGGCGGGCGGTTCAGTGCTCCCCCCATGCAGACGACTTCCCCCCCGGATGTCTTGCATGCCCAGACCCCCGGTGGTCACCCTGGCACCCTCTGCCCCATGGGCCTGCAGGGCCGCTGCCCAGCTCTGCACAACCCTCGGGAGCCCCTGTCCCTCACCTACCCGCCTCCCTGGCTGCCGCTGCCTCCCTGCTGTCCCCACTGTCTGTGTGCCCGGCCAGGCCGAGGTGGGGCCACCCGGGAGGAGCACTGGGCAGCCCCAGAAGCAGCGGCATTTGGCCGTTTCCCCCCTGCAGGCCCCGGGGCAAGTGGATGCCTCTGCCTGAAGCCACGGGGACAGGATTCCAGGGCCTTCGTGGGACCCGCGGGCCCATCCCTGTCTGAACCCCGCGGTGAAGCAGCACGGACTCGGCCTCGCAGAAGGCCCTCGAGGCCCAGCCCAGTGCTCTCCTCCGTGGAGTCGTGAGCCCGCTGGAATCCAAAGGCTGTTGCAGAAAAACCCAAACCAAAGGGGCTACCTAAAACCCCGCATCCGTGAGTGTGTCTGCTGCGGCTGTTTGGAAGAACACCAAGCCTGGGCGCCCATGACACCAAGCCCGGGTACAGGTGACACCAAGGCCTGGTGGAGCGCAGCCTCCCAGGCTGCCCCCCTCGGTGTGCGGCGCCCGCGCGGAGCCAGGTGGTGCACGGTGTGCTCGGCCGCCGTCCCCGGCAGTACCCAGGAGCCAGGCAGCGGGGCTGGGCCCCCAGGTGGGGGCTGACCTCTTGGGCCGGGGCCCCCCGTCAGCGTGGCACGCCGGAATCTGGGCACCGGGGCCCTTCCTGCGGCCCAGCCTACCCACCGGAGGGCAGGCCAGGGGCAGGCACCTGGGCTGCGAGGCCAGGACGCAGGGACCCTTCCTATGGCACGGAAAGCACGTGGGTGTAGGGAGCACCCCGGGTCCCTGGCCGCAACCTGGGCGGGGGGGCTATGCTTGTGGCCCCCCGAGACCTGGGGCCGATGTGCGATGCTTCTCACTCGGTTCCCGCGGGGGTGACATGGGCCGGGTTTCCCTGCCTGCCCTCGGGCTGCTGAGGCGGCGGGCACCTGGCTGTTGGTGGGGGGGGGGGGCTGGCCACTGCACCCAGCAGCCCACAGGACCCCCCTCATGTCTTCTGAGGTCGTGGGGGCAACAGGAGGACAAAGGGGAGCAGGGCCTGGGCAGTGCGGCTCCGATGACCCTCACCCCACACGTGTCCTGGGGGACAGCGGGGAGCAGGCGAGGCCTGTGTGCCCCCCCACGCCCCCCCATACCCGCCCCGGAGGTGGTGGCTGCACGCAGAGGCTGGTTGGGGTGGAGAGCGAGGGGGGCGAGGTGGGTGAGGTCAGGGTCCACTGGCCGGGGGCTGGCCCTGAGCCATGGCTACGCGGGCCGAGCTAACCCCGGATCCCACGAGGGGTCCTGCGGGGCCGGGACAAGGCCTATGCTCTCCTGCAGGATGAGCGCGGCCTGGGTACAGGGGCCAGCATCCCTCCCACCAGCTTCCCTTAAAGTGTCCCCTGTTCCTGCATCCTGCCGCCGCGCCCCTAGGTCGCATCCCGGGTCGCCAGCTGCCCCCTGGAGCTGGGCCCCCCTGCGCCCCTGGGCCCCCCCCCCCCGTCCATGTGGCGGCTCAGACGGGGCCTATCCCTCCACGCACAGCGCAAGCCGGTCTGGCCCCGGTGGCCCCGGCACGTCCTCACCCACCCACTCGCTTGCCAACGGCCGCCTGCGCTAGCGCGACGCTGGGCCTCCGCCCTCCGGGCCTGCAGACCATGAGCCACAGGCTTGCTCGGCGTGGGCTGGCTCCCGCTTGTTCGCCCCGCGCTCGGCACCCATCAAGGGCTGCGCTGGGAGTCCCGTGGGGAACAATGTGGGGCTTCTGTGGAAACTAGGGTGCCGGCTCCCAACAAACCTCTACCCTGAGTCAACAGAGAAAGCTCTCAAAATTAGGTGAAAACGTGTGGGAAAAGTAAAGATTCTTCAAGGATGCGGCACCGAAGAGCTGGCCAGGTGTCCTCGGGGGCCTGGACCATATCAGAGATCCGCACCGGAGGCCGCGGGGGCACGGGAGGCGCCGGGCTGTCCCCCCGAGGAGAGCCGGGACCGAGCGCGCGGGCTGTGCGTTGGGGGAGCCACCGTGTGCGCCATGGTCGGGGGAGGCGTCCCTGTTGAGCTCTTTGTTTTTGTTTTTTTGAGATTTATTTATTTATTCATGAGACAGAGAGAGAGAGAGAGAGGCAGAGACCCAGGCAGAGGGAGCAGTGGGCACCCTGCAGGGAGCCCGACATGGGACTCGATCCCGGGCCCCCGGGGTCATGCCCTGGGCTGAGGACAGACGCTGGACCCCGGAGCCCCGGCGTGCCCCCACATGGAGCTCTCGGCTCCTTAAAAGGCACTTGTCAGGCTGACGCATGTTGTGCAGCGCCGCGTGCAGGACGCCGCCAGGTTCCCCGGGCGACCAGCCCCGCTGGGAACGTGGTTCCATCATCCTCCAGAGGCCCCTGGCCCACAGGCTCTGCGCTTGTGTGCGGGGACCTCCATCGGCCTCACGTGCGTGGCACCGAGTGGCTCCCAGACCCGGGAGGCCCCCCCTGCCCTGGCCCCGGGGTGCCAGGAGGAAGCCTGCGGCCTCGGAGGGAGCGCCGCCCCGGAGCCCCCCAGGCGCCCACCTGGCACGCTGGCTCTGACCTGTTGCTGCAGGGGAATCAGCTGCGTGTCGTGGACTCGGGCGCTGAGGAAGCCCCGAGCTCTGCAGCTTCGGAGAAGCCCCTGCGCCTTTGGACGACCCGTCCAGCTCGGCCCTCGCCCCGCGTCTCCTGGGCTGCCTGTCCCTGCCCCGGGCTCGGGCACCTACGTCTGGACCTGGGGGCCCCTGGCTCCCACACAGCGCCCAGGACTCCCCAGAACCCGGCGGGCCACGCGGCCAACCGGCCCCTAAGTCCTGACCGAGCTCTGCACAGACAGACGTGCAGCTGTGGCGTCCCGCCCCAGTGCCCACCTGACCCCCTGCACCATCACGGAGCCCTAAACGTCACCAGGTCAGGCGGCCAAGGCGGTGCCATTGCAGCAAGCCAGGGCCCCGACCCAGACTGCACGGTTCCAGGTGACGGTGGGGGCCGCGGAGGGTGGGCCCAGGCCCCAGTGAAGGCGACGCTATCCCCACCGGCAGGCTATCGAGGCCACGGCCACCCGTCTCCGCAGCACTCTGCGCCCTGGCTGGGTGACCGCCCGCTCATCCCCACGTCCCTGGCCACACTGCCGTCGTCTGTGTCCAGTGGACGGAGGCCTCCAAGCGTGCGGGAGGCTGGAGGGGCCTCTGGTGTGCACTGACCGTGGAGGCCACCACAGATGCAAGTGACGAGGGCCAGGCGGGGAGGCCCGGGCCCCGCGATCCCGGCCGGCCTCCTCCCGGCCTTGCCTCCCCAACCCGGGCCGCCTCTGCAGGGTCCCTGTGCTCCAGGGGGGTGGCGGCCGGGTAGCGGGGGTGGGGGCCACACAGCACTGGGCGCGAGCCAAGGCTGTGCCCAGGTGGGCACCCCTGCGGATGCGAGGCCAGGCGAGGCTCTGGGCTCCCCTGCCCCGGTCCCTCCCCATGCACCTGCCCCACCGGCCGCAGGCTCTCTCAAGGCGGGGGGGCTCTCCGTGCGCACCCCGACTGCCTGCTGATTAGCTCCACGATTCTGCTCCGGTGCTTATAATAGGCTCCAATAAAGTTATGGGGGTTTCAAGCCGTAATGGCTTCCACAGTAATTAATGCACAACTGGGTTTATTGCTAAGTTTATTTTTAGAGTTTTCTCCCTCATCCCCTCCTCCCTCCCCCTTCATAGCTGTTTTGGCCAAAAACACTAGGTGGGATCAGTCCGCACAGGGCCCCTGCACCCTGGCCTGCATCCTCCCCTCCCAGAGCCTGCCTCCTGCTCCTGCCGCCAAGACGCTTCCGCGGCCCCACGGTGGAGGCAGCTTCTGTGCAGAAGGGGGGCTCCGGGGCAGCCCTGGGCCGGAGGCTGCGTGTAGACCTGTGCTCACCCTGCACCCGGGGAGGTTCCAGGCTCGGGGACCTGCTGACAGCGGAGCACAAGGGCCAGGACTCACGTCTGGCTCCTCTGTGACCTGACCTTGGACAATCACTGGTGCCCGCTGGCCTCCGTGACCCCCTCGTGAAGTGCGGTTACAGGGGCACCTGTGGCTGCAGGTGTCACGAGCATTGAGTGGGACGTGCTGTCACTTGTGGACGCCACCAGGTGCTGCATAACAGCTGGTTCTTGCCGAGGCAGCCCGAGCAGACACGCGGGGGGGGGCGGGCGACAGGTGCCAGAGGCAGGAGGCTGGGGACCAGAGGCCACTCCACGTCCTCGAGCCTGGCACAGAGAACCACATGCGCCTCCTGGGCGGGGGCCTGGGCTCCGAGGCCTGCAGAGGCCATGATGGGGGCACAACTCGGACCCCTGAATCCTTGTCCCTGCTCTGTGCGTGTCGTGTGCCGCCACCTGTAACGGGCAAGCCTGGTGGGCCTTCCACGCCCCTGAGGAGGGCAGCCGGCCGGCGAGACGTACGGACTGCCCCGGAAACCCCACATGGTACTGGGAGGCAGACCTGTCCTTCCCTGAGGCGACAAAACTTGGAGAGACGAGGCCGTGGGGGCGGGACGGAAGTTCTCGGCTCCTGACCCCTGCCAGGGATGAGGAGCCCACGCTCTGCTGGCCACGGGCCTCTCCGAGGCCACCTGTGCACACAGCTGGGCTGGGCTGGCATGTGCTCCCCCGGCTGGGCTCCCAGCGTACACGAGGCCCAGCACAGAAGGGAAGGAGGGCAGGCGACAGGGTGGCACGGATTCCGCGGTGGCCATGAAGGCAGTGTGCTGCTCACCTGGTCACGCAGGATAGCACGGCCGGCCGACGGTGGTGCCGGACCCTCCGCACAACCGACAAGACGTGCAGGCAGGCCCGCCCGCTGGCCGAGGGTCTCCCAGGCCCCCTGTCGTTGCCGCGTGGGCCGCAGCCTGGGGACGCGCAGCCCCGCAGGCACCTCTTCTCCGCCGATGCCGGAGCCAAGGGAAGAGCCGCGCTGCGTTTGGGCCCAGGGCTTGTCCCCAGTACCTCCCAGCAGCCGCACCGGGTACCGCGGCTGGGGGAAAGCGTCACTTGAGCATGCACGGGTACGCGTGCACACATCCCGTGGCCTCCGCGGGCCTTAGCGAGCTTCTCCTGGAAGCCGAGCGCAGCGAGTACCCCCACCCCCGACCGCGGAACACGCGGAGGCAGAGTGGCCGGAGCTCGCAAAGGGCACAGGGCTCGGCGGCGGCGCTGGGGCTGAGCACGAGACGCGTGGGTCCGCAGGCCGTGCCCTCGGCTTCTGGGCCCCGCTGAGCCATGGAAGCGGGCCGCGCCACGTCCCCACGCCCGAGGGCACCGGGCCCGGGTCACTCCTTAGGGAGGTGGCGGCGCAGGCTTCAGGGGACGACGGCGCCGAGCCCGGCCAGGCCCTGCTGGGCACCAGCCCCGCCCCCAGGTCTCTGGCCATCCCGTCCTGCTCTCTCTTGCAGGTGTCCACTTCGCAGGGCTCCTGAGCGCGCCCTGGCACAGCCACCCCTTCCCGCTCTCCGGCCTGGCCAGACCCTGCAAACCTGCTTCCGCAATGGGTGGGTTGTGAGCGCTGGTAAGACCTGCTAGCCAACATTCGGCTTCTCTGCTCTCCTCGCGCCTGGCCCGCCCGGCCCATTCCTGTTCTTTTCTCCCCTGTGCTTGCCACTGTCTGCTGCTGTCGCCCCCGGGGCCACCCTTCTCCTGACCTTGCCGCCGCTCAGGTAAGGAGGAGCTGTGGGCCCAGCCAGCCTTGGAGATGCCGAAGAGACGGGACATCCTTGCGATTGTCCTCATCGTGCTGCCCTGGACGCTGCTGGTCACCGTGTGGCACCAGAGCACCATCGCGCCTCTGCTCACCACGCACAAGGGTGAGCCCCTGACCGCGGGCCCTGTCCCCAGCCAGGCTCCACAGTAAGAAGGACGGCAGCCAACACCGGTGGGGCCGCACTTCCGCTGACTAGGCAGCTGGGGGAGCCGGAGGATGGGCCGGGCCGCAGAGCTTACCTTCTGGGGGTCTCGGTCCCTCCGGATGTCTGATGAATGCCACCTACACACGCATGCGCAGACACACACACACAGACACGCATGCATACACACGTGCAAGACACGTGAACACATACACGCATGTGCACAGACGTGCACATGCACACACGTGCACAGACACGCATGCACAGAGACTCATATGCACAGACGCATCCATAGACACACGCATGAACAGACACATGCAAGACACGCATGCACACATGCACACACGTGCACAGATCCATGCAGAGACACACATGCACAGACATGTGCATTTACAGACACACACATGCAGAGATACACATGCACACACATGCACATGCACAGACACACATGCAGAGAGACACATGCACATTCACATGCACAGACACACGCATGCATAGACACACACGTGTAGATACACGCATGCAGAAACAGACATGCGCATCCACAGACACACACATGCAGAGACACACATGCACAGAATGTGCATCCACAAACGCATGCATGCACAGAGACACATGCACAGATACATGCATGTGCACACGCGTGCACACATGCACAGATACACCTATGCACATAGACACACATGCACACACGCATCCATAGACACATGCATGCACAGACACACCCACAGGTCTGCATGCAGTCTCAGGATGTGTAAGGACTGGTTGCTCTCAGCTGTGGGTGGCAAAGGATGGATGGGCGGAGTTTCGGGCCTGTGTTTTAAACCACTCCAGGAGACCATACCGTTTGCCCCTTTTTTCCTGCTCAGGCAGGAGACCCCGATCTAGTCCTACCTTGTGAAATAGGCCTGGATAGAGGAAAAGTCCCACGAAGTACTCATGGATGAACAGGCTGGAACCAGCCTCTCCTGGCCTTGAGTGCAGAGCTTTCCCCTCCACCAGGGGCCTTTCCTGCTCCACTGGGCTACCTGTTCCCTGGCCCCCTTCCACGTGCCCCACGTCTAGCCTGCCCCGCATTCCTTGGTCTCTCCCTGACGCTCTTCTTCCCTCCCGTGTACTCTGTGCCCTACAGACTTAATACTAAGGCAGCAAGTCTCCTACTGAAACGTGCAGCATCTTACATGGGGAGCAGGATAAAATACGAAAGCAGCAGGCCCATCCCAGAGTCTGGGGCAGGGCCTGTAAATCCACGTGTAGCTCAGAACCCCGAGTGATCTGGATGCCGGCAGTAGCCGGAATCATAATCTGAAGCCAGGCTGCTCCACAGTCATGCGGTGGGCCCTGCTCTGCCCCAGCAGTTCCTGGAGCTTCCATGAGGAAGACTTTCCAGGCTGAGGATCACAGAATTCCCACTGCCCACTGCTGGGCACCTAGAGCCTCTCCCGACCTTGATCCTCCAGCATCTCTCTTTGGTGCTCTTCATTTTGGAATGGCGAACCTGCCACCATGTCTTCCCAGAGGGCTCGCTACCATCTACACAGCGGCTTAGTGTCGTGTGCATTCCAGTCTTGGCAGAGCTCTGGGGGCAGAGGTTCAGAATGCTTCGCTAAGCACAGACGCTGCTGCCTGAGGACAGGGAGTTGGCATCTGTCCCCTCAGACTGTGCCAAGGGGGCTGGATGAAAGCTGCAATGAAATAATTTCCGGGTGGCCGGGAGTCCTTTGTGACCCAGAGGTTACAGAAGCCCTACAGCCAGCACAAGGGCTGAGTTCACATTGTGGCCAGGTCACAGTGCATGGAGAACCAGGCCAGGGCCCAGCCCCACCTGTTTGGGAGGATTTGAATGTTAGAAAGGTGTGGAGGATGGCTCTGAATCCTCCTTCCCAGGCCTCAGTTTCACTGACTGCAAGATAAATAAACCCTAAAAATACCTTGGTCAGAATCCCCGTCACCATCTCTCTTTCTTCAACTTCGTGCTGCTTTCCCAGTTTGACCCCAAACCCCTCCAAAACGTCACCTTTGCCCAAGAGGGGCTGAGCCGGTCTTCCTACGTGTGTGCACTCACACCCCAGGGGACATGGTGTCCCCGGCCCGGGTGCTCCTTAGCCATCACTGTAGGTCTTCTTGTGCCATTGGCCTGTGTGACTCTCTAAGAGCCCAGAGCCCAGAGCTGGTCTTCTGGGTTCACCGTACCTCCTCCCAGAGCCCGGGGACACGCCTCCGACGAGCACCTCCTACAAGCACCACATAACACCCCATCCGCTAGGGACAGTGATGGGAAGGAGGGGAAGGGACACAAGGGCCAATCCTGAGCATCCCCCCTGGGACCAGGCTTCGATGCAATCGCAAGAATGCTTATTTCGCCCCTGCTCAGCTGCACGAAGCTGGGCACACGTAGGGCTGGCACCCGTCCTCCCTGTACGCGCGGAAGTGACAGCAGCCTGCCTAGCAGACCTAGCAGCGTTCAGAGGCCTTTCATACACTGACTCGTTGATCCCTGAGGTGCTATAGGGGTAGCAGGTGCTGGTCTCCGCTGCTTATTGTGGCTGCTGACATCGAGGCACCGGGAGCTAAGTAACATGCTCAAGGGCAATAGTCAGGGACCGAGTGGACAGGGTCTGCGCCCAGGCATTGGGATCTCTCCAGGTATGAGGTATGTCCTGACTGTTCCCACCTCCTCCTGAGAGGCTGTAAGAGCAGGGGGGCCACACAGTGGTTCAGACAGAAAGCCCCGACCCCGAGAGGAGGGGCTCATTAAAAACAGTACCAGTGGCCCTGACTTCTCCTCTTGACAGAACTTGCTTCACTAATGAGGAAAATGTCCAGGATCTAAGAAAAAGCTAGGTCAATAGAGCTGCCCCAGCTGCACAGACTGCCTTCCGGAAGGAATAGGCCCCCCAGCCTGTGAGTGTTGCAGCAGAGGCTGGGCTCTGCGAGGTTTCACCCACTGCCCCTCGTGGTGTCCTTGGGGGCGATGCGGAGACGCTAGCTGGACCCTGCACCCTAGGTCAGCGGTTCGCCAGCCCTCGGGGGGGCTGAGCGAGTGCCCCACAAGTACAGAGCGGGAGCGGACATCAAAGCTGCAGAACTGCTAAAACACCGCTCCTTTAGTGTGGGCTAGGATTTAAGAACGGCTAAAAGCACAAACGATCATGGATTCAGGATTCCAAATTGTCCTGCCAGCCCCTGGCAGGGTCCTGGAAGCGGATGTGGTGGTGGAGTATGAAGTGCTGCACCGGGACTCCTAAGACCAGGAGGCGGGGACCGTCTTGAGTAGGAACTTGCGGGGAATGGGGTTGAGCCGGCCTCGGCCTCAGTGGGGCCCAGCGCGCCGAGGCCAGGGAAGCGCCTACGCCACCGCGGGCAGTGCCACCGGGCCATGCAGGCCCCTCGGGCGGCCGGCTCTGGCCAGGAGGGCCCCGGGGTGGGGAGCGGCAGGGCACTCGGCCATGTGGAGCCCAGCACTCGAGGAGGGGAAGCCCGCCCTGGCACGTGGCCCGCCGCGCCCCAAGCGCTCGGAGCCGGCGGAGGAGACGGTGGGAGGCGACTCCTGTGTCATTCGGGACTCGGACCCGGAAATGCGGGCAGCGTTCCAGGGCCGCGGCCTTCTCCGTTAGCTCTAGATAGTTCCAGATAGTTCTAGAAGCCCGAGCCCGCGGGGTTCCGAGGACGGTCCTGGGGGAGGGAGGAGCGCAGGCCAGGAGCCTGTTGAGGGGGTGGGGGCGTGGCCAGGGTGTGAACGGGGCGGGGCCGGGCCGGGGCAGGGGCGTGTTGTGTACAGGGTCGGGGTCGGGGCCGGGGCCGGGGCCGGGCGGGGCGGGGCGGGGCGGAGCGGCCTCCCGCGCGGCCCGGCCCCACTCGGCGTGTCCGCCCCCCCCCCCGCCCCCCGGCAGATGACGGCAGGGACCCCCGGCGCGAGGCGGCCCCGGGCGCCGACCCCAGGGAGTACTGCATGTCGGACCGCGACATCGTGGAGGTGGTGCGCACGGAGTACGTGTACACGCGGCCGCCGCCGTGGTCGGACACGCTGCCCACCATCCACGTGGTGACGCCCACCTACAGCCGCCCGGTGCAGAAGGCCGAGCTCACGCGCATGGCCAACACGCTGCTGCACGTGCCCAACCTGCACTGGCTGGTGGTGGAGGACGCGCCGCGCCGGACCCCGCTCACCGCGCGCCTGCTGCGCGACACGGGCCTCAACTACACGCACCTGCACGTGGAGACGCCCCGCAACTACAAGCTGCGCGGCGACGCCCGCGACCCCCGCATCCCGCGGGGCACCATGCAGCGCAACCTGGCCCTGCGCTGGCTGCGCGAGACCTTCCCGCGCAACTCGAGCCAGCCCGGCGTCGTGTACTTCGCCGACGACGACAACACCTACAGCCTGGAGCTCTTCGAGGAGGTGGGCGCGGGCGTGCCCGGGGGCCCTGGGGCGGGCGCCGCGTGGAGACCGCAGGCCACGGGGAAGGGACGGGAAAAGCCCGCGGGCTTCAGGGGTCGCCCCGCGCGGTGCAGCCCTCAGACCGCAGCGGTGGCCTCGCAGCTCCTGCCCCAGCGCCGCCGCCAGTGGGTCACACGACGTGGACCGGGCTGCCCTTGGGGTTTGGGGGTCATGGGAGCCCGGGGAGGGAGGGGTCCCCCCAGACTCCACATTGGGAGGCTAGGCCTTGCAGCAGGGCGGGAAGCTGAGGTCAGGTGGAGGAGCCTTTCCCTGGGTGAGGCAGGCTGCGGCTGTCCCCGCGGGGAGCGCGTCTGCAGCCCCTGCGGTGGCTCCGGGTCAGCTCAGGCCCCTCCTCCCGGGCCGGGCACCTCTCCCCATCGGCAGCCCCACATGTCCTGACTCCGCATCCCCTCCCGTAGATGCGCAGCACCAGGAGGGTGTCTGTGTGGCCTGTCGCCTTCGTTGGTGGCCTTCGCTACGAGGCGCCGCGGGTCAACGGCGCCGGGAAGGTGGTCGGCTGGAAGACGGTGTTCGACCCGCACCGGCCCTTCGCCATCGACATGGCTGGATTTGCCGTCAACCTGCGGCTCATCCTGCAGCGCAGCCAGGCCTACTTCAAGCTGCGCGGAGTCAAAGGCGGCTACCAGGAAAGCAGCCTCCTCCGAGAACTCGTCACCCTCAATGACCTGGAGCCCAAGGCAGCCAACTGCACCAAGGTAAACCCTCCGCGGCACCAGGCATGCTCCCCCCAGCCCCCCGCCGCCCTGCAGAGCAGAGCAGAGGGCGCAGAGCCCGCGGCCAGCCTGGAGCCGAGCCCACGCAGGCAGGTTGTCCCCTCGGCCATCACCCGGGCATCAAGTGGGGAAACGAGGGTGGTGGTCACTGGGGGGCCTAAGGGTGCATTTCCTCCCAGACCTGGAAACACCTGGGCTCTGGGACCACCCTGCAGACACGCGTGTGCATATACATCCGTGCACATGCCTGCCTGGTGCATGCACACACGCATCGCACACCCACGCCGATGTGCACACCGCGTCCAGCTTGGACTTCTTCAGCAACAGCCTGGACTGTCGCTTTACTGAGCCTCCTGTAGAAGTTTCTCCCTCTCTAGAGGAACCTATCAAGAAACGGGGGGGAAACGAGAAGTGAGAGGAGATTGTGGGGCTGACCCGTGTATTTTCTGTAGCTACACACTTGTTTCCAGCAGATATTTGGAATGCATCATGTGTACAAACGGCAGGTAGGGGTGGCAGTCGGTAGAAATAAAAAACAGTGGAGAAAATCTCGATGATCGAGGGCAGAACAGGAGGAGAAGTGCTTGCAGAGGAGGAGGAGGGATCGGGGTGGCAGGCCGGAGTCAGGGCCTGCCCCAGGTTGTTCCGTGTCTCTGCACACACAGATCCTGGTCTGGCACACGCGGACAGAGAAGCCGGTGCTGGTGAATGAGGGGAAGAAAGGCTTCACCGACCCCACTGTGGAGATCTGAGCCCCAGGAAACAGGTATGGCAGGGACACGGGCAAACCACCCTCTCGTGTTAACTGAGTGGAGGGGACAGGGACAGGGAAAGGGGGCAAGCATGAACGGGGCATAGCCCAAGTCCCCTTCCCACTGCCCGTGGAACACACTTTCCCGCACACAGCTGCGGCCCTCTGCCACCAGCGCCTCTGGCGGCCTCTGGACGGGGCCTCGTGATGACCCTGTTGCTACGGTCACCTGGGTGGTGACTGTGGTCCCAGGCGAGGCACAGCTCTGGAGACTTTCTCCCAAGCTCCGCCCTCCCTGCGGGTCCTCGCTGCTGTGACAGGGGCCCCGCACTCGCTGCAGGGGAAGGGGGCTCGTGGTGGGGACGGCCCCAGAGCCCAGCGCGCCGGCCAGCAGGGGACGGCTCGCCTCCGACCTCGCGCTCTGGGCCTCCGCTGCTTGATCCGCCAGGTGCGTTGCTGGGGCGCGGCCACAATCTTGGGCACCTGTCCAGTCTTCCCTACAGAAGTGTTGCTCTTTGTATTTGATTCCTCAAGACGTCCACCAACGCGGGCCGCGGTTCGTCTCTCTCCATTCGAGCGCTAGAGGAACGGCGCCCAGAGAAGCCGGTGGCGGGGCCGGAGCCCGATGGTCCCCGTCCCGAGTTGTCCGCGGGCTTCGCTAGGATCTCCCCACGAGGGGGGGGGGCTCAGATGGCGGGGCTCACGCCATCCCCGAGTCAGGCTCTGGTTTCGGGATCACACCTGCTCTGTCCACCTGCAGGGCCCGCAGGGTGTCCGTGGCTTGTTCCGTGGCCTGTTTGGGCCCCGAGCCAAGGTCCAGCTTGAGCGGTGCTGCTGCAGCCGTCCCCGCCCTCACCTGGTCACTGGAAGGCCCCGCCCGCCTCCCAAGCAGGGGGCCCCGGGACCCCGGGGTGCACTCTGCACGGGGCCCACCGTGGGCCGGGTGGCCGCCGCCGCTGCCCCCACCACGTCCCTCCTCTCCCTGCACAGGAGCCTCCTCCTCGCACCGTTCCTGGCCGTCCATCGTCTCCCGTGGCTGATGGTCCCTCCGAGACAACCTCCTGAGGAAGCACCATCACCCTCCTCCTCCGGGGGCTGCAGAGCGCGCCCAGCCTGCTCCAGGACACGGGACGGAGGAGCTAAAGCACAGACCCCAGACCTGTTGTTCTCGTCCCTGCAGTTGACCGGCTCCGCCGCCAGCCCAGCGGGCCAGCCCCAGCCCAAGCTCCCTGCGCAACGGGGCCTGCAGGCAGGCGCGGGGGCCCCGGCCCTGGGGTGAGGCCAGGCTGGACAGGTGAGAAGCCCCCAGCTGTCTGGGGGCAGTGTGGCCTTCCCCGCCCGCTCCTGGGGCCCAGCATGATGCCCAGGCCACCGGCCGGGGAGCACCGGGAACACCTGGGCAGAGCCACCCCCAAGGAACCAGGCCCCTCTGGCTTCCCCCGGGCTCCTGCCTCCAGAGGAGAAGGCTGTCCTGACTCCCACGGGCGACCGTCCTGCTGCAGGGCCCCCGCGCCTCCCGCCCCGCTGGGGGTGACGTCCCTGCGGCGGCCCCACCCCTCGAACCTGCTCCCAGGCGCACAGGGTGGGGGGCCCTGGAGCCAGTGCGGGGCCTGACCTGGACCGAGACCGTGAGGCCCATGGACACTCGGCCTCCCCTCGCCCGGGCCCGGCAGGCAGGAGCCCTCTGTGTGGAGGCCTAGAGGCCTGGGGGGGCTGAGTGAGCCCGGGGGCTATCTGTGCTTCCTCCTGCCCGTGCTGCGGTGCTGGGGGGCAGGCTGTGGCTTCAGGGAATCCGTGCAAACAGGCGAGGGCACTCGGACCCCGAGGGGACGCTGCTGTGCAAATCATGCCATCTTACGGCTCCCTTGTCCCCGAGGCGGGGCTGGAGGACCGCGGCCTGCGCCCCCCGCCCCCCAGAAACAGTGCGCGCTGCTCCCCGGACGCGCGGCCCTCTGCTGAAAGCTGGAAGCACAATTTTCATCCCAAGTCGAGAAAAAGGAACAGCCTGAGCCAACCCAAGAGGTGTTTATTTTTTAACGCTAACAGCCCCCCCTCCGTGCACACCCCGAGACCGGTGCCCCCGCCCGCAGCCCCTCCTGGGGGGCGTCCCTAGCCCTCCAGTCAGAGGGGTACCGGCTACCAAGTGGGAAGTGGATTCAGGGCCCCGCAGTGTCCGCAATCGCCCCACCAGGCCCCGCCGGGCAGGACATTGCCAGCAGGTCCCTGGGGCCGCTCGGAGCCGGGGTGGCGGGCGGGAGGACGGGGGTGCACGACCCGCAATGAATCTGCCCAGGCACAGCACTGCCTCACTCATCGACACCGCCCTGAGCGCTCAGGGCAGCCTGGCTGGTCGTAGGCCACCTTCTTAGCCAAAAACCCAGGGCTCGTTTTTCAGGAAATTGATAATGAACAACAAAAGGGGATATTCTCTCTCTCTGTTTTTTGTTTTTTGGGGTTTTTTTTTTTGGCGGATCCTATTTCCGTTCTTTTCACCTAATAGCCTCTCGTAGCTGCATGTGTATTTATTTATAATTATAACCCTGGTGGACTGCAGCTTTCATCTTTGTCGGGAACGAGTTTGTTCCAAATCAGAGCTGGGTCGCGACCACAGTGTTTGGCAAACCCGGTCTGTCCCTGCTCTGCACCACAGAGGAGCGGGGCCGGGGCTCGGAGCCCCGAGAACAGAGCCTGGGGAGACGGCGGGGCCCGTGCAGCTGCACCATCTGGTCTGTTTTAATTTAACTGTATTTAATTTGTTTCCAAAATTAAAAGTCAAACATGGTTTTTAACAGCCCTAACCCTCCGCAGCCCGGCCTTTATTCTCGCAGCTCACCTTCACCTCCCCTGGCGCCTGTCCGGCAGGCGCTACCCTCGGAATCCGCACCGAGCGGTCAGGGTACACAGCACCGTCTTCCTGGAGCTTCCCTCCCTGGGAAACGAGACGAACCCCCATATTCCAGGTGTGGTCCGGGCTGGGAGAAGCAGGCGGCCAGGTGGGGGGTGAGCGCAGCTCGGGGGCGATCCCTCCCGCACACGGGGTCAGAGCCCTCGACAGCATCAGGACCAGCGGGAAGGCCGGCGCACCTGCCACCACCGACAGGGGGACGCCGCGGGGGGGCCAGGCCGGAGCTTTGGCTTCTCCCCAGGGGAGAGGGAACTGAAGCCGCGGGAGGGCCTGCAGCCGAGGGCCACCAGGATGTACGCGGCCGTGGAGGCGCCGGTGCCCCCCTGCGCCGACCGCCAACAGAGGCCAGGCCAGGCAGGCTCCGGCCACCATCCAGGCAGCAGGTGACGGGGAGTCGGAAGAGCAGACCCCGGGGCCGAGACAAGCACTCGGGCGAGGCCCAGCCAGGAGACCCCCCCACCACCTGGGGAGACTAACTACGCGGCGGGACAGCCAGTGGCCCAAACGACCCTGAGAGCCAGCAGCGCGCCGGGGCGGGGGCCACGGGCTTTGGTGCCAAGAAGAGGAGGTGCGCGGGCGGCGAGGGGCTCGGACGCCGGACGCAGACAAGCACCAAGCGCGGGACCGTCCTTGTCCGGGGCTGCCCAGCGAGTGTGGACAGAGGAAGAACAGGCTGGAGGAGCAGGGCCTGGAGCGGGGCGGTGAGGCCACCCGCTGGGAACCCCGCGGTTCCCAGGACGCAGGGAAGGCAAGCTCCACCCAGGGCCTGGCCCAGAAGCCACGGGCCTGACGGCGCAGGACGGTGAAGAGCAGTCGGCGTGACGCGTCCCTGCGCAGCCCCGGACAGGCGCCCTGGGGCTTCTCCGTGCTGCACAAGATCAGGGGGTCCACGAGAGCATCTCCCCTGCCACCCCGGCCAGCGGAGGCCAGCGGAGGCCAGCGGCGGCCAGCGTCCGCATCCACACAAGCTCGCTCGGTGGGAGGAGGCGCAGCGATGCCGGCTCCCCATGCTGGCCATGTCTGGGAAGCCCCGGTCCCATCCCCGTGTCAGCCCGCGTGCTCCCTTCCAGGCCAACTCAGGGTGGCAGAGGAGCTTGGGGGGCTCGCACCTGGCTCCGCAGCCCCCCTGCAAAGCCCCGTGGGCCCCGTGCTCCCCGCAGGCTCAGCTCCCGGCCGTGGCCGCACCACTAGGGCTGCAGGGAGCCTCGCGGCTACTGTCCCCCACGCAGCCTGGGAGCTCCTAGTGAAGACACGGTCCTGAGGTGCCCCCACCTAACCCTGTGCACAGAGGACGACGTGGGCCAGCCCGATCTGGGCGTCCCCCGTGGAGCCCTGGGCCGTCCAGCGGTCTCCCAGCCGCCCGCAGCACCAGGACGACCTGCACAGGACTCCTTCCCTGCAAGGGCGCTTCCGAGGACCTTCCAGGCGGAACGAAGGTCGGGAAGGGGGTGGGAAAGAGCCAGGGGCTGGACCATCCGCTAACTGGTGGAGTCCGAGTCGAGACCCCGAGGCCAGATGGCCCCCCTGGTGCCCGAGCCCACGGTGCCTTCCCCTGGGATCAACGGGCACAGACGGGATCTGAAAAACATCACCTAAAGGGTCTGATTCAACTCTGCTGCTTTACTGCAAGTCAGGACGGTGAGCCCGAGCTGCTGGGGGCTCGGTCCCTAGAAGGAGCACCTGGAATTGGGACAGACGACCGCGAAGGCCTCTCCGCCCACCGCGTAGCCCCAGGAGCCTAAGGGGGGGACCCCGAGCCGGAGGCAAGGCGTGGGCTAGGCCTGGGGGCCCCGTGGCTACAGCAACACCCGAGGCTGCCTGCCGTCCACAGGGCGGCCTCCCAGCCGGCGGAGCTTCCTACGGGGTCTGCGCTCCGTCCTCCGCAGCCGCTTCTGCTCGGAGTAAAACCGGAAATCCTCGCTAACCCGGGGTATTTCGGTTTCTGCTGAGCCTGCTTGTCCTCTCATCAGATGCAGTTGGAGCGGAAATGAGGGGAGAAAACGTGTGTGTGTCTCTGCACAGTTTCCTCCAGGATTCCAGAGGTGGCCTGGGGCGGGCTGAGCACCCGCGCCCTTCCCCAGCCCCTCTGCCTTCAGATGGAAACGGGCCAAGAGAGCGTGGGGGGGCACAGGTGGGAGCACAGGAGCCACTGGGTCTGGAGGTCCCGCCCAACAGAGGGCCCCAGGCGTCATCCCGGGGACATCGGAGACGTTCCTGCCCCCAGGGCCGCACCCCTCCGTCCTCCCCCAAAGAGGAGAAGTAGGAAAAGGCCAGCCGCAGACCCTTAGGTAACAAGGGGTCCCTCCGTCCTGCCCACCCCTCCAGGCCCAGGGTCTTGACGGGAACCAGTGGGCCCGGCCGCGGCCCCTGGCCCCTGCAGGTGCTGCTGGAGGAAGCTCTGCTGCATGGGGTGTGCGGGGGGCGTGCGGGGGGCGCGCAGGAGCAGAGCGGCAGGCCGCGGCTGGGGGCAGCGTGCCCTCCGGGTGGGTCCCCAGCGCAGCTCAGTCCAGGTACTGGCTCCTGCCCAAGTGGGGCGTCTCGGTGAACTGTATGGCAGGGCCTGCCATCCTCTCCTCGAAAACAATGACCTGGGGGGACAGGGCTGGTGTGTCACAGCAGCAGGGCTCGGTCCTGGAGCCAGAGGAGGCTGCCTCGGGGGAAGGGACGGGACCCCGGGTCATCAGCACAGAGGGGGCACCCGGAGGGGTTTCCAGCCCTAACCAGCCTACACGGACCATGACCGGGGATTTCCCCGGGAAGCTGCGATAGGGGGGAGGCCCGGGGCAGGGAAGGAGCTGCAGGTGCGCCCACCTGGTTGATGCCTTGGTCCAACCAGGCACCTGGGAGGTACAGGGTCTCCTGGGGTCCAATGTTCCAGTAGCGTCCAAGGTTCTGGCCATTGATGAAGACGACCCCCTTCTCCCAGCCCTTTAAGCAGAGTGGGAAAGGGGTTAGTTGGGGTTAGAAAACAACCGGACACATAGTCCCGGGCAGACAGACACATGCCACGTGCTCTTCTCCCGGTTTCCGTGTGAACAGAGATTTCAGCAGCCGTGAGGCGAACATGCTGGGCGCCCAAGCTCAGACCTGGGCCCTGGCGAGCACCAGCAGGTGGCTCCTCTGCCTTGAGTCCGCCCCCCACCCCGGGGCCCCTCAGAGAGGGCAACACAGGGCCTCCGGGGCCACCAGCAGGGGCGGGTGCAGGCCGGGCTCAGAGCGCTCCGAAGCAGGACGAGAACCCAGCGGGGAGGGGTCCACAAACCTCCAGCTTCATGAAGGTGTCGAAGGGGGAAAGGGAGATGGACAGGGCACCCAGGAAGAAAGCCGGGAACGTGGGTGCTTCTGGGATAGGGCTCCACTTGTCGACGCTGAACCTATGAGCAGAATGAGAGGCCAGAAGGAAAGGTCGGCACGTTCTCAGGGTGGGGCCCCGTCCCGAATGTCGTTACAAGGGTGTTGCCCGTGCCCACCGGTTCCGAGGAGGGGTGGGAGTCCTTGGGGTCCGCCCACCGCGCCTGGGAGGCCTTGGGGCCTTGCTGGCGCTCGCTGCTCGTCACCCATGGGTTCACACACTTGGTGGGGCGGGAACCCACCTCTGAAAGAAGCTCTTTCTCATATCCAAGCTGTAGATCCTGAATTTTTTCAGGGGAGCATCATTGAGATAGATGTTTCCAATCAAACCTGTGGGAAGGGAGCACGGAAACTGGAATGAGGCTGCAGCTGGGGGCGCAGCTGACCCAGCGGAGGGCCTGCACATCCATGCGGTTTCTGCAAAGTTCCGGTGAGGATTCCTCCAAGGTCCATATGGCACGAAACCCCCGGAGATCCGCAAGGAGAAACAGATGGGTGAGAGCAGGATTTGCCAGGACCTCCCTAGGACCTGCAGGAAGAATGCGGGAGGGCAGCGGGTCACACTGTCCCAGCTGACCAGGGCCCCTCGCCGCTCTCTGCGGGAAGCTCCCTTTGGCAAGAAGACCTCCCAACACAAAACAAGGCCCGAGGGCAGATAATCGAGGGTGCGGCAGTGCTCACTTAGCTCAAGGGCCCGACTGCACAGGCCTAATACCGCACCCACGTGACCTAGGATCACAGCTACAGCGTTTATGTATTTCCACCGTGAAGATGTGGCAATGGGACGTGGGCACCCACGGGCCCGTGTGCGAGGATGCACACACACGTGCACACAGATGGACGAACGCCCTGGGAAGGGGCCAGCGGCGCTGGTCCTGGAGCAACAACCGTGCAGCTCGTGACCATGGGGCTGCTGACCTGCCAGAGACGGAGTCTCAACAGGCCGAGGGCTGCAAACAGCTTTCATGGAACTTGCAGACCCGGAAATTACAGTACAGGTGTGTGTGCGTGTGTGTGTGTTGGGGGGGTGTCTCAGACATAAACATGGAACGTTCCACAGGGTAAGTACTCCACACTGAGAGCCCGCGCATGGCTGGAGCCTGGGACGCGGACTGGGAACAGGGCTGGCCAGGCGATCCCTTCCTGCCCGCAGGAGAGCGAAGAAGGGAAGATGGGCCCAAGGCCGGGCTCCTTAGGGGAGCAGGCCAGGTCCAGAGAGGAACACTGGCGGTTCTGTGAGGGAAAAGGAGGCCCGGACGGTGCTAGGAGCTACCATGAGGCCTACGTGGAGGGAGAGGCCCAAACCCCAGGAACTCAGAAGCCCCCAGTGGGGCCACGGCGCTTCCCAGGCCAGAAAGGAAGGGAGGCACGGGTCCTCTATGACAACGGCAGGCATCCAGGAGAGAAGGGAGGTCGCCCGCATCCCCTACCACAGCAGGATTTGTCTGGATTCTTAAAACCTACATGGAACTGCCTACATTTCGATAGATAAAAAGGGAGAGTTCAATTCAAGCAGAGAAGGTTCAGGAGGCCAGGAAAACAGCGGAATACTCCTAGGAGAGCACGCCATCAAGGGCATGTCGTTCACTGTGTGTACGCCCCCCGGCCCCCGAGATCACCGCTGGGCTTCCATGTGCATCCAGGAAACAAAGTCTGGGGCACCTGGCTGGCTCCTGGTTTCAGCTCATGTCACGGTCTCAGGGTTGTGAGATCCAGCCTGGCGTGGGGCCTGTGCTCAGTGCTGTGTGCTTGAGATTCTCTCCCTCTTTCTCCATCCCTCCCCTACTTGCAACCGTACATGCGCTCTCTCTCCCTCAAATAAATAGTAACTATAAAAGAGAAAAAAGGAAAGAAAAATCCAGTGTGGAGACCCAAGAAGGCAGGGGTCCCATGCCATGCTTGGCTTTCTGGGAGCCCCTTCCTCCAGCCTCACCGCCCCAGCCCAGCTCCCGCAGACAGTCCCCTGCTGAAGCAGAGTGCAACCCAGGAAGATCTGGAGAGACTGGCTCAATGTTCTCTGTGCTCACCGTGGACGTGTGGACAGCATGTCCGAGAAAGAGGTCAGACCCCAAGTGGGCCTTTCAGAAAGGCCCCCTTCCACCTCCCTCCAAGGGGCCTCCACAACCCACTGCCCTACAGTGAGCCTCTGGAACCCACGTCCCTCCACCAGGCCTCCATGACCCGCCTCCCTTCACGGGTGTCTACAACCCAGTTCCCTCCAATGGGCCACCATGACCCACCGCACTCAGGCTCCACGGCCAGGTCGTACTGGTATGGAGGAGACACAGCCTGGCACAGACGAGCACCAGAAGCTGACGACTCCTGGCACACGCCATGACCCACCTTTGCGCTGGTCATCAATGTTGTCCCCGTAGTTGACTCGCCCGCGATTCTCCACCAAGATCCTCAGCCTGGTGTAACCCTGCCAGGAACACAGTGGCCCGGGATCACCACCTGATTACCCAGCCACAAGGTCCCAGCTGCACCTCAAGAGTTTCTTGTGGAATCCCAGTTCTTTCCTGGTCATCATTAGCAATAGTCTGCCCCTCTTTCCATCAGCAGCTCCGTGGTGAAGGAGCCTCGTGTCTTCCAGGTCTTTCTCCTTTCCTCCCACCAAACCTGCTCAGGAAGCAGCTGGTGCAGCTCCCCAGGGTAACACACCTGGACCAAGGGAATAACGATCTTCTTCCTTTCATAGTCCAAGAATCCTACAGACACTGTGTTCACAAACACCTGCCAAATTAGCAGACAGAGAGCATCCATGGATGAGTGGGAGGGAGGCACAAGGGGGCTCTCTGCCAAGCAAAGGAAGGGGTAACGTTCTGTGTGTACAGTGGATACGGGGTTAGCCGAGAAGAGACAGAAAACGAATGTCCTTGACTATAGTGAGAAGGACAACAGAGCTGAGGTGATGGGCCCTTTCTACTCACTGGCAACAGCCAGATATGTGAGCACTGAGGAAAGAGAGTCAGACGTGTATGGAAGAGCTTCCAGACTACAAGGTCACAGGAAATAAGACGCCCCAAGATCAGGGCAGAGGTCCCTAACATAGAAATTTTTAAAAATACTAGAACAGATCAACAAAACTAGGAGCTTGTTCTCTGAAAGATTCACAAGATCAATAAATCCCTGGCCAGACCTACGAAAAAGAAAAGAGAAAGGGTGCAAATAAAATCAAGAATGAAAGAGGAGGGATCACAACCAACACCAAAGACACAGAAACAATTGTCAGAGAATATCACGAGCAACTATATGCCGACAAATTAGGGAATGTGGAAGAAATGGCTGCATCCCTGGAAACATATAAGCTACCTAAACTGAAACAGGAAGAAATAGAAAACCTGAACAGACCCATAACCAGCAAGGAAAGGTAAGCCGTCATCAAAAGTCTCCCAACAAACAAGAGAAGTCCAAGGTCGGACAGCTTTCCCGCTAAATTCTACCAAATATTTATTTATTTATTTATTTATTTATTTATTTATTTATTTATGATCGTCACAGAGAGAGAGAGAGAGAGAGAGAGGCAGAGACACAGGCAGAGGGAGAAGCAGGCTCCATGCAGGGAGCCCGACGTGGGACTCGATCCCAGCTCTCCAGGATCGCGCCGCCCTGGGCCAAAGGCAAGCACCAAACCACTGCGCCACCCAGGGATCCCAATTCTACCAAGCATTTAAAGAAGAATTAACATCTATTCATCTTAAACTTTTCAAAAATAGAAATGGAGGGAAAGCCTCTAAACTCATTCTATGAGGCCAATATGACCTTTATCCCAAAACCAGACAGAGACCCCACCAAAAAGGAGAATTACAGGCCAGCCAATATCCCTGCTGAACACGGATGCAAAACCTTTCAACAAGATACTAGCCGACAGGATCCATCCAGTCCATTAAGAGGATTATTCACCACGGCCAAGTGGGATTTATACCTAGGCTTCAGGGATAGTTCAACATCCACAAATCGATCAGCAGGATACATCACATTAATAAAAGAAAGGATGAGAACTATATAATCTTCTCAATTGATGCAGAAAAAACATTTGACAAAGTGCAGCATCGTTTCTTGAATAAAACTCTCCGAGTGTAGGGAGAGAGGGAACATTCCTCAATATCATAAAAGCCGTCTACAAAAAAGCCCACAGTGAATACCTTTCTCAATAGGGAACAACTGAGAGCCCTTCCGCTAAGGTCAGGAACACAACAGGGATGTCCACTCCCACCCCTGTTGCTCAACATAGTACTGGAAGTCCTAGCCTCCGCAGTCAGACGACAAAAAGGAATAAAAAGCATTCAGATTGGCAAAGTCGTACTTTCACTCTTCACAGGTGACATGCTGTATGTGGAAAACCCGAAAGACTCCACCCCAAGATTGCTAGGACTCCTACAGCAATTCAGCAAAGTGACAGGATACAAAACCATGCCCAGAAATCAGTTGCGTTTCTATACACTAACGATGGGACTGAAGAAAGAAATCAAGGAAATGATCCCATTTACAACTGCACCCAAAACCGTAAGACACCCAACCAAGAGGTAAGAGATCTGCACTCTGAAGACTACAGAACAGTTCTGAAAGAAACAGAGGAAGACACAAAGAACTGGAAAAAACATTCCATGCCCATGGGTTGGTTGGAAGATCAGACATTGTTCAAATATCTATGCTACCCAGAGCAGTATGATCCTGATCAAAACACCATCAACATTTTTCACAACCTGCAAAAAATAATCCTAAAATTTGTGTGGAACCAGAAAACACACCAAATAGCCAGAGAAATGTCAAAAAACAAAAACAAAAACAGAGCCGGGGGCATCACATGCCAGATTTCAGGTTGTACTACAAAGCTGTGGTCATCAAGACAGTGTGGTACTGGCACAAAAACAGACACATAGATCAGTGGAACAGAATAGAGAATCCAGAAGTGGACCCTGAACTTTATGGGCAACTAATATTCGATAAAGGAGGAAAGACTATCCATTGGAAGAAAGACAGTCTCTTCAATAAATGGTGCTGGGAAAATTGGACATCCACATGCAGAAGAATGAAACTAGACCACTCTCTTGCACCAGACACAAAGACAAACTCAAAATGGGTGAAAGATCTAAATATGAGACGAATCCCTCAGAATCCTAGAGGAGAACACAGGCAACACCCTTTTTGAACTTGGCCACAGCAACTTCTTGCAAGATTCATCCATGAAGGCAAGAGAAACAAAAGCAAAAATGAACTCTTGGGACCTTATCAGGATAAAAAGCTTCTGCACAGCAAAGGAAACAGTCAACAAAACTCAAAGACAACCTACAGAATGGGAGAAGATATTTGCAAATGACCTATCAGATAAAGGGCTAGTAGCCAAGTTCTATAAGGAACTTCTTCAACTCACCAGCAAAGAAACAAACAATCCAATCATGAAATGGGCAAAAGACATGAAGAGAAATCTCACAGAGGAAGACATAGACATGGCCAACAAGCACATGAGAAAATGCTCCGCATCACTTGCCATCAGGGAAATACAAATCAAAACCACAATGAGATCCCACCTCACACCAGGGAGAATGGGGAAAATTAACAAGGCAGGAAACCACAAATGTTGGAGAGGATGCGGAGAAAGGGGAACCCTCTTACACTGTTGGTGGGAATGTGAACTGGTGCAGCCACTCTGGAAAACTGTGTGGAGGTTCCTCAAAGAGTTAAAAATAGACCTGCCCTACGACCCAGCAATTGCACTGCTGGGGATTTACCCCAAAGATACAGATGCAGTGAAACGCCAGGACACCTGCACCCCGATGTTTATAGCAGCAATGGCCACAATAGCCAAACTGTGGAAGGAGCCTCAGTGTCCATCGACAGATGATAGATAGAGAAGCTGTGGTCTCTGTATACGTGGAATATTACTCAAGTCATAAAAAAATGACATCTTGCCATTTGCAGTGACACGGATGGAACTGGAGGGTCTGATGCTGAGTGAAATATGTCCGCCGGAATAAGACAAATACCGTATGATCTCACTCATATGTGGAATTTAAGAAACAAAACATGAACAGAAGGGGAAGGAAGGAAAAATAAAGTAAGACGCAGGGAGGGAGACGAACCATCAGAGACGAGCGCAGGAAACAGAGTGGGGAGGCGGGGGGGGGGGGGCGCATGAGGTGACCGGTGGCGGGCACTCTGGGGGGCCCGTGACGTCAGGAGCACTAGGTGTGGTATGCAAGCCCTGAGTAACCCAACTGTACCTCTGAAATTGTGTTAATTAAATCAATTTCAGATAAAACACTTACGAGAGAGAGAAACTGCCCCTACCTGGCCCCGGTCACGCACAAGACCACTGAGGACGCCCGACGAGGCGATGGTGGTCTCGTACAGCGTGTACCCAAAGGACTGCCCGTTCCCGTCGTTCACTGGCAGGTTCTCCATGTTGACCGGCTTCTCGGAACTGACGGGCTGTGCGGGGGGCAGTGGAGGGAGGCGAGGCTGGGGGCGGGGGTGCCGGGCCCTGAAGCAGGCCCTCTGACCTCCTCTAGCTCCCCTCCTTTACGCAAACGCGGGTGGCGGGCGGCCAGCGTGCTCGGAGATCGGATGGGAACTTCTCGGCGGCTCAGCCCTGTGGCCGTCGGGGCTCAGGGAGGGCGACGGAAGGAGGCCCAGCGATGGACCGGCGTGCAGCCCGCCGCCCCCACCCTGCCTGCACCGCCTGGGGGGCCCCTGGCCTCAGGGCTGCGGCCCACGCACAGGCCTCCCACCCTGTGCCCGTCCACCAGGCCCGAGAGACCCCCCTGCGCTCCGGTTCCCTTCCAGTCCCACTGGTCCCTCGCACCTCGCGCTCTGGCACAGGCCTGCTCCTGGCTCCAAGGCTGCAGACGGAACCTCGAGGCTGCCTCGCCGGCTTCTCCTCCCCCCACAGCCCCGCCCCGCGGCACCCACCTCCTCCATGTGCTGCAGGGCGTCCCACAGGGACAGGTACAGATTCGGTCTCACGGGCTCATAGGCGATCTTGGGGAGAAGGCTGGGTTGGGGAGGAAGAGGGACACCTGCAACACACACAGAGCCACCCCTCGGGGACCCGGTCGCGCCCCCGGCTCCCGTCCACCCCGCGGGCTCCTTTACCCCCGAGGCCGGAGAGAAGCCTCCCTGAGGGTGCCTGGCGCCTGGAGGAAGGCCGGTGGGAGGCGGGGTGCCGGGGGTGACCTCAGGGGTCGGGACGCAAACCGTGATGAGGACAGCGTCCCAGACTCGCCTGCCAGCGTCTAGGGATGGCCCTGCTCGCAGGTGGCCAGACTGGGACGGCCTTGCTCACAGGTGGCCGGGCTGGGAGGGGGCAGGGCGAGGAACCCCGCGGGGCGGGCCAAGGCAAGGGCCCCGCTGGCAGTGAGGCAGCGGCGATCGGGCACCTGAGAGGGAGCCAAAGAAGTCCCGGAGCTTGAAGTACTTGGCGGTGTAGTCCCCGGCCTCGGTCAGCACCGCGTCGTAGTCTGCGGGACCGGGCGCCGTCAAGCCGTGGAAGGGCAGCCAGACCCTGGGGCGCGCTGCGGGGTCCCCTCCCAGCACCGGGGAGGTGGCCGGTGGGGGCACAGCAGCCCTGGCACCTTGGGACACCACCGTCTGGCACCACCCTGACTCCCCATGGCTCGCCTACCTTCGGGGACACCCGACCTACAGGGCCCAGGGGCTGCATCCTGAGGACGGGCTGACCCGGCCTGCTGTGCTCCCCTCTTCCCGCGCCCCCCATGGGCTCACAGCACGCCCGCGAGCTGCACCCCCTCCTGCCCTGGGGTCTACAAGCGACGGTCCAGGCAAAACCACCCCTTCCCCAGGCACTCCAGGGCCCCACGCATGAAGGGGGCCAGACGCGGGTCCCACAGACTCTGCACACAAACGTGGGGTGTCCGGGCCGGGTCGTGCTGGGGACACTTGCCGTAGCTGGTGACGTCAGATTTATACTCGTGGAAGTGCATGGCTCCGTTGATGAAGCCGAAGTTGGTTCCCCCGTGGAACATGTAGAGGTTGATGGAGGAGCCGGCGTCCAGGATGGCGGACACGGTCTTCAGAACCTCTGCAGGCGAGGGGACGAGCCGATCGCGACCTGGGGCGCCACCATCAGCTCCAGCTCTGCCTGCACACCCACTGGAGGCGCGATGGCGCAGGGGAGGGGCTCGGAGACCAGGCCCCGCCCCGCCTCCGGCAGAGCCCCGGCAAAGACAGCAGGGCGGTGGCGCGGGAGAAACACCAGCATCGGCACCAACGCACGTGCGCCCCGCACCCAGCTTGCGGCTGGCGACCCGCGACGCTCCCCCCCGGAGCGGTAGGTGCCGCTGCTGTCTTCCCGGGCCACAGAGCGTGACCTACATGCCAGGTGAACCGACGTGGCCTCCCCTGGGAAGCAGCCGGGCCTGCAAAACCCGGCATCCGAGCAGGTTCCCCGCCAACGTGCTCCACGAATGGAGACCATGGGAAGCAACCTGCACGTCGGTCACCGGGAGGACGCCCGATCAACCGTGGGTTCATCGTCAGCGCACAGGGCCCTGCTCCTCCGTTCGCAGCCTGCGCCCCGGCGACGGCCAGGCCACCAGCAGGTAATGGAGAGTGGCTACCACCACGAGGGCCCCTGCAAGCGCATGCAGGGCTGGGCCACGTGGGCCTGGCTGCGCCTCTGCGGGAGCACCTGCTCTTCCTTATGACCTTGCACAGCCCCTCCATCCAGACATGGCACAGGCCACCGTGCCAGCTGTCCAGGCCACCTGCGGGTCTCCCACTGGCAGGAGGCTACTGGTTGTTCGGTCAAGGGGCCATCAAAGCACACAGCAGACCTCCAGCGGGTGGGCGCTCAGCACGCCTCTCCCCCGGCCACCCACAAGTGGCCCGCGTGTGCTCCCTTGGGGCTTTGGGACGTTCACCTCCTCTTCCCACCTTCTTGGCACTTGCTGGATGTTTGCAGCCACCGTGCGTCACTTACGTGATCACAGAAACACAGTAAAGCGCTGCACAGGGTCCTGCCACCCACTGGAGACGTGGAGACATGAAGACGGGGGCTCTGCAGCAGCACCACCCAAGCACGACACAGGTCCCCCCAGAGCCCGGCCCCCACCACGCGGCGACAGCGGCTACTGGGTCGCCAGGAACTGACTCCCGCCACACATCAGCATGCGCGCTGGGCGTGGGGACCGCAGAGCACTCACCAGAGGAATCCAGGATGTTGTGCGGGCCTCCCCATGAGTCAAACCACCCCGTCCAGTACTCCATCACCATCCTGGGCTGAACCCTCTGGGCACCACAAAATGAGAGGTTAGCTGGCCGACAGAGGCAGAGGGGGGTCCTTCCTCTGGGAAACCCAGCCTGTCTCTCCTCCTGTCTCTCCTCCCTGGCCTCAAGCTCTGGGCCGCGCAGACCCGAGAGTGAGCGCAGGTGTTGGCTGCAAGCACCTGCACCAGCTTCCCCTCCACCTGCAGCCTCCGCACGGAGCTGGGGACTGAGGTTGACGCAAGGGCCCGACGCCCTAACCTGGCTCTAGAGTCGCCTCTAGAGACGGAACCCAGATGTGCGTCAGGGCTCCCATGCGCTCCGCGACTGCTGTCCCCAGGCTCAGCCTCCCAGGTCAGGCCAAGCTTTGCTCATCCTCTCCCCGGGAAGGAGAATTCTCCGTCAGGATCACTCCGTTCCTGACGGGCTCCCCGTGGACGCAGGCGGCTCCGCAGCCGCTTCCCCACAGTGGGAGGGTCGCAGGGTCACAGGGCTGGGGGGCCAGCCCCTCCTGGACGGCTAGCTTAAGACCGACAGCCCTGCTTGGGGAGACCAGGGAGCTGCCAGCACAGCTGCTCACGGCCCACCCGCACCTGCAAGCCCGGCTGCGCCTCAGCTGGGGTGTCTTGGAGCCAAAGCAGAGCACCGACCGGGGCCAGTAGCCCCAGGGGCGCAGGGGTCCCCCCACCCCAACAGGGGGGCCACACCACACGTGCAGTAGCCAGGGACCAGGGCCAGGGGGCGCACTCGTGACCCACTGGGCAACAGACACCAGCCACACCGGGAGCAAGACTGTTGGGGATTGTCCTTTTTCTAGCAGGACCGGCAGCTGGGATCCTCAGAGCCGCGGGCCCCCAGGAAGGGGAGGGGGAGGCGGCCGCGGGCCAGCACCACACCATTAGGCCACCAGGGGACACGCAGTCTAAGCGCCACGTGCCAGCGGCCTCCAGGGCCATGGGGCTCCCCGTGCCAGGGGAGCCAGGGCCAAGGCACTGGGGCCAGCCACGGCCCAGGCCCTGCCCTGCATGCCTCTGCCAGCTGCGGACCTGCTGGGCGTCCACTGCTCCAGCAAACTGGCCCCGCACCTGGACAACGGCACCCACCATAGCCAGCTCGCCCGGTCACCAGGGAACTCGCACGGATGCTTCCAGCACATGATGCCTCGCACTGGAAGTGCCCGAGGACACCACGCTGCTCACCCTCCCTCATGGGGCGAGCACCCAAGGGCGCAGGGGGTGCTGCTGGACAGAAGGGCCCCCATCGTGGCGCCCGTCAGCGGCAGGACCCTGGGCACACGTGGGTGGGGGCCCCAGCCAAGGAGTCCGCAGCAAGCCTGGCTTTCCTGGGGGCTTTCCAAGCTGACGTCACCTGGCCCTCACCAACCTCCGAGGGGGTCCTGTCACCGTCCCCACCCCGCGAGAGGAGGAAGGGAAGCGCGGCAGCCGCACGGCCCCCAGGGGCAGATAGCCTGCAGCACCGGCACCTGCCTCGACGGCGCTCAGGGAACCCCACCTGGCTGCGGGGCGCTCGCAGGGACCCCTACCCCTACCTCTCCCCGGTCGGCCTAACACTGGTCCCTCCCACACATGCAGGTGCCCCCGTGCTTGGGGTGTCACACTCCTGCGGGGACTTCCTGTCCACGCGCCTGCAGATGCGACATCTGCTCTGGGGCACCAACAGCTGACCAGCCGGGATGGGGGCCACGGACGCTGCCAGAGTCGCTCGGGAGGCCCGGGCGGCGACACCTGCACCCGACAGGCACTGACGGTCGGGCATCCACCGCCCCCCAGTGAGACACGGGGAGACCTGGGTCAGCTCCTCGGGCCTCGGGCGCTGCCCCTGCCGTGATCCCATCTGCCCCGGGGGACGGGCCCCGAGCCCGAGAGCTCGACAGGACCAGGCTCTGGCTGCAGGTTCCCGTCCACCTGGAGGATGGAACTTAGACTCGGAGAGCCCCCTCCTCCGAGAAGCCGGCCCGGGCTTTTCATCTTGCTGATGATGATCCTTCTAGGCCCGGGGCGGGGGGTGGCTTAGGGTCAGACACAGTGCAGGACAGGACAGCATTTCTCCTCTCAATCCCAAAACGAGCACAGCTGGGCTCACGGGGACCAACAGTTCTGGTCCAGAGCCTCAGGAACACAAGCCCGGGCCTCGGGGGGCGGAGACCACACCCAGGCCTCCGTCTACACGGCAACACCTGAGGCGCGGCCTGCCTGGGGCGGGGCGGCCGCAGGAGCACAGGGCTGAGCGCCGCAGGGCCCCCTCCCTGGCTCAGCGCCCCGGGCTCCCCGCACCCGCGCACCCCCGCCACGGCCCCTCAGGGCTCCAGCGCCTCCCACGCCCGCACGGGGCAGCCGCCGCCGGACTCACCTGGACACTTACGAGAAAGTTGGTCAGTAGCTGCAGCTCGTGCTGGGACTGCAGGTTGATGGTGGCCAGCGCTGCGGACGAAGCGGGCACCGGGTCAGAGCCCCGGGGGCGCTCGGGCAACCAGAGGCACAGAAGCCCGCGGCGTTGCCCACCTCCGACGAGGGTTTAGATCCTCGGGTGTCAGGAGACTCCCCGCGATCCTCTCCCCCCGCGGAGCTCACAGACAGCCGCTCGCTGGGCGCGCCCTTGACCGACATCGTTCTTGTACCCAGAGCGCAGCTTCTGCTCCTTCTAGAAGCCCGGCCGGAGCCCCGCCTCTCACTGCAGGCGTCTGTGCCAGGCAACCCTCTAAGTGAAGACTCCCCTTTCGTTTCTTAAATGAGGGCTAACTTTCTATTCCGTTCCATAATGCGTCCATCTTTTCATCTAAAATTGTATTTTAGGGATCCCTGGGTGGCTCAGCGGTGGAGCGTCTGCCTTGGGCCCAGGGCGTGACCCTGGGGTCCTGGGATCGAGTCCCGCATCGGGCTCCCCGCAGGGAGCCTGCTTCTCCCTCTGCCTGTGTCTCTACCTCTCTCTCCGTCTCTTTCATGAATAAACAAAATCTTTTAAAAAAAATAAAATTATATTTTAAACAGCATCAGTGAGAGTGACACCCAAAAAGGACATGCTACATTTGGCCTACAGTCGTGGACCCTTCGGACCACCACGGCTGCAGAGCTGGTCTGAGGCTCCTTGCCCGCCTGTCGTCTGCTTGGACAGCGGGCCTCCTGAGCACCAGGCTTGGCGTGAACTCCAGCAGGCCTGGGATGCCTGAGCCACACTGAGCCACCCTGACACCCCGACACGCTCCCGTTGTACATGAGCTGCTGGTCACCAGTGATGACAAGCCATAGCTCACACTCCGGGAGGTGAGGTGACCTGCCTCAAGGTCATACGAGTGGTGAGCGACAGACGAGGGCTGCAACCCCCGCACCGAGTGACACGGACCCTCTGTCCTGCGAGGTCACCATCGAGCTGCTGGAGAAGACCCTGCACCCAGACGCCCTCCCCCAAGGGAGGAACCTTGCAGACAGGAGGCCCGTCTGAAACTCAGCAGGAGAAACCGAGAAGTGAACAGATCAGCAAGGCCAGCGACATGCCGCCTGGCCCTAGCCTTCCTGGCCCCTTGCTCACAGGAACAGAAGGGTGCAAGGGTGGAAGGCCACAAGAGCAAGACTGAGGGGACACAAGGCGGAGAGGAAGCTTCAAGAAAACCTCGGGGGGGCTGGAAACAGCAGGGGGTCAGTGAACAGCCCAGGAGGCTGCAGGAAGTCCACCGGCCTCCCACCCCTGCCTCAGTCCTCGTCGCCCGTCCCAGGATACGTCCGTCCCTGCCTCACACACTCAGGCCCTTTCCCACCGGTGCCCTACTCCAGGGGACCACATGCTCTGAGAAGCTGAGCCTGGGGGTCTCCAGGCCCAGAGGGATTGCAGCGCAGCGGCGTGTGGAGGGAGGGGCCTGACACGGGTCAGGAGGGTCAGGAGGGTCGGGAGGCTGTCTCAGCCCGAGCACTGCCCGAGCCCCTGCCCGCTCCCGACCTCATGCGGCCGTTCAGAGCCTCCTCTTTACTCTGCTCAGTCGGGAGGCCAGAGGTGGAGAAGATCCTCTCACGTGGAAGACTGAGCAGGACTGCTAGGTATTACAGAGAAGAAAAAGAAGGTAAAATATCCTCAGAGGAAAGACAGAGCCCATCTAAAAAGTGTGCCATGAGGAAAGAAACATGTTCCGGGAAACAAGAGGAGGACTATGAGAGAGACGTCGAGGAAGTCGGCCAGAACGTGGAACTAAGGGCAAAGATAAGTGAAAAAAAGATGTTAGACAATCAACATGAGAATCCAATCGACAAATAACAGGAGCGACCAAAGGTCAGAAAGAAGAGGGAAAAGCACATCAAACACTGCACTGACCCACGTCCTACTGACAACGACCACGACTATCTCAATTCAGATGGCCCACGGAAGTGCCCCAAAAGGGAAAACATCTCACATCAAAGAACGTCATTGTGAAACACCTGAATACCAAGGATAAAGGGAAAACCCTTTAACGTTCTAGAGGTGGGAAGAAAAAGAAAAACACAGCGAAAACACGTAAGAGGATCAGGAAGCCAGATGTCCTGGTCCCTCAGCAGCAACGGCAGGTATGGGACTTGGGTGCAGTCAGGGGAGGGGAGAGGCCTCCCCAGGGTGAGGCCCTGGGGTCTTGGGGCCCTGGGCGGGGGTGCAGCCTCAGCAGAGGGTGGGTCAGGGTCGGGCCCCGAGGTCTTGGGCCCGGATCACACGGACTCTGCCAGGTACAGGACTGGAACGCAGGTAGGGCAGGAGCCTGGGGATCTTGGATACTGGGTTAGGAAGGGGAGGGGACGCCAACAGCCACCGCCACCTTGTGCGTCCACTAGGCGGTGTCCACCCAAATGTCAGGAAATAATAAAACAGAAAAGGGAGAGAAAGGAGACTCAAAAGGAAAGTGAAATAGTACAATTACACTGAAAGCGAGTCACTGTAAATCATGCCGGAAAAATCGCTCCCCTCGCCCCTGCTCCTCGCAGCCCCCGCCCCCGGCCCCGCCCCCACCAGCCGGAATCACGCAGGGGCTCCGCGGCCGCGGGAGAGCCCGCCCGGTCCTGGCTGGGGAGGCGGCGGCGGGGTGTCGGCATCTCGTCTACACCTGCGAGCGCCTTGATCACATTAATGGAAAGAGCCCTTCCAACAGCAGGCGGCGCTCCGGGGGGCGGGGAGCGGAGCGGGCGGGGGGGAGCCGAGCGGGCGCTGAGCTGTGCCGCTGCGGCCACCTGGGCACCAGCCTGCGGACGGCCCCGGCGCCCAGCCCCCCCTGCCCCCCCCAGGGGACGGACCCCACCTGGGCACCAGCCTGCGGACGGCCCCGGCGCCCAGCCCCCCCTGCCCCCCCCAGGGGACGGACCCCACCTGGGCACCAGCCTGCGGACGGCCCCGCCCCGGCGCCCAGGGATGCGCCCGGAGGCCCCGGAACAGCCGCAAGGAGACGCCGCCACCGCGTGGAAGCGGCGGGAACGGCGGCTGCTCCCTGAACTCCGTCTGGGTAAGGGCCTCCTCCTGCCCCAGCCCAGGTCTCCCCCAGTGGCCCGCAGGCGCCGGGCGGCCGGAGGACAGGCCCGCTGGTGCAGCCTGATGGAGGCGAGGCGCGGGGGGGGGGGGGGGGGGGGGGCCGCGGGCAGCAGGAGGCCCCCAGCACCGCCGTCCCCGCGGAGCTCGGCTAAGAGCACCCACCCCCCGGGATGTTAGAAGGGCTGGGTGAGCGCCCCGCGGAGCTGCCTTGCGGGTGGGTGCCCAGAGGCGGCCCCCCGGGGGTCGTGCAGCAGCAGGGAAGCTGGGGGTGCCCAGCAGGTGTCAGGAACAGGAGAAGGAGGGAGGGGAGCAGACTCCCAGCAGGGTCACAGGTCAGAGGGGGCCCTTGGGGGCCTTTCTCACAACCTGCGCTCCACTCTGAAGGCAGCAGCCGGGCCTGGAGTTGCGGGAAGCCCGGAATCCATCCAGGGGACGTGGCACCTGCTGCCACGTTAAGAAAAAGCGGTCTGGGAGTCACGAGTGGGAAAAGGTGGGGTCCGGACAGCGCACAGAGAATGATGCTAACAGCTGACGGGGTCAAAATTACTTGATCGGGATAAACGTGAAGATAAAGCTAAAGAACGATTTTCTGCGTGTCAGGCATCTAGAAGGAGAGGCCTGAGAGCGCCCACAGCGCTTAGTGTCTGGGCAACTGGGGGAAATGCAGTTGCAATTTACTGAGGAAAAAAAAGACCCAAAGTGGGCTCAGGCTCTGGGAGGGAGAGAGGCTCAGTTGCCCTCGGGTTCGGCGGAGGCCAGCAGCCTTCGGGCACGTGCCAGCAGGCGGATGCCCGGGTGAGGCTGCAGCCCCGCACGGCCGCTCACGGAGACGAGCACCGCACACTCATGGACACACATGTCGGAGCTAAAGGCACCAGCAGGACACCCCCAGGAGAGGAGGAAAATTCACTCCGAGGAGGAAGAAGGAAAGAACTTAAACATCAAAACTCAGGAGCAGGGAAATAAGTGACCAGCAGGAGAGACCAGGTGGGAGCAGCCTGTCAGAGAAAATCCAGGAACCTCGAGAGGAAAACCTTTCAAGGGCAAGACATGGGTGGTCGCTGACAATCAGAGGCGACAGGGACAAGCATTTACACTTGTGACAGGGCGGTCACTGGGCACCTGGAGAAGAGCAGAGGGAGTGGGAGGGTGGTGAGAGCCCTCGGAGGAGAGATGGAGAGAAGAGCCCGGGAGCCAGCGAGCAGGGAGGGGGAAGCACAGCAGCCTCTGCGTAGGCCACAGGGTGGAGCGATCTGCCTTGGAGGAGGAGGCCTGGTTCACGGCAGATGCATGATCCCCTGGAGCGAGAGTCCGTGACCCAGCACGGGGCTGCAGTGGCTGCGGGGCCTGCGGGAGAAGGGGCCTGGGGCACAGGGTGGAGCAGGGCCAGCGCCTGTAGGCAGCCGGGTGTGAGGCCGAGTCCGGGGAACAGACACTGCTGGAGGGAGCGCCCCCCGCCCCCCAGGTCTGCTGCTGGAGGGAGCACCCACTGCCTGGCCAGCTGCCACCACGACACGGCCCCCCGGGCAGTGGCCAGAACCTCCACGAATTGGGCCAGGTTTGGGCACACCACCCTCACGGGCCCCCTAATGCTGCATCTGCTCGTCCCTCTCTGCAGACATCCAGAGGCCTTCTAGGGTGACCAACTCGCCAGTCCTGAGCAGTGGTTGGTCCTGAATGAGCGTTTGCCAGAGGTGGGGGCCTCAGATCCCCCGAGCCTCAGGCCCAGAGCTGCAGGCCCGATGCCATGAGGGCAGCTCAGACCTGAGGGAAACCCCCCGCAGCCCGGCCACACAGGGAAGCGTGCAGAGTGAGGCCAGGCTGTCCCCAACCACCTCCAACCCAACGCCCCCCCACACACAGCCCAGGCAAGCACCTCCATCCAGGACGCCCTTTTGCAGGCCGTCCTTGTTGTCTGAAGTCAAGAGCAATTCCACTATACCTCGGTCCTCCAAGGCCTGTTGGGGAAAAGAACACAAGTCGATCTGTCAGTCCCCAAGTCCCCAGCGCTGGGAAGGTGGCAGCTAGGAGACCCAGAGGGAACAGTTTGAATTAAAGCATTTACTTCTCTGCAGAAAGTGGACAGAAACATAGCCTCTGTGCCCACCATGTCCAACAAAGCTGTCGGCTGAGGTGCAGCGGGGTGGGGGCGGGGCTGTCAGACTCGGGCCTCCCCTGGCTGCCTTAGAGCTGGGGCGCTGCTCCCCCGGCCTACTCGGAGGCTGGCTTGCAGGGGGCTCCACAGGCGGGTCAGCCCTCCCGCCCCTGCCTGGAGAGAACCTACAGGCTGGAGCGCGGGAACTCGGTCTGCCTGTGTGCAGGGACTGCAGTAACTTCCAGATGGAAAATGAATCTGCCGGGATCCCTGGGTGGCGCAGCGGTTTGGCTCCTGCCTTTGGCCCAGGGCGCGATCCTGGAGACCCGGGATCGAATCCCACATCAGGCTCCCGGTGCATGGAGCCTGCTTCTCCCTCTGCCTATGTCTCTGCCTCTCTCTCTCTCTCTCTCTCTGTGACTATCATAAATAAATAAAAATTTAAAAAAAAAAAAAAAAAGGAAAATGAATCTGCCTGGGACAGCAGGATGCTGACCTCACGGGCCAAAGCTCCCGCCGCTTTAATTAGGTGGATTCCCTGAGGCCACTTAACATTTCCTCAACCCCCACCGCGGTCCTGCTTTCCGAGTCCTCTAAAACCACTGCCAATGATCTATCCAAGTCTTATTTATGGACTACTTACTACATGTCTACAACAGTCCTGAGCCAAGTGACCTCACACACATGCACAATCCGGAGAAGCAAACTCTCCCATTAGTCCCACTTCAAAGAAGAATAAATGGAGGTTTAGAAAAATTAAGGCATTTGCTCAAGGCCTGGGCTACAAAGGGACAGAAACCAGGTCTAAGCAGGCCTAGCCCTGCCCTTCCCTGACCTGCCACACATTAAATTAGAGGTGCTCAAACTCACCCACACGTTGGAATCAGATGTCTGAGGACCACCCCAGAGATTCTTATTTAGTTGGTATGGTCTATGGCCTGGGCATAGGGATTTTTAAAGTGAGTGTTCAGGGCAGCCCGGGTGGCTCAGCGGTTTAGCGCCGCCTTCAGTCCAGGGCCTGATCCTAGAGACCCGAGATCGAGTCCCACATCGGGCTCCCTGCATGGGGCCTGCTTCTCCCTCTGCCTGTGTCTCTGCCTCTCTTTCTCTCTCTCTCTCTCTCTGTGTCTCTTATGAATAAATAAATAAAATATTAAAAAAATAAAGTGAGTGTTCAGATGAAGCTGGGAATCCTTGCTTTAGATGCCAAAATGAGAGCAGCTTCTATAGACACTTTACTAATCATCACACTCAGTGAAGCCCGTCCCTTTATTCTCAGCCACTGCGACACCATGTGTGTACTGCAACCCCCAATTAGACTCAATCAATAAAAGGTAAATAACTGACAACCCTACTGAAATAAAAGTACAGTGAAAGGATTCACTAATTAATAATTGGTGCTAGGAGATGAGGCATTAGTACGGGAAAAGTAGTAGACCATCACAGCACATCATGGTTCACACTGTATCCAGAGGAGGGAATGTAAGGAAATAAACCAAGCTGACTCTTACCTTCTTGATGTAAGGCATATAGGCGGGGTCTTTGTTATAGGAACCATATTCATTCTCCACCTGCACAGCAATGATGGGGCCTCCATGCTTGTACTGGAATGAGAGAAGCAAAAGCAGAGTTTGTAGTGGAAACTGTACTAATTTCACCACACTTACCACAAATTACCAGCAAAATAATCCACTTGAAAGCATAAATGTCTCAGAAGATGTGATTACATAATTGAGAATGCTGTCAGTAAGACACAGAGTACGTAGGGAGCTCCGGGTCCTTGTTCCTCTAAGGAAACATCAAATGAACAATTACAGACGGACTCAAATGACTTTATTGGCGCTCTGGAAACCAGTTAAATGTTTAAGTAAGTCAACAAAAACACATGTTTAAAATGATGAGAAATTCCATAGTGTTTTTGGCTCACCCTTGCCCCACTCCCTCCCTGGCTTAGCATGCCGTAGTCACAAAAAAGTAACCCAATTCCCAGTTCCCTCCCTCAAAACAGAAGGAGCAAAATGGAACTTGTTTCCAACCTTCTGGCTGTCTGTGGACTGCCCAATAAACCAGTTTCTGTCTCATCCAACTTGGAGCTCAGACAGGAAATGCATAGCTTGGACCTCAGGTTGGAGGCTACATATGGCAATAAAGGTCACAACATGTGAAAATTTCAGAGGGTCTAGAGGCCCATGTATGCCGAGGTGCACGGGGTCATAGGCAGAAAAATATGATAGACATTGAAGGCCAAAAAGAAGCTGGAGACTCTTCAGGAAATTAAGACATGTAAAAGCAGCCAGGAAAAATCAGGAGGAAAAAAAAAGGCAACACCCACACAGGACAGACTAGACATATGCCCAGAAAACATCTGAGAAGATCTAAAGCCATCACCCCACGCCGATCTTCATGCTTAGGAGCCCACCAAATAGTGAAGGTGTTCCCCACCAGTTTGCAAAGACTGCAGGGGCTGACTGTTGTTTCCAATGTCCAATTTTCAACAACAAAAGCAAACACACGGCAAAAAAACAGAGTAACACAGTTCATTCAAAAGGATAAAGTAAATCTCTAGAAACTCTCTCTAAAGAAACACACACTGGATTTACTAGACAAAGATTGTAAAACAACTGCCATAAATATGCTCAAAGAGCTAAAGAAAACATGAATAAATCGGGAAGAGGCCATATCAGTAAAGTGAAAATATCAATAAAGAGAAAGTATAAAAAATTATACAAGATTTCTGGAACTGAAAAATATAATATCTGAATAGAAAAAATCACCATAGAAGTTCAACAACGGACTTCACAGGAAGAAGAAATAATGGGCTAACTTAAAGACAAATCATTTTAAATTATTCAGTCTACAGAAAAGTGGACAGAATTTAAGGGACTTACACAACATCAGCAAGCAGACAAATGTACTTATTGCAGAAATTCCAAAAGAAGAAAGAAAGGGGTAGAGAGATTATTTGAAGAATTAATGGCTGGAAACCTTTCAAATCTGAGGAGACATGGATATACAAATCCAAGAATCTTCGGTGAACTCCAAGTAGCATTAACCAAGAGACCAAACCAAGCCACATTACAATCAATCTGTCAGAGCCAAAGACATAAAGAGAGTCTTGACAGCAACAAGGGAAAAACAATTTGACATGTAGGAACAATCCTCAAAAGACTATCCATGGATATCTCACCAGAAATCTTACAGGGTAGTGAGTGACAGAAGGATGATACATGCAAAGTGATGAAGGGGAAAAAAAAAACTATCAAGCAAGAATTCTATATCTAGCATCACTATCCTTCAAAAAACAAGGGAAAATTAAGATATTCTCAGACAAATGAAAGTGGAGGGAGTTTGATACCACTAGACTTGACTTATGAGAAATGCTACACAGAGTCCCTCAAGTTGAAATGAAAAGATGCTTGACAGGGACTTGAAGCCATAGGAAACTACTAAGTTCTCCAGTAAAGGCAAATGTCAAAAAGAATGAAATCTTGGCCATTTGCAATGACGTGGAGGGAACTAGAGGATATTATGGGAGGCACAGGAAGTTAGTCAGAGAAAGACAAATACCATATGTTTCAGCCATATGTGGAATCTAAGAAACAAATGAGTATAGAGGAAGGGAAAGAAAAATTAAAAAGGTGAAAATTAAGAGGAAGGCAAACCATAAGATATACTGAACTCTAGGAAACAAACAGGCTTGCTGGAGGGGAGGTGGGTGGGGGGAGAGATAATTGGGTAATGGGATTGAGGAGGGCTCTTGATGTAATGAGTGTTATATGCAACTTCTGAATCACTGAATTCTACCTCTGAAACTAACAAAAAAAAAAAAGAAAAACATAAAAACCAGTATTGTTCTAATTCTAGTTTATAAATCTTTTTTATAAGATTTAAAAGACAAGTGCATAAAAATAATTACTAATGTATATTGAGTATACAATAAAGATGTATATATACTATATACATATATACTATATATATACTATATATATAATTATGTATACAATATATAAAGATGTAAAGATTGTATATATACAATATATAAAAATGTCACTTCTGACATCAATAATGTACAGGGAGGTGGAGCTGTAAAGGAGTAGTTTTTGTGTGTGGCACCAATATAAAAATAGAACGTCATCACTTTAGGACAGTATTTGTAATCTCCATGGTTACCACAATGAAAATACCTATAGAATATACACAAAAAGAAATGAAAAAAAAAGGAATTAAAACTTGTCACTATGGAGCCTGCTTCTCCCTTTCTCCCTCTGCCTGTGTCTCTGCCTCTCTCTCTCTCTATCATAAATAATAAAAAAATAAAAAATAAAAAAAATCTTGTCACTATAAAAAAAAATAACTGAATACAAAGGAAAGTAGTAATGGAGGAGATAGGGAGAAAAAAAGCTACAAAACATACCAAAAACTAGTAAGAAAATGACCAAAGTAAATGCTTCCCTATCAGTAATTCCTTTAAATGTAAATGGATTAAACTTTCTAATGAAAAAACCTAGATTTGGAGTTGAACAAGACTATAGACCCAATGAACATAACAAATGCACATAGAACACCCCATCCAACAACATAATACACATTTTCCTCAAATATATACACATGGAACATTCTCCAGGACAGATCATGTTAGGCCATGACACAAGTATTATAAGATTGAAATCATACAAAGTATCTCTTCCAATCATCCAATCACAAAAGAATGAAACTAGAAGCCAAAAACTGAAAGAACACTGAAAACTTCACATTTCAAATTCCAGAAACACTTGGAAATTAAACAACACACTCTTAAAAACCACCAACGATCCAAAGAAGAAATAACAGGGAAATCAGGAAATATCTTGAGACAAAGGAAAATAAAAATTCAACATAAACTTATGGGATGCAACAAAAGCAGTGCTAAGAGGAAAATTTATAGCCGTAAACACATTAAAAAGGAATAAAGGTGGTATGTCAACACCTAACTTTTCACCTTAGAGAACTAGGAAAAAGAAACAAACTCAAAGGTAGCAGAAGGAAGGAAATAATAAAGATTAGAACAGAGGCAAAAAAAATAGATAATGAAAAAAATAAAGAAAAATCAACAAAACTAAGAGTGAGGTCTATGATTAACAAAAGATTAACAAAAAATATTAACAAATCTTTTTGTTAAAAGATTAACAAAACTGACAAACCTTTCCTGAGACTAACTAGCCCGGCCGCATTATCCACAGGCAGAAGCAACGCAGACGACCGCTGACGAAGGAGTGGATGGACAACATGCGGTACAACCATACAGGGACTATTGAGTCTTAAAAAGGAAAAAAGTTCTGACACCTGCTACAACACGGATGAACCCTGAAGACATGCTAAGGGAAAGAAGCCTGTCGTAACGGACAGATACGGTACAATTCTACTTCTGTGGGTTCCCCAGAATGGACAGTTGCATGGCGACAGAAAGCAGAACGGTAGCTGCCAGGGGTTATGGAGAAGGGCGACAGGAGGGTATACAATCCTCCTAGAGTTTCAGTTTGGGAAAACGAAAAAGTCCAGGAAATGGAAGGTGGTAATCTTCGCAAAACAATGGGAATGTATGTAATGCAAGACAACTGTACACTCAGAACTGGTAAGGATAGTATATTTTATTTTACATGTATTTTGTCACCATAAAAAAAAAACAAAATAATCATGTTATACCTAGAATTTTTTATTTCGGGTACACCACTTCCATATTTAAGGATGCTTCTGAGCCCTGTTCCTGGCATGACCTTCCCTACAACCCCCACGTCCACCTCCACCGCCCAGTCTACGACAACCTGCTGAGTCATCTCAGTAATCCCATCTTCCTTGCAAAACTCCAGGCTAATCATTTCCTGGCTTCTTACTTCTTTCATAATTAGGGCTCCCAAGGTTTAAGGAATAAAAATACAAGATAGCCAGTTGTACTTGAATTCACAATGAATAGACGTTTACCTAAATTATGGATATTTTCAACGTAGGCATGTCTCACGCAACATTTAGGACATATTTATACTAAAAAAAAATTCCTTGTTTATCTGAAATTCAAATTTAACCGAGTACCCCGTGTTTTATTTGCACACCCTACTACATCAAGTAGTTCCTTTGATCTACGGGTGCTGTGAACATTCCAAACCACTGGCTCAAGAACAGTGTTTACTGATGTACTAGCGTTTTTTATTAAGGTACTAACGTCTCAGCACGACTCTTCTTTTTACATAAGACATTGGGTTAATCCCATTCCTGCCTTTGTATTGCTTTCAAATGTGACGTGCAATGGTATTTTCTCCCCAAAACTGATTTTCACCACCCATGTTTTGAACACGGGGTGCCCCGCACAGCACCTTTGCGGTAGGCAACAGAAAGCTGTACCTTGGAAAGTCCTCAGCTGTAATCGTAGGACCACGGATCGCCCGCCATCCTACGGGTAAGGGCACACCTGTGTACACTCCTCTCCACGCAGGACCCAACCAGCGTGTACACACTTAGGACACCGGCTGCTGGGCTTCTCTGTCGCTCAACTCCATGTCCATGTCCGGGCGCCAACTGCCCAGAGCGCCTCGGCCCACAGATCGCGGCCCTGGGGAGCGGGTTCCCCTGGGACCATCGCCTCCCAGGACGGCAGAAGACGAGAGAGGGCGCTCCCTGCTTTTACCTGGAGTGGCACCACCCGGGCCATCAGGTGATCAAAATAAAGGTCCACTGCTTCGGTGAAGCCCTTGTAAGTCGTTCTCAGCCTCATGCCAGAGTCTTGGAGTAACCAGCTTGAATAAAAGGGGGGGGAATTAGTGGCGGGGTGTGTGGGTGGGCCCTGGGCAGGATGATGGGGGGAGAAAGGAAGCAGCTGCAGGGCTGGAGCGGGCCCTCCCCACCTGCCCCGCCGCGGGCCCGGTTCTGGCTCTGGGCCAGCGCTGAAGCATTTACTCCCCGATCTCGCTACAAAGGGCTGAAGCCAGCGGGGTAAGGAAAATCCCAGAAACGCAGCCTGACAAGGAGGGGAGGCCGGGAGGCTAATCCCTCTTCTCAGCGCTCCCACCCGCTCTCCAGGGTCACCCTGGGGCTCGGGAGCCTCAGCCGCTCTGGTGGAGCTGGGGGCCGGAGGGGGGGAACGGCCTGCCATGGCTTGGCCTTTGCCTTTGCAGCCACTCCCGCCACAGCCGGGCTCAGGAAGCTTCCTTCTCACTGGAGACCCTGAGAAAACCGTTCTGTTTCCTTACAGAGGGTGTGACGCCCCTCGTCCTCCGCGCGCAGCCCTGAACACGCCCGGAGATTACCAGTTTGTTAGGTAAAAAGGTAGGAGGAGACCGCAGCTTCTGGACTCAGCCCCCTCCCTCCCCGTGGCCTGCAGGGCTCCAGCCTCCGAGCCCCCCATGTGGGGCTCCTGGGGGTGCGCCCAGGAGGAGGGCTGAGCGCTGCAGTTCTCGCTGCTTCTGAGCTAACCCTTCAATCCCGTCCTCCTCCTGGCAGCTCCCGCTGAGCCTGAGGACATCGCTGACACACAGGTTTCTAATCCCCAGGTGCAGGGGAGGGCACTCGGCTGGGTGGGCACTGCTTTGTCAAGGGCACAGACACAGAGGAGTGATCCCAGGGAGCAAGGAGACGGAGACAGAGCTTCGTGAGATCCCCAGGGAAGCGCTGGGCCGCACTGGATACCAGAGGGAAAAGGGGGGGGGGCATTCCCCAGGAGACCACAGGGCAAACAGGCCCAGCCTTCTTCCTGGTCAGGGGCCAGCGGCCATCTGGGGCACCGGGAGGATGGCAAGGACCAACCTACTAACCACAAAGTTTTTCCGTGGAAAATTAGGGCCAGTAAGGATGAGGACAAGCAGCGACATGCTAGGAGGGGATTACTATCCAGATTTCCTACTCTAGCCCCGCAGCATCCCACAGATCTTAGTGGAGACCACACACCCTAACGTGACTCATTACAGCCTGAGATCTGAAGATAAAGCAGCAAGCAAAAGCACTAATTTGTGTCTCCTATAGTTTATCAAAATAAAGCGACATCATTTGAAAAGGCCTCCCCTGGGCACCACTTATTCTGAAAAGGAGTCTCAGCACACAGCGAAAAATAGAGCTCGGGAGCAAAAGCCAACCTACGTTTGTGGCTGCCGTTTTGCACAAGCACCCAGGGCAGCTCAAGCTCACCTTGGCAAGCCCCCGAGGTCGATCTCGCTGCAGATGTAGGGGCCTGGACGCAGGATCACCCACAGCCCCATCTCCGCAGCCAGCAGCACGAAGGCCCTGGGGAGGTCAGTGTCAGCAGCTCTCAGGACGTCAGGGGGGTGCAGCACAAGGTGGTGAGGCCGCCCAGCCCCTCTCCCCCCTCCCTCCCTCCCTCCACAGGCCCTGGGAGCTGGGTTCCCACCCTCTCCTAGCCCACGACCTTCTGCAAGCCCCACCGGGGGGGCATGAGGCCCAAGGCCATCAGACAGGGGGCAGGGGGCCCTACAGTGAACCTCACTCCCACGGCCCGGCTACCCTAGAGGGCCAAGCCCTGTGCCAGCCCAGGTGGCTGGACCGCACTGCAGAGTGGAGCCGACCCTGGGGATTGGGCCCCTCTGGGCTGCGGTGAAGAGGCCTGGGCTCAGGATGCAGACCCCGACCCCGCAAGCAACAGGTTCACAGCTGCCTACACCTGGTCCTGAGAACGAGGATGCTGAGCCCAGCCTCTCTCTGCTCCTCCAAGCAGAACCACGACGATGGCCCCGTGGTCGTCATCAACCCCAAGGAGCCACTGCTCTGCCTCTCCACCCCGGGCAAGGCCGAGAAGCAGCAAGAGCACTTACTCCATGTCCAGGTTCCCGGAGAAGTCGAATTTGCCTCTTTCTGGCTCGTGCAGGTTCCATGGAACGTAACTGTAATGATGGCAAGACAGGAGTGAGCTTTCTGTGGACTCTCCTCCTGTCCTAGGTGAGCTTCTGTATTCCTACAACCCATTGTGACGGGTGCAGATGCACCTCTGAGGTCTGCTGTCCCAGTGGCATCAGGCCTGGAACCGAGACCTAAGTGCAGAGATCTAGGGACCTTAGAGAGGCCGGGGCCAGTCCCGGGGGGCTAATCCCTTGCCTCCTCCGGAGAAGGGAGAGCAGGCCAGGGAGATTCGGCTGGAGCCTATGACGTGACCACGGCCACCTTGAGCGTGCACCCCCCATCTCTCCCACTCTTCCTTCATCACAGAAAAGAAAAAGGAACTTCCTAGGAGGAAAAGTTAAAAGATAAGAGGAAGCTTCAGTCGTCAGTCAGTCCCATAGGTTCCAAAGAATTCTCTCTTTATCTCATCTTTGGAAAATAAAGAAGTTCTGCAGGGGGCCCAAGTCCAGGGAGAGGTTTGGGGTGACTGTGACAGTAACAGGCGCCCCCTGGCCGGCCCTGGCCCCACCTGCCACGTGCACAGGTAAAGGGAAAGAGGCGCCCACCCTTGAGAGGAGACGGACGACCTCGCTTCTACAAGGCAACGCTCAGTGGGCAACGCTCCCGCGGCCTCAGGGGTCCTGCCCTGGGAATGAGGGCACCCCCAGGGCCGCAACGACCTGCGCAGACCCGCACGTCCTCTTCGGTCCCCCTTCTGGAACATCACACACGGGTCTCAACTGCGCTGCGGCGGCCCCGCCCGATCCCGTGACTCTCTTCAGAGACCATCTGCAGAGCTACATCATGAACCACTCAAGAAAATCTACACCCTTGATCTGTGATCACCACATTTTGCCTGGAAATAGCTTTCCCAAGGAAGCTTTTTGAAAAAGGATCACATTCGTTTGCTGGATACATTGGGGGGTGGAGTGTCGGTTTAAAAGAAATTGAAAATCAGGGCGTCTGAGTGGCTCAGTGGTTGAGCATCTGCCTTCAGCCCAGGGCATGACCCCGGGGTCCCGGGATCGAGTCCCACGTCGGGCTCCCTGTGTGGAGCCTGCTTCTCCCTCTGCCTGTGCCTCTGCCTCCCTCTCTCTGTGTCTCTCATGAATAAATAAATAAAATCTTTAAAAAATAATAAAAATCAGCCACATCTTCCTGTCGTACACCCTGCTCACCTTCACTGGGCTCCCCCGTGGGCTCTTTCTGTTCCTCTGGAGCCTCCCAGCCAGCCCAACCCCTCACCCGTAAGAACGGGGGCACCAGGCCGGGCAGGAGGCTGTGGAGCCCCGCAGACCCGGGCAGGGGGCCTGGCTCCTCCTCACGGAGCTCGGCCCAAAGATTCCCTTTGGGGCCGCTCGGGTTCGGAACCAGGCCACGCTCCCCCACCCCGACCCGAGGTCTGGGCTGCCCGGGGGAAGCCGGGGACATGCCGCACACGCCAGAGGCAGCTGGGGGTGGGCCCGACTCACGTGGTGAGGGTGTTCAGGCCACAGGCCTTCAGCTTCAGCAAGCGGTCCCTCCAGTATTCCCGGGGCACCCGGAAGTAGTGCATGGAGCCCCCCAAGATCCAGAAGGTGGAGTCCTCCAGCGTGAAGCGCGGGCCGTTGGCCTGCAGCCCCGACTGCCGGTTTCTCAACCACACGGGGACCAGACGATACCAGTCCAACCTGCAGGGGGACAGGGAGGGAGAAGCTGTCTCTGTCCTGGCGTTGGGGGGGGGGGTTGGGGGGGGGCTTCCTCCGTAGGCAAGGCTCCCTCCCTGGGAGGAGCGAGCCAAGACCACAGGTGGATAGGAGAGGAGCACATGGGGAGGGGGTTCAGGGTAGCCAGGGAGTCTGGGGGATCCAGGGAGTTTGTGGGGGCTGGGGGATCCAGGGGGGCTGGGGGATCCAGGAGGGCATGGGGATCCAGGGGGCCTAGGGGTGCTGGGGGATCCAGGGGGGCCGCCTGCCTGCTCAGGGCACCAGCACCCGGCCATGCGGAGCCGCCTGGAGGGGCAGCGGCCGTGGAGCTGCGGAGCCCCGCAGGGAGGCCTGTGGCCGGCGGCGTCCAGGCACAGCCCGTGTCCCTCGTGTCAGCGTCTGAAGCCCCAGCGGAGCCACAGTCGGCACCCGAGCCCCAGCCGGAGGGTGCTGGCAAGCGGCAGGCGCCCCTCCAACTGCCCCCAGACTAGCATGCCCTCCCTGCCTTGTCCCATCTCCCGGCCGTGGAAGGAGCCCGGCAGGAGTGGGGGGACAAAGGGGGGCTGGACACGGGGACCCGACCCAGGGGCCAGCCTGGCCGCGACGGCGGGGCGAGGCGGGTCCACGGCGCATGTCCCACCAAGAACCACCGCGTCACCCGGGGGGGTCGGGGCCATGGCCAGAGGATGGCCCTCCTGCAGCTCTCGGGGCGGGGAAGGAAGGAAGCAGGTGGAGGGAACGGGGGCTCGGGCTCGGGGCGCCCGCCGGTGGACGCGCAGCCTGACATGCGGGCGTCTACCCGGGCATCTCCTCTTTCGCCTCCTCTCTCTGGTCACATGTTTTCAGTGGAGTCCATAAGGTAACATTAGGAAAGAAACTTCGAGAAGGGGAGGAGGAGGATCCCTGGCTCAGAGAGAGCGGGGCGCCCTGCTGGAGGCCAGAACCGAGGGCCACCACGCGAGGACGGGCCCCCCCGGGCAGTCCGGGCACCAGGCTGCGCACCAGGCTGGGCGCCGCACAGGAGCCCCCGACGGGGTCAGCGCTTCCCCGCTCAGCTCGGCTGCACCGCCCGAGGGGCCGCGGGGTGGGCACCCTGCTCTGCACGGCCCGCCAGGGTGCGGGTCCACCGGGAGCGCGCAGGTGCCGCGCAGGGCCGGGGGCCACAAGCTCGGGCGAGGCTGCGGCCTGGGGTTCCCCGCGGGAGGGGCGCCCGAGACCACACAGGCGTCACGCACACCGCGGCCCGGGAGGCTGTGCCCACGGCCACGGCGGGCAAGGAGAACCGCCTCCTCCGGCCTCTCAGCCGCCAGGACCCGAGCTCCCGCGGGGCCGCCTGGGCACACGTGGAGACCCCACCACCGCTCCCCTTCCCTGAAGGCAAAGCTGCACATTCCAGGTTCCGAGAGGTCCCGGAGGGCAGTTCCTCTGGGGGCGCCCGACTGGCTCGGTGGGGTCGGCCCGGCTCAGGTCCCGAGTTCAAGCCCCATGTTGGGCTCCACACTGAGCTTGGCACCAGGGCTTAAGCCGACTCCTTCCAGAGCCCCCCGCATGGGGAGGACGTGGAGACGAGCCCTGGCCCTGCTCCTGGGTAGCCCTGCACCTCAGGCCGGCGACACGAGCTCTGGGGGCATGAGCGTCGTCCTCCGTAAAGCGGGGTGTGTGCCATACAAGGCTCTGCCTCCCTCTGCATCAGCTTGCTTCTGCAGGCTCTGCGTTGGGGACGATCACCTCGCAGGGCTCTCCTAGGGTCCTTCACATGGAAGTTCCCCGCCCTTCTATTTTTTTTGAAAATTTTATTTATTTATTCATGAGAGGCACAGACAGAGAGGCCGAGCCACAGGCCAAGGTAGAAGCAGGCTCCGTGCAGGGAACCCAACGCGGGACTCGATCCCAGGACCCCGGGGTCACGACCTGAGCTGAAGGCAGGTGCTCACCCGCTGAGCCCCGGGAGCCCCTCGTTACCTTTAAGGACGGTGAACACAGGACTCGGCCCTCAGCCCAGCAGGCCGCACTCTGCTCACTGGCCAGACCCCCACCTCAGAACCATCTTCGAGTCGCCAAGCTCTAGTCCCTGCCTTTCGTTCAGGGGTCTCCCAGATGCCGTGGGGGCCCCTGCTCAGGGCACGGGTGGAGGTGGGCTGGAAGCTCCACCCTATGGCCCGCGCTCGCACTCGCCCGACCTGCCCGCGCCCCACCAGCCACCTCCAGGTGCGGTGCACCTGCCGAGCATGGTCACCTGGGTTTGCTACAGACACTCATGCTCAGGCCTCAAGTGAGACCCGAATTAGAATCCACATCCCAACCAGACCCCAAGGTAAAGTCTGAGAAGCACTCATCCGCATCTCGTCCTCGGACATCTGTATGTCACCTCTTCCCGGGGACGCCCAGGGGGCTCAGCAGTTGGACGCCTGCCTCCAGCTCATGGCATGATCCTGGGACCCGGGATCGAGTCCCGCACCCGGCTCTTGCGGAGAGCCTGCTTCTCCCTCTGCCTGTGTCTCTGCCTCTGAGTGTCTCTCACGAATAAATAAATGAAAAATAAATAAATCTTCATAGTCTCATCCCAGATAAAGCGTCTATCTGCTTCTGTCTTCACGTGCTGTCATTTTCTAGATTTTTTTAAAACAAAATATCTCATCTCGGTGCTTACGAAGAGGCATGAAACTAACCCTGCAAACCACAAAAGCTAGCTCGTATCAAATTCCAAGTTTGGGAGAAATCAGCGGTTTCCTCTCTGAAAATGTGCTGGTACGTTACTAAATGAGTTTTTAATCCATTAATGAAAAGGATGAATTCACTGAGAAAATGAGGATAAATGTGGGATTTCTCCAAGGAATTCACTGCGAGAAAATGAAAGGCGGTACACGGTGCAGCTTCATAAACAAGAAAGCACCATGCAAATGGTTATTAATACTGATAACAGTCATTAGCACTAGAGATCACATATTAATAACCACCCCCACGCTTCCTGAGTAATTAACTCAGTAATAACAAAATAAATAAAGTGGAAACTATGTGGTTCTATCAGGTCAGAGACACTTTCCTTCCAAATTAGGCCTGTTTCCAAGGAGCTAACCAAGGCCTCAGGAAACCCTGGTTTCTGCTGCTCCTCCCAGGGAGCAAGTAATTCATGCTGAAACCTCGTAGAAAGCATTTATTAGAAAGCTAGATTTATTCATTCATTGTTTAGATTGTAGAAAGCTTCTTCTTAGGTAATCTCTGTGCCCAACGTGAGGCTCAACCTCAAAACCTCGAGACCAAGAGTCACACGCTCCACCGAACGAGCGAGCCAGGTGCCCCTTGTCGAAAGCAATTTTTTTTTTTTTTTTTTTTTGACGAGACCAGGGCATCTGCCTTCCTCTAGCTGGAGCACGTACTACTTTTTCCTGGAAATTCTGTTGCCTTTGTACCTTTGCTTCATTGTAGGATAAGTAAGTTCTCAGTCTAAGAACCAACTGAGGAGCAGGCCTCGGCCACCAGGCTGACCCATGCTCAGGTTTGCTCTGCTCAGAGCCATCTCCGTGCACGGTCTACAGCGAGGTTTCCAGATGGAGGCACATGGGTCAGGATGTGTGACAGGCCCTTGCACCATATAACAAGACCTCTACATCCCGGTGCCACCGTCCCTTTTGGCAGGTGACAGCAGGTTGTGCAAGCTACAGACCCAACAGGTTAGAGGGGAAGTAACAGGCGGTGGACGTGGGGCCCCAGTTCCCTGCTGGGGAACTTCCACAGGGAAGATGGAGGAGGATGGAGGAGGATGAGAGGAAAGCGTCCTCCTTATACGTCATCACTGTAGTGGACTGTGAGGACAAAGGACACAGGGCAGGCTCCACACAGGCTGGTGGCACCGGACATGGTCAACAGTGCTGGGTCAATGTGTTTGAGTGGGAAAGCCAGATGGGCTGGTGACAAGCCTACACCTCCCTCATGTGGGCCCCTGAATCGCGTCCCAGCCCCCGGAGAGGGCCTTCCAGGCGGGCAGGACAAGAGCCACATCCAGTCACCAACTTGAACAATCTCCTTAGATCCAGGGCGCTCGTCAAGGCAGGGCTGAAATGGCTCTGGCCGTGCCAGAAGGATCCGAGTGTCACCTGTACGTCCTGCAAATGGTGATCACTAATGGGGCCGTGGCAGGACTGGGAGGCTTCCCGTAGGGTCACAGTCACCAGCTGGAGGCATGCTGGCCCCCAGCAGTGACCAGGCAATTTTAGGCTGGCCAAGGGTGTGCACAGGCTCAGTACACGGAGGAGGAGTGTGCAGAAATCGTCCTTTGGTTCACAGCCTCAGTCCTCGCTGACCCCGAGGACTGGCCGCTCTGGCCCTACACATAATGGAAACTTAAGATATGTCAACTGACAAATCCAACCTCCAAGTGCACTGGGATCCACGGGGCCGCCCCCAGCACAGGTTCACTGCATCGGAGTCCAGTGCATCGTATTAAAGGTACCGACCAAGATGACAGTCGCCTCCTTGTTCATGCACGTGGTCACGCCAGAGACCATCATGTAGACGGCAGTTCTGTTCAACTGCCCTGAGGACGTCATCACACGTACAAATCTCCTCGCTGGGATCTACAGTACACATCTCTGGTCATCACCCCAGAGCCTGATGCGCTTACAGGCTCCCACGAGGCCCACTTCCTTGGGCATCCCATTCCCTTCAACTGCCCGCTTGCGGAAATTTCGGCCTCTGCAGTCTCCGGGCTGTACGCTCCCCCTCAGCAGCGGAGCTTGAGGGTGTAAGAAAGGAGCTGCCCACCCTCCGGCCCAGGCCAGTGCCCTTAATGCCTCTAATCCAGAATAATGGCTCCTGGATCAATCCTGGAACCCCAAGAACTTCAGCCCCAGTGAAACAAACTGTCCTTGTAGCTGATGTAGCTTCCTGGATGCGATCCCTGGACCCGGCCCAACACTTTAGGCTCCTGCTTTGCTGGAACAGCAGTTAGTATTTCCAAAGGGCTCAAGCCTTCCATTCCGAAGGCCAGTACACTCATTTTGCAGGGATGTGAGGTCATTTTGCAGCACTTTGCAGGTCAGTGGCACTACTGCAACCTCAGTGCCTCCGTCCTTGCCTCTGAAAAGGCTTCTTGGTAAGCCAGGAACTTGCCCGGCACCCAGGCTCCAGCAAGTCAGGCCAAGTGGCTGCTTATAGGGTCCAGGGACTTGCTGCTGGTTCGGAGGGCGACATCTTCTAAATACTGCCGAAGTTTATATGTGAATAAATGCGGATTAGACCAAAACCTTGAGACCCATTGGTGAAGCAACAAAACTGCTCCGTAGTAATCAACCACATATTAACAATAAAATGTATTTTGATGTTATGGGACAGAAATTCTCCATTTGGGGGAAAATTTCCATTGTGACATCATAAATAGAAAAAGTCTTTTCTCAAAATAGAGGTGAAAATTCCATTAGAAAAATGCAAGACCGGGATCCCTGGGTGGCGCAGCGGTTTGGCGCCTGCCTTTGGCCCAGGGCGCGATCCTGGAGACGCGGGATCGAATCCCACGTCAGGCTCCCGGTGCATGGAGCCTGCTTCTCCCTCTGCCTGTGTCTCTGCCTCTCTCTCTCTCTCTCTCTCTCTCTCTCTCTCTGTGACTATCATAAATAAATAAAATCTTTAAAAAAAAAAAAGAAAAGAAAAATGCAAGACCTCTACTGACATACGTGCTTAGAGATGCTCTAAGATCTAAGATCTCTAAGATGCATGTGGAATCAGAATAAAATGATTTCATGAAACAAGGGGAAATGTAAATATGAATGATCAATATTTTTTGAAATCCACCACATAAGGGACGCCTGGGTGGCTCAGCGGTTGAGCATCTGCCTTCAGCTCAGGGCATGACCCCTGGGTCCCGGGATCGAGTCCTGCATCAGGTTCCCCGCATGGAGCCTGCTTCTCCCCCTGCCTATGTCTCTATCTCTCTGTGTCTCTCATGAATAAATAAAATCTTTTTTAAAAATCCAGCACGAGACTTATCTACATAGATATAGGAGATGGACTAGTTCTTAAAGACACAACCTATACACACGCAGATTAAACAACTTCCCCCTCCATCTATGGAGCTCAGAACCTCCCTCACATCGATCCAACAGACATAGAATGTGCTATTTACTTATTTTAACTTATTTTTTACTTATTTTAATTGTCCATCAGGATTTAAAACGAGTATCTCATATGGTGAGCAATTCTAGGTACAGAAATACACCCAGCAGATCCTCACTGCAACCTGGGGTGGGGGGGGGGGTTAGTCTTGGGCTTTATGTTAACTCCAGTGTAGTTGACATACACTGCAAGTCTGCAGGAGCTAAAAGACTGCAAACAATTGATGTCTGTCAACAGGGACCCGTTTGAATAAATCCTATCCCTAATGGCACCTGGGGTAACGCACAGAGCGGTCTTCCTGTCCATGCCCAGAGTAGCCTTGCAAGAAACATCATCATTATCACCTCTACTAGGGTGCAGAGGGGCTCCTAGGGGTTCTTTATTTTCCTCCCTGTATTATTTGAATACTTCGTCCTTTACGTAGATTACCGACCCACAAGGCAAGCTTTGCAGGAAGACACAGCACGTTCTTGAAAGGAACAATGCCACCATCCGTCTGTCCTGCTGGAGTATGAAAGCCGTGAGCATCATCAACTAGGAGTCTCCGCCCGCAGACCCCAGTCAAGAGTTACCTGCTTCATTACCATTAGCGTCCAAAAATAGTCCTGCCCTTTTATCCCAGAAGTCTCACGCAATGGGAACTCTTTCTCAACACGGCCTTTGATATCCAGAGCAATAGGTTTACGCAAGAAATAAAATTGAGTGGGGAGGAAGCAGCAATTACCCCTAAACCAGAAGAACTGAGCTGGATCATGGGGGAGGAACAGGGGAGAAGGGGGCCAGCCTTCAGAGTCTTTTTCAGGTGCTAAATGTTCTGAAAAGACCGCTCTAAATTCCAGCATTTCCTGAAACTTCATTAGAAGACCGTTCAAGGCGATATAATGGAACTCTGAGTCATTTCATCAAAGATGAAGTGTTTTTATTTCACGTGCTACTTCCTTGACCCAAGGTACAGAGAACTCTTTGGCCAACCGTCCCATACGACTGCTGCCAAGGCTGCGTAGCTTTTCCCTGAATCTCCTAGTACCCCACTTTAATCACAGATACACCACTGGTGACCATGCTCTTACTTTAAGATACTCTGGTCCCCTTTCAGTTGGCTGGTAAGGCCCACCATCTTCCCTGCACAGGGCGACTCAGACATCCTACCCACGCTCTCTGACTGAGCCCTGTCCAGGGAGCCACATTTCCCCACTTGTGTCTGAGAAATGACTACCTGCTGAAAGAGACACTTCCTAGGTGCTGAAGACTCGCTACTAGAAGATCAAAGGAACAGTGTTCAAAGATTTAAAGATTCCAGGAAATATGACTCAGGCCTCAAGCAGGGTAGAGTCCTGCAACAGGCAAAGCTCATAAAAATCATTAAAAAGTCATTTAAAAATGACCTCACAGAGGCCCAGGAAGAAAGGCACCATTTGCCCACACATCCTTGAAAGACAGGACTGGCCATGATCTGGATTAAAGAAGGTGACCAGGTCATGTTGCTAAGTGATCCACCTTCTCTAAAGAGAAGAAAATAATAAATAAATAAATAAATAAATAAATAAATAAATAAAAGATTTAATAGGCTCTCCTCTCCTCTCCTCCAGGAAGAGTGTAGGGCCTGGAATCCAGATAATGCCAGGGCAGGAGCCCTGAGTGAGGCAGAGCTGGGCAAACAGGTGAACTTACCTTTCCGGAGGCATGATGCAGAGCGCCTACCTGGTCACTTTCCGCTCTCCTGACTTTTGCCAGCTAAAATATCAGGTTTGAACGATGCCAGGTTAATTAATTATTGCTCAGTGATGCATTGATGGTAAGGAAAAGAGTCATGAGTGGGAACCATGTCCTGATCGTATCAAGCAGGCACTCCGGCGTCTACGGAGTGCGAGGAGGAAAGACCAGGAAGGGCAACTAACTCTTCACACTGATATGCTTCAAAGATCTCCACCTAACACAGAGTGAAAGAGGCCAAATCAAAGCAGAGTATTTACCTTAGGATTACGTTTCTGTAGAGCTCTAAAAAATGCAGACACACCGCAGCAGAGCCGGGTGTACAGGAGTGGGGGAGCAGGGAAGGGCACAGGAGGCACGCACAGGGCACAGGCGAGTTCCAGGCGCCTGCGGGCATCTCCACCCCCGACCGTAGGGGGATTTCCACAGGTGGATACACACGCACCAAAACCAAAGCCTATCCAGCCATACCAGCTACACAAGTACAACTTGGGCATGACAGTTATCCGACAACAGAGATTAACTTCAGAGCAGTGTCCAAGCTCCAAAATACAGAAGATTGAAATCATCTTCAAAAAGTCATCCTGGTCCTATTTCTTGGATGTGACATAAGCAGCTATGACTGAGCATGAACCAGCCCAAGGTAAACCTCATGGGAAAAAACAAAAGCTGGGGCCCAGCGCCACCTGCCCATCACCAGATCCCTGCCTTCTGAGGGACAGGGAAAGGACTGATCCCCACGGCTCCGCTCCACAGAGCTGCCACTGAGCAGCCAGGTCCCGTGGGGCCTACATGCCATGGCCACAGCCCGGCAGCCCTGGGAGGGCCCCACCTCTGCTCGGTTAGTGACCTAGGCCAAGCTCGAGCAAGGCCAGCAGAGGAAGCCGCAAAGTGCTCTCGTCTGCCATCCGGAGAGCATCCTCGGTGTCCAGGCCAAGCAGGAGGAGGACCTGGGCAACACCACGAGGCTGCTACAACTAACGACGCCCAAGACACAGATTTTTGAAGGACCCTAAGAGATGGCCCTGAATTGGGCTCAGAGCTTCTGCAGCCTCTGTCTTCCCGGCTGAGAAGTGGGGGTCAGCAGGGAGAACTTTCCAGTCGTTTCCTCAGGCTTGAGCCACAGCGACTCCCAGGCACGCACGCCACAAGCCCCACTGACTCCTGCCGCGGCCACTTGCCCCAGGCAGGGCCACCGGCAACTGCCCCCGGCAGCTCAGGCTCCTTCTCAGCCAGTCAGCTACTTGACACCTCATCCTCCTTCCTGCTCGACACCAACACACACCCAGCCTCCTTCCCACCCCTCTCCCTGTGGACGATTAGGGTGCACAGCCGCCCGGCTCCAGGCCTCAGAGCTGCCCCCTGTGCCTCCGCGTGGACTGCCATTTCCTCGACCTCCAACAATGAGCAAACCACAAGCCACCTGCACACCTGTGGCCTTTCTCTCTGGGGTGTGAGCTCCTTGGTTCCTGCTGCATGACGGAGACTCCTGTTCCCTCTGCTTTGAGTAATCCTCTGGGCTTTGCATCAGCCTTGCGTCAAGAGGAAGCCTGAGCAACCTACAAGAGCCAGGACCAGTCTTCACGGAAAAATGGGTTACAGATCACTGACAAGGTGGAAAAAGGGCGTAGAAACCACTGGAAACAAACTGCCCCTTCAGTTTTCTAGACCCCTGAGAAGAGCACCATCTCTTTCTCTCAAATGATTATAACATCTCACCCACTCCAAAGCCAGAACAGGTAAAGCAAAGACACGTAAGTCTTACAAAGGTGGAAACAGAGAAATTCCTGAATTTGTCCCGTGGCAGCAAAAAACTTAGGTATTCATTCCTCCCAATCCCCTAGAGAAAATTCAGAGAAACTAATGAAGGAAGCTGGAAAAAGCAAAAAATAAGGCTGAAAAGGGGGGTTACCTTCAGCTTCCTCAACACTAACTTTCAGGGCCAAAGCATTTGATACCCCTGGTCGGCTTCCCCAGCAACACGGGAGGTTTTGAATATGGAAAGTGCCAGCCATCAACCGGAAAGACCTGGTCAGAACCGTAGAACCCTATAAATAGACACAGTCCCCCAAGTCCTGGGCTGGGGCACCGCGGCTGCGGGTCAAGCCCTTCTACCGCCAGACACAGCCACTTTGTAAAGGGGGGAGGGCAGGGCTGAGCAGATGACCCACCGACCTGGGAAGGTGGAGACCAGACGCATCAGTCCTACAGTGGGGCTAGAAGTCCCCGTTGGAGAGGCTGAGGTTCTCCGAGGGCCCGCGGGGCAGCGTCCTCAGGACTGCGCCGCAGGTGGGAGCGTCCAGGAGCCGCCGGGGAGGGGGGGGGGGGCCGGCACCGACCGACCGCAGGTGCGCGTCCAGGAGCCGCGGGGGTTGGTGGCACCGACCACCCGCAGGTGCGCGTCCAGGAGCGCTGGCTTCTGGCGAACGGAGCAGCCCCCGGCAGACGTGCTAGGAGATGCGGGGGCCCGGGGGCAGCAGAAGCAGGCTCCCGAGGAGGACGAGGGGTGCAGCAGGGACCGGGCGCAGCGAGGCGACCTGAAGCCGTGCTGGCCGCCCAGGGAGCTGGGAGCGCCCGCGGAGGAAGCAGAGCGGGGACCACGAGCACCGAGAAGGGGCCCGACGCCCGGGGACTGAGCGCAAGCGCCCGGTGTCGCCCGGGGGGGGGGCCCGGGGTGCCGGGGCTGCCTCCGCCGGGGGGACCTCCGGGCGCGCGGGGCGGGGGCGGCTCACCTGCCGAGCACCAGCAAGCCCAGGAGCAGCAGCAGCAGGACCCCGAGCGTGCGGCCGGGCTTCCGCGCCAGGGTCCACTTGCCCATCGCTGGCGGCGCGCACACCCCGCGGCCGCCTCTGGAGCCTGCGCTCGGCCGCGCGGGAGGCTCGGGCGGGGGCGGGGCCGCGCCCTGGTCGCCAGGGAGACCGCCCGCGTCCCGCCGGCCCGCAGGCGCTCATTGGCCGAGGCGCCTGGCCCCGCCCCCGCGTGGGCCCTGAGGGGCGGGGCCTGTCGGGGCGGGGCCTGTCGGGGCGGGGCCTGTCGGGGGCGGGGCCTGCCCCAGGGGCGGGGCTGTACAGGTGGCCTCCCCGAGCAGGTGTGGGCTCGCCCAGGGGTCCCGGCCTCCCCGCCCGTCCACCTCCGCGGCCCCGGCCCTGCACGGTGTGCACAGGTGCGAACACACCGGGCACGCGAGGCCCCGTCCTTACACACCGGAGAGCACACCCCGCACCGCGCTACACCAGCAAGCCCCGCTAAGGGCGCCGGCGAAGTCAGCACTGTCGTTTTACAACAATTCAGATTCTGAAGAGGGATGTACGGTGAAAAGTCCGCACATTGTGGAATCTCCTCTAGACGCATTTTCCGCCTTGCGTGGTGCACGTGGGGATAGCCCGCGGGGTGGTGAGTGCAGAGGAAGGCGCCCCAAAGTATCTGTTGCCTTTCGTTTCCAGGAGTCCTAGTCCAGTCCTGACTCCCAGTGATGTAGGAAGGAGTTAGGGGCAGAGGGCGCTAGGCAGGGAAAGGCCCAGAGTCAGGCTTCCAGGAATCTGGCCTCCCATTAACCCCAAGGGCACCGAAAGGCCCGAGTCAGGCTCCCACCCCTCCCAAGGAAACAGAGATAAAACAGTAAAAATAAAAAATAAACCCGGCTCCGCAGCTCCATAGTGTTAGGGAGTCTCCCCCTTAAATGGCTACTAAGTGATCACAGAAACCCGGGTGCAGAGAGTGTTATGGAGGAGCCCTTACCCAGAGAGGAACACCTTGTTTGTGCTCAGGATATTCACAAAGAAATATCTTGTTTGTTACAAATCCTCCATGTTTGTTCTAAATATTGACATGATATTCACAAATCCACCCTGATATTGATACAAAATTTACCAAGTTCCCTGGTCAGTTTCCCATAAAAGACAGCCCCCCGCCAGTGGCCACCCTGTGGGGACCCCTCTCACTCTTGAGAGCTTTCTCCGAATCTCTGCTTGATAAATTTCTTTTTTTTTTTTTTTTTTTGCTTGATAAATTTCTATCCGTTTGCTCACCGTCCTCCCTGAGATTCATTCTTTGACTCCATGAGACAGGAACCAAGCTCTCCTGTTCACTGGCACTTCCAGTTTTTCATCTTAAAAAAAAGTCCAGATAAAACCCTCACATTTGGGGATCCCTGGGTGGCGCAGCGGTTTGGCGCCTGCCTTTGGCCCAGGGCGCGATCCTGGAGACTCGGGATCGAATCCCACATCAGGCTCCCGGTGCATGGAGCCTGCTTCTCCCTCTGCCTGTATCTCTGCCTCTCTCTCTCTCTCTGTGATTATCATAAATAAATGAAAATTAAAAAAAAAACCTCAAATTTATGAAAGGACGAATAAAATCCTTATCCTGGGACATAATTATGTCATAAAGGATATTGCATAATATTTGAGCAAACTTCTGCTTTCTAACAATCACACACCCAAATATGTGATTCATCCCAAGAACAAAATTCAGATTTTCCTGAAAGAAAATCTGAAACAGGGATCCCTGGGTGGCGCAGCAGTTTGGCGCCTGCCTTTGGCCCAGGGCTGGATCCTGGAGACCCGGGATGGAATCCCACGTCGGGCTCCCGGTGCATGGAGCCTGCTTCTCCCTCTGCCTGTGTCTCTGCCTCTCTCTCTCTCTCTCTCTGTGAGACTATCATAAATAAATAATAAAATAAAAATTAAAAAAAGAAAATCTGAAACATTTTCTAGGAAAGTTAACGTTTTTTCAGAGCATCTGAGTTTCTAGAAAATATTCCCTGTTGCATGTTCAAAACCACTTCCCTTCACTTGTACATGGTTTTGAACTTGTAAAGCTGATAGGAACAAAAGGAGATTTTACTTCTCAGAACAAAGACCTGCAGAGTTTGATGTGAAGGATCCTTTTACTACCATGAGGCAAATAATTAGGTAGCAAAAGTTAAACCAAAGAGAGAAAGAACAAACAAGGGGAAGGCTAGCAGGGCAGGCTGGAAACATTCCTGGAGATGTTTAGAGAGAAGTAGCTCCCTCTTAGCACACTCCGCAAAAATCAGTACCTTTTTTCCTTTTTTTTTTTTTAAGATTTATTTATTTATTTATTTATTTATTTATTTATTTATTTATTTATGATAGACATAGAAAGAGAGAGAGGCAGAGACAAAAGAGGAGGGGAAGCAGGCTCCATGCCGGAGCCCGACCTGGGACTCGATCCCGCAACTCCAGGATCATGCCCTGGGGCAAAGGCAGGCGCCAAACCTCTGAGCCACCCAGGGATCCCCTTTTTTCCATTTTTTTAAAGACATAAATTGCTTGATACTTTACTAGGACTATGGTGAACATATTTTGACATAATTGGAATAAAAGCTAGCCCATGAGACATGGAGAAAGTGTCAAATGTGGCTAACCTTTTACCTTTGGAGACCCCCCTGGCCACACCCAACACTCACCCCTCACTCCTCATGGTATTGCTGGGCATTAGCACAATTTATCACATCACGGTATCCTGAGTTAATATGAAGCATCTCCATATTTTTTCAGATACTAGTCAAAACTTGTAAATATGAGCTACTAAACCTCTGAAGTTCTTAGCCCTTCCCTGTATCCCTTGTTTTTTATTTATGAAAGAAAACATAACTCAGCACTTAAAAAAAAATCATTAACCCTTAACCTTCTGGGAAGTGCAGAACTATAGACACAGCTACTCACAATTTAAGAACAATCTTACTCTATTTGACTTTAATGATAGCACAGAGGATGTACAAAGATAGCACTAATCTGGGAGGTGTCTTCCTGAGGAGTCGAGACCCCTTTAGGGCCGCCTGGGTGGCTCAGTGGTTGAGTGTCTTCCTTTGGCTCAGGGGGTGACCCCGGAGTCCTGGGATCAAGACCCACATAGGGCTCCCCGCAGGGAGCCTGCTTCTCCCTCTGCCTGTGTCTCTGCCTCTCTCTGTGTCTCTCATGAATAATAAATAAAACTTTAAAATATATATATGTATATATATATATATATATATATATATATGTATACACACACACACAAACACTTTTAAAATAATCCTTTTCAAAATATTTAATGAATTTAACCCAAAGCAGACAATGAGATACTCAAATCTCGGGAACAGAAACTACAGTTAAATAAACTGGCCCAGTGGAAATGTAAAGAAGTTCTGGCAAGGCGCATGGGATGGAAACTAATACCTGATGCCCAGGAATCAACCTTCACAGGCTCCCTTTCTGGTGTCAGGGTTTTGGTTTAGAAAACATAAAACATGTTTTGTTTTGTTTTTAGTGAAGTCCTGTTGATATCCTCAGCCCGCAACTCTAGGTTAGAGTTCCAACAGACCAAGAGAGCACAGTTCTTTCCTCTAGAGTTCACCTATGCCACATAGTCCGTGAGAAAGAAATGTAGTCCAAGAAGCACTGGGGACAGGGAGTAAAAGCTGCAGTCCTTCAGAATCAGTAGAGTGGAGGCTCTCATGAAAGTTGCCAGAGTCTTGAGCAAAGAAATTAAGAACATTGGGGAACTTCTGGGAATAAATGAGGGCAATTTCAACTGTAGACTATTTTCAAAAAGAAAATAAAAAGTCCCAGGAAGGGATCCCTGGGTGGCGCCTCGGTTTGGAGCCTGTCTTTGGCCCAGGGCGCGATCCTGGAGACCCGGGATCGAATCCCACGTCGGGCTCCCAGTGCATGGAGCCTGCTTCTCCCTCTGCCTGTGTCTCTGCCTCTCTCTCTCTCTCTCTGTGTGTATGACTATCATAAATAAAATAAAATAAAATAAAATAAAGTCCCAGGAAGGTGATTTTGGCCTTGGAAAAAGACAAAGCAGATTCAAGTTAAGATAAGTAGTCGAGGGGATCCCTCTGTGTGTGTGTGTGTGTGTGTGTGTGTGTGTGTGTGTGACTTTCATTAAAAAAAAAAAAAAAAGTAGTCGAGGCTTCTCACCCCAAGACATGTGTCAGTGGGACTGGAAGGGACCTGTATGCACTGGGGGGGGGGGGGGGGGAGAATGCACTGAACCTCATCGTTGGCCTTTGTTGTCCAAAATATCACTCTTGGGGGGATCCCTGGGTGGCTCAGCGGTTTGGCACCTGCCTTTGGCCCAGGGCGCAATCCTGGGGTCCCGGGATCGAGTCCCGCGTCGGGCTCCCAGTGTGGAGCCTGCTTCTCCCTCCTCCTGTGTCTCTGCCTCTCTCTCTCTCTCTCTCTCTCTCTCTCTGTCTATCATAAATAAGTAAATAAATAAATAAATAAATAAATAAATAAATAAATAAATAAATAAATCTTAAAAAAAATATCACTCTTCAGCGTCAGCCTTTGGAAAGCAGAAAAGCCAAAGACTCAATTCAACGTTTCATGCATTAAGTAAGCAACAAATGTGTAATGACTACGTGCTGAACACTGTTTCAGGTCCTCACAGTACATTGGTGCACCAAACAGATAAGGCTCCTGACCTTTGAATTTACCTTCTAGCTGAAGAAGAAAGACAACAAAAATCAACAAATGAATAAGTACATCGCAGAGTAGGTCCAAAGGTAATACATTGACAGCAAAAAAGAAAGTAGCTAAAGGAAGGAGAGTGTGAGCGCGGGGGCGGGGGCACGCGCCCAGGAGGCTGTATGAGCTGATGTTAACCAAGCGAAGATCTGAAGGAGGGGGGTTAGCCGTGCATGCAGGTACCTGGAGGAAGGGCTGTGCAAGCGGAGAGAACCCACAGTGACAGGCCCTCAGGCAGGAGGGTGACAGGGTGTTCTGGGAACTGCAAGGTCTGCGTGGGAAGTGAAGGGGGGGATGTGGAGGTCGGGAGGTCACAGAAGTTCAAGGGCCTAATGACGAAGGCCTTTCGGAGGACGGCTCTGACTGACTGAGATGGGAGCCACTGCAGGCTTTGGACATCAATTATGCTTTCGAAGACTTCTCTGACTGCCGTGTTGAGACTCATCAGGAGTGGGAAGAGCAGAAGAAAGGAGCCCGGCTTCGAGGCAACAGTCCCAGTGAGAGATGATGCTGGCTCACACAGGAGTGGTAGGAATGGAGGTGGTGAGAAGTGTCGGATTTCTGGAAATAGCTTGAAAGCAGACACTGGAGGATTGTTGTGATCCCAGGATCTTTGTGGGGTAAGAGAAATAAAGAGGATTCAAGAATGACTCCAACACTGTGGGCCTAAGAAACTAGAAGAATTGGAGTTGCCCTTACCAGGATGGAGAGGTATCAGAAGCACAGCCTAGGCCGGTTGAGTTTGAGGTAGAGACCTGCTGGGGAGATACCCTGTAAGCTACTGAATGCACAGCCTGAAGTTCAGGAGAGAGGTCCCGCGTGGAGATGTAACACTAGGCGTTGACCTAGACTTGGCCTTTAAAGGCATGAGCCTGGGGGCGCCTAGGTGGCTCAGCGGTTGAGCGGCTGCTTTTGACTCAGGTTGTGATCCCGGGGTCCTGAGATCAAGTCCCTCATTGGGCTCCCTCCGGGGAGCCTGCTTCTCCCTCTGCCTGTGTGTTTCATGAATAAATAAATAAAATCTTTAAAAATAAATAAATAAAGGCATGAGCCTGGGTGAGAAAGAGGACCAAGGACGAGCCCCGGGGCAGCTGACACTGAGAAAAGAGGAGAAACCAGCAAAGTTGAACCAGAGGAGCAGCCAGTGAGGCGGGAAGAAAATTCAGAAAAGAGGGCATCGTGAACCCAGGAGAGAGCAGTTAGCAAGGAGGAAGCCGTGATGACCTGCGTTATGTGGGGCGGACAGGTCAAGGCAAGGAAAGGCAGAGAATGAATCAATGGATTCAGTACAGGGAGGGTTCGGCGACTAGGACGGGGCAGTGCGGGTGGAGGGGTTAGGGCTGCGAGAGCTGCCTGGATGAAGAGGAATCCAAGAGGGAAGGGGATCAGCAAGGGGGACAGGAGCTGGGGGTCTTCGCTCTGAGTCGGGGCAGTGCGCTCTTTTCATGTCTATTTTAGATAGAAACTGCCGCCCCCTTGAATGCTGGTAGTGACCACCTACCCTTGAGGAGGTGTGAGGCCAATAGGCGCTGGTTCCCAAACCGAGGGCAGGCTCTCAGCGCCCGCACACCCAGGGCCACTCAAGGCGTCGCCGGCCCCTCTGGGGTGGAATGATCACGTCGGTTGATGGCGACTGCACAAAGTGCCACACTGTCGGAAATGAGAACTGGACTCCTCATCTGAATTTGTTATTAATACCTGCATATTCACTTTCAAATGTAGGTACACATTTGAGGTGTGACGTGAAGTGAAACATCAAAATTTCATTGACAGAGCAAAACAATGATTAATGGTTATTATGAAAACTCTTACCATAACGTACAGAAGGAATTATGAAGAACTTTCAAATACTGAAGCACACAGAGAAATACACTGATAGCCAGTTAGAATATTAGGAGAGTACGTCAGCTTTATAAGTTCTAAGGAAGACTGTGATATCTTCTCTGAGCCAATAAATGTAAATAGATGATCTTTAGAAAATAAAGAAGGTAGGGGCTCCTGGGTGGCTCACTCAGTTAAGCACCCAATTCTTGGTTTCAGCTCAGGTTATGATCTCAGGGTCATGAGACTGAACCCTGCACCGTACTCTGCATTCAGCGGGGAGTCTGCTTAGGATCCCGGCACTGAGCGGGGCACTTGATGGGATGAGCACTGGGAGTTATACTGTATGTTGGCAAATTGAATTTAAATAAGAAATTTAAAAAGAATAAAAAAGATTCCCTCCTCTTCCTCTGCCCCTCCCCCACTCATGTACATGCACGTGCACACACTCTCTCTCAAATAAACAAGTAAATCTTCAAGAAAATAAAGAAGGTAGACATTATATATTTACATAGCATAGATTTTGAAATAGAAATAAGATATATTAATATTGTTATATAATAACTTTATCATTTTAGGACTATTTAATGTATACCATCCGTAACATTAAACGACATAAGCTGAACATTTTTATAAGCTGAATTTAACTGTACTTCTTAATTTCATTGCAGCCATGAGTCTTGGGAAAAAGTCTTCTTTGGGAATTCTTGCCACCCCAAAATTTCATGAGGAGGATAAGCCACAGCATGATATGCAGCCACATCTATCATAAATCATGTTCAATTCAGATAGAACAAAGAATGAACAACGTGTGAAGAAGAGATGAGAGCATTAAACAAAAATGAGGCACATTTGGTTATCACTACCAAACTCCAAAAGGACAGACTTACAATATTTTACGAAGACAATTTCTTATAGATTTGAATCTATGGAGGCTAAAAAAAAAAAGTTTCATCATAATTGCTCTAACTTGCTATTTTCAGACATTTCCAACTGCCTAAGGATTTTTAAAAAGGTGCCCAACTTATGATTCCCAGGTGGGAAGTTCCTTCTACAAGACATGTCACTGAAAACCTTTTCCCCAAATTACATTTTGTTATGCACCAGATAGTGATAGGAAATATCCATATTTTGTATATCAGGTATCTGGACACATAGGAACAAATAGAAATTTCCTTAAAGCTTGACAGCATAATAAATTAATGATGAATTTAGCTGTGCTTCTCTTTTATTGTGTTACCACGATTTCTGAGTCTAACATAACGAACTAAGAAATATTTATAAAATGAAAAATTAGGAAATAAAGGTGCTGTGTATTTGTCATTGGCAAAGGACAAACATAGCTAAAGCCATAAATGACTTAGGAATTAAAAACGTATAGTTTCACTTAGGACCTTCAGCCCCGTACTTAGAAAGTAATTTCAGCAAAGTATAAAGTAAGCATTTTTTGACCAAAAACAAATTCCATGACATACAAGATATTTTGAAACTTTCATCCCTTTACTTTAGACAAGATGTTCAGAAAGATTGAATAGCAGCTAATGTATGTTTTTTTTTTAATTAAGCTTTAGCAAAAGAAAGCCTTAACACCATACTCTACAGAAAATAATAGCAATACAGGACGCCATACAAACAGTAAATGATTTATTTTCTTCAACCTGCTGAAGAAGGAACATGTTGGTATGCTCAAGAGGTAAAGTTATCCTAACATGACACTTGCTGAGGAATACTAGCACCCTGTGAAAATGAAAGCTGAAATGCTGATGAAATTGCAGAGATTATTTTTGTTATATTAAAGTAGAATTACATTACTCTGCTGCTACATTTTTACACTCAGTATTTAAAAGGATCCCTGTTTAGGGGAATGCAAATCAAAGTCAGAATGAGATAGCATTTAACACCCACTAGGATGACTGTGGTAGTAAAAAAAAAAAAAAAAAAAAGAATAAAGAATAAAAGAAAAGAGGATGCGGACAAATTAGAACCCTCATTCATTGTTGGTGGGATGTGAAGCGGTATAGCCACTTAGGAAAACAACTTGGTGTTGCCTCAAAAAAATTAAACACTGAGTTACCATGTGTTCCAGCAATTCCACTCCTAGGTATATACCCAAGAAGACTGAAAATATACATTCACACATAAACTTGAGTGTGAATGTCCATAGCAGCATTATTCACAATAATCAAAACGTGGAAAGAATTCAAATATCCACTTAGTGATGAGCGGATAAACAAAATGTGGTATCCATATAAAGAATTTAATTCATCCCTAAAAAGGAAAGAAGTACTGATATAGGCCATACATGAGTGAATCTTACAAACATCATGCCAAGTGAGAGGAGCCAGTCACAAAGGGCCACACATTGTATGATTCCATGTGTGTGATTCCATGTGTGTGAAATGTTTAGAATCGGTGAATACGTAGAGATGGAAAGTAGATTAATGTTGAGGGGCACAGGGGAGTGACGGTCTATAGGTACAGGATTTCTTTTCAGAGTGACAAAAATGTTCTGGATGTTGGGGATGGTTACACAATCTGATGAATATACTACACAAAAAAACTACTGAATTGTAAATTTTAAAAGTGTGGATTTTCTCATATATGAACCGTATCTCAATTTCAAAAACTTTTCTCAAATGTAAAGTACTTCTATTTGTCTTTTTCTATATAAAGAACTAGAAATATTTGCTTTACATATTGAGGCTAAATGTTTAGGAACATACAACTCTAGAATGACATCTTTCTCATGAGTTGAATCTTTTATCATTATCAGTAATTCTATCTAGTAAAGCCTATTATCATTCAGTCTACTTGCCTAATATTAATATGGTTACTCCAACTTTTTTATTTTTTTTATTTTTTATTTATTTTTATTTTTTATTTTTTTAGATTTTATTTATTTATTCATGGGAGACAGAGAGAGAGAGAGAGAGAGGCAGAGACACAGGCAGAGGGAGAAGCAGGCTCCATGCAGGGAGCCTGATGAGGGACTTGATCCCGGTCTCCAGGATCATGCCCCGGGCAGAAGGCAGGCGCTAAACCACTGAGCCACCCAGGGATCCCTCCAACTTTTTTAATAAGAATTTGCATGGTATGTTCATATTTTTAATTGAGGCATAGTTGACCCATTTTATGTTAGTTTCAGGTGGACAAACACAGTGATTCAAAACTATATACATTACAAAATGCTTACCACAGCAAATGCAGTTATCACCTTACAAAGTTATTACAATATTATTGACTATATTTCCTATGCTGTACTTTTCGTCGCTATGATTTATCTACTGTGTAACTGGAAGTTTGTACCTCTTAATCCCCTTTACCTATCTCACCCCATATTCTTCCCCTCTTCCCCTCTGGCAAACACCACTTTGTTCTCTGTATTTATGAGTCTGTTTCTGTTTGTGCATTTGTTTTTCAGATTCCACATATAGGTGAAATCATATGGTATTCGTCTTTTTCTCTGACTTAATTCACTTAGTAAAATAGCCTCTAGATCTATCCACATTGTCATAAATGACAAGATTTCAATCTCTTTATGTCTGAGTCACACTCCATTGTATATACACCACAACTTCTTTATCCATTCCACTGTCCATGGACAGACACTTGGACTGCTTCCATATCTTGGCTATTGTAAGTAATGCTGCAACAAACACAAAGGTTCAGGTTTTTTTTTAATTAGTGTTTTTGTTTTCTTCCGGTAAATACCAAGTAGTGGGATTACTGAATCATATGATATTTCTAGTTTAATTTTTTTTTAAGGAAACTCCATACTGTTTTCCATAGTGGCTGCAAGAAATTTGCCTTCCCACCAACAATGCTTAAAGGGTTCCTTTTCTCCACATCCTCACTGATGCTCTTTATTTCCACTTTTTTTGATACTAGCCATTCTGACTGGTGTAAAGTGATTATCTCATTGTGGTTTTGATTTGCATTTCCCTTGTGAGCAGTGACATTGAGCATCTTTTCATGTGTCTGTTGGCCATCTGTACATCTTTGAAAAAATATCTATTCACAGTCCTCTGCCCATTTTTAAATCAGATCATTTGTTTTTTGATGTTAATTTACGTGAGTTCTTTATATATTTTGGAAATTAACTCCTTATCAGCTATATCATTTGCAAATAATTTCTCCCACTCAGTAGGCTGCCTTTCCATTTTTTAGTGGTTTCCTCTGTTGTGCAAATGCTATTTTAATTTTTATTTATTTATGATAGTCACAGAGAGAGAGGCAGAGACATAGGCAGAGGGAGAAGCAGGCTCCATGCACTGGGAGCCCGACGTGGGACCCGATCCCGGATCTCCAGGATCGCGCCCTGGGCCAAAGGCAGGCGCCAAACCGCTGAGCCACCCAGGGATCCCCTGCAAATGCTATTTTAGTCCCAGTTGTTTATGTTTGCTTTTGTTTCCCTTGCCTCAGGAGGCATATCTAGAAAAATATCTCTAAGGCTAATTTCCAAGAGTTTACGATCTTTATTTTCTCTTAGGAGTTTTATGATTTCAGGTCTGACATTTAGGTCTTTAATCCATTTTAAGTTTACTTTTGTATGTGGTATAAGAAAGTGGTCCAGTTTCAATTTTTAGCATGTAGTTGTCCAATTTTTCCAACACTGTCATTTATTGAAGAGACTGTCATTTCCTCATTGTATATTCTTGTTACTTTGTTGTAAATTAATTGGCCACATAGGTGTGAGTTTATGTCTGGGCTCTCTAGCTTGTACTATTGATCCATGTGTCTATTTTTGTGTCAGTTCCATACTGGATTACTGTTAGCTTTGTAACGTAGTTGAAATTTTGGATTGTGATATTTCTATCTTTGTTCTTTCCCAAGATTGATTCGGCTAGTTGGTATCTTTTGTGGTTCCATACAAATTTAGGATTCCTTTTTCTACTTCTATGAAAAATGTCATTGGTATTTTGATAGGGATTACACTGGATTTGTAGATTGCTTTGGGTAGTATGGACTTTCCAATTCATGAGCATGGTATATTTTTCCATTTATTTGTGTTGTCTTCAATTCCTTTCATCAATGTCTTAGAGCTTTCAAAGTATAGGTTTTTCACTTCCTTGGTTAAATTTATTCTTGGTATTTTATTCTTTTTGATGTTTATAAATGAGATCATTTTAATTTTTCCTTCTGCTAATTCATGCATGGTATATTTCTTAACTTTCTATCATTTTGTGTACTATATTAAAGGTGTATTTCTTGTAAAACTTATATATTTCATTTTTTATTGTGTCTGACAACTTTTACATTTTAATTCGAGGGTTTAGTGCATTTACAAAATTTACTGTGGTTGCTAATATATTTGTATTTTTCTACCATCTTAATATGTGCTTTCTACTTGTACTTATTTTTTATTTTATTATCTACTCGCTATTACTTTTTATTTGTTACATTTTTTAGTTGCTTTTTTTCTCATTCTATTTGTCCCCTTTAGGGTTTTGTTTTGTTTTGAAAGTTAGAAGCATTATGTACATTAAGCAGTTAGGCTAAATTTATGAACATGCATATTCAACAAAGTCTAAAGTTTATATCTGAGAAACCTTAGATGCTCCACCCTTTGTTTGCTATCAAGCCCTTGCATCATAGATATTTTCTCCTAGTCTTAGAATATTATACATATTTTATCCTCAAATTAGGCTATAGCACATTTTTTATTGAATTAATGCTTGTTCACATGTATTTGCATATTTGTCGGCATCCTTCGTTTCACATTTTTTCTTGAATCTCAGACCTTCACACAGGTCATTTCTTTCTGCTGACAGTTTGTTCTTTAGCATATATTTTCTCCTCTGAGGTTCCCTGAGAGACTTAAACTGTAATGCCCTAAGGCATCCATGGTCTGAATGAATTAATTTCTTTAATATGCATCTGTAATATTCAGTAAGAAGCTAATCTCTAAAAACATTTTCAGTAAGGTGTTGTCTTATGGAACCCCAGTTAAGAAACACTGCCTCAGAATTCCCTTTAGCACATGGATCTTCTGATAATATAAAATCTTTTTGCCCATGTTTGTCTGCAAGCTATTTTGTTTTCTTTTGCTTTGGTTTTTTTCTTGAAGGACAATGTTGCTGGGTAAAGAGTTCTAAGCTGTAAGCACTTCTCTCTAAGCTCCCAGAAAACATTACATCTGGATAGTATTGTTGCATTCATATTTGTATTCACAAAAAATGACATAGGTATGGAGCTAAGTTATAATAACAGAAGAAGAGGTATAAATCAGGAGGCATGTATTCAAACACCTCTTTGAGCCTTGGTTTCTCCATCAACAAGGTGGAAAAGCCACATGGTTGCTAAGATTAAAAATACCCTATACATTACCTGAAATATAATACATATATATGATCTTCAGGATTATTATTTCTGTTTCTCTCCTTTGGTCTATAGTTTATCCATAGATTTTATGGGTTTGAGTCTATAACCCCAGAGAATAGTTTTACATAGAAATTGTGTGGATGCATGATAAAATTCGCTTTCAATGACCATTCAGATTATTGGGAGAGAAGATCATCTGACTCCTCAGCCCTCATCCCAAGCAGGAAGGTTCCTTCTTTTCTTTTAACACCAGATCATTTGCTAAATTTGTTGAAGCTCCTAGGCACCGTATCTAACTGGGTGATAAGATTTTGTTATAGTGCAATGGTTTGAATTTAGGTCAAGTCCTATAACTTGATTATAAAAATGTAATTCATTTCCAATGGTGTCATTTGAGGAAATTTGTTTGACTAATATTTGTCCACTATCAGTAGGAGCCTTGACTATATCCAGATAGCTGAGAAGTAGTAAGACATAGAGTGCTCTATGACAGGCTGTGCTGTCATACTTGTCGGAACCAAGCAACCAAATTGCTACACCTTCTCTGATTGGATATGACCCACAAGGTCACCTTGGAGATACACAGGCTGTAGGGAAGGGCCTGAAGACATTGTTCATGGCACCTTGGTTTTTTTTTTTTTTTGTTCATGGCACCTTGTATTCCTCCCTCCTACACACACACACACACACAAACACACACCCCAGAAATTTGCCAATCAGCATCTACAGTATTTTCTCTGGCATACAGAGAGCAGTAATTCTTATTCTCTCTTAAGCCAGAGACTCTTTTCTTCCTTCCAACTGAGTATGAAGAGTCAGAAATAAAATTTGTTATTATTTTATTCATATCTCCCTAAAGGCACATTTGATTAGAGAATACAGATATGCTAAAGATTAGGCACTTAACTAGGTAAATCAGCCATTAAAGCTTTTGAAGACTTTTTAAAGCCTAAAAATAGGCATCATATAGATATACTATAATATTCATAAGAATTTCTTCGTTTTTTTTAGGTTATTTTTACATTTGTGCTATTGTAGGCAACACTGATATTCTCAACATAAATCTGCCTACTAAAAAAAAAATGCTTGTAGATGAACTCTTACGATCCAAGGAATGTGTTATGACACCATCTCACAGTACGGGTTCATCTGTAGTTTGGATGTATGAACCACACTTCCTTTTCTCAAACAGGATGATCTAGGGAGAAAAGAAAAGTTGACAGTAAGGAGGGTAAGCCTATTCAGGACAGGACGAGAAGGACACTAGGTTGCATTCTGGGGATGAAGGCAGATCTCAATGTTTATGAAACATGAAAGCAGGGGTAGGGGTAACTCACCTCATTGTCTTCTGGATGAAGCCAAGCACCAGGAAGGTAAAGTGTTCCCTGAGGTCCCATAATTGAATACCGCCCAAGGTTATGTCCATTGATAAACGCAAATCCAGAATTCCAGGTCTGGAAGGAATGAAGTCTTGAGATATAGTAAGACTCACACTGGCGATGTCTAATCTAAGGCACTTTGGGGAGTGAGTGTAAGACTCAATGCTTTGTGGCACTGAAAGCAGCAGAGTTTAGGACGGGATATGTTCTAGAAACTAGGCCAAGCTGGTCTAGGGATGACAGAGAAAAACATGAACCAAACCTTTAATGCTAATGCTACTGTTGTTCCTGCCCCATGATATGTAATGCTGTGGCTTTTTAAAAAGTAGTTGTTCTACTTCCAGAGAGAAGTACCATGTAATAAAGATGAATGCTAATGCTAAGAACAGTTATAAAAGTTACACATTTTTAAAACTCTGCTCACAATACAATGATGAGTGATAGATAGGACCAAGATCTAAGCAAAGCAAACTGAGAGGTAAGAAGACATTGAGACAGTTTTTCCCCTAGAGGCATCTGCTTATTCAGGAAGAGGTGGCTAAGAAGCTTAGCAGAACCTTTTATAGCCTCACAAGTTTAGGGAACACAAATTGGATACCAAGGAAACTTATTAAATAATTTACACCCTGGGCTGTGATCCTGAGGGCCTATACCCAAAGAGAAGAGTAAACTAGAAATAGCCCCGCCATTGGATGGAAGCCTGAATCAAATCATTTCCATCCTCATAATTATAGTAAGAGGATTACTAGTGTACCTAAGTCACTCCAGAGGTTGATGTACACTCTCTGATATCATCTTAGGCTTTAAGTTATCTCTAGCGGGGATCCCTGGGTGGCCCAGCCGTTTAGCGCCTGCTTCAGCCCCGGGCCTGGTCCTGGAGACCCGGGATCGAGTCCCGCATCAGGCTCCCTGCATGGAGCCTGTGTCTCTGCCTCTCTCTGTCTCTCTCTGTGTCTCTCATGAATAAATAAACAAAATATTTTTTTAAAAAAGGGGGATCCCTGGGTGGCTCGGCGGTTTAGCGCCTGCCTTCAGACCAGGGCATGATCCTGGGGTCCCGGGATCGAGTCCCTCATCGGGCTTCCTGGATGGAGCCTGCTTCTCCTCTGTGTCTCTGCCTCTCTCTCTGTCTCTCTCTCATGAATAAATAAATAAATAATTTTTTAAAAAATAAATTATCTCTAGCATTTTTTATATATAATTTCTGGAACTCAAAAAAATCAAGCAGATGGGGATGGGGAAGACAATATAATAAAAAAAAGTACAAGGAACAACAGACAATAAAAATAGATGCACAAGTGATGCAGATAATGAATTTATAAGTCCCAGGCTTTAACAGAATTATGCCTATTAAATTAATATTTAATAGGTATCAAAGGGGGATCCCTGGGTGGCGCAGCGGTTTGGCACCTGCCTTTGGCCCAGGGCGCGATCCTGGAGACCTGGGATCGAATCCCACATCGGGCTCCCGGTGCATGGAGCCTGCTTCTCCCTCTGTCTGTGTCTAACTATCATAAATAAATAAAAAAATTTTTAAAAAAATTAATAGGTATCAAAGACAAGAGCTAGAATTTTGACAGAGAAATGGAAATTATTAATAAGGTTAAAGTTATAGAATGAAAATTCTAAAATGAAAAAACGTAGTAATTTTTTTAAAGATTTTATTTATTTATTGAGAGAGACAGAGAGCAACAGAGGCAGAGACACAGGCAGAGGGAGCAGCTCCATGCAGGGAGCCCGATGTGGGACTTGATCCCGGGTCTCCAGGATCACGCCCTGGGCTGAAGGCAGCACTAAACTGCTGAGCCACCCAGGCTGCCCGAAAAAAATGTAATAATTAAAATTAAGAATTTAACAGATGTTTTGAGTAGCAGATTAGATATAGCTAACTAGAGAATATAGCTAAATATAAACTAATAGGAAATAATAGGATTAATTAAATAGGATTAAATAGGATTAATAAACTGAATAATAGGAAATAAAGTTTTCAAAATTAAGCTCCATGGAAAGAAGAATGAGAAACACACAAGACAGGAAGACACAAAAGGAGATATAACAAAATGATTCTAACATATAAAATTGGAACCTCTGAAATGCTCCAGTTAAAAAATAAAGATTGCTGGACTGCATATTAAATAGAGCATTGATATTTATAAGAAAACCATCTAAAATATAAAGGAATTGAAAAAATAAAAGAATAACAGAAAAAATAAAATAGATAAACCTTAAGCAAGAAGAATTTGCTATAGCTCTATTAATATCAGAAAAATTTGACATTAACGAAAGAAGCACTATGACAGATAGAAACATCTCCTGATGATAATATTCTTAATCTACTCTGAGTGATAATGACATATAGAGAAGCTAAAAGTATAGATTCCAAACGTATAAGGAAAATTGACGAAATAACAGGAGAAATAAAATTCACAACGATAATGGAAAATTTTTAAATGTTTCAACAGCTAATAGATAAAGCAAACAGGAATCAGTAAAGACAAAACATTTAAAATAAGGTGATTAACAAAGTGTAACTAAATGACATATATAGAACATTGATCTACTACATGCAGAACCTACCTATTCTTTCAAGTATACATAATAATCTTTATAACTTTGACCTTATGTTAGACTAAGCAAATGTTGTATTTTATTATTTTTTAAGATTTTATTTATCCATTAATGAGAGAGAGAGAGAGAGAGAGGCAGAGACACAGGCAGAGGGAGAAGCAGGCCCCATGCAAGAAGCTCGACGTGGGACCCGATCCCGGGTCTTCAGGGTCACGCCCTGGGCCGAAGGCAGCACTAAACTGCTGAGCCACACAGGCTGCCCAATATTTTAAAGTTCTCAGACCACAGTGCAACTAAACAAGAAATTGATAACAAAAAGATTACTATAAAGTATCCCAAAATTTGAAAATTAAACATGTACACTTCTAAATAATGCAGAGGCCAAAGCAAAAATCACGCAGAAAGTTAGAACATATTTGAGTTGATCGGTGATGAAAATAAAACATATAAGGATTTATGGAATATATATCCAGAGTAGGAAATTCCATAAACACAGGGAGAAAATTGTTTGTCAGGAGCTGAGGGGAAGGGAAATTGGGGAAGTAAAGTGCTTAATGGGTACAGGGTTTCCTGTAAGAGTCCTAAAAGTGTTTTGGATCTACATAGAAGGAATAGTTGCATTCATTGTAAATGTACCTAATGCCTCTGGATTGTTCACTTTAAAATGATTAATTTTATGTTAATGTAAATTTCACCTCAATAAAGGTTTTAAACTTATGGGATACAACCAAATTCATACTTGAACAAAAAATTGTCTTAACTCATATGTTAAAGAAGAATAAAGACTATAAAAGTCAGCTACATAAGCACTCATCTCAAGAAATTATAAAAAGAAAGAACATAACTTCTAAGGTTAAAAGTAGAATAGACAAAACACGGTATACCTTCAGAATGGCTAGTATCAAAAGAATAAATAAATAAACAAGAAATAGCAAGTGTGGGCAAGGATGTGGATCAAAAGGTATCCGCACTGTTGGTGGGAATGCAAACTGGCACAGCCACTGTGGAAAACAGTATGGAGGTTCCTCAAAAAATTTAAAATAGGATTACCACATGATCCAGTAATTCCACTACTAGGTATTTACTCAAAAGAAAACAAAAACAATTCAAAAAGATATATGCACCTCTATATTTATTACAGTAATATTTTCATTAGCCAGTATGGAAGAAACCCAAGTGTCCATGGAGAAGTAAATGGATAAAGATTATATATAATAAATATATATAAATAGAATAATAAATAGAATATTACTCAGCCACAAAAAAAAAAAAAGAATGAACTCTTGCCATTTGCAGCAATATGGATGGACCTAGAGGGTGTATTGCTAAGTGAAATAAGTCAGATAGAAAGACAAATACTATACGATTTCATTCTTTGTGGAATTTAAGAAACAAATCAACAAATAAAAAAAGAGACAAGTGAAAAAACAGACTCTTACATACAGAGAACAAGCTAGTGGTTGCCAGAGGGGAGTTGGGTGGAGGGATGGATGAAATAGATAAAGGAGATTCGAGTACTCTTATCTTAATGAGCACTGAGAAATGGATACAATTGCTGAATCACTATATTGTATACCTAAAACTAATATAATACTGGATATTAATTATACTTGAATAAAAAATTTTAGAATGCAAAATAATAGGATTAGGTGATACAGGAAATTATTAGTATCTAAGAGTTGTGGGGCATCTGGGTGGCTCAGTCGGTTAAGTATCTGCCTTTGGCTCAGGTCATGATCTCGGGATCCTGGGACGGAGCCCCACATGGGGCTCCCTGATCCGCAGAGAGTCCACTTGTCTCTCTCCTCTACCCCTCCACCTCACCTGTGTTTTATTTCTCTCTGTCTCTCAAATACATAAATAAAATCTTTTTTAAAAAGTTGAACAATTAAAATAATGTGTTAGAAAAATACTAAAATGTATAATATATTTCATATTTTAAAATAGTTCCAGATCTATTAACAATTTGCAAAGATAGTGCAGGATTTCACAAAACAACAAAATAAAAATGATAATAATAATAAAGAAAATGGGAGAAATGAAACAGATGATAACTATAAAATGTGCTAAAAATTACAGCCAACCATTGATTGTTTGAAAGATTCATACACTGGAAATGTACAAAACGTATCAAGAAAAAAAGAGACGTTATCACAGATGATCTAGACATTAAAAATAAACAATTTAAACATAAAACATTGAAAATTCAGAGGAAATGGGAAAATCTCCCAGAAAAGTAAATTTTATGAAAACTAACTTTTAAAGAAACAAAATCTGACAAGTACTTTAATCTTGAAGAAATTTAATCCACACCTACCAATTTTCCCACAGTGAAAATGTCAGCCCTACACGGCTCCAGAAATCTACCAAACACGTAAGAAGTAATACCAGGCTTACACAGGCTACTTCCCAAATCGTTTATGGGGGTCCTAAAACTTGGGACCAAAACAGGACCAAGATGTCTCAGTCACAAACATAAACACAAAAGAAGTCTTAATATCTATAATAGCCAAACACTGGAAATAATACAAATACCTATCAACAGTAGGCTGGTTAAATATAGTATGGTATTTTATAAAGTGGGACCCCATACAATAGTGAAAATGAATAAATCACAGCCTCACTTAATGGTTGAATCTTAGCAACAAAAGAAACCCCATGGAAAAAGAAGGCACGCTATGCAATTCAATTTACATGTAGTCAAAAGAGGAAGCAATGACTTGGAGCGTTAGAAGCCAAGATAGTGGTTCCCTTTTAGGGACAAGGAGAGACAGTGATTGGGAGGGATACTGACAATATTTTATTTTTTTCATCTCAAAATAATTACATGGCGTTCACTTGGTGATAATTTATTGCACTGTGCATTTATGTCACTATGTGTGTTCATACGTACAAAGCTATACCAGGTATAGTATTTTTGAAAAAGCAAGTTGCAAAATATAATTTAGGGAGTGAACCCATTAGTGATAAAAGTAATTAGTGCGTATGTTTAGGCAAAGTTATATATGAAATCCCACAAACTCTTGGTGTCACCAGCCTGACCCCCTGACCTCAGGAAATTTCTAGTAGAAGCCTCTGTCTGTCAATGTTATCCAGTAGGAGCGAAACCAGAGGCTTTTGCCAACTGTCAATTTTACCTTTTAGAAAGAAACTAACGGATTGCTAGAATAGAAAAAAAAATAAACATTTGAGGGCCACACCTGTGCAGATGAACCAGAAAGTGCCAGAACTGACTGTAGCCTCACGACGATGTTAAAATCCCCTTCTGAATATTCACCCCAAGCCCTAGTAAAAGGGTCTGCTTTCCCATCTTCAGGGAGACAGGACTTTGGAAATTATTCCCCACAATCTCCTGGTTTGTACAAATAGAGGACTTGTGAGGGAACTCCATTTGGTGCAGTCTGTCTACAACGCACCAAGAAGCGGCCCACTTTGGTCCAATGACACGGGCGGTGTTTAGTTCTGAAAAGTAGAAAGGAATCGGAATGCAGAGTGGGTTGGAAGGAGAAATTCCATCATTTGCTCTCTGTACCTTATTATTTCCGGTTTTCCATTGTGTTTAGTATTTTTAAAATAACGATCAATTAGGAAGATTGAGAAATGTTGGAAGACTTGTTATAAAGAGGACGAGAAAAACAGAGAAAAACAGAAGCATCCCTGCCAGAAACACCATGGCTTTGCTTCCAAACTCTTCTGAAAAGAAGCGGTGATTGGGACACCAGAACTGAGGGGGGCAGCTCACCTACCCGTAGCCTCAGGAAGGTGTCCTTGGGAGAAGAGTCCACCTTTAAGGTACCGAGGTAGAAGGCGGGGCCCAAACAGGCCTTTGGGACAGGCCTCCAGGTGGCAGAGCGGAGCCTGGAGGAAGAGCAGAGCCTTGAAGAGGAGGAAGACCCTTCCCCACTCTGCTGCCAACACTGACCCTAGACTCCCCAACTCAGGGATTAAGATTCTGATCCAAGAAGACGTATTAGAGTAGAAGCATTAAAATCAAGAGTCGGGAGATTTGTTCTGGAGTTGTAGTCCTGACCCCAAAGCAGCCTATAATCCTGGGTAAATCACTTCAGTTCTCGGAGTATTAGCTCTTCATCTGCAAAGTGAAGAGCTTGACCATCTGCAAGCCCCCCTATCCCTCCGAGCGTCTCCCGGGTATAAGGAGGGACGTACCTTTCAAAGAAGCTCATTGTCATTTCCAGAGAATAGATAGCGAAACCCTGCAGGGGCATGTTATTGATGGTAACTGACCCAGTTAGTCCTGCAGGGAAGGGGTAGGAGAAAGTATGGACAAGGACTGGACACTCTCCAGGGTCCCCTAAGATCATGCAGACTGTAGACGCCTGTGACAAGGAATCAGCCAGGATGGGAGATGCTGGTCTGACCTGCTAGGACCCAAAGTTTCCTACCATGTGGCTCCATATTGCCAAGAAAGCATCCCACTTAGTATCAGAACTTTCTCTGAAATTCCCAGTGGGGGACTGGGCCCCGCTCCACAATAGGCCAGGGCCCAAACTAAATGTTCTGCTTTGACCTCGGTATCTCACTGCTCAAAGGGTTCATTTGTTCCTCCCAAATGCCACATTGCCCCAACCGTAGGATCCAAGTAACCACAAAGAGGGATTACAGCCTGTTTCTCACCTTTCCGTTGGTCTTGAATTTTCCATGAAAAATTGACTCGTCCTTGATTCTCTACCAGGATCCTCAGAAGTTGACATCTCTAAGAACAAACAAACAAGCAAAAGAATTCGGCGTTCCTCCTCGGGATAGACCAGCTCGCAGAGACCACATGGTCTCACAGAGCTTTCACTCTAGAAATCATTCTTTTCTCCAAGTCCCAGATGGACAGACAAGCACATGGGAGACAAGGGGGCCCCAGAGTCTAGCAGTCCTCCTCTCTCATGAGGACTCTGTGCTCCTGTTCTCAACTCACTCTTCCCTTCCACTTGCTGGTCTGCCTTAGGAAAGGCAGAGAGACTCCGCTGTGAGCCTCTGATCAGGGACCCAGCCAGGGGCTGATGACTGACTCAGGGCCTAACGGGGAGATCCCATTCACACCAAAGCATGTGCGCTACACTCCGCTACACTCCGCTACACTGGGGCCTGGGAGATGCAGTTCCACTTACAGACCTAAGCCCTTGCTGCTGGGACCCCGAGTGGGAAGCAATTAAGGGCAGTGGCAGAGAAAGGAGGTGGTCTACCTCAGAACTGGTCCACACGTACGTTAGAGTCAGAGGTCTAAGGTAGCGCCCAGACTCTTGGATCACATACCGTCATCGTAGGAACAGTCAGCGTCTTCGCATGATCGTGCAGATGTCCTATATTTATCTCATTCAAAAACACCTGCAAACGAAGAGCCAGCATCAGACTGATCGGCCCACCCATCCATATTGCCAAGAAAGCATCCCACTTAGTATCAGAACTTTCTCTGAAATTCCCAGTGGGGGACTGGGCCGATCAGTCTGAAAGGAGTCTGAAAGTCTGAAAGTCCGAAGAAAGGAGGCGAGAGGCTCTGGTTGAGGAGCAGGTCACCATGACGGAAGAGACCACCCTCAGCGGTCACAGATGCTGGAAGCGGAACAGAGGCCTTCACAGACTTAAGCTGCGGTGAAGCGGAAAGCAAGTCTCTCTGGTTTGACTTTGTATTCCCAACGCCTCCCAAATAGCAGGTGCTTGAAAAATGCCACCTAATAGTACAGCTGACCGGTGACTCCCCGCCCCCCGCCCCATAACAGAGTCAGGCTAAATGTTCTCTTACCTCCACAGTCAGCCTGCGGACACCTACCTGTGCTGTATCGTGAACGTCTGCACGCAGAGAACCTCCGGAGCAGATCGAAGTCTCATAAAGCACGAATCCATAGGACTGGCCGTTCCCACCGTTTATAGGGAGGTTCTCCATGTTGACTGGTGTGTTAGACATAACTGGCTATGAGAGACACGGCAGAGACAGGAGCCAGGGTGACGAGAAGTTGGGATCCTTCTTCCTCAGGCCCTTGGCGTTTTTCGTTGACCCTCCTAAGGGTCCCCAACAGTTCTCTGGATAAGAAATACTAAAACCAGTGCTGTATGATGATGTGCATCATCCCCACATCTCCACTCTCCAGAAAGCTCCAGAGATGGTAGGAACATGGTAGAGAGAACAACTGCTGTCATCATGGGAATCAATGGAATGAACAAGTCTAATTTTAAAGTAACTGAAGCTGAACAGGAATTATGCACTAAAGCAAACGTTTAGTTAGCATCTACAACGTGCCAATCACTATATTTATCTAAAACAGTGATAGCAGGGGTGAACCTGATATGAATTCGAGTAAACCTTTTTCCGAACAATTTTATCTCTTCTTCAAAATAGGATAGTCTAATTTGAAAGGGACAGTATGGACCCATAAAAGTTTAGTGATTTGGCCTCTTTGATGGTGAAGAAGAGTCAGAAACTCAGTTTTACGGGTTCCGATTCTCTGCCTTTCCAGTATGGATCATGTAGTCCCATCCAAGAGCAATGGTTCATCTGAGCTGAGAAACCGGATCCTCTAGCATCCCCCTTTTCCCCCTACGCCGACTCATTCTTCAAGTTCAAACCCTTTTACAGTCTATCCAGAAAGAGTTTGTGGTTTTTGCCTCATCGTTCTAAATTTGGACAAAATCGAAAATATTTATTTTTACATTTCCCAAGAAAAAGTCCTTGAAGGCATCTCTACTCTGTGGCCAAAAGCCCTCTCCCCCAGGCCCCCAGGAGCCAACCCCCCATTCCAGCGCCAGGGAGTACTCACTTCATTTAAGTACTGGAGGACATCCCACAGCGGCAAGTAGAGAGAGGGCTTCACAGAAGGATACTCAGCCTTGGGAGTGAGCTCGGGTAAAGGCGGCAGGGGTATTGCTGAAAGAAAACAGGCCATGGGGCGAGAAGCGTCTGAAAGAACTACTGCCCTCTCCCTACCTCCCCACCCCTCCCATGAACTCTCGTACACCAGAGCCAGCAACAGAAGTGGGTCCTATCTTCGCGTATGGGTTTACTTCCCCAAGAGTAAGGAGAAACTGGAAATAACGGAGTTGGAACCATTTTCTACGCCTGGAGAGCTGACAGGTGGAGACCTCTGCAGAGCAGGGCCGGCCATACAGACCCAGGGCTCCCGGGGGCAAGAACTCTGCCTTGGGCCCTCTGGCAACGCCAGCGCTCACCGTCTAGCACACAGTAGATGATTTACTTTATTTAAATAAATAAAACTAAATAAGGTGGCTTTTGCTCTTGGATGTGAGGGTACTACGCCTTCATACTAAGAGCTCTACAAATAGTAACTTATGCAAATCTTCCCAGTCATTACAGGACATGCAGATCACTGTCTTCATCTTTCAGTGAAGAAACGGGCCTCAAGGGCTTGAAATACTCGTGCAAAGCCACTCACCTTTTAAGTGGGAAAACCGAGATTTGAACTTAAGGTTACCCTTGCCATTAAGGCTACAAGTTTCTGCCCAAAGGGGAACCTTCCCTTTCCTCATCCTTCCACTTTATGAGAAGAGCCATCCCTCAAATGGAAATGACTGCTGAGTACCTGAGACAGATCCAAAGAGTCTTCGAAGCTTGAAATATTTTTCTGTGTAATCCCCGGCCTCTGTGAGCACAGCATCATAGTCTGCAAGACACCAGGGTATTGTTGCCAGCCAGGCAGTCGTCCACAACAGACCTTGTTGCAGCACTGCTGACATGACACAGGCCAGGGCTACCAGAGGCAATGGGAAGACACATCTTCCTCACCCCTCTGACTAGGCCATCCATGGCTGAGGGTGTGCATGTGTGCAGGGGGTCATGCCACCCTGGGAACACTCCCCACAACCCTTCCTAGGGGTCTGAGGCTGCCAAGATACTGGATTCGTCCTCTGTCTTACTTTCTAATGGACTCCTCTTGTCCCCTGGATTGCCCGGGTGTGTCGATCAAGCAATCACCATTGTGTATCTTAGAAGGTTCAAGTCAAGGGGTCAGTATATATGATGAATGAAGCAGGACTCTAGGTCTGAGGTGCCCCATCTGCTGCAATGGCAGCCTGTCTGGGGGCGTTATGAACATCACAGAAGAAAGCAAAAATAGGTAGGAATACCCTGAAAGCTCAGCACAGACTGTAGGTCAAGAATCCAGTGATGCTCAGAACATGCTTTTGGAGCCTCCTCTGTAAAGCTCCGTAGCACTTCTGCTGCGGGGTAACCGTACCAGCAAGTACTTGCCATAGCTAGTGACAACACCTCGGTGTATCCCAAAATCTGTGGCCCCATTCATGAAACCGAAGTTGGTTCCACCGTGGAACATATATACATTGAAGGAGATCTCAGATGCAATAAATTTGGTCACAGTCTCCTCAACATCTGTAGGTGAGGAAGACAAGAACACAGGGAAAAGTAAAAAGACAGAAGTCTCTGGTGAAAACTTATTCTCAACCCCACCCGTGATCAACTTAACTGTTCTTTCAACCCCCACTAAGATTCTAACCAGAAAATAGGTGAAATTGGCTACAACTCCTCCAGGAAACCAAGTCTTATCAATTCCTAGTGCCTGTTTAAAAATTGTTTTTCCCGGAGCACGGACGTAATTTGGTTCCATGTTATACCTATTAAATAATAGCCTAAGAACCCTTATGTCACTTAAATATCTAATGTTCATTGAATTTTTTTTGAAATTGTACAAATAATTAGTATAATCTCATTACTCCCTTCTAAGGTAAGATCTCTTTGGACGCTAGTTTAAAACCACTGCAATAGTCCACAGTAGCTGTTCCCAATCTTTTAGCCACCGGAACTCTTATCTTGTCACCATGATTTTACCAGGTGTGAGCAACCTCCCACTGGCATCATAGGGAGTTAGTTAAAGGGTAGTTACGTGTGGGAGTCCACCCTGGCTGTGCTCTTTACTACTTGCATTGACTTGGAGAGCCCATTTTTCTCTTAGAGCCTCTGCTTCTTTATCTGCTAAATGAAAGTCCTAACTCCTACTACCTCATCGGGTTGATGAGAGAACATATATAAGAAACATGCCATCATTGTGCCCGACGTGAAGGGGATCAGAAAACTTGTTTGTTAGTGGTGGGTTTTGTTTTGTTTTGTTTCAGCTCAAGCAGGCTTTCCTCAGTTACCTGGAATTTTTCATTGGTTTATTTCTGGTACAAGTGAGCTTGGTTTTGTTTTTTGTTTTTTTGTTTTTTTGTTTTTTAAGTGAGCTTGTTTTCATAATATCAATGGCAAAATATCTTTAGTAGCAAAATACTTCTATTAAGTCAACCTCTGCCAGGCACTGTTCTGAGTCGTTTATCACATTTAATCCTCACAACAACCCCTATGAGGCAGGTTACATGATAATTCCTGTTTTAGGTGAGGACACAGGCTTAGCAAACAAGGAAAGCTAGTCATGCAGATGGGCAGAGCTGAGATTGAAATCCTGATTTCTTTGGCACCAGGATCCACGCTGTCAACCATCATTGCATGTTGCCTCCTAATAACCACTACCACTTTGTTGACGTTGCCATAGCAATGGCCTGCACATTTAGCAGAGATTATTCAGACTTTTAGCAAATGCATTCCCTTCTTCAGAGATGTTGCCTTTCAAGACCCTTTCCATGACCACCTTGCCGTACCTCTGCAGGCCTGCCCCTGTCTCTTCTATCACTGCACCTGTTTCTTTGCTTCAAAGCACTTGTCAGATATGGAACCCTTGATTTACTTAATTATCTGTCAATTCTACTAAGTAACAAGCTCTAGGAACCAAGTCGTTTTTATTCATCAGTGCACTCTCAAGCTTAGCCAAGTCCTTGCACATACAGGTGTTGAATGAATAGTTATGGTTGAGTGAGCTAATTAATTAGCAAAGAAATGTGTGAATGATCCATGACTCAGGCCCACCTCTATTTGGGGTCAAACACTGCAAAACACTTACCCTTAGGATTTTTAACCTTATGTTCACTTCCCCATGTGTCAAACCAGCCGACCCAGAATTCCATGACCATAATGGGCTTATTGCTCTAGAAACAAATCAAATCAAATACCAAGTCTGAGAAAATGTAAAAAGAAAATAAGAAAAACTAAGCACAACTGATGAGAATTTAAGGAACTCATGCTGTTCACTTTTTCAAAATTCAGCATTTTATTCTCCCTCCTTTCCCATCACCCATTAGACCTTTGCCATCATCCATAGCTTTGGTTCTGCACCCACCCTCCAAACATTCACATTCTTTATGCTTTATGTGCCTTCCTGCTGTACTTGGATAGCATCACCAATGATTCCAACTTTGTCATAAGCGAGGCTGGTTTTGAAAGAACTGGCTTTGGACCAAGGACCTGACTGAAATTCCTGACACGGAAACTGAGGTTCACATATACCAAAGGCCCACAGCTAATATCATCAAGAGGGCTTTTCCTGTATGGTCAGGAACAAGACAGGAATGTCCATTCTCACCATTACTATTTAATAGAGTACTGGAAGTCTTAGCCTCAGCAATCACACAACAAAAAGAAATAAGTCAGTCAGATTGGCAAGGAAGAAGTCATACTTTCATTATTTGCAGACATGATACTCTATGTAGAAAATCCAAAAGACTCCACCAAAAAATTGCTAGAACTAATATATGAATTCAGCAAAGTCACAGGGTGTAAAATCAACATACAGAAAGCTGTTGCATTTCTATACACCAATAATGAAGCAGCTGGAAGAAATATTAAAGAATCAGTCTAATTTATAATTGCACCAAGATACCCAGGGATAAACCTAAACAAAGAAGTAAGAGAGCTGTATGTCAAAACTATAGAATACCTATGAAAGAAATTGAAGAGGAAAAAGAAATGGAAAAACATTCCATGCTCATGGAGTAGAAGAACAAACATTGTTAAAATCTCCATACTACCCAAAATAATCTACATATTCAATGCAATACCTATCAAAATACCACCAGCATTTTTCACATACCTAGAACAAACAATCCTAAAACTTGTATAGAACCACAAAAGACCCCAAATAGCCAAAAACAATCCTAAAAAAGAAAATTAAGATGGGAGGCATCATAATTCCAGATTTCAAGCTCTATTACAAACCTGTAATCATCAAGACAGTATGATATGGCACAAAAACAGACACATAGATCAATGGAAGATAAGAAGAGACCCAGAATGGACCTACTAATAATCTTTGACAAAGCAAGAAAGAATATCCAACGGAAAAAGGACAGTCTCTTCATCAGGTGGTGTTGGGAAAACTGGACAGCCACAAGCAGAAGAATAAACTGGACCACTTTCTTACACCATACACAAAAATTAATTCAACATGGAGAAACACCTAGATGTGAGATAGGAAATCAAAATCCTAGAGGAGAACACAGGCAACAACCTCTTTGACCTCTGCTGCTGTAACTTCTTACTAGACACATTGCCAGAGGCAAGGGAAACAAAAGCAAAAATGAACTATTGGGACTTCATCAAGATAAACAGCTTCTATACAGCAAAGGAAACAATCAACAAAACTAAAATGCAGTCTACAGCCTGGAAGAGGATATTTGCAATTATATGATAAAGGTTTAGTATCCAAAATACATAAAGAATTTACCAAACTCAACACCCAAAAAACAAATAATCCACTTAAGAGATGGGGAGAAGACACAAATAGGTATTTTTCCAAAGAAGACATCCAGATGGCCAACAGACACATGAAAAGATGTTCAGGGGATCCCTGGGTGGCTCAGCGGTTTAGCGCCTGCCTTCAGCCCAGGGCGTGATCCGAGAGTCCAGGGATCGAGTCCCACATCGGGCTGCTGGCATGGAACCTGCTTCTCCCTCTGCCTGTGTCTCTGTGTCTCTCGTGAATAAATAAATAAAATATTAAAAAAAAGATGTTCAGCATGACTCTTCATCAGGGAAATGCAAATCAAAACTACAATGAGATCCCACCTCACATCTATCATAATGGCTAAAATTAACAAGTCAGGAAACAACAGATGTTAGTGAGGATGTGGAGAAAGCTAAACCGTCTTATACTGTTGATGGGAATGCAAACTGGTGCAGCCACTCTGGAAAAGCATAGAAGTTCCTCAAAAAGATAAAAATAGAATTACCCTATGATCCAACAATTGCATTACTAGGTATTCATCCAAAGGATACAAAAGTAAATATTCCAAGGGATATGTGCACCATGATGTTTATAGCAGAATGATCAACAATAGCCAAATTATGGAAACCCAAATGTCCATCAACTGATGAATGGATAAAGATGTGGTGTGTAAATACACACACACACACACACACACACACACACACAGGAATATTACTCAGCCATCAAAAAGAATGAAATCTTACTATTTGCAACAATGTGGATGGAGCTAGAGTTTGTTATGCTAAGCGAAATAGTCAGAGAAAGACAAATACCATATGATTTCAGTCATACGTGGGATTTAAAAAACAAAACAGGTAACCATATGGGAGGGGAAAGAGACAGGGAAGCAAATCATCAGACTCTTAATGTTAAAGAACAAAATGTGGGTTGATGGAGGGAAGTGGGTGGGGGTAGGCTAAACAGGTGATGGGTTTCAAGGAGGGCACTTGTTATGATGAGCTCTGGGTATTTTTTTTTAATTTTTATTTATTTATGATAGTCACACAGAGAGAGAGAGAGAGAGGCAGAGACATAGGCAGAGGGAGAAGCAGGCTCCATGCACCGGGAGCCCGACGTGGGATTCGATCCCGGGTCTCCAGGATCACGCCCTGGGCCAAAGGCAGGGGCTAAACCGCTGCGCCACCCAGGGATCCCAAGCTCTGGGTATTATATGTAAGTGATGAGTCACTAAATTCTACTCTTGAAACCAAGATAACATTATATCTTAACTAACTAGAATTTTTTTAAAAGATTTAATTTATTTATTCATGAGAGACAGAGAGAGAGAGAGAGAGAGAGAGGCAGAAACACAGGCAGAGGGAGAAACAGGCTCCATGCAGGAGCCTGATGTGGGACTTGATCCCGGGACCCCAGGATCATGCCCCAGGCTGAAGGTGGTGCTAAACCGCTGAGCCACCGGGGCTGCTCAACTAACTAGAATTTAAATAAAAATCTGAAAAAAACAAACAGAATTTCAGTGGTCACATTGCTGGTTAAGGGTAGAGCTATACCTCAAATCCAGGTCTAAGCCAAACTATCAGCTACTAAGTTATATTACCTAATAAATATTTCATTCCTTCTCTTCCTATCTTTATTTAAATTTTAGCCTACCTCATCTGGGTTGAAGGATCCATGTAATTCTGATGATCACACTCTATCTGCTGACTACTATTCAAAGTACTTGACTTACTTTGTTCTGCATAACAAACTATAAGGCAGATATTAAGAGTCTTTATTTTATAAATAAAGAAAATGAGGTTAGATAACCCATCCACGTTCACTCAGCTAGGAAGTGCTACAACCTGGACTTGAACTCAGCTAGACTAGCTCCAGACTCCACACTCTTAACCATTTACACCATACTGCATCTGGAATGTAAACGATTTATCACCTAGAACTGGAGGATATAACTAAAGCTATTCCATTTCTCAAAACTTCTGAATGACTCTTGCATAAAAGCACAGGCATCTCTTTGAACATTCGTATTACGGGCGACCTAAACTGTCCGATGCTATAGACTTTTAGTCTGATACCTGCATTCCACTTCCAGCCTAAACTTTTCAATGCTGCTGAATAATGCAGGTTCTTTTTTAAAAAGCTGACATCTTCACCACAGAGGACTGACAGTTGCTGTCCCTTATAAATTACCAAAGAAAATTACGGTGGGCCCCTCTTGGGAAATATGCCAGACATTCATAGTATGCATTCTCAGTTTTACTCCTGCTGGCCTCCAGCCTCTTGCCATGACCAAAAACGGTCACACTGTAAGCCCGAAGACCTGTCCTTCAAGGCCTTTTCTTCGCTGATCCCTGGAGTTGAAGATGATGTTTTCTGGATCCTATGTGTTCTTCTGTCTTGGTTTAATCCCTTATTTCTGCATCCTTCAAACATTTCCATAAAAAGAGTGAATAGAGATCAGGTAACCTGAGCCCTTAAATATCTGAAAATATCTTTTTTTTAAAAGATTTTATTTATTTATTCATGAGAGACATAGAGAGAGGCAGACACAGGCAGAGGGAGGAGAAGTAGGCTTCCATGAAGGAGCCTGATGTGGGACTCAATCCAGCAATTTCAGAGGCAAAGGCAGATGTTCAACCACTGAGCCACCCAGGCATCTCTGAAAATATCTTTATTTTGCAATACACTTCCTTCATAGTTACACTGAGTATAAAATTCGAGGTGAAATTCATTTATCCTTAGAATTTTAAAAGTATATTTCATTGCTTTGTATCATCCAATGTCAATACTTTAAAATCCTGATTCTTACCTTATTCTCATTGATCGGTATGTAGTAAGCCTATGGTTTTTCTCTCTGACGAATGTTAATTTTACAATGTGGGTCTTTTTTTAAATCATTTATTATGTTGAACACTTGAGGGGCATTTTTCAATCTAGAGATACATACTCTTCAGCTAAAGGAAGTTTTCTTACATTAGTTATTTGTAATTTCCTTTTCTCTGTGTTCTTTGTCCTCTTTTCATAACTTCTAGTAGTTAGGGGTTGGGCCTCCTAAATTGATCTTATGAAACATTTATGCTGTCTCATATTTTATATCCTGTTGACTGGTACTATTTCTAGGAAATTTCCTCAACTTTACCTCCAACTCATATTTAACTTCTAATTTAAATTTTAGATTTTAGGGACACTTGGGTGGCTCAGTTAGTTGAGTCTGCCTTTGGCTCAGGTCATGATCCCAGGGTCCTGGGATGGAGCAGAAATCTGCTTCCACTCTCTCTGCCCCTCCCCACCCACTCATGCTCATTCTCTTTCAAATAAATAATATAATCTTTTAAAAATAAATAAATATTAAATTTTAATGCCCAAGAGTTCTTTTGGTTCTCTGAGTATCCATATACAAAACATTCCATCCAAGAGCAATAGAATATGCATCCTTCTCAAGTGTAAGTGGAACATTCTCAGGATAGATCAGGGCATAAAATAAGTCTTAATAAATTAAGAAGATTGAAATCACATCAAGCTCTTTTTCAACTAAAATAGTATAAAACTAGAAATAAACTACAGGAAGACAACTGGAAGATTCAAAGATTAAACATGCTACTGAATAATCAATGGGTCAAAAAAGAAATCTAAAGGGAAATTAAGGAATCTTGAAACAAATGAAAATAGTACAACATACCAAAACGTAAGGGATGCAGCAAAAGCTGTTCTAAAAAAGTAAGTTCATGTGATAAATGCCTACATTAAAAAACAAGAAAGATCTCAAATAACCTAACTTTACACCTCAAGGAACTAAAAAAAAGAACAAAGACCAAAGTTAATAGAAGAAAGGAAATAATAAAAGTCAGAGTAGAAATACATGAGAGACTAAAAATACAATAGAAAATATCAATGAAACTAAGAGCAGATTTTTTGAAAAGATGAACAAAATAAAGAAACCTTTGTCCAAACTTAACAGGAAAAAGAAGACTCAGAGAAATAAAATCAGAAATGAAAGAGGATATATTACAATTGATACCACATTAATATACAGAAAGTAAGAGACTGCAATGAACAATTATATGCTAAAATATTGGACAACCAAGATGAAATACATAAATTTCTAGAAACTTATAATCTGCCAAGACTGATTCATGAAAATATACAGAATCAAAAAATCCTAATAAATGAAAGTCCAGGTCCAGATGGATTAACTGGTGAATTCTGTCAAATATTTAAAGAATTAATGCCAATGCCTTTCAAACTCTTCCAAAAAATAGGAGGAACTGTTTCTGAACTCATTTTCCAATGCCAACATTACCCTGATACCAAAACCAGCCCAAGCACACTGCAAGCATAGAAAATATCAGACCAATATACTTGATGAACATACATGCAAAAATCTTCAACAAAATATTAGCAAACTGAGTTCAACAATACAATAAAAGAATCATTCACCATGAACAAGTGGGATTTATCCTGGTAATGCAAGAGTGGTTTAACATCCACAAATCAAACAATGTACAACAGAACCAAAAGCCCAGAAATAAACCCACATGTATATGGTCAATTAATTTACAAAAAGGAGCCAAGAATATAAAATGTGGAAAGGACAGACCCTTTAATAAATGGTGTTAGAAAAACAGGGACAGCCATGTGTGAAACAATGAAACTGAACCCCCATCTTTTACTTTACATAAAGATTAATTCATGGGGCACCCGGGTGGCTCAGCAGTTGAGTGTCTGCCTTTAGCCCAGGCTGTGACCCCAGGGTCCCGGGATCGAGTCCCACATCGGGCTCCCTGCATGGAGCCTGCTTCTCCCTCTGCCTATGTCTCTGCCTCTCTCTGTGTCTCTTGTGAATAAATAAACAAAATCTTTTTTTAAAAAAATTAACTCATAATAAATGAAATAAGATCTGTAAGATCTGAAACCATAGAATCCCTAAAGGAAACATAGGCAGTAAGCTCCTTGATATTGGTCTTGAGTCTACGGCCATACCACCCTGAACGTGCCCAATCTCGTCTGATATTGGTCTTGGCAATGATTTTTTAATCTGACATCCAAAGCAAAGGCAAAAAAAAAAAAAAAGAAAAGAAAAACAACAAACAAAAACAAAAACAAAAAAAATTTCTTTAAAAGCAAAAAAAACAAAGAAAAAACAAAAAAAAGCAAAGGCAAAAAACACAAAAATAAACAGTTGGGACTACATCAAACTAAAAAGGTTCTGTTCAGCAAAAGAAATCATCAAAATGGAAAGGCTACCTACTGAATATGAGAAAATATTTGCATATTATCTGATAACCAGTTAATATCCAAAATACATAAAGAACTCATACAACTCAAAAAAAATAAAAAATAAAAAAAATAAAAAGGGATCCCTGGGTGGCTCAGCGGTTTGGCACCTGCCTTTGGCCCAGGGCGCGATCCTGGATACCTGGGATCGAATCCCACGTCGGGCTCCCGGTGCATGGAGCCTGCTTCTCCCTCTGCCTGTGTCTCTGCCTCTCTCTCTCTCTCTCTCTGTGTGACTATCATAAATAAATAAAAATTAAAAAAAAAAAGAACTCATACAACTCAGTAGCAAAAAAAAAAAAAAAAAAAAAAACACCAAAATAACCTGATTAAAAAATGGGCAGAAGATCTGAATAGTTTTCTAAAGAAGAAATACCGATAGCCAACCCGTACATAAAAAGATGTTCAACATTACTAATAATTCAAGGAAATGTGAATTAAAACCACAATGGCATATAACCTCACACTTTTGTAAGAATGGCTCTTACCAAAAGGAGAAGAAACAACAAGTGTTGCTTGTTGTAGAGAATCTAGAGAGAAAGGAACCCATTGTTGGAAATGTAAATTTGTGGAACCACTATGCAGAACAGTAGAGACGCTCCTCAAACGGTAATAAGAGAAATACCATATGATTCAGCAATTCCACATCTGGGTATTTACCCGAAAAAAATTAAAACACTAACTCAAAAAGACATACACACCTCCGTGTTCACTGCAGCATTATACAATAGCCAATGTATGAAATCAAACCAAGTGTTCATAGAGGGATGAATGGATGAAAAGATGTGATATATATAAGAGAAATGAAATATTTCAGCCATAAAGAAAAATGAAATATTGGCATTTGTGACAACATGAATGGACCTGTGGACATTACAAAAAGTGAAATAAATCAGAGATAGATACATACCACATAGTCTCACTTGTATGTGGAATCTTAAAAAAAAAAAAAGGTTAATAATTAACAAAAGTTAGACCTTCGAGAATCAGAGAACAGACTGCTGGTTGCCAGACGGAGGAGAAAAGGGAAGAAGCAGGTATTGGGTGAAATGGGTGAAAGAGGTCAAAAGGCACAAACTTCTAGTTATAAAACAAGTAAGTCACAGGGATGTAATGCACAGCATGGGGACTATAGTTAATAACACTGTATTCAAATTTGACCACTGCTGAGAGTAGATCTTAAAAGTGCTCATCACAAGAAAAATAATTTTTATTACGTGTGGTGATGGTTGTTAACTAAATTTATTGTAGGGATTATTTCACAACATATACAAATGTCAACTCATTATGTTATATGCTTGGAACTAATATAATGCTTTATGTCAATTATACCTCAGTAAAAAAATGAAAATCATAAAGAAAAAAAGCCTTAGGAAAAAAAGAAGGGTAGAGGAATCTACTGAACACCCCTAAATGAGTGAATCCGAAACAGTTACAAATGATAGTCTTATCCTGAGTGTGGGTTATTCTCTTATCTTCCTTCATTTCTCTTCATTAAAGATGTGGGAAAGAGCACATAGGAAGACACGTGGGGCGAGTGGGGGATGCGGGAATGGGAATCCCCCTGAGGCCCAGGTGTGCTGGCTGTTACACCTGTGTGCAGACTTTACTTCCACAAATCCCACCACATGTCCTGTGGAAAGACTGGGGAGAGTCCTCAGTAACTTTCTGTTCCGAGGGAATTGGGTCCCCTTCCTCAAAAAAATCATATATTGAGGTCCTAACTTCCAGGACCTCAGAATGTGACTATATTTGGAGATAGAGCCACCAAAATGAGTGGTGCCCTTCTAAAAAGATGAAATTTGAATGTAGACAAGCACGAGGGAAGACCATGTGAAGACAGGAGGAGGAGATGGCCGTCTACAGGCCAAGGAGACAACCTCCGATAACAAGCGTCCTGTTGATACCTTGATCTTGGACTCTACGCCTCTAAAATCGTGAGAAGATAAATGTCTGCTGTAAGTACCCCATCCGCGGTGTTCTGTTATGGCAGCCTAAGAAAACTAATACATTCATTTGGGGAATATAAATAATTGTGAAAGGGAATAGAAGGGAAGGGAGAAGAAATGGGTAGGAAATATCAGAAAGGGAGACAGAATGTAAAGACTCCTAACTCTGGGAAACGAACTAGGGGTGGTGGAAGGGGAGGAGGGCGGGGGGTGGGGGTGACTGGGTGATGGGCACTGAGGGGGGCACTTGATGGGATGAGCACTGGGTGTTATTCTGTATGTTGGCAAACTGAACACCAATAAAAAATAAATTTATTATTAAAAAATAAAAAAGAAAACTAATACAGATTTTGGTGCCAAGAAGTAGGGTCCTGGGGTGATTTATTATTTGTTAACAAATACCTAAACGTGGAAGTGGCTTTGGAACAGGGTAATGGGGGGAGGCTAGATGAACCTTGAAGTCCTTGCTAAAAATAAGCCCACATTTCCTTGAGGGCACTGTTAATAGAAATACAGGATTAAAGGCAATTCTAGTGAGAGCTCTGAAAAAGAAGAGAAGCTGGAGAGAGAGCTTGTATCATCTTAGAGAATTACAAACGTCATCATAAACATTGCTGTTAGAAATATCAATGTCAAAGGTGCTTCTGATGAGATGTCAGGTGGAAATTAGTAAATGTGGGTGCCTGGGTGGCTCAGTGGTGGAGCATCTGCCCTCGGCCCAGGATGTGATCCTGGGGTCCAGGGATTGAGTCCCACATCGGGCTCCCTGCATGGAGCCTGCTTCTCCCTCTGCCTGTGTCTCTGCCTCTCTCTCTGTCTATAATGAATGAATAAATAAAATCTCTTTTTAAAAAAAAAAAAAAGAAAAATAGTAAATGTTATTGGAAACTGAAAGGGGAACTTGATCCTTGTAAAATGGCAAATTTTTCCTTTTTGTGGAAAGCAGAACTTGGAACTGATGAACTTCAATATTTAGATGAGGGGATTCCTAAGAAAATGTTAAAGCATGGTCTGGTTCTCCTTGTTCCTTATAGTGAAATATAAGAGGAAAGAGATAAATTGAACAAAGAATTGTTAAGCAAAAAAGAACTTGAAGATTTGTAAAATTCTCAGCCTGTCTATATTGTAAAAAATAAGAAAAATGAGAAAGCATGTTTAGAGAGTATCCAAGATGTGGCGGGGCAATCATTTGCTACAGAGGTTGTTGGTGTTACTTATGGTTCCATTCAGCCATCTCAGCAGAGGCCAGGAATAGAGATTGGGCTATCTAGGAAAGATGTAAGGAGGACCCCCTTGTCTAATGGCGTGGGCTCCCACGAATTATATGGGAGGCCAATAGGTTTTTTAAAAATTTCATACTAGCAGAAATGCTACCGGCTCGTACTGAAGGAGACAGAGCTGAGACAAAATGAAGGAAAGCTATCTGAGCGCTGGGATTCTAGGGGATGGGCCAACAGAGCTCTCCGGCTGCAAACATGCATTATCCCTCAACAAAGAAGGATGACTCTGAAGGTGGTTGAGAGGTCAGCAGTGCCACTACTACTGTGGGCACAAAGGCCCAGTGGACGGGGCTGTCTTGTCTTTTTCTTGGTTCCAAGGGAGTCAGAGCCAATGCCCGGGGCTGAGGGCGTGGGGCTATCACCCTGGTGAGTCTGGCAGGGAGGCCCACCCTGGTAGACACAGAGAATAGAGAATTATTATTAAGCCTTAAAATCTAAGTATTATTCTGAAGCCTGAAATCTAATGGAATTTGCCCTACGAGGTTCTGAACTTGCTTCCCACTGACGAACCCTTTCTTTCTTTTGAATTTCTCCCTTTTCGAATGAGATTGTCTATCCTGTGCCCAGCCTATGTTGTATTTTGGAAGCAGATAACTTATTGCCTGGTTTCACAGGTTCACAGCTAGAGAAGCATTTTGCCTAGGATGAATCATACCTGGGTCTCATGTCTACCTGTACTAGATGGGGTTTTGGATTCAAAGTTGATGCTGGAATTAAAAAAAAAAAAAAAGTTGGACTTTGAGGCTGCAGGCATGGGGTTAATATAGTTTGCATGCAAGAAAGACCTAATTTGGGTGGAAAGCTATGGGCTGAAAATGTGCCCCCCCTCACATTTATACTGAAGTCCTAACCTCCGGTATCTCAAGAATATGACTATATTTTGGGAAAGGGTATTTAAGCAGTTAATTAAGGTTAAATGAGATTATTAGGGTGGACCCTAATCCAATAGCACTAGTATCCTTATAAGAAGAGGTTAGAAAAAAAAAAAAAAGGAGAAGAAGAGGTTAGGACACACACACACACACACACACACACACACAGAGGGAAAACCTTGTGAAGATGCCCAGAGAAGTCAGCCACCTACAGGCCGAGGAGAGGAGCCTCGGAAGGAACAACCCTTTTTGACTCCTCGATCTCAGATTCTAGCCTCCAGAACTGAGAAGAGAAGTACTGTTTAAGCCAACAAGCCTGCAGACACTCTGGCTTCCTTCCTAATACTGGCTGGGGAAGGAAAGCCGCAGCCATGGCCAAATCTCCCCTACCCTTCTTTTTTTTACTAAGTATTTTTTTAATATGAAATATTATTTATTCATTCATTCATTCATTTATTTATTTTTATTGGAGTTCAATTTGCCAACATATAGCATATCACCCAGTGCTCATCCGTCAAGTGCCCACCCTCAATGCCCATCACCCCAACCCCCCGCCCACCTCCCTTTCCACTACCCCTTGTCCCCTACCCTTCTCCTCTAGGGAACAAAAGACTTAACCTGCAGAGATAAGAGCAACAAACGCTGTCACTTTAAGGGCACAGGTGAAAACCTGAGAAAGGAGCAGGGAAAAAAACAACAAAACAAAACACTCCAGTTAGGAAAGGAGCAAGAACCTGTGCTAGGCCTGGAACTAGAGCGAGGGGAGAAGCAGGAGCACTTGGAAAGGCCATACCCCTCAGACCCAGGCACATAGTGCCTGCTGGAGACTGAGGCTTAACTGGAGCATAGGAGGTGTATTTCCTGCCTCACCATCAGGCTAACCAGGATAGCAGACCTGGGGAGAGCAGGAAGAGACAGACCTTCTCTGAGGTGCAATGAAAAGGGAAGAACAAAAGCCAAGGGGAGTTCAGACACAGAGAAAATACCTCTGACAAACTAGTCCTCACACCAGACACGAGATGTTACTAGAGGACTTTGAAGCCTATGATTCAAGAAGGATAACCTTAGCAACAAGAAACCTCAAATTCAGCCCAGCTCCTTACTTGATTAACACAAAACCCCCATATTAAAAGCCTAGCAGAAAGAAAGGTGTGCTTATCTCTAAGGTAGTATCTAAGTCCCACACTGGATGTTCAGTTCTCATTAAAAACAACAGCAACAAAAACAACTATGAGCCCTACAAAAAGGCAAGGAAAAAAACACACTTTGAAGAGACACAGCAATAATCAAGAAACAGTCTCAGATACGACAGATATAATTAAACACAGAATTTAAAAGTAACTATGATTAATACAAAAAAGGTTGTAATAGAAAAGGTGGACACCATGCAAAATCAGATGGGTAGTTTTAGCTGAAAGATGGAAGCTATAGGAATTGCATGGAAAAACTAGAAATCAAAAAACACGGGAGTAGAAATGAAGAAGTCCTTCATGGAGCTCACCAGTAGACTCAATGGAGGAGAGGAATGAATCACTATACTTAAAGAGAAGCCAGTAGAAATTAACCAAACTGAACTGAAAAATAAAAAGAGTAGAAATAAAAACAGCATCTAAGCAATGTGAGACAATATCAAATGATCTTATATACATATAATTGGACCTGCAGAAGAAGAGAGAAGAGAGGAAATATTTGAATAAGTAATGGCTGAGAATTTTCTAAAATTAATTGCAGACACCAAACCACAGATCCAATCTGTAAGAACATCAAGCAGGATAAACTCTAAGAAACAAACCACACCTAAGTATATTATACTCTAGCTTCTGAAAACCAAAGACAATGAAAAAATTCTGAAGCCAGTTGGAGAAAAAAAGACAAATCACCTACAAAAGCCACAAATAAGAATTAATATGAACTCTTCATCAGAAACGATGAAGGCGAGAAAACAAAACAAAAACCTCCCACAGTAGAATGGTATCTTTAAAATGAGGACTTAGGAATAGTCTGTTATAAGATATTAACACTACATGTGAAACAGTTCAGTATTTGAAAGTACATTCAGATTAATTTAACATGTATATTATAAATCTTTGGGCAACAGCTAAAACTTTAAAACCTGAGAAAAGTAGTCCATAGATGAAATAAAATGTAATCACAAAAATAATTAATTCAAGAAGAGAGGAAGAGAGGAGAAAAAAGAAACATAAAAAGTAGAACAAATAGAAAAGAATTAGCAAGATGCTAGATTTTACTCCAACTGTATCAATAAGCATTTTAATTTGAATTATCTAACCACATCAGTTAAGAGACAAAACTGTCATACTGAATCTTTAAAAAAGTAAAAAACAATTATATAGGCTGTCTACAAGAAATCCATTTTAAATATAAATACTTTTTTAAGGTTATTTATTTATTTATTTATTTATTTGAGAGAGAGTGAGAATGCACTAGTGGAGGAGGGAGGCAGAGACAGGGAGAAGCAGGCTCCCCACTGAACAGGCGGCCTGACGTGGGGCTCCATCCCAGGACCCTGATATCATGACCTGAGCTGAAGGCAGACACTTAAGCGACTGAGCCACCAGGCACCCCTTAAATATAAATACTTAAAGAAAGGTAAAAAGTACGGTGCCTGATAGCTCAGTTGGTTACGTGTGTGCTTTCAGCTCAGGTCAGAATCCCAGCATCAGGCTGAGCAGGAAGCCTGCTTCTCCCTCTTTCTCTGACCATCCACCCCAACTTGTGCTTTCTCTCTCTCTCAAATAAATAAATAAAATATTTTTTAAAAGGTAAAAAGTAAAAGGATAAAGAAAAATACATCATGCAAACCACTAACGAAAAGAAAGCTGGAGTAGCTCTATTTATATCAAAGTAGACTTCAAAACAAGGAAGATGGTCATTACATAAGGATAAAGGGATGAATTCTCCAAGAAAATATAACCATTCTAAATGTGTATATACCTAAAAACAGAGCTTCAAAACACACAAGACAAAAATGGATAGATCTGAAAGGACAAGTAAATAAATCCACAATTATATTTCGAGATATCAACGCTCAGCTCTTAATAGTTGATACAAGAAGTAGGTAGAAAATTAGTAAGAATAGAGATTACCTGAACAGTATCATCAATCAATGTAAGCTAATGGAAATTCATAAACTAATGCAAAATACACATTCTTCTCAAGCGTACACGGAACATTCACCAAAATGAGCATATTATGAACATTAAGACAAATCATAACAAATGTAAAAGAACAGAAATCATACAAACTATATTCTTGGATTTTAACAGTATTAAACTAGAAATCAACAACAGAATAGTATCTAGAAAATCCCCAAGGACTCAAAAATTAAGCAACATACTTCTGATACATAGAATAAAGATGAAGTCTCAAGGGAAATTTTTTAATATTTTGAAACATTTCTGAAAGTGAAAATACAGGATATTAAACAGTGCATTCAGGGAAACTTGCAGCCATAAATGCTCGTATTAGATAAGAAGAACGTTTCAAATCAGTAATCTAAGCTTACACACACACACACACACACACACACACAAAGACAGAAAAAGTAGAGACGATTCAGTCCAAAGGAAGCAAAATGGAAAATGCTAAAGATCAGAGAAGAAATCAATGAAACAGAAAACAGGAAGACTATGAAGAAAAAAAAAAAAGCCAAAAGCTAGTTCTCTGAAAAAGATCGATGCAGCTGATAAACTCCTAGTCACACTGACTGAGAAAAAGAGAGAAGACACAAACTTACCAGTATCAGGAATGAGAGAAGGGCCACCCCCACTGACATTGACAGAATCTTACCAACAACTCTGTGCCTATGAATTCATAAACTTAGGTGAAATAGAATAAATCCTTAAAAGACACAAACTACTAAAACTTGCTCAAGAAGAAATAACCTAAATTATGCTACATCTATTAGAGAATGAAATTTCTAGTTAAAAGTTTTTTTTAAAAAGAAACTTCAGCTCCCGATGGTTTCACTGGTGAATTTTACCAAACATTAAGTGAGAAATCCTATGGATTCTATACAACCTCTTCCAGAAAATAGAAAATGAGGGAGTATTTCCAAACTCATTTTATGAGACCAACATTACCCGATTCTAAAATAAAGACATTTCAAGAAAAGAAAACCAAAGATCAATATCCCTCATGACCATGGAAGCAAAACTTCTCAATAAGACATGAACAAATTGAAATTCACAGCATATAAAACAACAACACATCACAATCAGGTGGGATTAATCCCAGGAATACGAGACTGCATCAACTTTCAAACCCATGTTAACCATCCTGGTGTAGGAAAGAAGGACATCTGAGAAGAACCTGCATGATCCTTGGCTTTGGCTAGGACTTTAGACGTAGGACACAAGGACACGGTCCACCCGGCTCTCAGAAGGAAGGAAGTACTGATCCCGGCTAGAGTACAGAGGAACCTCAAAAACATCAAGCTGCATGAAAGAAACCAGACACAAAAGGCTAGATACTGTATGATTCCATTTATTTGAAATGTCTAGAAAATACACATTTATGGAGATGGAAAGCAGATCAGTGTCTGCCTACGGCTGGAGATGGGAGCAGGGGATTCACCACAATTGAGCATGGGGAAACTCTTAGATTGTGGGGATGGTTGTAAAACTCTACATATTGAATTGTTTACTTCTAATTGGTGAGTTTAATCATGTATGAATTACACTTCAACAAAACTTCTTTTAAAAAAAAAGTGAGAAAAGAAAAAAAGAACCAATACTAAAAAAAGACAAGAGACTTTCAGCCATTAAAAACTAGGTAGCCATGGATCCAGCCCCCGCAGAGCCCCTTCCGTTTCCTAGGCCAGAAGATGTGCAGAAATTAGTGAGAAGAGGAAATAAGACTAATTTATTCTTTAAAACTCTGTGTAGAAGGGTGTAAGGCCCTGGGAGAAGCGCCCCGCGAGGCTCGGGCCAGCGAGCAGTGAGCCCCGTACTTTACAGGGCTGAAGGCAGCCTCCGGGCCTCTGGGCCTCCGGGCCTCCGGGAGAGGAGCAGGGTGGGCCTCGCCGGGAAGGGGTACCGCGTCGGATCCCAGCCCGGGCACGGGGGCACCCCACAGAAGGGTGTTAAGCAGAGGAAAGCTTAACGACATTGGGTCTGTAAGACCCCAATCCAGCTGTTCTGTGAAGAAAGGATATACCCCCAGAGGCACGGACTCCGGTTTGTCCATCTTTGAAACTATCACAGGGACCCTCGATGGGGAGGAGACAGGAGCTATGAGTAGCTCCACGGTCGTCAGTGAATCATGTACAACAGCTATTCACGTCCATGCTTTGCAGAGTCTGGGTAAATAGGCTGACTCGGTGCAGCGAGGTAGGGGCCCTCAGCGAGGTAGGGGCCCTCTTCAGCAACGGCTACGGCCCATTTCTGAGCGCTGGCCTCTCGGAGGAAAATGAACCTCATCTGCCTTTGATGTACCTTAGAAAACCCTCTCACCTTCCCTCTAATCACTTCCAGGAGGTCCTTCGCCGACTGCCATGATAGGAGCAGGACTTCCTTCTCTCTCCCCATGACAAAAGGCAAAGACTCCCCACATTGCTTTGGAACTCGGCTGAGGCCCTAGGTGGGCAGTGGCAGGGAGACGGGGTGTTCTTGCCAAGCCCATTCTCACAGCCCCACAGCGAGGGAGGCTGGGGCAGGCAAAGGAGCAAAGACTCCTCACCTCCGGGACATCCTTACCTGCACGTAGGAAAGCAGCTTGAAATCACTCTCCTGAAAACTGTTCATGTTGATGGTGGCCAGAACTACAGAGAGAAGACACAGGCACTGCGTGAGGGGCCGTGGCAGTGCCACCGGGGTGAGTGGGGGCCACACCTTGCACACAGAAGGAAGGGGTGCCAGGTAGTAAGGATGAGGAGGCGCTACTCATATTCCACTCTGCAAAGTACAAAGAGCTGCCACACGTGTCCTCACGTCACTGGACACTTGCGAGGACAATGCAAGATAAGAAGGGCAGTTAAAATTAACCAACTTTGGTAGAGAAGCCGAACAGGCCAGGATCACACAACTTGCCCCAAGTTCAGCACACTTCCCGCTGCAGCGCTGCAGGGAGGAGCCACATTATACATGCGAGTCCTTGAACTCAGGACAGATGCTCCCTGGACTCAAAGGGCTGCGGACGACACCTTGGTCGTTTCCCTCACTCTGATCGCCTCAAGATCTGGTCTCAGCTGCCCTGTTACTTCACTCTCTAGAATGAACTCTAGTCGGAGTCCACAGGAGCCTCCCGCTGCAAGATCCCAGGATCGGAACTTGGCCTTGGCCAGCCTCCTGATGCGTGGCTCTCCATGCGGGTGGGGAGACCTGCCTTCTAAGCCCCGCCCGGCACCAATCCAGAGTCTTAGCCCACAGGAAAATTATGCAGGATGCAAAAGTGTACTGAGGTCAGAAGAGCTCAAGCTCTTCTGTTCTGTTTACAGACAACATGAGTGAGGGAAGGAGACGGGGTTGGCGGAGTCCTCGTCAACGTACATGGGAAAGAGAGACAGCAGAGACATATTTGGTTCAAGACTCAGAGTGGCTGGTGAAAGCTTCAGTTCTTCCTTAAAATAAGTCTAAATCCGTACCTCCTTTTATGTGGCCTTTCAGCAAATTTTCTGCATCATCTGAGGTCACGAGCAGTTCCACGATCCCTCTTTCCAGCAGGGCCTGTTGAGCAAACTGGACAAAATGAACCCACTTCCCTTGCTCCCATGAGAAGAAGAAAATACAAGGAAATTAGGGGGAAAAACAGAGCTTGGGCTCACTTGGGCATCATGGGAGCTAGAGAGAAAGGTTTGGATTTAGAGTCCGACCATCTGCAATTCAGTACATCAGGGGAACACAGGTCTCTGCTGCAGGCTAGTCATTCCCAGGGTGACCACGGAGCAGCTGAGTAGGAGCTCACAGCCTCGAGGGGAAAAACACGAGGCTGAGTGTTACGAGGAGGCACTTGGGGGAGGCTCTAAATGCAAGGGAAAGAGAGAAGGCCTCGGAGTACTTTGTGCTTGACAGAAAGAGGCCACGGCTGTGGGGGTCCCAGAAAAACTCCATGAAACCTGGGTCCTGCCTGGACACCCAAAGGAAGCAAGGAAGCCTGCCTTGGCTTCAGGGAAGGGGGATCTAATTTGCAAATTGCCTTTACTCAGGGCTGAGGAGCAGAAAGACGGCCAGGGGGCGAGTGGACCCGGTCTGTGGGTCTTATTTGTTCACTGAGCCATGGCTGGGCCTGGCAAGGGAGCCGAGTAGTAAATTCTGAAAATCAAGGGAAAACAAGGCTACCCAAATGTGATTGATTTGAGGGTGTCTGACGTGATGCGCCTGAGAAAAGTTAGAGGGGGCGACCCTACAGACCTTGTCCAGGCCCAGAGGCCACAGCTGTAAGGCAGGAGGCGGGAGGTCCACCGAGCCCAGCCCTACCCTTTCTCCCCCTCCTGTCACCACCGCCCCCTTCCCTACCCAGCCGGCAGCTCCTCCCCACTGCCTTCCAAGTCATGCCACCCAGGCGTCTGTGTGGGGACAGAGCTAACGTGACCCCTGTGTCCCGCAGAGCAGCCTGCGCAGGTGGTCAGTTCACCCTGGACCTCATCAGCTCCTTCGCTGCGGGGAAGCAGGGATGGGAAGGGGCCTGACCCGTCAGCAGGGCCACTAGGCAGGCCTGCAGTTGCTCCCTGGCCTGAGACCTCCCCCGACCCCCGCAACCCCCCCGCACCATGGAGTAGCCAAGCAATGAAGGAAAGAGCGTTAACACTACAGGTCAGAAAGCTGCAGGATGGGGGCCACTGTCATCAAGCTCGTGAGCCATCGCGGGCTGCGGCCCTAAAGTCAGCAGCCCCCAGGTTTAAGGGCAAGTGCGGGTCACAGTCCCGGCAACCGAGAGGAATGATCTTCCCGCGGCACGTTTCATCTCCCAATAGAGTGACCTGAGCGCCTCCCGACCACTCCACTCCGCCTTCGGAGGCGCTGCCTGCGTCTCGCGGATTCCCCCGCCCGCAGCACCTGCCACAGGGCCCCGGGCAGCAGGGCAGGAAGTGACAGCGACGCCCCAAGCAGGTACCCACGCGGCAAGGCCAGCGCCTCCTACCTTTTGAAGGTAAGGCATGTAGCCTCTGTCCTCGGCGAACGAGCCGTACTCATTCTCCACCTGCACCGCGATGATGGGGCCTCCCCTGCGGTACTGAGACAACCACACGGAGGGTGAGTGGAGGCCGGAGAGTGGAGGCCGGGGAGTGGAGGCCGGGGAGTGGAGGCCGGGGGGAGGAGGCCGGGGAGTGGAGGCCGGGGAGTGGAGGCCGGGTGAGTGGAGGCCGGGGAGTGGAGGCCGGGGAGTGGAGGCCGGGGGGAGGAGGCCGGGGAGTGGAGGCCGGGGAGTGGAGGCCGGGGGGAGGAGGCTGGGGAGTGGAGGCCGGGGAATGGAGGCCGGGTGAGTGGAGGCCGGGGGGAGGAGGCCGGGGAGAGGAGGCCGGGGAGTGGAGGCCGAGTGAGTGGAGGCCGGGGAGAGGAGGCCGGGGAGTGGAGGCCGGGTGAGTGGAGGCCTGGGAGAGGAGGCCAGGGAGTGGAGGTCGGGGAGTGGAGGCCGGGCCTGCGGCCACCACACGCCCAGCACCAGCTGTAGTATGGGCAGTGCCCCATGCACCCCATGCTCCCCGTGCACCCCGTGCTCCTTGTGCACCACGTGCTCCCCGTGTGCTCCATGCTCCCCGTGCTCCCGTGCTGCCCGTGCCCCGGTGCGCCCCATGTCCCCGTGCTCCCGTGCTGCCCGTGCACCCCATGCTCCCCGTGCACCACGTGCTCCCGTAAGCCCCCTCCTCCCGGCCCCACTCGCCTCCTCCAGGGCCCGGGCGCTCACACAGAGTCCCGCCTTCCCCCCCGGTGGGCGGCCCTCCACTGTCTCCCTGCCGTCTCTCATACTAATAATCTGCTCACGGGCCGTCGCCAACCGTCGGGCTCCCTCTGCGCCGGGCCACCGTGTCCAGCAGACAGAGGCACCCCGTCCTCCCGCCGCAGCACGCCTCGCCACCGCCCTGTCCCCTCCACCTCCTGTACTTCAGCCTGTCCTTCCAGGCCACCTGACGTCCACAGAGACCCGTTGGGAACCGTGGCATCAGGGAGGGGAGCACACACGGCGGGACCGCTGCCCTCCCAGCCTCGGGGGCTCCTTCCTAGCAGCCCTGTCCCCTGGTGCACGGCCACTGTCCCCTGCCCTCTCACTCTGCTGCTCTGTCTGCTTGCTTTGCTTTGTCACGCTGGCCCTGCCGCTCAGCCCCGCAGTGGTCCCCCAGCGCCCAGCCGCCACCGTCCCTAACGTCCACCTAGCGGGACGCACGGAGCCCTAAAAGTCCAGCTTGATCCTCCAGTGTCCTCCCACGAAGGCACAGCAGCCCGGGGCAGCCCAACCACTTCACCGCCCACCCAACACGGGCTCCCATGGCCTATAGAGCAAGTGCCCACGTGGGTCAGGGCGAGGTACCCCCTCGGACACGGGGACAGAAGAGGACGAGCGCTGCGGTGGGTTTTCCTCCCCAGCCTCCCCGCCTCTTTCCCACCTCATGTCTATGCTCCACACAGAGCTGGGCTACTTCGAGCTCTTCAAGTGCCTCATCCTACCCCTGCTCCCTGGTCCCCACCCACAGACTCCCGGCCATTGCTAGTGCCCATCCACCCTTCACCTCACTGTTCCGGTTACTTTTTCTAGAAAGCCAGGCCCTGAACCTCCCTTTCTCCCTGGCCGCTACCCCTAGGAAGGGTGCCCTGCACTTGGTCCACTGCAGCAGATGTTCCTGATACTGTAAGTGGTCATCTGTCTCCCTGGGGAGGGACCACGTCTGCCCTTCTCACCATGGGAAGCTTAGCGCCCACCCAGCACCGCCAGGCACTCAGGTGCTCAATAATTACTTGTTGAATTTCATTTGCATTTATAATTCTTTGCTTCTTTTTTTTTAAGATTTTATTTGTTCATTCATGAAAGACAGAGAGAGAGAGAGAGAGGGAGAGACACAGGCAGAGGGAGAAGCAGGCTCATGCAAACAGCCCGATGTGGGACTCGATCTCGGGTCTCCAGGATCACGCCCTGGGCTGAAGGCGGCGCTAAACTGCTGAGCCACCCGGGCTGCCCTAATTCCTTGCTTCTTAAAAAATTCCTAGGATTTCCTATCTCATGAGTTCAGTAGATGCCTATAAATTCGCTTTGCTTGCTGCACCTGTACGAGTGATACGTGGCATTTGTACTCGTGCCTGAACTCCCAGCCAAACATTCAAAGTCTTTCTAGTTTTAAGGCTCAGAGATTTTTGCTCCCACATCTGGTCCCACTTAGCTGGCAGAAATGCAGCCAGAAATAAATGGTTTTCAGGCCTTCTTATGAAGGATGCACCTCGATTCTGCCTAACAGACCCACAATTTAATCCTAAAGGTGATGCCCTCTTCCCCTCAGCATTGCTCATCTCTCCTAAAGCTGTACTGCCGAGACCTTACTCCTAATCTGTCTTCCCCTTTATCTCCACTCCTAATCTCCAGTTTCTTTTCTTTAAAAGTTAGTCTAGGAGTAACTCACAGTTCATAATTGAGAATTAGTTATAAAGGGCTAGATCTGCATCATATTTCCCCCTCCCCCAAAAAAAGAGTCTAAGATAATAAGCTATTGGTCTACTGCCTCAGAATGTTTTTTTTCTCCCTCTCAAGTTTTACCAAGAGATATGCTCTTAATATAAGATTTATTTTTTTTAATATTTTATTTTACTTAGTTATTAGAGACACACACACAGAGAGAGGCAGAGACCCAGGCAGAGGGTGAAGCAGGCTCCATGCAAAGAGCCCAACATGGGACTCAATCCCGGGTCTCCGGGATCAGGGTCTGGGCCGAAGGCGGCGCTAAACCGCTGAGCCACCGGGGCTGACCCATAAGATTTATTTTTATTTAAATAATGACCATGTGCCTCCTCTTGTTTGGAAGAGAGGTGTATTTTAAAAATCAAACATAATAATCAAATAATTGCTGCCTTGTAGACTGTAGGGTGTAATGTTCTTTTTCATCATAAACTGGTCTGTGTACTGTGGGTACCCTGCCTAAGATCTGGAGACTCCATGAAGAAAGAAAAATGCATGATATCTGTGCTCTGTGCATTTATGAAACTAAAACAAACTGGAATGTAAGCAATAGCAAATATACTCACACAGGTATAAAATGACATGTGAACCAAGCTATGCATCATAGCATAAACTTGAAAAATCAAATGTCCATGATGAGATATTAGTTACATTAATTATGATATATCTGTATTGTGGAATACTATGCAGCCATGTAAAAGAATGGGCTTCAAAAATATATTTTTTAAGTGACAAAAAAAGCCCAGTAGGAATTGTGTATTTTTTATTAAAAAGTATGCATAGACACACATACACATGCGTGAATAATTCGCTTCTATATGTGTAGAAAATCTCTGGAAAGACACACAAAAAATCTGGCAAAATTGTTTATCTTCTGAAAAGGCAATTGAATGGCTTTAGCTCAGGGTAAGAGGGGAGACTTACTTCACCATAAACCCCTTTGTCCTCTTTTGGGTTTTATCACCAAGGGCTTATGTTAACTATTTAAAACAACAAAGACAATTTAAGAGTAAAAATAAGCAGGGGATCCCTGGGTGGTGCAGCGGTTTGGCGCCTGCCTTTGGCCCAGGGCGCGATCCTGGAGACCCGGGATCGAGTCCCACGTCGGGCTCCCAGTGCATGGAGCCTGCTTCTCCCTCTGCCTGTGTCTCTGCCTCTCTCTCTCTCTCTCTCTCTGTGTGTGACTATCATAAATAAATAAATAAATAAATAAAATTTTAAAAAAAAAGAGTAAAAATAAGCAGTATGAATATCAGTGAGTTTAATGAACGCTGAGGACATTCAGAACAATGATGACCACAAATAAATACCCTTTGTCATCCTTAGTATGATGTGTGTCTTTCTAGAAACCCTAGGGTAAAGACCGCACTTAATACGAGGACCTAGAATTGAAAATTGCAAGAATGTCAGCTTCAATCCTCATAGAGACTGAGCACAGCCTGTTCTGTGAACAAGATGGAATAACTAACTATTTTCCTAAAGCAAAGATAAGAAAGAAGGAACAGGAAATTTGCTTTACCTGGAGGGGAACAATTCTGGAAATCAGGTGGTCAAAATACTTATCCACTGCTTTGACAAAGCCGCTGTAGGTGGTTCTCAACACCATCTTGGGGTCTTGCAGCAGCCAGCTGGGGGCGGAGAGGGACAAGCTCAGTGCCCGAGGTGGGAGGGCGCAGGTGAGGGTATGCCAGGGCGGGGCTGGACACGACCTCCTGCCCCTTCCCTGAGGCCTCTTGGGCAGCTCCACACCCTTTGATCTCACGTCCATGGTCCTGGAGCACCAGGGGTCCTGAAGGAATGTGCCCAGGTCAGCCTTTCCGACCTTTCTCACAGATTTAGAAGAAAAAACACCAATTCCATTGACATGACACTTTACAATGTACTATCGGGGCTTGTACTCCCACATCTTAACCTTTCATGGAATACTCTCCTCTATTCTTGTTCAGTTCATTTAAAGCATTTTTTTTTTTTTTAGCACAGCATATACATGCTAGGCAGAGGGTTACATTCCCTCTAAGAGCTAAGGCTTCCAGCGCAGAGTAAGCACGTCCCTGGATCACCTGAAAAGTAAGCTGTGCCATGAGCTGTTTCTCTAAAGCACCGTCTTCCTGCAAGGTCAGGTGATTTCTGCTCCTGAGCTGGAAGGGGAGAACAGGCTCATCTTGGTGAAAAGCAATGCCTTTACCTGACAAAGGAGAGTAGACGTGCTCCCCTGGAGGCAGAGCCCTGGACTAAACGGGCAGTCCTGCCAGCTCGCTACAATAACAGAAGCGCATTCTTGACATCTCACCCTGTTCCTTAGGTGTTTGGATTGAGGACAAGCATCACAGATGAGAGCACAGACAAAGAAAAATGAAAGGGTAGGGAAGGGATCTGAGGGTGCTTAGAACTTGGTCTTCCACTGACCAAATAAGAAAAATCCGGCATCATCAGAACAAGCCCACCCTCCACTGCCTGAAACTTCCCTTCCCGTTCTTCCCACCAGAGGACACAGCTGGGCACAGGTCCCTCCAGTGGGGGGAGAAGATATTATCATCCCGATGCTTCCTCTCTCCCAGCACACTCTTGGCCTCACGCCAGAGCACCAGGAACACGTCTCATCTATAAACCGGGGACCACAGGAGCATCCACACCTCAACATATTACAGAAACCACGGCCTGACACGATGTGTATAAAGCACATACCAGTGCAAGACCCAGAGGATGTGCTCGTTTGTTATTAGACTGAAGCTTTGCGTCTAGTAAAGTCAATGACTTTACTACAACCACAACTCTGGCCTCACGGTCCGGCTCACCTGGGCAAGCCCCCGAGGTCGATCTCGCTGCAGATGTAGGGGCCTGGACGCAGGATCACCCACAGCCCCATCTCCGCAGCCAGCAGCACGAAGGCCCTGGGGAGGTCAGTGTCAGCAGCTCTCAGGACGTCAGGGGGGTGCAGCACAAGGTGGTGAGGCCGCCCAGCCCCCTCCCCCCTCTCTCCCTCCCTCCACAGGCCCTGGGAGCTGGGTTCCCACCCTCTCCTAGCCCACGACCTTCTGCAAGCCCCACCGGGGGGCATGAGGCCCAAGGCCATCAGACAGGGGGCAGGGGGCCCTACAGTGAACCTCACTCCCACGGCCCGGCTACCCTAGAGGGCCAAGCCCTGTGCCAGCCCAGGTGGCTGGACCGCACTGCAGAGTGGAGCCGACCCTGGGGATTGGGCCCCTCTGGGCTGCGGTGAAGAGGCCTGGGCTCAGGGCGCAGACCCCGACCCCGCAAGCAACAGGGTCACAGCTGCCCGCGCCTGGTCCTGAGAACGAGGCTCCTGAGCCCAGCCTCTCTCTGCTCCTCCAAGCAGAACCACGACGATGGCCCCGTGGTCGTCATCAACCCCAAGGAGCCACCGCTCTGCCTCCCCACCCTGGGCAAGGCCAAGAAGCAGCAAGAGCACTTACTCCATGTCCAGGTTCCCAGAGAAGTCGAATTTGCCTCTTTCTGGCTCGTGCAGGTTCCATGGAACGTAACTGTAATCGGGAAGGGGGAAACACAAGAAACATCTGATTTCTGCCCCTAAATTTCTATATCAACTTCAAAATCATGCCAACCCGAGATAGCTCTATTTTGAAACAAACTGAAGGCCCTGCCTTCAGCCCAGGGCCTAATCTTAGAGACCCGAGATCCAGTCCCACGTCGGGCTCCCTGCAGGGAGCCTGCTTCTCCCTCTGCCTGTGTCTCTGCCTCTCTCTCTCTCTGTGTCTCCCATGAATAAATAAATAAAATCTTTTAAAAAATATATAAAGACATAGAAAATATTAATAAGGCTACAAGGTAGTTCTTTGAAAAGACTCAACATTTAGGTGAGAAAATAAAGGTTAAATACACAATATGATGTACAAGTTCCAAGAAAGAATTTTTCAAAGTCCTGTCCATCCAAAAGAAGAAAGAAAAGGAAAACAGATCTACCGAATAAAAATCGTCTATACTCTAGAAGAAAAAGCAATGAGCATTCAAAAAAGTCATACTGTCCCCAAATCTTCACCTCCCAACCACCGCCGACGGTAGTGACAGGGCTTTTCCAGGTGACTTTAGCAAACACTCTGAGTTAAGAGGATTCTATTGCAAGACAGTTTCAGAGAACAGGAAAACATATATAGTCACTTGACACCAAAACTGGACAAGACAGTAACAGAAATACAGTTTTATTCTTTTTAAGATCTTATATGCTTATTTATGAGACAGAAAGACAGAGAGAGAGAGGAAGAGAGAGAGAGTCAGAGGGGGAGGGAGAAGCAGGCTCCTGATGGAGCAGAGGCCCGATGCAGGACTCGATCCCAGGACCCCGGGATCACGGTCGGAGGGAAGGCAGACGCTCAACCACTGAGCTCCCTGGGGGCCCAGAAATACAATTTGAAATCAATTCCAGTTAAAATCATAAACATCTGTATCTGAACTAAGACACTAGTAAATCAAGTCCAGTGATCTATGGTGTGTGTGTGAGAGTGTGTGTGTGTGTGTGCGCCTTCCCTCCCGCGTGCGGGCCTCGGAGCCCAGCCGATTTATCCCAGAGCCCTGCATTTATCGAACATCAGAAAAACCGTCAGTAGGATTTCCTACTTTCCTAGAGGGGCGAAGAAGAACCCTGTCATTTCCTCCAGAAGTGGAGGAGGAAAGGCTCTCCTCTCGACTCCGGGATTATTTATGATGAAATTCTTCGTAGCGTGGGTGAGCGGGCGCGGGGGTGACTGCCTCCAGCCTCGGGTACCGGCCCTGGGAGCACTGTCCCCTGCCACCCGAGGGCTGACTCATGGCAGGGGGGGAACACGGGGGCTGTGCTGACCCATGCGGGGCGGAGGGGACCCAGGGGGCTGTGCTGACCCATGCGAGGAGGGGGCGGCGGCCTCTGAGTCCAGGGAAGGTTTGCACGACTTGGGTCCGGGCCCCAGGAGGTTAGGGCCTGTCGTGAGTACCCGGGTGTGTCAGGACCAGGGCACAATTCCCCCAGAGGCGGAGAACTCAGCTACTTTTGAATTAACATCGTTTACTAACACGTGTAAACTTTACATTAGACACCCCAGGACGGGAGGCCTGCGGGGCTCAGGGGTTGGGCGCCTGCCTTCAGCCCAGGGCATGACCCCGGGGTCCTGGGATCGAGTCCTGCCTGGGGCCCTGCAGGGAGCCTGCTGCTCCCTCTCCCTGCCTCTCTGCCTCTCTCTGGGTCTCCCATGGATGAATAAATAAAATCTTAAATAGAAAACCAAGCCAGGGGGATCCCTGGGTGGCTCAGTGGTTTAGCGCCTGCCTTTGACCCAGGGTGTGATCCTGGAGTCCCGGGATCGAGTCCCACATCGGGCTCCCTGCATGGAGCCTGCTTGTCCCTCTGCCTGTGTCTCTGCCTCTCTCTCTCTCGTGTCTCTCATGAATGAATAAATAAAATCTTAAAAAAGAAAAGAAGAAAAGAAAAGAGAAGAGAAGAGAAAAGAAAGCGGAGCCAGCATGTAATTATCTGTATATATATCTGGGGCCTTTGTCATTGAACTGAGAGCTCCTAAGGACCCAAGGACTCTCCCATTAGAGAGGTTGGTTTTTTTGTTTTGTTTTGTTTGTTAAGAGTTTATTTATTCATCCATGAGAGACACAGAGTGAGGAGAGTCCCAGGCCGACGGAGCAGCAGGCTCCCTGCAGGGACCCGCCGCGGGACTCGATCCCGGGACCCGGGGTCACGGCCTGAGCCCCGGTGGCCCCTGAACCAGCCAGCCGCCGGGGGCCGGGTTGGCGCCGATCTCCGGCTCGCTCGGCTCTGGGTTCGTGTCCCGAGCCGGGCCCCGCGGGCTCGCGGTGAGGACGGCGGCCCCGGCCTGCGGGGGGGGGGGACCCCAAGGGCAGAGGTCGGAGCGCTGGCCGCACTCACGTGGTGACCGTGTTGAAGCCGCAGGCCTTCAGCTTCCGCAGGCGGTCCCCCCAGTACGCCCTGGGCACTCGGAAGTAGTGGATGGAGCCCCCGAAGACCTGGAACTTGTGCCCCCCCAGCGTGAAGCACGGCTTGCGGCCGCCGGGGCTCTGCGGCTCCAGGCCCGCGGCTCGGTCCTCCAGCTCCAGGGGCGTCAGGTGGGACCAGTTGAAGAGGCTGCGGACGGCGAGGGGGCCCGCTGCAGGCTCGGGGCAGGCCCGGGGGAGCCGGGGAGCCCCCCGGGGAGCCCCCCCGCCCCGCCCCGCGCCCGCCCCGGGCCCACCTGGACGGCGCGGGCCGCGGCTGCGCACTGGCGCCCGGGAGACCCAGCTTCGGTCTCGGTCGGGGCGCGAACCCCGAGAAGATGAGCGGCAGGAACGCGACGGCCAGGGCTCTGGTCCAGCTGCGGCGCCGGCTGCGGGGGGCGCGGTGAGCGGGCTGCGGGGGGCGGGGCGGGGCGGGGCCGCGGGGGGGGGGCGGGGCCGCGGGGGCGGGGCGGGCCCTGGGCGGGGCCCCGGGATGGGGGCAGACCCTGGGAGGAGTCCGGGATGGGGGCAGACCCCGGGGGCCTCCGGGATGGGGGGAGACCCTGGGGGCTCCGGGATGAGGGCCAGACCCTGGGGGGCTCCGGGATGGGGGCAGACCCTGGGGGCTCTGGGATGGGGTCAGACACTGGGGGCTCCGGGATGGGGGGGCCCTGGGGGGCTCTGGGATGGAGGCAGACACTGGGGGCTCCGGGATGAGGGGGCCCTGGGGGGCTCTGGGATGGGGTCAGACACTGGGGGCTCCGGGATGGGGGGGCCCTGGGGGGCTCTGGGATGGGGTCAGACACTGGGGGCTCCGGGATGGGGGGGCCCTGGGGGGCTCTGGGATGGGGTCAGACACTGGGGGCTCCGGGATGGGGGCAGACCCTGGGGGCTCCGGGATGGGGCAGACCCTGGGGGCTCCGGGATGGGGGGGCCCTGGGGGGCTCTGGGATGGGGGCAGACACTGGGGGCTCCGGGATGAGGGGGCCCTGGGGGGCTCTGGGATGGGGGCAGACACTGGGGGCTCCGGGATGGGGGGGCCCTGGGGGGCTCTGGGATGGGGTCAGACACTGGGGGCTCCGGGATGGGGGCAGACCCTGGGGGCTCCGGGATGGGGGCAGACCCTGGGGGCTCCGGGATGGGGCAGACCCTGGGGGCTCCGGGATGGGGCCCCCCCGGGTTGGCGCGCGCCGGGCGGGGCGGGGGCCTGGACGCGGCGGCCGGCTGCGGGGTGGCGCCCGGCGACCTCACCTGCTGCGCGCCCGGGGGCCCATGGTTGGCGCCCGCTGCCGCCGGGTCCCGCGCCGAGGTGTCGGGGGCGCGGGAAGCACGGGGCGGCGCCGGCCGAGTCCAGCCGCCGCGTGCGCAGGTGCCTTAGAGCCCTTCGGGGAGTCACGTGGGAGGGTGTGGCGCGGCGGCCGCGACCTGCGTGTCACCGGCCCGACGGGACCCGGGGCGGCGCGGCCTGTCCGGGTTAGACGCGGGGCCCCTGCGGACGGCGGGCGGGGTGCGGGGCGCGGGGCGCGGGGCGAGCGGAGGGGGGCGCTGCGGTCGGTGCAGCCGCGGGGGTGGCAGGGGCAGGCCCTGGAGAGCTGCGGGCGCGCGGCGAGATGCGACACCGCGGGGCCAGCGCCCCCAGCCGGTGAGCCCAGCCGGTGAGCCCAGCCGGTGAGCCCGCTCCGGGCCGCGATGCCGCGATGCCGGGCTAAGGGCCAGTCGACTCGAGGGCGTTGGGGAGGGAAAGCCGGTAGCTCCCGGCGACCGCCCGCGGGGGCAGATGCTACAGGAAGAGCCTGGATGACGCGGGTCCAGCCCAGGCCACTGCAGGAGATGCAGATGCGCTTCAGGGAGCTGCGCGGCCTCGAGGCCGCAGGTGGGGCCTCGCGAGGAACCTGCTGGGTTGGAACCCCCAGGGATGAAGACAGCTCCTCCCGATTTTCCCCTTCAAAGCCTCTGCCTCTTCTCTCCCATTTGTAAGAACACAGCGTGTGGCATCAGGTTGAAATCAGGACCATAGTTTACAGGAAACATTACGGGTTTCCTTCTCTTGGCTCACTCAGGGCAGGTGTACTTTTGTCAGCAACTTTGCAGGTTATCTCTTTTTTCTCATTCTCACGTCGGAAGCGATGGGCTTTGGGACTTTCCACACCTTACGCAGAAGCAGGGTGTGCTTCTAACTTCTTTGTGCTGTTTAACTTCTTTGAATATATATACCCTATTTTATAAATTTGGTTTAAACACCTACAGACCTTGGGATCCCCAGGTGGCTCAGCGGTTTAGCACCTGCGTTTGGCCCAGGGTGTGATGCTGGAGACCTGGGATCGAGTCCCACGTCCTAGGTCCCATGTCGGGTTCCCTGCAGGGAGCCTGCTTCTCCCTCCTCCTGTGTCTCTGCCTCTCTCTCTCTCTCTCTATATATATATATATAATAAATAAATCTTAAAAAATAAACTAAAAAATAAACACCTACAGACTTGGGATCCCCAGGGTAGCTGAGCAGTTTAGCACCTGCCTTTGGCCCAGGGGCGATCCTGAGGTCCCGGGATCGAGTCCCACATCAGGCTCCTGGCATGGAGCCTGCTTCTCCCTCCTCCTGTGTCTCTGCCTCTCTCTCTCTATGTCTATCATAAATAAATAAATAAATAAATAAATAAATAAATAAATAAATAAATAAATCTTGAAAAAATAAACACCTACAGACCTTTATTCTTCTTTGTCAAGATTTTAAAAACTATTCTATGGCTTGCACCTTTCTATATAAAATGTAGAACAGGCTTGTCTCTTTCCACAAAAAGCCATGCTAAAGTCTGGATAGGAATTGCAATCAACCCACAGATCCAAGTGCGCAGAGCTGACGTCTTGACTATGTCGAGTCCTCAAATCCATGCACACACTATGTATCTCCATTTCTTTTGGTCTTCTTCCACTTTTTTAACTCAGATTGTTGCGATTTTTTTTCCCCACACAGATCTTATGCATGTTTTGTCAGCTTTATACCTCACCGTTGCAATTTCTTTTGAGTGATTTTAAATGGTATTATATTTTTTTTAATTTTTATTTATTTATGATAGTCACAGAGAGAGAGAGAGAGAGAGAGGCAGAGACACAGTCAGAGGGAGAAGCAGGCTCCATGCACCAGGAGCCCGATGTGGGATTCGATCCCGGGTCTCCAGGATCGCGCCCTGGGCCAAAGGCAGGCGCCAAACCGCTGCGCCACCCAGGGATCCCCAATGGTATTATATTTTTAAGTTTGGTTTCAGCATATTCAGTCTTAGCATTTAGAGATGCCATTCAGTTTCTTGTACTGATGCTGGATTCTGTGAGCTTGGTAAACTCACTTAATTCTAAGAGGTTGTTGTAGGAATTGAAAATCCAATTCCTTGATATCTTCTACAGAGGCAATCTTTTCGTCTACAAATACAGTTTTATTTCTTTCTTTATGTCTTTTATTTCTTTTTCTTATCTTATTGTGGCAGCTAAAATTTCTAGTACTATATTGAATAAGAGTGGTAAGAGCTGACATCCTTACTTTGTTCCTACACTTAGGTAAAAAGATATTCAGTCTTTCACCATGAAGTATGATGTTGGATGTAGGGCTTGTATATATGTTGTCAAGTTGACGTAGTTCTCTGTACTCCCAACTTGCTGAGAGTTATTTTATTTATTTATTTATTTACTTACTTACTTACTTATTTATTATTTTTAAAATATATTTTGTTTATTCATGGGAGACACAGAGAGAGAGAGAGAGACAGGCAGAGGGAGAAGCAGGCTCCACGCAGGGAGCCCGACCTGGGACTCCATCCCAGGTCTCCAGGATCATGTCCTGGGCTGAAGGCGGCACTAAACCACTGAGCCACCAGGGCTGCCCCTACTGAGAGTTTTTTTAATGACTAGTGCTGGATTGTGTCAAATACTTGAATCCTATCTTCATTTTCTATAACATTACTCTCCTGATTTTCTTCCTGAAACATACTTTTGCCATGTACGGAATTTGCAGGCTATGTGATACAATGAGAAATATATATTTGGTCTTCATTCCCAGTTCCTGCTACACGGCTCCTAAAATACTTGGAATTTCCTGAGTGAAAGAGATAAGAAGAACAGTTTTTATTATTCATAACAAGCCGTTTTCAAACACATCTGAATTTATGTTAATGACATAACTTTTGGAAAGCCCTCTGGATGAGGAACTGGTTACCAGGGGACTGAACCACCGATTAGAAGGTTGGAACTTTCAGCACCTGCTCCCCAACTCTGACCTCTGAGGAGGGGAGAGGGACCGAAGGTTGAGTTAATCACCAGTGGCCAATGATTTCATCAATTGTGTCCGCATGATGAAGCCTCCATAAAAAGTCTAACTAAAGAAGTTCAGAGAGCTTCCACTGATGAGCATGTGATGAGGTGCTGGGAGGGTGGTAGGCCCAGAGAAAGTGCGGAAGCTTCATTCTCCTTCCTCATATCTGGGCCTGGCATCTCTTCCACCTGGCTGGTTTTGAGTTTTATCCTTTATAATAAACTGCTAAACCTCAGTGTTTCCCAGAGACCTGTGAGCAGTTGTAGCAAATTATCCAACCTGAGGAGGGAGTCATGAACAACTAATTTGTAGCCAATCAGAATGCCCAAGTGACATCCTGGGCCTGGAATCAAACGGGGTAGGTAGGGGACAGTCAGGTGAGACTGAGCCCTTAACCTGTGGGCTTTGTGCCTTGGATGATTGCTTCAAAAACTTTGAACCCAATTCTCTTTCTCCTCAGCTGCTCAGACTGCAATGATCTAAATGTTAGATGTTTTTTTTTTTTATTATCTGTTACTTTCCCACAGGTCCTGAGTTTCTGGATGATGATGATGATGATTATTATTATTATTATTATTATTATTATTTTGGCCTATTTGCTCTCTGCTGTTCAGATTGCGAATTCTATAATTCTCAAGTTCTTGGACCTTTCCCTCTATCCCCTGCTGTGATTATAGCCCTGCCTGCCCTGGTGTTTTTGGACGTGGGGGAGTGTCTCAGGACTGCAAAGAAAGAGAGAGACTCCCCAGAGTGGCCGCTGCTGTTGCTGGAAGCTCTTCCTACTGTGCTTCCCTTGGTGTCACTGGATGGGGAAAGGGAGTCCATACTCTAAATGACTACTTGGTATTTTATTTGAAGTATTAGTATTGAAACTGAAGCCTAAAAGAAATGTGTACACCATCTGTCACATTTTTAATTTTGGAAGAACTGCCCTACATATAGAAATTTTAAAAGCATTTATTTATTTATTTATTTATTTATTTATTTATTTATTTAAGATTTTATTTATTTATTAATGAGAGAGAGGCAGAGACACAGGCAGAGGGAGAAGCAGGCTCCCTGCAGGGAGCCCGACGTGGGACTCGATCCCGGGACTCCAAGATCATGCCCTGGGCCGAAGGCAAGCACTAAACCACTGAGCCATCCAGGGATCCCCAGAAATTAAAAAGTATTTACACTAAGATATAAGCAAGGATAAACTAAAAATATTTAAAGCCGTAACTGCTAGAACAGGTCGTATCAGGTGATGCCTCAAAATTGAAATTCATGTATTTGATTGAAGAAAAGAAAGTAGATTTTTTTTAGCTTTTTTGGATTGTATTCAAAAGGAAAACTTGTCAGATGGAAGGAAAAAAATGCTATAATGACCTTAAGAAATAAGAAATGGAAATAATCTGTAATAGCAAATGTGTCAGACGCCTTTATATTACTGGGAAAATATTAGGACAGAATAACTGTAATGCATCTAGGATATAGTTCTCTCACTATTCTTCTAATACCTTCAAGAAAAAAATTTAAATAAAGGATCGTGGTATTTGTTTTTGTGGGTAAAAATACACTAGTTGAAGCATCAAAATCATAGGCAAGAAATTATATTACATTATATATGTTATATTGATTATGTTGATCTTGTAATTCTTATTTAATTGTTAAGATTTAATAGGGGATCCCTGGGTGGCTCAGCGGTTTGGCACCTGCCTTTGGCCCAGGGCATGATCCTGGGGTCCCAGGATCAAGTCCCACATCAGGCTGCCTGCATGGAGCCTGCTTCTCCCTCTGCCTGTGTCTCTGCCTCTCTCTCTCTCTCTCTCTCTCTCTCTGTCTAAAATAAATAAATAAATAAATAAATAAATAAATAAATAAATAAATCTTTTAAAAAATAGTTAAGATTTAATACTGAAGATTCTTAAAAAATCAGGCTTCTTGCCTGGCTCTCATATTTATACATTTTTTCCAATTTTTGAAAATTCTTATAAATTAATCCAGCACTCTTAATTATCCCTACCATAGCAAACTGTTTATAATTCAGTTTCTCATATTTATCATTCAGTAAATTTAGCCATTTAAATAAGATGAAAATTACAGCAGTTTCCATAGTCTTAAAATCTAGAGCTTGAGCAGCTCCTCAGAGCTGCTTTCTATCTGCAAGACTGGGATGCTACCAATCAAGATGTAATGTGTAACATCTAAAAAAATGAAACATATTTATACTTTTACGTAAACAGCTTGAAAACAGACCAGGCAAAAATATTTAAAATCGTATTTTTCAGACATTGGACAGAAGGCAGCACAGGACTGTGATCCTTGAGATAAGGGATGCCACCCAGACAAGCCCTATGATTGCATGAGTCTACCGCTTGCAAGCAGGTTCTAGGTGCCGCCCAGGGAGAGGAATCCAAATAGGGGCCAGCATTCTTGCCAAATTGAGGAGATAGAGATCCCAATGCAGGAGGAGGAAGTCAGCTAAATTGTACTGAAGCAGCTACTTTGTAGAACAAAGTACCCAAGAGAAATCTGCACAGGAAGCTTCCGAGATCTTCAGAGAGGCTCCCAGGAGTCTTTGGCTGAGTTCTGAACTGGGCCTGCATGTGAGAAAACTACCAAGGCCAGGGAAAGAACAACTAAAAAGGATTTTAAGCAGAAAAAACCCTCAGGGCTCACACAGGGTAAGGAGGAGACAGTGAGGAGACAATCCCCCAATGCCTGGAGAACCCAGTAGAGTCCAAATAAGGATACTGCAATATACACTCCCTCTAACAAAGCTGCAGACAATCCCCGAAATGATCAAATTAATTCCAAGTGACAGTGACAACCCAGAGCAAAACCCCAAAATACATAAAGAATGACGACAAATCCAGCAAACCACATGATATTCACGATGTCCAGGATGCAATAAAAAATTACCAGGGAGGGGAGCCTGAGTGACTCAGTCAGTTGAACACCCGATTCGTGATTTCAGCTCAGGTCATGATCCCGGGGTCCTGCGATAGAGCCCTGCCAGGCTCCGTGCTCCGTGGGGAGTCTACTTGAGGATTCCCTCTCCCTCCCCACCACCCCCTCCCTGCTCATTCTCTCTCTCTCTTCCAAATAAATCTTTTTAAAAAATTACAAGGGAAGTTATGACGCATAACCTGGAGAAAATTTAATCCATAGAAACATACAAGTGAAGGAACTAGCAGAAAAGAATGTTAAAAATAGCTCTTATGCTCCATGTGGTCAAGAAGGTTGAGGAAAACATGAGCACGATAAAGAGAAAACTGAAGATTTTGAATAGGTCTGAATGTAATGTTCAGCAATCAGAAACACAAGGCACTGTCCTAAGTACGTCACATTCATTATGGCTTAACCCTCACAATCTTGTAAAGCAAGTGCCAGCGTGGTCTCTGGTTCATCAGCAAGGAAGCTGGGCACAGAGGTGTCAGCGACCTGTGTAATGTCACCCAGCAGGCTGGGGACAGAACTGGGGTTCAGATGGCCTTTGGGGGGACTGCTTCCGTGCTGCCCGGGTGCCCACAATGCAGAGCCGGCCTGCCGCATGGGCTCAGCAGGTGCCGGGAAGAGCTGGAGGGAGTCACCCACAGGGAGTACGCGCACACTTACCAGGAGAACATGGTTATGGGACTAGGGAAAGGGGCAGTGGAGTGGTTATGGGACTAGGGAAAGGGGCAGTGGAGTGGTTATGGGACTAGGGAAAGGGGCAGTGGAGTGGTTATGGGACTAGGGAAAGGGGCAGTGGAGTGGTTATGGGACTAGGGAAAGGGGCAGTGGAGTGGTTATGGGACTGGGGAAAGGGACAGTGGAGTGGTTATGGGACTGGGGAAAGGGGCAGTGGAGTGGTTATGGGACTAGGGAAAGGGGCAGTGGAGTGGTTATGGGACTAGGGAAAGGGGCAGTGGAGTGGTTATGGGACTAGGGAAAGGGCAGTGGAGTGGTTATGGGACTAGGGAAAGGGGCAGTGGAGTGGTTATGGGACTAGGGAAAGGGCAGTGGAGTGGTTATGGGACTAGGGAAAGGGGCAGTGGAGTGGTTATGGGACTAGGGAAAGGGGCAGTGGAGTGGTTATGGGACTAGGGAAAGGGCAGTGGAGTGGTTATGGGACTACGGAAAGGGCAGTGGAGTGCTCCTAACTAGCAGACCTTCAGGACCAGTCACTGTGAATCTGGAAAGCTCTGTTAGCAAATGAGAGGCCTTGGAAGTTTCCTTCCAAGGGCTCACCCTACTGCTCCCCTGGGCCCACCCTACTGCTCCCCTGGGCCCACCCTACTGCTCCCCTGGGCTCACCCTACTGCCAGCAGGAGGCAGTTGGAAGAGCTGATAACTGGAGAGCATTTAAAGAACCCTACTCGGGTCGCCGTGCGGTTAGCAGGCCTGTCTCGGGCGCCACCCAAACTGGGTGTGGTCAATCCTATTTCTGATGCCACGGGGGACCTGCGGGCCCCCAGCACGTGGTAGGCCCCGGGCACAGGGCAGTTTTTCAGTAAAAGGTCGTTGACCAGCATGTCATGTTTTGTTTCTGGGCGAAGCTGGAAAATGCCAGAAACCAGCTCCAAGCTTTCTGGTGTTGTGCAGTAGGCACCGCTTCCTTGCCCGCCATGGACCCCGTTTGGGAACTTTCTCAGAAAACAAAATTCAGGGTGCTTGTGGCAGTGAGTGTTCAGTAACGGGGTGTATTCAACCAGTCTCACCCAGCGTCCTTGACGGGGAGGGAACCAGGAGAGAGACCAACAGAACCCACGGCCCTAACCGTCCCTCCCCGTCCCTCGCCCCCTCGCCCGCCCGTTCTTGCCTGCAGTCACCTGCACACTCAGGTTATCACCCTTGCCCGCTTATCACACCTGCTGGCTGCTTAGGCCCCCCCCCACCACCAGGCCTCCTCAAACTCCACTTGGCCGCGGTGGCCCAGGCCTCCGCATTGCTCCTGATTACCAGCATCTTGTGGGTCTCGCTGAGCGAGGAGAAATCAAAGGGCTTCGTCACCTGGCACGTAGGACCCTCTAAATCCAAGCTCAAGGTAGCCTCGGCCTTGCCTCTCCTGCCCACACGCTCCCTGGCCACGGGCAGCTGGAGAGTGAGCGGCCCCCTCGAACACAAGCTGCCCCCCGCCGGCCACCCTGCGCGTGGGGAGGTGTCGCCTGAATCCATGCCCCCGCGTGAATCCTTTCCTTCCAGGTTCCTCCGGTCTGAAACGCTTTCTCCCTTTAACATGGGTTAACCATGAACTAACATTGCAACTCAACGTCTCATAATTTCCCTATTCAATTATCAGCCTTTCGAAGGCCGAAAACATGTTCTAAATCTGCCTTTTATCCTGTCCCCTTCCAGCATCTGAGTTCCTTAAATGGAGAATTCACTCAGAATAAGACTTAGTGCAGTTAAAAAGCCGATTTTGATGTCCAAGTGCTCCTATGCGATACCACCCAAAAGATGCTCATTTTTAGGAATGAAATTGTTCAGAAAGAGGTTTCTCGAGGTCTCTCCCAAGAACTTGCCAAAGGCTTAAATCAATCTAAATGATAAAAGAAAAGAACGACTGCAGAGATTGGATTAACATATAAAATAAGGGGAATTTGCATTGTTTAAATGGTAGAGCAAAGGCTGTGCTTTCCCCTCCTCTCCTTGCAAATAACCCCAAGTGACAAGAAAATGAAGGCAAAAAAAAAAAAAAAAAAAGCAAATTTGCATGTTCTTTGAAACTAAAAGATATCAAACAGACAACAGGCCCAAAACGGAGGCACTTAGGCCAAGCCTCATGTCACCAAACTGAGACTCAATTATAGCTTCAGCTTCAGCTCTCCCAGAATTGGAGTCTTAAACCGCTCAATGACCCCAATCCCAACCCCTGTGGTTATGTGTAATCCCAACCCCTTCGCTCAATGAGGAATCAGCGACCAGCAGTGAGATGGTCTCTAGGATACACCCTGCCTTCCCCTAAAGTAAAGAAACTTTGCATAAAGCAACCCAGCCTTTTGCCAGAATAATTTCCTTCAACGCCCTCCTTTCGGCCTATTAACAGTCTTTCATTTTGTGGGGCTCCTCAGAGCTGCTTTCTATCTGCAAGACTGGGATGCTACCAAATTCTAGCTTTTGCTCAAATAAGCAAAAAATGTTTAATATGACTCAGTTTATCCATTAACATCCTATGTCATGGTTCATGAAGTAAGACATACTGGAGTGAGGCTGCCAACGACTGCACTGCTGTCTCCACGGGGACCTGGGCCTGATAGGATTCTAGGCTGTGAACAAGCAACACCCCATATCCCTTCCCGAGGTAGGGAGCCCAAGAACCCCTCTAGCTTATACTCCCCCTGGAGCTCACACCTTCTCCTTATCCTGAGGCTGACCTGATGGCGGTGGCCAAATCGGCCTCATTTTAGTGTTAAATCTCCAGCCCACAGTGAACACCCGGAGTGTTACGAATGCGCTTGTTCAGTGCCCTGCTCCATCTTCCCTCGTGAATAATCCTAAATTTCCCTGCCCTTTCATCAGTATGTGTGTAATCCCACCCCCTGTGGTTACTAAGACCTGGCTCTCCCCTCAGCTGAGGAGCTGGGTTCAAGCTAGTCTCCGTCCCCTCCTTCGGGTGCCTCTAGCAGAGCCTTTCCTTGCTGCATGCTCTGCCTCGGCGCTTGGCGCTGCTGTGCGCACCGGACGAACTTGGGTTTGGTTCCGTAACTATCACCTGAAATGCTGTGTCCTAAAATCCCAAAGTTACGTTTGGCCAAAAATATGGTTTTTTTTTTTTTAATTTATTTTTTATTGATGTTCAATTTACTAACATACAGAATAACCCCCAGTGCCCGTCACCCATTCACTCCCACCCCCCGCCCTTCTCCCCTTCCACCACCCCTAGTTCGTTTCCCAGAGTTAGCAGTCTTTACGTTCTGTCTCCCTTTCTGATATTTCCCACACATTTCTTCCCCCTTCCCTTATATTCCCTTTCACTATTATTTATATTCCCCAAATGAATGAGAACATATAATGTTTGTCCTTCTCCGACTGACTTACTTCACTCAGCATAATATGGTTTAGAAGGTGTTTTGAGATACGGTCTCCAAAGCCACTGTCCTGCTGCCACTCCCCTCTGCCCACCCCGACGTGGACAGTTCTTCAGTGCAGCTCATGTCCTATTATCTTGTTCTTTGACATTGTATTTTTAGCCACAGCATTTACTTTGTGTTTTTCCAGTAATTTTGTATTTTGGGTTTACATCAAGATAAGACTCATATATAAAGCTGCTGAGACTCACCAGCCTGATGGTTATTTTGCTTTTAACATAAATAAAAAGCCAATTTTTATGTGTCACTGAATGCGGGAACGTTTATACATACGTTTTGATTCTGTTCTTTTCTCTTTGTAATCAGAAGTAGCAAGTTTCAAGGCAACTGATGATTTTAACTAAAGCTGTTACATGAAAAGTGTGGGTAGCAGAGGCCCCTGAAACAAGTACAAATAAGTAAACATTAGCTGCTCTAATAAGATAATGTTCAAAAAGTGGCCCCAAAGTCCCACAGAGGAGAAATTCACTGGGTGCCCATTGTTTGTAAGCTGGCTCTGGACAGCATCCTCCTCCAGGGAGTACCTCGCTGTCTCTGATAAGTCAAGGACTGACTCTATGAGTTTTATTACACGCGCTTTGGTAGACAACCAACTGATTTCTTCGGCCTCAAAAGAGGAGGAGGACTGGTGACAAATAACAATCTCCCTTTTCTGTTGAATATTAAAATTTGTAGAGAATAAATTCTCTGATCTAAATTCTGTGAGTAGAAAATCAAATCTGTTTAAGCCGTTAACAAAATCGAACAGTAATTTTTAAAACTCTAAATTTTACCACATCAGAGTTTGGATTGAAGTTAGAAAATATCATTTTAGGGGATCCCTGGGTGGCGCAGCGGTTTAGCGCCTGCCTTTGGCCCAGGGCGCGATCCTGGAGACCCGGGATCGAATCCCACGTCGGGCTCTCGGTGCATGGAGCCTGCTTCTCCCTCTGCCTATGTCTCTGCCTCTCTCTCTCTCTCTCTGTGTGACTATCATAAATAAATAAAAATTAAAAAAAAAAAAAAGAAAATATCATTTTAGTTGTTTCAGGGACTAGCATTTTACTGTATCTTAAAATGGCTTTCGAGAAAGAATGACGTAGCCTGGTAAAGTGTGTGATACATCTCGACTGTATCTTAATGCCAGAAATTTCATATTCCTTGCTACTTGTGGTGTGAAGATGTTTAAGTGAGACCAGTAAACATATGGTCCCGTCCAACTCAGCTGGATGGAGGTAGACTTTGAGTATATATAGTCACAAAGGGCAGCTGGAGAAATGTGAATATGCCAAAATTATTTAGCCTCCAATTTAAGTTATATTAGTTTACTAGTACTACTAGATAATCATAACTTTCCTTAGTTAGACGTAGTACCCACTAAATTCAGGAATATGTCATCTACAGTGCCCACATTGGTTTAGAATACAGGATTTTAAGATCCTCCAACATCATGCTAAAATATTTTAATAGAATCATGCTATCTCTTAAAAAAAAAAAAGATACTCAATTCCCACTGTCAAAAAACAAAATTCAACTGGATAAATTTCAGGATCCAATGGTCTTATTCAATGATTCGTGACTCGGGCAGCCTCCCATCTAGCAGATAGAAAGGAGTCCGAAGAATCGAACACAACCAGTGACTTTTATAGACATGATCGGGGAAGGACAAGGAAAGAGCAGATTAGCTCATCTTTCTTTTGGGACTGGAAGGAGTTTGTCAGATGAATTAAGTCAATAATGCTGACCAGAAAGCTCCATATTTACTGGTTTAGGATTACCTTCTGGGGAGGTTGAAACTGCAGTTAGGTCAGATACTCAGTTTTGGTTCGGCTACATGGGCTTAGCACAAGCGACTCCATTTGGGATCTGTTGTATCTTTTTTAACACCACAAATTTCTGCTCTATGGGGGCAGAGACTGAGTGTCCAGTTCACTCTTGGATCCTAACACCTAAAAAAACATCCTGGCATATGAAAAACCTCCCACAAGTGCTTGTTGACAACATAAATGATTTAAGCAACTTCAGGAGGAGGGTTGGATCCTCCTAATATGAAGGAAATGCCAGCCTGAGGTGTGATGCACAGGCTCAGAGGGAGGGAAGCCTCCTGAGTCTGGGGAATGAGTTTTGGTAGCAAGAAGCAGAGAGCACAGGACTGGCCATCCTTTGAGATAAAAAGACAAGTCACTGGTCTTTGTGAAACTAGTTAACTTAAGCCAACTAGGAAAAAAATGTATGACTTAATAGGAATACTATCAGAACCGAGTTATCAGAGTTGTCTTGCCTTTCCAAGAGTATTTCCACACCAAAATGAATGTGCACTCTAATTTTACTAGGGAGGGTAACATTAATGAAAAAAATCTATAAAACAAAGAACTGTAGTTCCCGTGTCTCCATAACTAATTGTGTGATCTGAAGTTAGTGCATTTTAAAATCCAAACTTATGGGATCCCTGGGTGGTGCAGCGGTTTAGCGCCTGCCTTTGGCCCAGGGCGTGATCCTGGAGACCCGGGATCGAATCCCACGTCGGGCTCCCGGTGCATGGAGCCTGCTTCTCCCTCTGCCTGTGTCTCTGCCTCTCTCTCTCTCTCTCTCTCTCTCTCTGTGACTATCATAAATAAATAAAAAGTAAAAAATAAAAAATAAAATAAAATAAAATAAAATCCAAACTTAACTTAGTGGGAGCCAGTCTACACCTGCAGTTCTCCCCACAAAGAAGACTGGCATCCATATTACCAGGAGTGGGGGTGTAGCCCAGTGAAACCCATAAAAGAGTTTGTGGCCAGGTTGAGAACAGTTTTCAGGAACAGATGCTGAGTGCATATTTTTATTTTTATTTATTTATTTATTTATTTATTTATTTATTTATTTATGATAGTCACACAGAGAGAGAGAGAGAGAGAGAGGCAGAGACATAGGCAGAAGGAGAAGCAGGCTCCATGCACAGGGAGCCCGACGTGGGATTTGATCCCGGGTCTCCAGGATCCCACCCTGGGCCAAAGGCAGGCACCAAACTGCTGCGCCACCCAGGGATCCCCTGAGTGCATATTTTTAAAGCATGACCCATAAAGTGGCTTCCCAATTGGAAAGAAAATGAGTGAAAATAGCAGTGAGGGTGACAGAACATGAGAGACTCCTAACTCTGGGAAACAAACAAGGGGTAGTGGAAGGGCAGGTGGGCCGGTAGATGGGGTGACTGGGTGATGGGCTTTGAGGGGGTGACTTGGCAGGATGAGCACTGGGTGTTATGCTATATGTTGGCAAATTGCACTCCAATATAAGAAAGAAAAAAAGTGGCTTCCCGGTTGTAAGAAGGAGACACCCCAAGTTAAGAAAACATCCAATGGCTGTCCTCAATGAAGCAGTTTCCTGCTCGGTCACTCTAAGAAAGAGTGTCCACCTACAGTAGGTTGGGAAACCATTCTAGCTAGAGACAAATCACTCCAATCCAAGGAAGAACCTAAACAATAAGGACTGATAAATGAAAAAGAGTAGCTTGATTTTCCACTAAGGCATCTTTCAAGTAGAACGGCTCTAGGATTGGGGTCTAGGAAGTTCCCTTCGGTTAAAAAAAAAAGTGAGGGTTGCCTGGGTGGCTCAGTCGGTTAAGCATCTGACCTTTGGTTTCGGCTCGGGTAGTGATTTCAGGATCATGAGGTTGAGCCCTGGTCTGCCCTCAACCAGGGTCTGCTTGAGATTCTCTTCCTCCCTCTCCCTCTGCTCCTGCCCTGGCTCGTGCTCACTCTCTCTCTAAGATAAATAAATTTTAAAAAATCCTTTTTAAAAGTGATAAAGGATATAGCCAAGAGGCAAAATAAGCCAGAGGGTGAGGATATATAGAAGTAAAAATGATCTCAGGTATCAGTGAGGTCAGGTGGGGGCAGGTCCGGGACACACGCAGGGAGATCCTGGAGGTGTGTGCGGGTGAAATCAAGCGGAGGGAATAGGAAAAGCCCTGGGGATGGTGACCAAGGGGGCCCGAGCACAAGCTCGTGGCCCGAAGGAAGGCAGACAGTGAGGACGGCCATCCCTTCACTCCCCCACCTCCTCGTTTAAATATATCCGGGGAAGACAAGGAAGGACAAACCACAGGGAATTCGTATCCTCTATTTTCTTCGCAGGCAACCCGGGAACCTGCGGAGCAGCCCTGACCGCGCGGAAGTCAGACTCGGTGCTGAGAATGAGTCCGATGGAAGACTCTCTGGGCTGTGTGGCAAGTTTGCTGTGGCCGCTTTTTCTAATTACTGAGCAAGTAGAGAGATGTCACCGAAGCCCCTCGATACGACTGTAACAACTCAGCCCCAGCAAGCAACCTGACCCGAGAGAAATGTATCTTGACTACAAAGAGGACAAAGTCCCTTTGATACTAAAAGTTATGTGAGGACACATAAAGACCTGGGACCTCTAGGCGAGGGAGGAGAAGCCATCAACTGGTCCGTGCAGAGCTGGGGCCGCAGAAGGGATATTTGCAAAGAGAAGAAAAGGTGTGTCCCCAGAATGTGAGACCGGACACACTCACCCTCAGCTCGCCTGCCTCACGCACGACCTTAATTCTCTGAGATGATTCTCCTCGTGGTTAAATTTGGTCTTATTTGCTACCTCCCCACTGTCTGCGGTGTCTGCTTGTCTATTATTACTATAATAGGGACGGGACAAGGAGGGATCCACAACATTGCCTTTAACCACAGGACATAGATATGTTTCCAAAAAGTCACCTTACTTCCTGAAATTTAGAATTAGAGAAGTACGTGCAACGTAGAGAAATAATCAGATTCTTTTATTTGTTCAGAAATAAGGGTGTCACCTGGATGATGCTGTGTGCTAGACTCAAAGGCCAATGATACGTTTCCTACCCTCAGGTTGTTTGAGCCTTGATGAGGTGATAATAAAATAAAGAGGAGTCCAGGGCAGCCCGGGGGGCTCAGCGGTTTAGCGCCGCCTTCGACCCAGGGCGTGATCCTGGAGACCCGGGATCGAGTCCCACGTCGTCGGGCGCCCTGCATGGAGCCTGCTTCTCCCTCTGCCTGTGTCTCTGCCTCTCTCTCTCTCTCTCATGAATAAATAAATAAAATTATTTAAAAAAAAAAAGGAGTCCAAGTCTCAGGGCAATATGTCAAGCTCCTGGGTGGAGAGGGCCCTCCCTGCACAAGGCCTTATGAGTAGAAAGGGATTCAAGGAAAGGGTTTATTCACTTAAACAGGCTCCTGAAAAGTGAGAAATTCTCCAGGTGTATAAGAGTGGAAGGACTTCTAGGCCATAACAAAATGTGTAAAAATAGAATACCGAGAAATTACAAGGAATTTTCCAGAAGTAGAGAAATACAGGTCCTTGGAATTCCTAAAGCAGAACATAAAAGGTAATGGGCTTGGCAGCTGAGGTTACAGAGGCAGAAGGTTCAGCCTCGACACTCAGGAAAGAGAAGGGGGGGGGGATGGCGCTGGGGTGGGGGGATTGGAACAGAGAGACTTGCTCAAATTCCTTCCAGCCAGCGCCTCCGGGTGGTAGCAGAGGGAATGCAATCGTGGGGTCCGCAGAGATTATAGCATAAAACCATTAAAACACAAAGATCAAGCTAATGACATGGAAGCCAGGTCACAATAGTATTTGATTTAAAAAGCAAGTGACAGGACAATCTGCGCACCGTCCCTCGAACGTGAGTTGCTTGCTGAAAAGATCATTGTAACAGTAAGAGCTTCTCAGTTTTGAGAGCTCAGTGTGCTTCGAGCATTGTGCTGAATAATAGACAAAATATGCTGTTATCTCATTTTTGCCTCACAGTGACCGACTGACACGAAGCACTTTCCATCTGCAGAAGGACGGCTTTGTCTGAACAACTTGCCCAGAGAGGGAGGGCCTGGAACTGGATCCACAAAGCACCAGGGGTCCCTGCTCAACTCCTGCACTTGCACCAAACTGAAATCTTAGAAAAGGGATATTTTAACAGAATAAATCTGTAGAAATTGTAGGAAATATATGAATATTTCTGCAGTGAAACATCTGAACATTCATATTAAGGATGATAAATAAAGATAATTAAAAAGTGTAAAGTCAGTTCATAACAGGTTTTGTTGATTAATTTTGTTATTTTTTTTTTTTAATTTTGTTATTTTCATCAAACTTACACTTGGGTCAAGATTTGCTGCCAGATGATTTGGGCGGAAAAAAATACAAAGCTTCACAAAATTTTGTAAACGTCAGAATTATGGATGAGGGATTACAAAACTTGAAAATTTTGACATTATCATTGACATAGAGTTCCAGTTTCGAGTTAGCTAAGTGATATATCTGCAGTCTTCCTCCCTTGCACCAAGTGGAAACAATCAAGAAGACAGACTTTATTTTCAATAAGTGAATAATAAGTAAACTCAAAAGCAGGGGGGGAAGATAGCTCAGAAGTCCAGAAAACAGGAATCCCATAGAAACAGAAAGCAAATGGGATTTTACAAGGGAGCATAGCCACTCAGGATGGCCGTGATGAGGGCCCAGCCCCAACAAGACGGGAGGAACCTACGGGAGCCCCAGGGCTACAGAGGTAAGGTCCAGCTGCTGCCGGAGGCCAACAGACAGAGGGTTTCGACCCAACTGCAGACCTCCCAGCCCTGGGAGCGGCTCACGCACTCCAGCCCTCAGGCCTACAGGTGGAAGTGGCTCCTTCTCCTGCTGGTGCAAGCCCCAAGGTGCTCCCCTATCCCCTACTGGCTTTATCTTCACCCCTAACAATGCTCACACCTCAATCACACCCCTTCTGAGTGCACTCCTCTTCCCTTGGATAATAAACCCTTAAAACGAGGTTTCAGAACTAGGTTACAAAGATGTTTAATAAACACACAGACAACTTTCTTGGCGGAGGGCAATGGGACATCCTTGGTGTTGGTGGATGGCATGACTACTCCGATGGTCACCGTGGCAGGCACGGGGTGGAGAGCAGCTGGAAGGCAGGCCTGGGCGATCAAGCGGCTGGGCACTGGCTCCCACGGCAACAAAGATGGTGAACTAGGCAGGGTGTGTACACGGCCCAAGAAAAGTGGAGAAAAGACAACTTAAAAGCTTTGAATGCCCAGCTCAGGAATGGGGAAGGGGATCAGAAAGTCTTTGATGGAGGCTGGCACAGTAAGAGTGGACTCAGTCACAGCAGCAGCAGACACAGAGGAGCTGAGAACACCTCCCTCCGACCTCCCCTTACATCAGCCGTCCTCCCCCCCCCCCCCCCCCCGCCACGACCCGCTAGCAGAGTGCAAGGCCGGTCTGGGAGAGAAGGGTCTATAGATAGAGTGTCGGGGTTTTACTGATTGGTATTAATAGGAGTCTGGGGATCATGTATGGGGTTTGGTTCTCCGTGTGTTAAGCCAGGCCTAGAGAGACGAAAATACAAAATTAGAGCACAGGGACGCCTGGGTGGCTCAGTGGTTGAGCGTCTGCCTTTGGCCCAGGGCCTGATCCAAGGGTCTCAGGATCGAGTGCCATGTCGGGCTCCCTGCATGGAGCCTGCTTCTCCCTCTGCCTGTGTCTCTGCCTCTCTCTCTCTCTTGCTGTGTCTCTCATGAGTAAATCAATAAAAATCTTTAAAAATTTTTTTAAATTAAAAAATAAATAAAATTAGAGCACACGGAATTCACTGAAAGGATTTGAAAAAATATACAGATAGATATAGATGACAATGGGTATAGTAACACTCAATAAATGACAAAATAGGGTTTAAGGCAAAAGGATTTGATAGCATTACGGAATGCTAGTGCTTAAGTGAGGAAAAGGAAATCTGCAAAGAAAACCTAACAATCCCGATCATGTGTAAATGTAACCATGTAACCGCAAAATACATAGCAGGCAACACACACATAGAATTAAAAATAATACTTTCAGAAAACTAAAAGTAGAGTGGAAATTCTCCTACATAATAAGGTGCTACATCGGTTTAGAAGGGTTTTATTCAGTCATCTTATAATAATATTTTTTTCTCTAAACAAGAAATCAGGATGAGAAGGACCCTTGGATCAGGTATTTCAAGGACACACTCACCTTCTCAGCCTTTCTCGTGTTTTCCACTGCCCTTTGGGACGTGGACTGTCCAAGCGGGACCCATTGAGGCCGGGGCTGCAGCGGCTTCGGGCATCGAGCACAGGCTCGGCCACGCTGGCATGGACATCTGTTTGTGTTTCTCTTTTTAAAAGTGAGAAGGTGGGGATCCTCCGGGTGGCTCAGTGGTTTAGCTCCTGCCTTCCATGCTGGAGTCCCGGGATCGAGTCCCACATCGGGCTCCCTGCATGGAGCCTGCTCCTCCCTCCTCCTGTGTCTCTGCCTCTCTCTCTCTCTCTCTCTCTCTATCGTAAATAAATAAATCTTTTTTAAAAAAAATAGAAGTGAGAAGGTTTTCGGGCAGAACCTCCCTGACGTCTCCCGGCTCCTGAAGGCGCGTCGCCCGTCCCCAGAGCCGTGGCTGGCGGCACAACGGGGTCACCGCAGCTGGCCTCCAGCATCAAGACGGAGCTGGCCAGCAGGCAGGGGGACCCCCGCTGAGGCCTGGGTCCGCGGGAGACTTCAGCTTTCTGTATCAGGAAGAGTGGAAGGACATTTGGAAACCCCAAGCCCACACCAGCATGGCCACCGCCCCCCGGGGTGACACAAGAAGCATTGCTGGGCGCAGACACACGGGCCGCGAAGCAGTAGACGGGAAGCAACTGCCCCCCACTCTTCCCACCCCGGGGCGCAGGCCGAGCGGCCACCAGGGGCTCAACCCCAGCCCTCACTGCCCTCCGTGTTTAGGGGCAGAGGCGGGAAACCACCACACCCTGCAGACACTTCTCTGGTGCAAGAAGTGACCTTAGAAAACCCTGCGGCGGATGCCAGCCCGTGGCCGCCCGTGGCCGCCGTCGGTGAAGCCACCTGAGGCGCGTCGGGCCAGCTTTCTGCTAAGCTAACGAGCCGCTAGGAGAACAGGAGCTCCAGGGCACTCAGATCCACCGCCTCTAAACCCACCGCCGCGTCCTCATTAAATAGAGTTACTATCTGTGCCGTTTGTCACTGATGCGGAGCACACTGCTTCCCGCAGCTCCGCCCAGGACTGAGACACCGATGGCCCCACGCCCTGCGACCGACCGCGTGACATACCCAGCACGAGTGTCCTCATGATGAGTTAGTGCCCGCCCCGGGGGCAAAGGCTGCGTGCGGCTCTTAGTCCCATTTCTGCAATAGGAAAAGAGAGACTTTCTCACTGCACCTTTGTCCCAGCCCACCTTTCGAGCTCTGACGTACATATGGCCAACCAATTAAAGTTTATTGTCCCCTCTTTTTTTTTTTAGATTATTTATTTATTTATTCATGAGAGACACAGGGAGAGAGAGACACAGAGGGAGGCAGAGACACAGGAGGAGGGAGAAGCAGGCTCCATGCAGGGAGCCCGACGTCAGACTGGATCCCGGGACTCCAGGGTCAGGCCCTGGGCTGAAGGAGGCACTAAACCGCTGAGCCCCCTGGGCTGCCCTTATCGTCCCCTCTTAAAAATAAGCCAGTCTTTTTGTCCAGAGCAATGAGTTCCACCATTGTCCTGCTGTTAGTACAAGTGACCGAAGAAGCCAAAGCAGGTGGCCAGAGGACAACCTGAGGCAGTCAATGTCCAGGTTCAAGTTTTTCCAGGCGGATCTTGGTTCTGACCGATATGAGCTGTCAGACCATCCACTGACATCAAAGAAAGCACAGTGTGATCTGTATCCGTCTGTCTGCTGAGACTGAACAGGCACAAAGGAAAAAAAAAAAGTGGGTACTTTGCCATAAAAAAAAGGAAGAGAAATGTTCTGTTCCTTCTCAAATTCTCATTATCCCCCAGCTCCTGAGTTCTGGGCCCCTGGGAGCTGAGCCAAGGATAGGGTGCTATGGCTACACGTGACACCTACGTGACTGATGAGGCCCAGGCGAGCTGACTCCACGGGGCTGCCCTTGGAGAGAACAGCGTAGCTCCTGCACGGGTCAAAAGAACTGTCTTGAGGGCTCTCAGTCTTCTGCGGCGGTTTCATAATAGACATGATGGTTGTACACGTTTGGCTTTGTCAGTCCAGACACCATTTTTTTTTTTTTTTTAGTCTCAGAGGTAGAATTTAGTGATTCATCAGTTGCGTCTGACACCCAATGCTCCATCAAATTCCCTCCTTAATGCCTGTTACCCAATTGTCACTTCCCCCCAGTGACCTCCTCTTCAGCAACCCTACTTGTTTCCTGGAGTTCAGTGTCTCTTATGGTTTGCCTCCTGCTCAATTTTCATTTTATTTTTCCTTCCCTTCCCCTATGTTCACCTGTTTTGTTTCTTAAATTCCACACAGGAGTGAGATCATATGGTCTTTGTCTTTCTCTGACTGACTTACTCTGCTTAGCCTAATACCCTCTAGCTCTGTCCACATCATTGCAAATGGCAATATCTCTTCATTCTTTTTGATGGCTGAGTAATGTTCCATTGTGTGTATATAGATCACATCTTCTTTGTCCATTCATCTGTCGATGGACATCTGCATTCTTTCCATATTTTGGCCATTGTGGACATTGCTTCTATAAACATTGGGGTGCATGTGCCCCTTCAAATCACAAGATACCTTTCTTTAGATGAAATTGCTTCATGCACACGTGCATTGTTGTATGCACACGTCACATAAAGACAGTACCTAGTGAACTGCATCTGTTTCCATAGGGAGGTCTTTCATAATCCAGCCCTAGATGACAGCTAAGATATTATTATTGGTCCACTGGTCTGTGTAGAGGTCTTCAGCCTTTGCTCCGAGGCAAGAACACCATTTGAAAAATCAGTCCACTGTGAAAGTAAGGAAAGTATAGGAAGGGAGAGATAGGGGGCTCCTGCCTAGGCTCCAAAACTATTATTCCCGGCAGGCAGAAGCACTAGGACAGAGCAAACATGAGATAAGGGAATAGACCAGGCCATCCGGCCCTGGCTGTTAGGGAGTGTTTTTCTTTGGTGGCTACACTGTAATCACAGAAAATACCAGACCTCAAAGAAGTAAGTCATAAAGGGTGTTATCAATGGTCGTTGCTCAAACCAAGACAGCACAAGAATCTCAAGGCCACAAGCTTCTTGGTCAAGTTTTCTTTCTTTTCCTTTCTTTCTTTCTTTTCTTTTTTTTTTGGGGGGGGGTCAAGTTTTCAATAAAAGGCCTAAGAACCCTCAGTGGCAACTCGTTCAGGACCCCTCTCACTCTAGAGAGCTTTTACTTTCCTTTCCGTTCTCACCTTCACTTAATAAACTTTCACTTCACGCTTTTGTGTCTGTGAGATTCGTTCTTCAACCCGGTGAGATAAGAACCCTGCAATGCTGCAACAGAAGCATCCAGTGCTGTGGGGCTATTGGCTACTCATCACCTCTACGTTAGATGGCTGCAAATTCATTTTTTTTAATATTTTATTTATTTATGAAAGACACACAGAGAGGGGTAGAGACACAGGCAGAGGGAGAAGCAGGCTCCCTGTGGGGGGCCCAACACGGAAGTTGATCCCAGGACCCCAGGAGCATGCAAAGTATTTCACCTGCGAACCAGGCTGTCTTTTCAGGTGTTAAATCTTATAGACAAGACCCCGATCCAGTAATAAGCAAGGGTAGCTTGGGTTGAGGAGAGACCTCTGTATAGTAAGGTGATGCTGCTCTTTGAGGCCAAGGGTAGCTCATAATAGGATGTATGAATTTCATATCACAGTGGAACTTTTTAAATTTATTTTTTACCGGGTGGAAATGTAGTTGTAAGAGGACCCTTTTCTTTTTAAAGAAAATATTTTATTTATTTATTGAGAAACAGAGACAGAGCCGCAGGGGGAAGGGTAGAGACAGAGGGAGAAGCAGCCCTCCCACTGAGCAAGGACCCCTATGCAGGACTCAGTGCCAGGTCCCAGAGATCATGGCCTGAGCCAAAGGCAGACACGTAACTGTCGGAGCCACCCACGTGCCCCATGAGAGGCCATCTTCGGGATGTAAGCGCTGGGTCAGACATTCCTGACTGTTCCACAGCTTCTCAGAGAAAGGAAGAAGTCCTCAAGCCCAAAAGCGCAGAGACCGATAATGCCAGTGGAGCCTTATTCCACAGATTCCCATCGGCCCTGAGGTGGCCACAAATGCCTGTGATTCTGTGGAGTCAGAGAAGAGGCAATCCGGGGCAGGGATGGATTTACTCTCTCCTCGACTGCTTACAAGGCTCTTGGCTTTAGGGCGTCCCAGTGAATTTGGCTGTCTAACGACTGACAATAGTTCATTAGCAAAATCCCCTAGTGTGAGATGTATTGTCTAGAATTTTTCAAAGAGGCCAATCAGGTGCTAGGCTTTTTCCTCTGTAATTAGTGGCTAAAGGACCAGCTATATAAGTGGTTGTAGAAAGTGTCTTCAGGCTGCAGCCCAGGGATTTTTCCTAAGATGGTCACTTAGGAAATTGGATCTTGGATTTTGTCCTCATTCAATGCCCGTCCTTTCTCAATCAGCTGTGCTTGGGGACCACGTAATGTTTCTGGAGTGCCCAAAGAAGGATGCTTTCTTAAGGATCGGAAATAAAAAGCCTATCTGTAGCCCCGACTCCCTCAGTGGCCACTGCAATGGGCAAGTCTGAGAGACTCCATTCATTTACCTTACTGGCCTATACGTGCTGTCATCTACAGTGCAGCTTCCTTCTCTTCTCTGATGATCTGTTCTTTTTTTTTTTTTTAAGATTTTATTTATTTATTTATTCATGAGAGAGAGAGAGAGAGAGGCAGAGACAGAGGCAGAGGGAGAAGCAGGCTCCACGCAGGGAGCCCGACGTGGGACTCGATCTCGGGTCTCCAGGGTCCCGCCCTGGGCCGAAGGCAGTGCTAAACCGCTGAGCTACTGGGGCTGCCCCTCTGATGATCTGTTCTGAGTAATGTCACCCAATGGATGATGTCAGTCATTAGGTCAACATGATGCAGTTTTAAGGCCCAGGGTGTACTGGAGGGGGTGCTGGGCTTGCAGTAAAACAAGTCCGTTTGAGTCCGCTCAGACCAGTTTCACATGATCCTGACTCTGGTTCTTTAATACTTGGGTAGCGTTTGTTCCAGGGTCGGCACTTACAACAGGCTTGGATGCCTCTGCGCTCCGAGCTCTGAAAGCAGAATGGATGCGTTTCCATTTTAAGACCAAAATAACAGCAGCTCACTCAAAATCTGAACCAGTAGAAGAAGGTTCTTCACCTTCACTTTCTTTTAAATAATGTCCGGGATTCCCTGATGCTCTACAAAGCTTTCTGAAGTAATGGAATGAACGCCAGAAATTTCAATCTAACCAGAAGCATGTGCTAAGTGACAACTCTTCCATTTGTGGGGTTTGGGGGTTTTTCGGTATTTGTTGTCTCTAGGATTTTTCGTAAATAAAATTTCTCCTTAGCATAATAAGAATTAAAACTCTAGCGTAAATTTTGCCACATCAGCATGTCTGCGAGGTGTTCTATTCCTTTCCTTTCCCGGTAGTCTCTCATGTTATGTCCTGGGGAGCAGAAGGAAACATTGATTACCTGTTTACCAGGAGCTAAATACAGTAAATTACTTATTTTGGAATTGCAACAACCCCAGAGTCTTCTCTTTCCTAATATTTTGTTTTCCTCACATGTAGACAGAATCGTTAATTGCAATGTCTTTTGCATATGCATTAAGCGTTGAAAGAATTTTTTGTGCATCCTTTTAAAAATTATTAAAATAGAGAAAAATACAGCAGTTCTGTCTCCTGTTGCCTGACAAGATCTATACTAGCAAGTTTCCCAGCCCAACCCACAAAATATGCAAAGAAGTAATGACCACGTTTAGCTGACATGGTGTGGAAGGAAACAGCAGCCCAGTGACGGAAGGGCAGGTATCAGGATTTAAGGATGGAGTGGGGAGTGGGGAGTGGGGCCGAGGAGGCTACGGAGAAATGTCTTTACGAAGCGTGTAAGGAGTCTGGCGGCTCCTTAAGATGTTCAACATAGAGTTACCATATGACCCAGCAGCGCTGCTCCCAGGAGGAATGAAAATACGTGTCCACACAAAAAACTCACACGTGAGTGTTCAAAGCAGCACTATTCACAATAGCCCAAGAGTGGAAACAACTCAAGTGTCTACCAACTGATGGAAGGATGAACAAAATGTGGTCTATCCATACAATAGAATATTCTTCAGCCAAAATAATCAATGAAATTCATTAAAAAAAAATGATTTTGGGCACCCCGGATGGCCCAGAGCTTCAGTGCCACCTTCAGCCCAGGGTGTGATCCTAGAGACCCCGGATCGAGTCCTGCGTCGGGCTCCCTGCATGGAGCCTGCTTCTCCCTCTGCCTGTGTCTCTGCCTCTCTCTCTTTCTCTCTCTCTCTGTGTCTCTCATGAATAAATACATAAAATCTTAAAAAAAAAAAGTCAGATGCTTAACTGCACCACCCACGTGCCCCCATGAACGAAATTCTGATACTTGCTACAACATGGATGAACCTTGAAAACATGATAACAAGTGAAAGAAATCAGTCACAAAGACCATATAGTGTAGGATTCTATTTACATGAAACGTCCAGAATAGGCAAATCCATGGAGATAGACAGCAGACTAGTGGTGGCCAGGGGCTGGGAGGAGGAGGACACGGGAGGTGACGCTATGGGTATGGAGGCTATGAACACGCTCTAGAGTTAGATGGTAGTGGTGGCAGCACAACTCTCAATATACTAAAAGCCACTCAATTTTACATTTTATTTATTTTTTTATTTATTTATTTATTTTTTAATTTTTATTTATTTATGATAGTTACAGAGAGAGAGAGAGAGAGGCAGAGACACAGGCAGAGGGAGAAGCAGGCTCCATGCGCCGGGAGCCCGATGTGGGATTCGATCCCGGGTCTGCAGGATCGTGCCCCGGGCCAAAGGCAGGCGCCAAACCGCTGTGCCACCCAGGGATCCCCAATTTTACTTTTTAAAAGGATTAATTTTATGTTATGTAAATTATGTCTCAATAAAACTTTTATTTAAAAAGAGAGAATAGGGATCCCTGGGTGGCGCAGCGGTTTAGCGCCTGCCTTTGGCCCAGGGCGCGATTCTGGAGACCCGGGATCGAATCCCACGTCAGGCTCCCGGTGCATGGAGCCTGCTTCTCCCTCTGCCTATGTCTCTGCCTCTCTCTCTCTCTCTGTGACTATCATGAATAAATAAAAAAATAAAAATAAAAAAATAAAAAATAAAAAAAAAAAAATAAAAAGAGAGAATATGGGCAACCTGGGTGGCTCAGCGGTTTAGCACCGCCTTCGGTCCAGGGTGTGATCCTGGAGACCTGGGATCGAGTCCCACGTCAGGCTCCCGGCATGGAGCCTGCTTCTCCTTCTGCCCGTGTCTCTGCCTCTCTCTGCGTGTCTCTCATGAATAAATAAATAAAATCTTTAAAAAAAAAAGAGACAGAGAAAAAAGAATGAAGTGAAGCTGTCACTTGAAGGATAACAACTGACGGTATTTGCTGCTAATGAAAAACTCAAGCTTTCAATTAAAAATTAGTATTTTGGAAAACTTGTTGTCCACCACCAGTACCTTGACAGCTCCTCAGATCTTGAAAGACATCTGTGACGTTGGTGATGATATTAACAACTGTGGGTTTTTTCTATTCGATGCTGAAATGTGCCAATATTTTGAAGATTGGAATAATTCAGCGAACCAACGCATGATGTTACTAGATCATTCTTGAGTGAAAGGTCCATGCCAACTAGACTAGTGGATCTTAATGTAACTGAGCTCAAGAAGTTTATGTGATTTTAGATTCCACATTTCTATAATCATTAAGAAACTACCTCTTGTAAAATTTTGGTGTAATACCAAAGAAGAACATCCATGATAGTTGCCTGGTAAGGCTATTAAAATACTCTTCCTTTTTGCAAGTTACAGATGGCTGGGTTTTCTTCATATGCTTCAATCAAAACAACCTATCACAACAGATTGAATCTAGAAGCCGATCTGAGAATCCAACTATCACCCAATCCAGCCAAGATGTAAAACAATGATATATTTCTCACTGAACTTTTTAAGAGTACACTTTAAATTTTTTTTCATAAAACAGTGAGAGCTTATTGATTTTATTCTTAAGTGAATATTGTTTTAACTCAATATCTGCACTATACTTGCAGAGTATAGTGATATGCAGAGATAGTGTATATTTGATAGGTATACATACCTACCAAATCCTCTGGAGATGGGACCTAAACATCATTTTTATAACACTTCCCCAGAGGGTCTCAATGTGCAGCCAAGTTTAGAACTAGTACCTTAGTGCCTTAAAGCAATGTTCTCAAATTTCAGTTTATCAGCATCACCTGGGGAACGCGGTAAGACTACGAAGCATAGGCCCCATGCTGCTTCAGTAAGCCTGGACTCCTGTGTTTTTCAGCAGCTCCCCAGGAGAGCTGATATACGCCCAAACTGAAGAACCAGTCTTACACAGGTCAAGAGCATTAAGCTCCTTTCTTAAGTCTTTCCGGATCCTTGACTCTTGGTGCAAATATTCAAAATCCCTAAATTTTGCTTGAGTGTCTCTGTGTCTAACACTGATCGACTCTAAAGACACAACAATTAAAGAAGGACAAATATTTACACCGCAGCTCACTTGGGTAGAGAAATTGCAGTTAGGCTATTAGGTAACCTGGTTTTTTACCCAAGGCACTAACACATCTGGTTGAGGCGGGGGGGGGGGGGGCGGATTACATCACCCTTAAAGCTTCTTCCAGTAGGATAGCATGGATTCGGAGAGACGATGTCTACATTAGCTGGACCCTGTGGCATCATGGAGACCAGACACCAGTCATGAGCTGTACCTTTCACAGCATCACATCATATTGTGCTTGTTTGTTTATAAACATAAGGGGACTAGTATTTGTAGAAATGTAATGGGATTTTTCTTTTCAGACAATCCCATATAGGATTTTAACCCCAGTTTACCCTAGGAATCCATTTTCCTTTTAAAAGTAGTACAAAAAAGAAAGAATAATCTGTTTAGCATTCAGAACTAGGATTATGAAGAAGAAAAACAGAGTCATAGACAGACTATGGTCTTGAAAGAGGATTTCCCCAATTCGGTCATCTTTGCCTTTTATTCATACAGAGTTGATCCCGGAGTCCCCTAACTCTGGCGGTTTCCTGTGGGGTGGGGAAGGCATCGCTTCCAACTGGGAGAACCCGGTTCGCTCGGTGGCATTTCTCACCGGGAGGGATTTTGCCCCCAGGGGACACCGCACACATTCCGGCCGTCCCAACTAGGGGTTGTGCTACCAGCATGTAGTGCCCAGAGCCCAGGGATGCTGTTCAACACCCCGCAGTACCAGGCTGCCCTCCGCCAGAATGATCTGGCCCAGAAGAGTAATAGTGTTGAGATGGGTTGAGATTCTGCTAACGGAGGTGTTCACAGTGTGGTCCCGTACTGGCATCAACTGGGAACTCGGTAGAAATGCAAATCCTCAGGCCCCACTTCACATCTACTGAACCAGAAATTCTGGGCAGGGAGCCCAGCAATCCATGTTATTTTTTTTTTAAGATTTATTTATTTATTTATTCATGATAGATACAGAGAGAAAAAGAGAGAGGTAGAGACACAGGAGGAGGGAGAAGCAGGTTTCATGCCAGGAGCCCAACGCGGGACTCAATCCCGGTTCTCCAGGATCACGCCCTGGGCCAAAGGCAGGCGCCAAACCGCTGAGCCACCCAGGGAGCCCAGCAATCCATGTTTTAACAGGCCCTCCTGGTGATGTCCACATGAAAGCTTATGCTCCCTGGAAGTCCGAGGCTAACCTGGGGGACCACTGATACTCCCCAGGTGATGTGGGAGGGAAAGCGAGAGACAGCAGAAAGGAGCCCTGCTGCGCGCCTGCTGTGTCCCCCCCGGCAGCTTTGGCCTGAGACGTGCGGCAGTGGAGTAGAGGCTGAAGGGAGAACCAAGCAGGGAGATCCTGTTCCGTGACCTCCTGGGGCTGCAGAAGTCCTGGCCCACATGGGTGCTGCTGGGCCCCTGGCATCTGCAGACGAAAGAGTGGACTCAGGTCCTGACCCTGGGAAGACCGCAGCCTCTTACGTGACTGGCCTGAGGTCTGACTGCGATTGCTTTGGCCGCGCTTAGCCTCCCCAACAGTCCCCGATGTAGTGCCAAGTCCCACCCTCCCAAGCTGCCCAAAAGCCTGCCAGCCAGCCCCAGGGCCACTTTATCCCGGGCTGCAATCTGCAGCAGCTCTAGAAAGTGAAGTGCCTCCGATCTCCCCTCTGCCTGCCCAGGCTGTGCCACAGTCAGTGCACCCCGACACTGAAGTGGCTCCCTGTGTTCTCACTATGGCTCGGGCGGCTCGCAGCACCCAGGGCCTGGGAGCACAGCATGGAATCGAGCACAGCTGCACGTCAGACACCAAAGCTGGTAGCCAAGAAGTGGGTAAAGGATAATACGGTGATAAGGAGGCGCCTGACCAGGCGGTTGGTTGCCATAAATGTCAGAGAAGCAGGCTCCCCCCGACCCCGGCAACGCCAGTGGAAGGGTATGGAACAAGCGCTGAAGCGCCAAGGCAAATTACCTATTTTTTTTTTTTTTAATACATTGAAAACACAAAGTGAACTGCATTAACATTTACATTTTATTTGATATCTTTGAAAGATCACTTTTGCTTCAAATTTACACTCGTGGGGTCAAGTATTGAGTATCTCATTTTTTCAGCATTTTATTTGGTGGTCAAGCAGCCTTTATTGTAGCAACAGGACAAAGGGCATGCACGGAGTAGGCTGATTTCATTAGGAGCATCAGAAAAAGTTAGCTGACCCAGGCCCAAAGAGGAATATACTGGCAACTTAGGAAGTGGGTGGTCAGCCCAAAGCAGGGATTGGGAGAGTGGAGAAGCCAAGGTAGTCGCAGCAACGGAGGTGTCAGGACGGGTGGGTTGCTCACAGCCCCACCGTTGAAGTGACTCATCGCAATCCATTTCCTACGTTATGTCACACCACTCAAGAGTCAATATCCTGGAAAAGAAAGTCTGATCGGCCTACTGTGCATCACATGCCCATCCCCGGCATGGAGGGACAGCTGCAGGTGGGGAGAAAGGGAAACGTGATTATCAGTCCCACCAAGACTCTAATGAAGGGAACGTGAGTGATTCTCCAAAGGGACATCTGGATCCTGCTCCCAACATAAGGATCGGGGCGGGGGGGGGGGTGCTGGGTACAGACACCAGGTATCCACGAGGGGCAGAGAGTCTGCAACCTTCTCACCTGTGTCGACTGGGCCATGCGGTCCCTCCCTTTGGCAATCTGAGGAACAGTACTTGAAAAAGTGCCTTGGAATCATCAGACATGACAGCACATGTCAGGCAGCAGGAAACGGGTTTCAGAAAAGGCAAGAAGTGGGAAATGCTGGGACCTTGGTTTACAATGAGGGAGGGATCCAGAAAGCACAGTGGAAATGTCTGGAAGGAAGGGAGGCCCAGGGAGCTGAGCTAGTCTGTTGGAGGAATGAGCTAGGTTGAGTCATTTGGAAATGGGAGGTGATGAGTAGGGCTGTGTCGGGTATACGAGAAAACCTGGCCACCATGCAAAGGCAGTGGAGGTGGGCTCAGGTTACCGGAAGACAGTACGTTCTATCTTCTTTATCTCCAGCTCAGCTAGAAAGACCCAGAAGGATGGTCTCATATGCTGCAATTTGCCCTCCAGGGAACCATACCTAGATGAGACATATTTGTGAAGTGGATCTGCAGGCCGGGCTTAAATTCCTCAAACACAATAATCTGTCAAGAAGAAGGAGGTGAGGTGGCCGTGAGATTCAAGTTCTGACTCTTTGCAAGGCAAAGGCTGAACAAGGTGGACTGGGATGAAAGGGGTGTAGTGGCGGAGCTTACTTCATTTGATCCAGGACGAAGCCAGGGTCCTGGAAGGTAGAGGGTCTCCTGGGGACCTATATTCCAGTAGCGTCCCAGATTTTGTCCATTGATGAATATTACACCTTTTGTCCAGCCCTTAAAAAGTTTGGAATGGAGGATTCTAGATATAATGACCCTCGGGCTCACACGCACGCCCTCCATCACCACACCGGATCATGGTCACAGACACGCCCCGATGGAGTGGCTTACCACACATGGCCTTAAACAGAATGTCGCCTGGACAGTTCTATGCTATTGCCCCTGGCCTGGGGTGGGCTCAATACCTCGGCCTCTAGAAGGGCGACACTGACTTCTAACTCCCCTCCCTTTATCTGTCCCAAGCCAGGGTAGGGTTATTTCCACGGACCATCAGGCATTCATCAAAACACACTGGGCCCGCAGAACTTCGTGTGCGTTAGGATCTCAGCTTCCCCACTGCAGACTGGATGTGTGTGTCCTAAAGGGCTCGGATTATGTCTGGGGCAGGGGGGTCACACTCACTACATTCCTCACGCGCTGCAGTCTACGGTTGTCCCCACTAAAACAAACTAAGGTCTCTGTCACAGTTGTTAAGTTTCCACCTCTCACCCTTGTCAACACCAGGGAAGGGGTGGCCTCCAGACGGCTGTGCAGTGGTTCGTGTCCCAGAGACCTTACATTTCCTTTCACAGGACAGGCCCATGCACCAAGGAGCTTTTTCTCAAATATCCTTTGGGGATGGGGGCGGGAAGGATGGGCAGGGGAGAAAATCACTAACCTCCATTTTTATGAAAGTGTCTCTGGGGTAATTACCCATTCTCAGGATACCAAGGAAGAAGGCAGGGCCCTGATGTTTGAATACGACTGGTTTCCAGATGTTAGGAAGGTCCCTGAGAGGGAGTCAAACAGCAGTGGAAAGGTCATGCCCTTCGTTGTGTGGCAGTTGTGACTTTTGAGGTAAGCCCCCCTTTTGCCCAAGCCTAGCATCCCTCTGATAGCACAGGAACACATCTCTAGGGGGCACGATGCAAGAGGGAAGAAAAGCAAAACCAGCAGGCCAGGGGCTGGACGAACGAGGGCATGGTCCCTACTCTGTCCCAGCAACTACGAAACTCGGGGTTATTTCCTTCAACACTACGGATCTTGCCTCTCTTATCTGAAAACTAAGGGGGTTAGTCTGCGTGGCCTCCGAGCTTCTTTCCATCTGTAAATGGGAACCATCTTTGATCAAGAGCCTGGACTCAATGGTCTGGCACCCACCTTCGTAGAAATTTAGTTTTCATATCCAGGCTGTAGATTTTAAATTTTCTTAAAGGAGAATTGTTCAGATAGATATCGCCAATTAAACCTGTAGGGGGGGAATAAAGGGAACATGAAGAAGGCAAGCAGGGATGGGAACGCAGAGATGTCAACAGGCTGTGGCCAAGGTTCCCCCGAAGGAGGATGCGTTCCTGGCCTCATCGGGCAGAAGGTTTCTGCAAGGTCTTCCATAAGGTCCTCCATCTGCTACCCGCATGCACCCTTCGAGTGGGCCGGCACGTCCCCCGTTAACCATGCAGAAGTCACCACACTTCCTGCCGGGTGCGGCCCGCACAGCAGTCAGAACACTTGGAGCAGCGGAGGGAAGGTATGAGTGACTCTGTGCCCAGGAGCCCGGGGGAGCCCAGGATGCAGGCACTGAGCTCCAGAGAAGGAAAAATCAAAGTTCCCAGGGAGGGATTCTAACCAGCTTCTCCTGCAGCTTTCTTCAAACCCCCTGGAAGAGAAAGGCAGTGCTCTGGCTTGGAAATTAGAGAACACCCTTGAGGGAAGGCACCATCATCCTTTCCCATCAAAGCAAGACTTCCTCATAGTCTCTACATACAGCTGTCTCGCTCGCCAAGGGACCCTGCTGTCTGCCAAGCCATGGACCGGGCCATGACTGTCTGCAGCCTGGTTAGGAGCAACAGGAATTCAGTGCCTCGAGGTCTCAAGCTTCTCCACCCTTGGAAGAAAGGGAGCCCACCTTTTCTCTCCTTTTTTTTTTTTTTTTAAGATTTTATTTATTTATTCATGAGAAGCACAGAGAGAGAGAGAGAGAGGCAGAGGCCCAGGCAGAGGGAGAAGCAGGCTCCATGCGGGGAGCCCGACGTGGGACTCGATCCCGGGACCCCAGGATCACGCCCCGGGCCGAAGGCAGCACTAAACTGCTGAGCCACCCAGGGATCCCACCTTTTCTCTCCTTGTTGATGTTCTGCCCATAGGCAAGGCGGCCTTGATTCTCCACCAGGATCCGCAGCGTTGGGTTATTCTTGTAGACCTGTCCAAGACAGACCCGCCAGAGTGGGTAACGCTGGGACTTTTCTGCAGACCTCTTAAGTCTCCTCTGCACTCTGATGAGGTTGTGGTCAGGGTGACTGACAGACAGCAGGCCTCCAGCTCGGGCCAGGTAAACCCTTGGGCTCCTGTTCTTCCTACTCACCCCACCCTCACCCCCACCCCCTTACTAGGCCTTTTAGAAAAGTCACTCGAACATTTCACAAGACATTACTGAGGCTGGTGACCAACCTGCTCAGAGTTTTCTGAGCAGCAAATATCCAACACGTTGGAGTTCTGCTCACCCAAAGCATATACACCTATACTTTAGAAACGGCTCTCCTGCACCCCTGTTGGGTTCTCATGCAAGGAACATTCCAAAGAACAGCGGAGGAGAAAATAAGCTATCACAGGGCCAGGCCCCGCTTACAATTGAACCTGGGCGCTGGGGTATTAGTTCGTTAACCCTGGATCATATACCATTTTTGTGGGAATGGTCAGATGATTAGTGGAATGGTCCAGGATTCCTATATAAATGTCATCCACAAACACCTGCCAAAGAAAGAGGAGTGTGCCATTAGGTCCTCAGAAGGAAAGGGATAAAATGGTCCTTGGGAAAGCAAAGAAATGGCAGGTTCAGGGGAATGATTAACTCTGTCTCCCGGAATATTACGAGCTGACTATGCGTCCACAAAGACACAACACATTCAAAGCAGTACAGTCACGAGATGTAGGAGGCAAAGTTCAGAGAAGGACGTCCTGATGCCAAATATACCAAATCTGGGCCTGGCTGCACCACAGGGCAAGAAGGGAAAGAATAATTGAAGAGACCTGCAGGGAATGAGGACAAAGGAAGGTAGGTAAGGGATGGATATTGTGAAAGAAGTGACGGCCGTAGGGAAGACGGGGCTCCAGGCACGGGAGGCATCTGTCTGCCTCGCCCGCATGGGTTCACTTCCATAATGGATCCAATCTTCCAGGTTTCTCCTGGCTCTTCTCTGAAGAGCCTGCTACCACCGTTATTTCTCTCTCTCTCTTAAAGATTTTATTTATTTATTCACGAGAGACACAGAGACAGAGAGAGAGAGAGGCAGAGGGAGAAGCAGGCTCCATGCAGGGAACCGGACATGGGACTCGATCCGGGGACCCCAGGGTCATGGCCTGGGCCCAAGGCAGATGCTCAACCGCTGAGCCACAGGGCATCTCTATTTCCCATTTTAAGAATAACTTGGATGTAAATCCTTCCCTATTCTGTTACCTATTATATCAGGTATAGCCATGCAGGGCCACAGAAGGATACAAATTTGCCCCTTAGGTTATTTGAGTCAGGTTATAATTTTCAAATGAAATTTGACCAGGAAACTATAAAAATTGAAATCCACAGATATTAAAAACACAAATATTGATACCATACAGAATTCGCATTGTAACCTATTTAGAGTCTAATTACAAGGTTTACATACTCTCTATTTATTGAACACCCACTGAATGGTTTGGTCAAGGGGTCACCAAGCTTAAAGTGCAACTCCAGCCTTTGAGGAGCTCAGAGAGTAACACCAAGAAATTACTAGGACGCTCCCCGGGAGCTACTACGAGCTGTGGATGGAACGTCACGGAGGCGCAGAGAAGGGAGCGGCAAGTCCTGGACCCCAGCAGGGTCCAAGCTGGTCGCCAACCTGACGACAGGTGACTAGGAAAAATCAACAGAAGGCTGCAGGCAGGGGGGCCGGCTTGCTAAGAATTTTCCTTCCTTGGGAGGGAAACTGGGGGCACGGCGAGGGGGGTGCAGCGAGGAGGAGGGGCACGGTGGCTCTGAAACAGGGGGCTCGGTTTGGGGGCCCTAAGAGCAGGGGCAAGACCCAGAGGTGCTGGTGAGGCCCAGCGGCACGCACGGGGCACGCAGGGCCCAGGACAGGGCTGGAGGGAGGGGAGGGGAGCGGTGCCCCCCGGGGTGGTGGGACTGCAAGTCCAGGAGCTGATGTGAGGGGCATAAGATGAGCTCTATTTAGGAACTAATGAGCTTGGTTTTAGAGGAGATGAGTGTGAGAAGCGAGTAGAACGTGTTTAAGTGAAGAGGAATGTTCAGCAAACCAGGGACCTGGGTGTGCAGCCCGGGGAGGCCGAGGAGGCCTGGAGGCTCGGGCAGGGGACCTGAAACTCAGGAAGAAGGTGACACGGACGCTGCAGTGGGGGCAAGAGCAGGGTCTGTCTGGGACCCGAGGAACCCGCCAGCTCCCAGCTTGGAGTCGGATGGTGACCGTTACCCTTGGCTCTGCTGTTCTCAGTCAAATACCCTCAGGGAGGCATTTCCCTTCTCTGAGGCTTCTCCTCCGTCTGCACATCTGAGGGGGGGGTTGAGAATTAAATGAGAGCTCAGCCCACTGGAAGGGGACGTGTGAACGCAGGGATGCTGCAGACCGCACAGGCACTTCCGAAGCTCCACCCGGTCTCCTTTAAAGAACTCCACCAACTCCCAAGGGCTCCGGGGGTACCCGGTGGCTCCCCGGGAACGGCTACACACCTCGGTAGCCTACAGATCAAACATTTCACTGAAGGGACATAGGGTAAGAAACACTGATGATTCTTTGAAAGTGGAAAATATTTGACTACCACTGAGACACTCCCTTCAGCAACAGCACGGGGTTCCACTCGCAGAGGAGTGCCACCGGGGCCCATCCGTTGTGCCCTACCTGACCTCGGTCTTGAAGATGACCCTTTGTGGTAAGGAGGCCACCAGAGATGATCATAGTCTCATAAAGAACGTATCCAGAGGACTGACCACTCCCCTGGTTCACGGACAGCTTTTCCATGCAGATCGGCTTGACAGAGCTGATGGGCTGTGGCAGAAATAGGAACAAAAACCGGGCTGCACGTTCAGGCTAGAGAGAAAAACTTCAGAAACTTGCACCCAAAGCCCGCTTCTCCAAAGGAATTGCACCAAGAGTCTTGAGGACAGGAGTATGAAAAGGGAATATGTAATGATAGGCATGCTTAAGTGTCACTTACAAATGCCCTTTCCTGTTTTCCAAACCGACTTTGTGTTTCTCTGCAAGTGCTACCCACTAATGCACTTTGCTTTTTCAGATGGAAAAGCTGAAATCAAGGAAAGGGAATGATCTGCTAACTTGCTCATCAAGTCATGCTAGAGCCTGGACTAGACGCAGGAACTCCATCCCGGGCGTGCCAGATTCCATCTAGCCTTGGTCTTCTCTTCTTGTTCCTTCACAGACTAAGAGAAATCATCCTAATCCAAGGTCTGACTGTGGCTATTCATGAATCTGCTCATCTCACACTGACCTAAAGCACTCGGTATCTGTTAACTGTCTGTTAGACTTCTCCTTCCAAAGATCCCAGGATGATTCCAATGCCGTACCTCCCAATTGACCATACTTTCCCATCCTACTCTTTTCCCTTTCCAAAAAGCAACACCAACCATTCAGTCAAAAAGGTAAAAAGCATAGACAATGTTTCTCCCTCTTCCTCCCGTCAACCAATATCCCCCATCAACCAGTCACTAACCCGTCTTCACTCCCGTTATCTGAGCTCAACTTCAGTAGATTTCTACTCATTTTCAGTGTTCTAGCATGGTTCCACTCTATTCTACCCCCCATACAGCTACCAAAGAAATCTTTCTGAAATGCAAAGCTGGTCCATCTGATTTCCAAGCCATGCTTTAAAATAGCTTCCCACAACTTTCAGGGAAATGTTCAAATTTCTTAGCATAAAAACATGGCCTTTCAAACTGCCTTGGAGAAATACATGATTCCAAATCTGTGGGGCTACACAGCTTGAGATATCCTGGAGGATCAAAAAGCAAAGAAGGTATCAAAAGCTATTGAACTCATGTCAAGACACAGGAGCCAACTTAAAGGAAATGAGACAATTGGAATATCAAAAGGAATGACGACAATAGGTTCAACACATGTTTAATGGGTTTTCAAAAAGGTTTGTTTATTATTTATTTTTAAAGATTTTATTTATTTATTCATGAGACAGAGAGAGAGAGAGAGAGAGAGAAGCAGAGACATAGGCAGAGGGAGAAGCAGGCTCGATCCCAGGGACTCCAGGATCATGACCTGAGCCAAAGGCAGATGCTCAGCCACTGAGTCACCCAGGCGCCCCTGGACCATTATCTTATACTATACACAAAAATAAACTCAAAATGTTTAATTAAATACCTAAATGTAAGACCTGAAACTATAATACTCCTAAAAGAAAATATAGGTTGTAAACTCTTGGACATCAGCCTTAGCAATATTTCTCTGGGTCTGTCTCCCCAGGCAAGGGAAGCAAAAGGAAAAGTAAACTAAAAAGCTTCTGCATAGAAAAGGAAACCCTCAACAAAATGAGAAGGCAACCTACTGATTGGGAGAAAGTATTCGCAAATGATCTATCTGATAAGGGCCTAACATCCAAAATACGTAAAGAACCTGTATAATCATCATCAAAAAAACATATAATTCAATTTAAAAATGGGCAGAGGATGCGTATTGATGAGGATGTGGTGAAAAAGGAACCCTCATGTACTGTTAGTGGAAATGTAATTTGGGGCAGCCACTGTGGAAAACAGTAGAGCAGCTCATCAAAAAATTAAAAATAGAACTACCATATGACCCAATAATTCCACCACTGACCTGAAGGAAACAAAAACACTACTTTGAAAAATATATGTACCCCTATGTTTACTGTAAAGTTACTTACAATAGTTAAGATATGGAAGCAACATAAGTAGTCACTGACAGACGAATGACTAAAGAAGATGTGGGGGATAGATAGATAGTACTCAGCCATAAAAAGAATAAAATCTTACATTCACAACAATATAGATGGACCTAGAGAGTATTATGCTAAGTGAAATAATACGAGAAAAACAAATACCATGTGATTTCACTTATATCTGGAATCTGAAAAAAAAAATAAGCTAACAAACAGAGACAGATTCATAAATATAGAGAAAAAATTGGTGGTTGCCAGATGGCAGGGGGTGGAGGGCCTGAGGAAAATAGGTGAAGGCCATTAAGAGGTATTAAATTCCAAGTATAAAATAAATAAGTCACAGGGATAAAGAGTACAGCATAGGGAATATAGTCAGCAATTCTGTAATAACCTTGTATGGTGACAGACAGTGACTGTACTCACTGTGCTGAGCATTTTGTACTGTCTACCATTTTCAAATCAGAATCTTGTACACCTGAAACTTAAATAATATTATATGTCAAGTATACTTCAATTGAAAATTAAAAAATTTTAAATTGTGAGTTTATAATCAAATAAAAACAAGAGCAAAATAACTTCATCAATCACTTTTTTAAAAAATTTATTTATTCATGAAAGACACAGAGAGAGAGAAAGAGGCAGAGACACAGGCAAAGGGAGAAGCAGGGTCCATGCAAGGAGCCCGACGCGGGACTCGATCCCGGGACCCCAGGATCACACCCTGGGCCGAAGGCGGGCGCTAAACCACTGAGCCACCCAGGGATCTCCTCACTGACCACTTTTGGAGGATATCCAGGAATAAATCCATTATTTGATAAGAGAAAATCCTTGAACTTCTGTCCTAACTTTTCTTTACAAACTGTACATTAAGGTAACGAGATAATTCATGAAGAAAAGTTTTTCTACATAGAGGAATTCAAGTGTATAAATGCAGAATAAATGACTAAATTAGAATAATATTATTTTGGGGCACGTGGGTGGCTCAGTTGGTTAAGCATCTGCCTTGGGCCCAGGTCATGATCCCAGGATCCTGGATCGAGCCCCACATCAGGCTCTCTGCTCAGAGGGAAGTCTGCTTCTCCCTCTCCTTCCCCGTCTGTGTCTCACTCAACCACTCTCTTGCTCTCTCTCTCGAATAAATAAATCTTTAAAAAGAATTACACTATTTTGAAAGCCTTAATGAAATATCGGATAAAGTTAATAATTGTCAATGACTGCTAAAACCATTAGGTAAAAGGCTGATGGGAAACTTGTTTGTGGATAGACAGGGCTAACTACTCCTGAACCCACTGGTCAATTATGAAAACAGAAATGACCAGCCATTACGTGCCTGGGATATGATGCATAAAAATATAACAGCATCACCTATGAAGTATACTTGCAAACAATTTTTTTAAAAAGCACCTAACTCAAATTTCATCAAGCATCTAGACCAGTTTACTAAAAATGTGAGGAGTATAAAGACATGTTCCCAGATACATGGGGATCTAATTAGCAAAACCCAGAATGTAGGGAATTCTATAGTACAAATAATCTTGCTCTTCAACAAATAAATGTAATAAAAAGAAAAGACATCTTTCGATGAAAAGAGATTTAAGACACGTATCAATTAAATGCAATGTGTGGCTGACCTCAGTGGGGTCCTGATATTAACAAACCAATGCAAAAAAAATGTTATGAGATAATTGGGAAAATCTGAACACTGGAAATTTTATGATTTTCAGTGGTGGGGTGCTCCAGCCAGTCTGTACCAGCTCATGAGTGACAACTGCGCACATTTCTACCCAACCCTGTATTTTAATTCTGTATGCAGTATTGTCATGCCAGAGTCTTGAAATTAGCCATAGTGGGAATATTTACACCACAGGATTTGGCAAACACTACTAATCAGAGTTTTTCCCTCTAGAGACCCTGTTACTAAATATTTCCCAGGAAATCACTGACTTTTAGGGATTATTACTACTATCACCATCATCATCAAGAATGATAATGATTTTGTAGTTGTATTTTTTTTTAATTGCTATTTATTTATGATAGAGAGAGAGAGAGAGAGAGGCAGAGACACAGGCAGAGGGAGAAGCAGGCTCCATGCACCGGGAGCCCGACGTGGGATTCGATCCCGGGTCTCCAGGATCGCGCCCTGGGCCAAAGGCAGGCGCCAAACCACTGCGCCACCCAGGGATCCCTGTAGTTGTATTTTTAAAAGAGTTTTTATCTTTTCAGATACATGTTTAATTATAGTTGAAATTATATGATATCTAGGATCTGCTTTAAATTAATCTTAAAAATAGTAGAGGAAAAGGAATATGGGTATAAATGAAACAGTTTAGCCACATATTAATAAGGTTGAGGTGCATGTTGAGCACATAGGGGTTCACTACTTTTCTCACTGCCACTTATTCATGTCTTCAAAATTCCATAAGAAAACATTTAAAACCACAAGACGCTCCAACGTGGGGTGCCCAGTCCCTTACTTGGCACTCCTTTACAAACACTTTTCATTCATCCTATTTGCAATTCCCTAAACATGCATTTCTTTCCATGTCTTTACAAATGGTTTCCACTATGCTTCAAATTCCTTTCCCTCCCCCATTCTACCCTACTATTCATCTCATTAAGCTCCTATTCAATCCTTTGGATCTCAAAATCACCTCAATTGGGATATAATATTGGATCCTGTGACTGTCCAGCATGCTGAACATCTCTCTAAATAATAACACAGCAGCTAGCACATGCTCAGCACTTACTACAGGTCACGTTCAAATATTAGCTGCTTAATCCACACCACAGTCCTATGAAGTAAGTGCAATTATTTGCCTTATTTTCCAGTAGGGAAACTTACAATGAGGTTAAATGATCACCCCAGGGTAAATACTGGAGCAAAGATTCAATCCCAGTCTTGGCTCCAGATTTATGCACAACAGAATACTATGTTCCCTTGACAATGCTGTGCTGCCTTCATTCCTCTATCATGGGACCTACAACCCCTAATCTCTATTCACCTCTCCTCTGTATTAGACTGGAAGTTCCCCCAAAACAGCATCTTGATAATACAGTTCCCCAAAGATTGTTTACTAAGTATTGTGTGAATGGCTACACAGGTTTTCCTATATGCAAATGGTTTTCAAACTATGTCCCTTTAAACCCTACAGGTAAGTCAGAAGTGGCATGTGAGCCATCCTAATATGTACCCCCCTAGAGAAAGGATGACTGACCCTTAGGATTCAAGTACAGAGTCAGAACCGCCACCCCTGATTAACCAGTGCGTGCTTTATGTACTGAACACTGCAGTGAGTTTGAAGAGAGTCCCTCTACTAAACCAAAAGTTTAAAGATCATTACCCTAGATCTTCATTCTAACCATCTTCAGAAGGGAGGGATCTCTTCTTGGTTATGCTATTGAAAGGAAATTTTCCCAGTATCCTGCAACATTTACACTGTTTCTTTACATTTAAATTTTCTGAATATTCCTGAATTGGTTCTGGGTGTCTTATTCTGAATTGTAAAACCTATGGAATGGAGAAGATATTTGCAAACATCTTATCAGATAAATGGCTAGTATCTAAGATCTATAAAGAACTTATCAAACTCAACACCCAAAAACACAAATAACCAGTCAAGAAATGGGCAGAAGACATGAACAGACATTTCTCCAAAGAATACATAACATAGCCAACAGACACATGAAAAAATGTTCAACATCACTCATTGTCAAGGAAATATAAATCAAAACCACAATGAGATACCTCCTCACATCTATCATAATGGCTAAAATTAACAAGTCCGATAACAACAAATGTTGGCAAGGAAGTGGAGAAGGGAACCCTCTTACATTGTTGGTGGGAATGCAAACTGGTGCAGCCACCCTGGAAAACAATGTAGCTATTTTCTCCTCAAAACGTTAAAAATAGAGCTACCCTACCACCCAGCAATTGTAGTACTAGGTATTTATCCAAAGGATACAAACATAGTGATTCAAAGGGGCACCTGCACCCCAATGTCTACAATAGCCAAACTATGGAAGGGGCTCAGATGTCCATCGACAAATGAATGATTTAAAAAAAGGTGGTAAAAAAATAAAAAAATAAAAAAATAAAGAAGAGGTGGTGTGTATGTATGTATGTGTGTGTGTGTATATATATACACATATTTGAAATGGAATATTACCAAGCCATCAAAAAGAATGAAATCTTGCCATTTGCAATGACATGGATGGAACTAGAGGGTATTATGCTAAGTAAAATAAGTCATTTAGAGAAAGACAAATACTATATGATTTCACTCATATGTGGAATATAAGAAACAAAACAGATGAGCATAAGGGAAGGGAAGAAAAAATAAAATAAGATGAATTCAGAGAGGGAGACAAACCATAAGAGACACTGAACTCTAGGAAACAAATAGGGTCTCTGGAGGGGAGGTGGGTGCGAGGTTGGGGTAACTGGCTGATGGGCATTGAGGAGGGCACGTGACATAATGAGCATGGGGTGTTACATGCAACTGATGAATCACTAAGTTCTACCTCTGAAACTAATTTTAAACCCCAAAACAAAACAAAAACAACCCTAAAAGCAATCACTAGTTAGCACTGAATATAGTAAATGTTGCTTCTAAAATAGAGAAATTAAAAACAATTAAAAAAATAAAATAAATAAAATAAAATAGAGAAATTAAAGGAAAGAAAATACAGTTCATTCACAAAAAGAAGGAAGCATTGTGCAAACCTCGATTAAAATGATGGAACAATGCTTAAGTCGGATATAATTCTAGATCATTAACAGGGTAATTTCTCTTTTGAAAGATAAATTTCATTTTGTACCTAAAACCAAATTCCAACTATGTGCTTCTCTTAAAAGTTACACCTAAAATAAATGACACTAAAACAAACAAACAAAACTTAGGAGAAGAAATTAAAACTACTAAGAATTGCTTTTTACTTCCCCAATAATTTACTCCCTATTCTTTGAGCTAATATTTTCCCTCCTCCCTTGTCTGTCCAAAGGCTATCCCATGCTTTTACACCCAGAAAATGCTTACCTCCTCCAAGTAGGGCATGACATCCCACAGAGAAATGTAGTATGGTGTTATCACTGACTTATATGTAGCCTTAGGTATAGAATCTGGTTGGGGATGCTTGGGAATTCCTGCAATTAAGAAACAGAAGATTGGACCATTCTGAGATCCCCATTCAAGGCCACCACATACTCTGCTACCCCCAAACCACCATGAATGAGGGACCCAGTCAGTCACAGTACTGCTTTCCCAACTCTGGGAAGAATCGTAAGGTAGGCAGTAACTGAGTGGGATTCTTTCATATTTATAGGCTCTGAGGCAGGATGTCGTGCTGTCTGGGAAGAGGACGTGGCACATCAATACCACAGCTGGACCAAGAGTGCTCAACCCAGCCCGCTCGTTAGACTCTCCTAAAGTCCAACGGGAAAATATGAATGCTCAGGTTCTGTCCTTCTTCCCCATCTCAAACAAGACATACTTATCTAACAGTGCCGGAAAAAATAAATAAATAAATAACAGTGCTGGGATGGGCCCTACAAGTTCCAGAGAGGATTCCGATGCACAGCCAAGTAAGCAACATGGCCCTAGATGCTGAGTAACTAGAGGCTGAGTCCTGTATTCTGTGCATATGTGAACCCCCATGGCCTAATGGTAAAATAAACTGGAATAAACTGGATATCTCCCCAAAAGTCCATCCTTATCCATTCCATCAATCCCCTCTTCACAGGATAACAGACCAGTTGAGAGGCTGAGTTATTATTCAGAGAGGTTGCTGTAGGTACCCAAAGAAAAGCTAAAAAAGTCTTGATACGAGAAGTACTCAGGAGTATATTCTCCGTTCTCTGTCAGCAGTGCCCCGTAGTCTGAAAAATATAAAGAAATCTGTCATTTTCCCTAAGAAAGTTCCAACTGCAGCAAAGGAAGACATGAGAGCTCAGTACAAAGCAAAAAGATCCTTAAAACAGCTTTGCAAGGAAAATTTTTGGCATTAGATAAGAAAATACCGTGTCCCAATTAGTCCAAACCAGGAGACACCTGCCATACCTCCCAGGGCTTTCACCTGAAGGCCAATAACCCCAGTCCCTGGATATCGAGTAAGTCCGGCTGAGAGCCCAAGGCTACTCCAATCCAGTGGTTTCTCTTTTTTTATTTAATTTCTAATTAAACTTCCTTCCCTTCCCTTCTCTTCTTCCCTTCCCTTCCCTTCCTTCCCACCTTCCTTCCCTCTCTCCCTTCTTCCCTCCTTCCCTTACTCCTTTCCTCCCTCCCTGCTCCAGTCCCGGAGATTGCTCCAATTCTTTGGGAGACCCACCCGAAGAGGCTCCAATCTCAAACGGTGGGGTGGCCTAGGTTGGAGATAGCTGCGGGGCACAAGTACTTGCCATAGCTCGTGATCATAGGGAGGTAATTATCCAAAGATGCAGATCCACCCATGAAGCCGAAGTTGGTGCCACCATGGAACATATAGAAGTTGAGGGAGAAACTAGCATTGAACATTTCACGTACCTCTTTCTTTAACACTGCACGTAGGTAGGAGGAAAAGGATAAATGGGAGAGAAAGTTAAAATTTGGGAACATTAATAGCCCTTTGTGGGCTGTTCAAACTGCACGTATCACACATTTGTTTATGCATCTTAGTCTTAGGTAAATATATGTCTAAGTACTTCAGTGTCCCTGAAGTACTTAGTAGCTTCTCACAATGAGTAACTAAAATCATGGTGTTGGGAATATTTACCTTCAAAACACATTTTAATAGTATTTGTCAACTCTCCTGGAAGGACATGGAAGCTAATCTGGGACCAGGGAACACTCGACTTCCACCCAACGCACTTTCATTGAATTACCCTGTCAGAACAACGTAATCACTTTAATACAATCAGAGTGGAAACACTGCTCAAATTTCCATTGCAATTACAATGACCCAATGACCCCGGGGCGGGGGAGCTTCAGCCTTGTGCCCTGAATCTCAAGTGCAGACCAGTGCCATCTGTGTCTCTATTCTCCTGAGAAAGGACCTAAGAAGTACTCACTATGTGAATCTGCAAAATGGGGGGCAGTGCCCCATCCATCCAAAGATCTTGCTGTGTACACCATCATCAGTATGGGGCTCCGACCCTGAGAAAAATGAAGTGTCCATTTAGTCAAGTCTGCTACAGTTTAAAAGCCTTGAATTGCTTAGTAGGGACCTGCGAGGCCCAGTCCTCACAAACTCCCTTTACGACTCAGAGCATCCCCCCACGGCTCACACACCCTGAGTTCTACTCTCTTTTCTCAGGGCATTTCCCTGGTCCTCTTGGGGTTTCAATGGACTTCTCCCTCAGGCTTTGGTAAAATCAATTACCAAAGCAACATATCCCTTTCTGGAACAAAGGATCTCTTCATTCCCTTCAGGGACCAGATTAGAGGCCTAGTAAAAATTGCCTGGCCCAGGAGAAGCACTAAAAATGATCAACAAACAAATACTAAAAATGTTAAATCCCATTAAATAAGAATTCTCAATTCCCATAATTGTGTTTTGTTTTTATTAAAGTATAATTAAATGTTCTATTAGTTTCAGGTGTACAATATAATGATCAAAAATTCCAAAGATTTCTCACTGCTCATCCTGTGTGCTTAATTCCCTTCACCTATTTCACCCAACCTCCGTCACCTCCCCACTGGCAACTATAGGTTTAACATACTGGTCTTTAAGAGTCCGTTCTTGATCTCTTTTTTTGTTTGTTCATTTATTTTGTTTCTTAAACTCCACCTGAGAGACATCATACGGTATTTGTCCTTCTCTGACTTATTTCACTTAGCATTATACCCCCTAGATCTACCCATAGTGTTGCAAATGGCAAGATTTCATTATGTACACACACACACACACACACACACACACACACACTATGGAATACTACATATACAAATAAAACAATCACATTTATGGACATATACATCATCGAAATACATAAACTTATAAAAATCACATTTTCTTTATGTATTTATCCATTATCACACACTTAGGCTGTCTCCATACCTTGGCTATTATAAATAATGCGGCTATGAACATAGAAGTACAGATCTCTCTTCAGGATAATTATTTCATTCCCTTTGCATACATACCCAGAAGCAAGACTTCTAAATCATACGGCAGTTCTATTTTTAATTTATGAACCTCTACAGTGTTTTCCATAATGGTTTTTACCAGTTTACATCTCCACCAACAGTATACAAGGGTTTTCTTTTCTCCACATCCTTGCCAGCATTTGTTATCTCCTGACTGTTGATACAGTTTGTCTTAGTGTATTTTATCTGATATAAGTATAGCTACCGATCCGATTTGTTTTGGCTTCTATCTTCATGGAATATCTTTTTCCATCCTTTGATTTCAGTCTGTGTGTGTCCTCAAGGCTGACGTGAGTTTCTTGTTGCCAACAGATGGTTGGTTCTTTTTTTTTTTTTTAACCTATTTAGTGGGGATCCCTGGGTGGCGCAGCAGTTTAGCGCCTGCCTTCGACCCAGGGCCTGATCCTGGAGACCCAGGATCGAGTCCCACATCAGGCTCCCCGCATGGAGCCTGCTTCTCCCTCTGCCTGTCTCTGCCTCTCTCACCCTCTGTGTATCTCATGAATAAATAAAATCTTAAAAAAAAAAAAAACTATTTAGCCATTCTATGTCTTTTGATTAGAGGATTTAGTCCATTTTACATTTAGTGTAATATTGGTAGGTATTATGTTAATGCTTTTCTGGTTGTTTGTAATTCCTTCCTTGTTGTTCCTCTCTTAATGTGTTCCTTTGTGGTTTGGTGATTTTTCTGTATTGGTATGTTTTGATTCCTTTCTTTAACTTTTGTATATCTACCACAGGATTTTGTTTTCTGGTTACCATGAGGCTTACATAAAACATCCCATATTGATAGCAACCTATTCTACTAGTAACAGGTTGGTTAACTTCAAACACATACTCTACATTTTTAACCCTATCCTTACATTTTATATTTCTGATGTCACAATTTATAATTTTACCTTGTGTATCATTAAAAAATTATTGTAGTGACAATTATTTTTAATACCTTTGTCTTTTAAACTTCATACTAGAGTTAAAACTGATTTACCTACTAGGACATTAGAGTGTTCTAAATTTAACCATACATTTACCTTCACCAGTGAGTTTTATACTTTCATATGTCTTCCTGTTACAAATTAGCTTTTCCTGTTACTAATTAGCTTACTGTTTCTTTCAGCTTATCTTCTTTCAACATTTTTTGTGAAGCTAGTCTGTTGTGATGAAATTTTTTAGCTTTCCAATAAATTTATTTATTTATTTATTTATTTATTTATTTAGCACAAGCAGAAGGAATGGCAGGCAGAGGGAGAGGGAGAAACAGGCTCCCTGCTGAGCAAGAAGCCACCACAGGGCTCAAACCCAAGACACTGGGATCATGACCTGAGGTGAAGGCAGATGCCTAACTGCACCACTTAGATGCCCCGAACTCCTTTAGCTTTGTCTGTCTGGCAAAGTCCACTTCCCCTTCTATTCTGAAGGACACTTTTGCTGGGTAGGGTATTCTGGGTTGGCAGTTTTTATCTTTTAGCACTTTGAATATACCATCCCACTTCCTTCTAGCCTATAAGATTTCGGCTCAAAAATCTGATAGCCATAAGGAGGGGGCAGATGTAAGATGGTAGGGTAGTAGGGGCATCCTGAACTTGCCTCCTCCTTCAAAAACAGCCAGATCAATGTTCAACTATTTGGAACACCTAAAAAGAAGATGTGACAATTAAGGAAACACTCTGCACAGTTGGAGGGAGAGAACGTGGCAGATGTGAAGTTTGGATTGGGAAGAGGACAGCTGTGTGACCACAAAGGGAAGAGGACTCTTTGCACAGAGCAAAGTCAGGAAGAGGAAGAAAATGGGAAAGAGCCCAGAGGGTCAGGACCGCACAATAAGCCACAAAGTAGAGATGCCCAGGGTTGCACAGGGAGATCACTCTCCTTCCCAGAGGCCATTTGGAAGAACGTATTTTCCCTCTCCAAAGACAAAAGGCAAGCCAGGAGCCACTGAGTGGTGCTCAATAGTAGGGTCAGAGGTGTGTGCAGAGGGCAGAAAATCCCTCAACAACGTTTTGCTGTGAGTCACGTAGGCTTAAATCCTGTGTTGCACACCCAGTGGCTGCTTTTCTGTGGCAGAATTAAGCAGAAAGCAGAGACAGGAGCAGACTGCAGGTAACCTGGCCGCCACTTTCCCTGTCTGCCACCACAGATTCAAGCCTCTGTGACCGCTTTTCTGGAACAGAAGGGAGTAGGGGACTGAGTTGAGTGCAGATGCCCAATAACCTGGTTCCAGCTTTTTGCTGAGCATTACAATAAACTGTAGCTTCTGCGTACACTGTGCGACAGCTTTCTGGGGTCAGGATGGTGCTGGGAATGCCTGGAGCCTCTCCTCTAGGGCACAGGAGTGGGCCCACACCTCACCTGGACTTTAAAACTTGGGAGTTTTGAATTCCAGCCACCAGCCAGAGATAAAATGCAGGAGACCTGTGGTGCTGGCTGTGCCAATGGCGCAGGCACAGAGAGGGTAAGGACAGGGAACTGATGAAAGCCTGGGGCACAGGACATTGTCTGCTTTTCTAAAAGGTCCTCCTGAACAGTGGTGGCCTGGAGTTCTGCTCCCCAGGGACAAGAGGGTAGGGTGACCCCATACTCTTGCTCCTCCACCACTCCCCCCTCCTCTACCCCACTAGCATAGTCAGAGAGCACCCCCAGTGGGGGCTGGAGTCCCCTACACTAAACCCTGCTCCCCTGCACTTGGCAGGAGCATCTTCACAAGGGCCAGCCAGCTTGTGGGCCTGCCCAGCAGGCCTCTCCCTCAGAACAGCACAAGCCACCACATCTACCAAGTCTATTGATTAAAGAAAGCTCCAAAACATCAGCTTCCAGGGAAATAGGACCAGGCTTGCTTCCTTTTTCTTTCTTTCTTTTTTCTTTTTTGTCCTGTTTTCTTAATTTTTAAAAAATTGAAAAAAATTTTTTTACATTTCTTAATTTTTTTATTCTTTACCCTTTATTTTATAAATATATAAATATATATATATATTTCTCTTTACTATTATATTTTTGTGTCAATGTTTATAATCTATTGTTCATTTGTTGGTCCATTTGTTTCCTTCTCTTATTTTTCAGGTCAGGCTCCTGTTCTCTCTCTCTCTCTTTTCCTTTCCCTTCTCTTTCTTCCTTTTTTCTTTTTAAGAATCAGGCTTATTGGTGATCCCTGGGTGGCTCAGTGGTTTAGTGCCTGCCTTTGGCCCAGGGCGTGATCCTGGAGTCCCGGGACTGAGTCCCACGTCGGGCTCCCAGCATGGAGCCTGCTTCTCCCTCCTCCTGTGTCTCTGCCTCTTTGCCTCTCTCTCTCTCTCTCCCTCTGTCTATCATAAATAAATAAATAAATAAATAAATAAATAAATAAATAAATAAATAAATATTTAAAAAAAAGAATCAGGCTTATTTATAGCTTATTGTTTATCTCTTTGTTTGCATTTTTGTTCCATTTCCTTTTCTCTTGTCTTGGACCAGTCTTTTTTGTCTGATTTTTGTTTGTCTTTGTGTTTTTTCTTCTTTTCTTTCTCTCTTTTGCAGGCTTATCTCGACAAACAAAAGGACACCTACCTAAAGGTCCAAACACTCCTCACTACAACCACTATAAGCAAGGAAGAGTTCTGTGGTGGAAGGACCAGTGGAAAGAGTAGCCAAAAGACAAGAGCAGAGTGTACACAGCATGTACCAGAAACACCTCCTGAAGTTTTTGTTGTTGTTGTTCTTATCACTGTTTTTACTGTTTTTTTTTTTCTTTTCTTTTTTTTTCATTCCTCTTTTCCCTTCTGGAAACAATAATTAGACCAAGAAATTTGCCCCAAAAGAAAGAACAGTAGGTAATACTTGGCATCAGGGATTTAATCAATATGGATATAAGTAAAATCTCTGAACTATAGTTTTTGTTTTAAGATTTTATTATTTATTCATGAGAGACACAGGGAGAGAGGCAGAGACACAGGCAGAGGGAGAAGCAGGCTCCCTGCGGGGAAGCCAATGTAGGACTCGATCCCAGGACCCCGAGATCACAAGCTGAGCCAAAAACAGATGCTCAACCACTGAGCCACCCAGGCATCCCAGAACTACAATTTAAAACAATGATTATAAAGATATTAGCTGGGCTTGAAAAAAAGCATAGAAGACACTAGAGAATCTTTTACTATAGAAATAAAAGAACTAAAATCTAATAAGACCCAGCAATTGCACTGCTGGGGATAAAAAAATAAATAAATAAAAATAAAAATAAAAATAAAAATAATAAATAAATAAATAAATAAATAAATAAGTAAAATCTAATCAGGCCAAAATTTAAAATGCCATTACTGAGATGCAGTCACAAATCGAGGGGTTAACAGCGAGGATAAATGAGGCAGAAGAAAGAGTCACTGATAATTAAAGACGAAATGATGGAAAATAAGGAAGCTGAAAAGAAAAAAGACAACTCCTATATCGTGAAAGGAGACTTTCAGAACTCAGCAATTCCATAAAAGCAAAATAATATCCAGATAATTGGGCCCCAGAAGATGAAGAGGGCAAGAGAGGGACAAAAGGTTTATTTGAACAAATTATCGCAAACCTTTTTCCAAGGAAGATCTACAAATAGCCAACAGACACATGGCTTGACATCCCTCATCATTAGGGAAATATAAGTCAAAAGCACAATGAGATCCCACCTGACACCTGTCAGAATGGCTAAAATTAACTACTCAGGAAACAACAGATGTTGGAGAGGATGTGGAGAAAGGGGAACCCTCCTGCGCTGTTGGTGGGAATGTGAACTGGTGCAGCCACGCTGGGAAACTGTGGAGGATCCTCAAATTTTAAAAATAGAGCTGCCCTACGACCCAGCAATTGCACTACTGGGGATTTATCCAAAGGAAACAAACATACTGATTTGCAGGGGCACCTGCACCCCGATGTTCATAGCAGCAATCTCCAGAATAGCCAAACTATGGCAAGAGCCCAGATGTCCATAAATCCCCTATGCTTTCAGCACACTTTTCATTCTTTTTTCTCTTTCTCTTAAGATTGGATGAATTCTACTGCCCTGTCTTCGAGTTTGCAGATCCATTTTTTTCACTTCATCGAGTCTCTATTGAGCCTCTCTATTGACTCTTTCAGTTCAGTATTGTATTCTTCAGCTCTATGATTTGTTTGGAACTTTGCTGAAAGTTCTCACTTTGCACATGCATTGCCCTCTTGACCTCAGTAAGTATCGCTATGATGATTATTTCGAACTCTATAAGGCAAACACTTATTTACATTTCATTAAGATCTATTTCTGGAGTTTCTTCTTCTGTTTGGAGCTTATTCTTCTGTTTCTTTCATTTTCTTTGACTCTGTCACTTTCTGTGCTTAGATAAAATAGCATTCTCTCACCCCCTTGACAGAATGATCTCACGTAGGAGATCAGCCCAACCTAAGTTCCTGGCTGCCTCTCAAACTTGTGTGGTTGTCCAAGCAATCTTTTTGTATTTTTTTAAATTTTTTATTTATTTATGATAGTCACACACACAGAGAGAGAGAGAGAGGCAGAGACATAGGCAGAGGGAAAAGCAGGCTCCATGCCGGGAGCCTGACGTGGGATTCAATCCTGGGTCTCCAGGATCACGCCCTGGTCCAAAGGCAGGCGCTAAACCGCTGCGCCACCCAGGGATCCCAATCTTTTTGTATTTTAATGGCTCGCAGTAGTTGAGTGTGTGCCAAGAACTGACCATGTTCCAAAGGAGAAGATGACAATCAGCAAGCTCCTTCCAGGGACACACAGGGCGATGGGCACATTGTAGCTTGTTCCTCTGTTCTGGGCCCAGGTATACACAGCCACAGTGTGGGCAGGAGGTGCTTCTGTGCTTGTTAAGGACTTTTTGTTTGGTCTGTTGCTGCAGTACCCATGAGCACAGGCCCCACTGGCTACTAGAACCAGGTGATCCAGCAGCCTGTTCCTCAGGTCACTGCTGCAAAAGCTAGGTCCCAGATGTGTTCACAAGCTCCTTCCACGGAGATTCTGGGGACTTGATTTTATGACTGGAGTGAACTGAAAAGAAGGTGCAAGAAGTGTCTGCCAGCTTTCCAGGACTGGGAAGACTGCAGCCGGCCTTTAGTGGCCCGCGAAATTAGAAGGCTGGCCTTCAGGCAGCAACTTTTAAAGTATGCAGATGTACCTCTTCAGGGACTGACTGGAAGACGGATGATTTTGCCTTTCCCTCTGTGCTAAGCCCTGACGGGTGGGGGTGGGGGTCAATCATGATTAGTGCTCACGAGACCACAACTGCTTCTTTTCTTATAGTCTTGTGGGTCTCATGGCACAGCTTTCAGAGCTAGGTGTTTGGAAGCCCACACCTCCAATGGAAGTCTTGAAAGTTGGGGTGCTCGATGTGTGGTCCCAGTCTTTCACTCCTCAGGGAGTAGCTAGGGGTTAGGGATTCCCTCTCGACTGTGGCACTGTATGGGGGTGAGGTTTATGGTGAGAATGTGTCTAGCCTTTCTCACCTATTTTGATGTGGGTATTTTCTCATTCTCACAGTACGTATAGTCACTCAGCTAGTTTCTGGACCTGTTTCAGAGAGAATTGCTTACAGGTGGCTGGACGTCTGGGAGTTCAGGAGTCTCCTGTGTCCCTCCAAACACTTTCACTCCAAACTACACTCTCAGTTCCTTCCATTTATTTTTAGAGAAATCCTGATTTATATTTCCTGGAAGCATTCCACTTCAGTAAAATATCTCCTAAGGCACAACGTTCTGAGCAGAAAAACAAATATTTCAAACATGCTCCTACCAGTATGAAGAAATGTTGTAATGTCACTCATAGTAATAAAATTCAAGCTTTCAAAACTATTGGCAGTAGATGCCACAGATTTGACTTACGTGAAGGCTGCCACCGATAGCATCCTAAGTGTCTTTCATATAAACTGTTATCAGAATGGATCTCTTCCTGTCTGTATTTTGGTATTTCAGCTTTGTTGCTGTTGTTTTGTTCTTAATTTTAATGCAGGGACTTTATAATTACTCTGTGTTGACTTCAGCCTACTGTGACATAGCAGATACCAGTCAGAACAGAGCCAACGACAGAGCCCCGACAAGGACAAGGAAGGCACCTGTTTGATCACCAGTCTACACCCAGAGCCTAGCACAGGACCTGGCACGAGGGACCCACTCAAAACAATGTGCTCATTCTGATCTAAAGTTGAAACATCTAACTTTTCATCCACTTCATGCTTTTGCTCCCCTTTAACTATGTAGGCTCTACTTTGTCCAGTCGGAGAAGCAGCTCTTTGACCGAGAGCACAAAAACAAACAAGGTGTTCAAAAGCTCTGCTTTCTCCCCATATTCGGTTACATCTGTCCTAAGAATCGTGTTTCTCTCGTGTTCACTTTCTCACATAGGAAATGCACTGAAAATAAATTACAACGAACTTCCACTACTTAATTCCTATGACTGCTCCCTCACCACAGAAGGAACTTAATGGTGGATGATATAAGAAAGTGAGAAGAGCACAGGATCTGGAGGCAGCACTTTTGGGTTTAAGCCCAGGTTATTCTATTTCATGATTATTCACATGTGATCTCAAATCAGTACTTCATCTAAACCGCAGTTTTCTCATCTGCAAAATGAGAATAAGATCAATAGGTTTTTACATGGTGATTTAAGAAATAAACATGAAGGGATCCCTGGGTGGCTCAGTGGTTGAGCGTCTGCCTTCAGCTCAGGGCGTGACCTCGGGGTCCTGGGATCGAGTCCCACATCCAGCTCCCTGCAAGGAGCCTGTTTCTCCCTCTGCCTGTGTCCTTGCCTCTTTCTGGGTCTCTCATGAATAAATAAATACAATCTTAAAAAAAAAAACATAAAAAATTGGGAAGAATAATAAGGCAAAAACATGTATATAAATGTTATCATCTAATGTTTTTCTAGCTCTTACTCTAGAGAGAGTACTACCTCATACTCTACATTTGCCTTCATTTGTTTATTGTCTGTCTCTTATCACTAAAATATAAGCTCCAAAACCTCTGCTTTTAGAGATCTCATTCACTGCTTTATTTTTTTTAAGATTTTATTTATTCATAGAGACACACAGAGAGAGAGAGGCAGAGACAGGCAGAGGGAGAAGCAGACTCCATGCAGGGAGCCCGACGTGGGACTCAATCCCGGGTCTCCAGGATCACACCCTGGGCTGAAGGAGGCGCTAAACCACTGAGCCACCAGGGCTGCCCTCGTTCACTACTTTATACACAATGACCTGAAAAGTGCCTAAGTGGCACATAGTAGATGCTAAAAACATTTACTGGCTGACTCAATGAATAAAACAATGACCTCATTTTCAGCACTTTGCTAATTACAGACAGCCTACCACTTCTAACTCTGGATTTCACCGGTTTTATTGCCTCCTCATTCTTCTTCCATGATCAATGTTATTAGCATCTATTTCAGTGTGGACTCTGCTGGGAATTATAGTCCCTCCTCCTCTTCTCTTGGAGTGCACTCGCCCCAACCCCTGCACGTCTCTCAGCTACTTGTACTGCTTCCTGATTTTGGCCCAGTCATCCGAAGGCTGGATACCCATCCCTTTGTACTCTTCTCTAAATCTTAGTGCTGTCTTAGACTACAGGGAGGAGAATCAGGGATTTGACAGTTTTTAGAACCCCAGGCATTATTTTATATGGACGGCAACTAACAGATGCTTTTTTGCTCCTAATACCACATATCCCAGTCCTGTGCAAAGTGAAGCAAGTAACCACGGATCTCAGCTGATGCTAGAAGCCAATGCTACCCTCTGATCTCCAGTTACCCACTAATAGTTTTACTACAAGTAGCATTTCCTATCTTGTGTTTATTTACACCCATGTCTTTCTCACTGGATCAGAAATAGTTACAGGTGGATGGGGCCATGAATGAAGGGTTAACATAAACCTCTGTCTTGGCCCATGCAAACTGACTTCAGGTCCACTTGAAAACCAGATCAAGGCAGAATGTTATCCATACTATCAGGTAGATCGTTCTGGTTAAAATGGCCTCTGATTAGCAAACTGTATCTGGGCTGGACGACTATGAATCCTAGACAAATCCAACTAGAGACACAGCTTCCTGCCTGCAGTGTATCTTGGAACCAAGAGTTCCCTGTAGGACACCCAGAATCTGCACTCATGGGGCTGTGACAGGGGTACCACTTGGTTCCTCTCCCAAGACTGAGGCTTCTCTGCCAGGAGGGCTCCCATTCCCTGAAACTTGAGCTATCAGTTTGGGCGGGCATAGCCCCTGGACTGCTGTGAGGATTCCTACTGATGCTGCCCTGCTGGCAGGCAATGCTTCTCGTTCCATGTCCTTCTACGGGGCAATGGGCCAGGCATTGTAAGCACTGGGGTTTTATTCAGTTCCACCGCAAACCACCGAGTGCAGGCATTTCAAGGGTCTAACAGATCCGAGTTTTCATTGAACTAATCCCTGATGAGAATGTCCCTCCCCCCAAAAAATGAGCTAAAAGGTCCTCGCATGAGCAAGAATCAGAACAGCTCCCGTCTCTGCAATGTCCTTACCTGGAGTGAGAAGAGCGTGTCGTAAGTCTCTTTCTTTATGTGTCTCATGTGAACGGTGGAGAGTGCTGTGGAGGGAAGGGGTATCACGCCAGGTCCTGCACGGGCGCCGCTGGGCAGAGGCCCCACGCTTCCAGGTCCTCCCCCGGGGCCCTCGCGCTCTTCCTGTGAACACTTCGTGCGTGGAGGTTAGCACTAAAGAGGCGGATGCCCACTTGCTTCAGACAAAGTGCTTTCACACGCCTCCCTTCATTCAGCATTTAAATGAGCCCCAGACAGTGAGAAGGGCGGTGGAGTACGTCCCACTATGCTGATGATACATGAAGGCCAAGCGGAGCCACAGCCCAGGGGTGACCAGCCAAGGACCTGGGCTTCACTGCAGGCTCCTTGGCTTCCAACTCAGAACACTGACCTGCCTTCCTGCAAGATGAGGGGCGCCAAAGGGGGGCCATCAGCAGAGGACAACGCGCCTGACAGGCGGCCAGTGGAAGGGCCAGGGGCACTGCCCTCCCGCTCTACTTCTTGGCTTGTCACCTCCTTCCATTTCCCTAAGTATCAATCCACATTTCCTCCTTATGATCCGATTCCATGTTTATCTACCACATTCATTCCCCAAGCGTATCTGCCCCCTGAGCTCCTGGGCTCAGGCCAAGGCAGCCCTTTCTCTACCGCTGTCTCCACTCCCTGTTGTTCTTCACGCTGACCCCGGCCAGGCCCCACTCTGGCCCCTAAGCACTGGAGAGGACGGAGCAAGTGCTCTGCGTTGCTGTTGCTCTGGACGTAATGGCTGCGGACGTGGAGATGGAAGCACTGGCTCCCTACCTCAGCCCCACCACTTTTTCCTAAAAACTATGGGGCCCCAGGGCACCTGCGTGGCTCAGGCAGGGAAGCGGCCGACCTCAGCCCCAGTTGCGATCTCGGGGTCCCAGGATCGGGGCATCAGCCTCTGCGCTCAGTGGGGAATCTGCTTCTCTACCCCTCCCCCTACTCACATTGTCTCTCTTTTTCTCACTCAAGTAAATAAAATCTTTAAAAACAAAAGTCCCAAAAACCTATGGGGCCTCATGCATGGGAAATGGAGAAATAAAAGCATCAGAAGGACCGCTGTTGTGTTTCCAACCTCATGGTACAGGAGACAGAGAAAAGAGAAGTTGTACCCTGAGTCAAGTGGCCTCTGGTCAGCGCTTCTCCGTCATCTCCGGTCATAAGCAACACCTTAATCCCTCTTGTAACCAGGGCCTGGGGAGAAAGTCGGTAAGGTAAACGGACTGTCTCTGGTCCCATGGGATGCCTTCTCTCTAGGAAGAAAAATCATGGTGATAAAAATACTGGAATGATACTGGGAAGTGGAGAAAAAGGCTGAATTCCCCATCCAACTACTTGTAAGTTAGTAAATTGGAACAAAAATGTCACCCCTGCCTCAGCCACACTCGGGGACACCAAACCGACAATGCAAATGTCCTGCCTAGAGGAAGAAGCAGGGGACGGTTCGCACTCACCTTAGCCCAGCGCCTTCCCCTAAGGACCCGAGCCGTAGTCATCAGAGAATCTGGCCAGCGCGCCAGAGAGCAGACGGTCGCCCTCCGCCGCGCTCAGGGTGACCACACGCCGAGGACCCACCCACGGGATGACCAGGGAACACGCACAACTGCTGGCGGCCCTTTGGTCAATGGCAAGCTCTGGTCAATCTTGGTTTAGCCAGTGTGTGGCCATACTTGTTGCAGGTGAGCCTTTAAGGCCTCTACTTTCAAAGAGAAAGAGAAAAGGTGAAGACACGGATCTGTTTTAAGATAAAATACTGAGACTGCGGCCCTGAGCACGGAGAACGGCCAAAGGTCCCCCTTCCTGGGCCTGTGGGTCACAAGATCTGGAAGGTAAACTGTTCCTGCAATTACACCAGAGCCGCTTGCCGGGTAGGAAGGGTGGTCTGCTTCGGCCCAACTCCTGGGAAAGGCGGGAAGCCTGAGAGGTGAGCAGAACGAGCGCAAGGGGCAGCGGGTTCCTTTTTTATTCAATGCAATTCACCAGCACGTAGCACACCGCAGCGCTCGAGACTCCACTCGTCAGCCGCGGAGAGCCCTCGGTGCCCGTCACATCACGCGCGCCCTTCACGCCATCACCAGATCACCAAGTCCCCTCGCCCCCCGTCGTCCAGCAACCCTCAGTAGGCCTCCTACCGTTACAGGTTTCTACGGATTCTCTCCCTCTCTGGCAACTTCCCGTTCCCTCCTTCCCCTGTGACGCTCTGGGCTGTTTCTTATATTCCTCACATGAGTGAAACCACAGGACAACTGTCTTCCTTGGTTGACTTATTTCCCTCAGAATAACACCCTCCAGGTCCACCTACATCGAAGCAAGTGGCAAGTGTTCATCCCTTCCGAAGGCCAGCGTTCCACTGTAGCTGTACACACATCTTCTCTCTCCACCTGTCGCAGGACACCTCAGCTCCTTCCACAGTTTGGCCGCTGTTGCTAGAACTCTGGGTGTAGGTGCCCGTTCCAATCGCCGGCATCTGTATCTTTGGGGTAAACACCAACCAGTACAACTGCTGGGTCGTAGGGCAGATCTATCTTTAACTCTTTGAGGAACCCCCAGACTATTTTCCAGAGTGGCTGCACCAGTTCACATTCCCCCCAACAGTGCAGGAGGGTCCCCTATCTCCACATCCTTGCCAACACCTGTTGTTTCCTGTCTTGTTAAGTTTTGTCATTCTCACTGGGGTGAGGTGGGATCTCATGGTGGTTTGGATGTGTAGCTCCCTGGTGGCCAGTGATGTTCAGCATGTTTTCACGCATCTGCTGACCATTGCTACATCTTCTTTGGAGAAATGTCTGTTCATGCCTTCTGCCCATTCCTTTTTTTTAATATTTTATTTATTTATTCCTGAGAGACACACACAGAGAGAGAGGCAGAGACACAGGCAGAGGGAGAAGCAGGCTCCATGCAGGGAGCCCGATGTGGGACTCGATCCTGGGTCTCCAGGATCAGGCTCTGGGTTGAAGGTGGCGCTAAAACGCTGAGCCACCCGGGATGCCCATTCTGCCCATTTCTTGACTGGATTATTTGGATTTTCAGTGTTGAGTTTAATGAGTTCTTTATAGATCTTGGATACCAGCCCTTCATCTGATACGTCGTTTGCAAATATCTTCTCCCATTCCATAGGTTGCTTTTTTTTTTTTTCATAGGTTGCTTTTTATTTTGCCGTTTCCTTTGCTGTATAGAAGTATTTTTATCTTGATCAAGTCCAATAGTTCATCTTTGCTTTTATTTCCTTTGTGTTTGGAAATGTGTCTAACAAGGAGCTGCTGTGGCCGAGGTTGAAGAGGTTGCTGCCTGTGTCCTCCTCTCCAATTTTGATGGAATCTTGTCTCACATTTAGATCTTTCATCAATTTTAAGTTTATCTTTGTGTCTCATGTAAGAGAATGGTCCAGTTTCATTTTTCTGCACGTGGCTGTCCAATTCTCCCAGCATCATTTATTGAAGAGACTGTCCTTTTTCCAGTGGATAGTCTTTCCTACTTTGTCAAGTGTTAGTTGACCATAGAGTTGAGGGTCCATTTCTGGATTCTCTATTTTGTTCCATTGATCTATGTGTCTGTTTTTGTGCCAGGACCACACTGTCTTGATGATCGCAACTTTGTAGTACGACCTGAAATCTGGCATTGTGATGCGCCCAGCTATGGTTTTCTTTTTCAATATTCCTCTGGCTATTCGGGGTCTTTTCTGATTCCACACAAACCTTAGGATTATTTGTTCCGATTCTGTGAAGAAAGTCCATGGTATTGTGATAGGGCTTGCACTGAATGTGTAGGTTGCCATGGGGAGCACTGACATTTCACAACATCTGTTCTTCTAATCCATGAGCATGGCCTGTTTCCCATCTCTTTGTGCGTTACTCCATTTCTTTCATAAGTGTTCTGTAGTTTGTAGAGTACAGACCTCTTACCTATTTGGTTGGGTTTATTCCTAGGTATCTTATGGTTTTGGTGCAGTTGTAAATTTCTTTCTTAATTTCTCTTTCTTTAGTCTCATTGTTAGTGTATAGAAATGCAACTGATTTCCATGTGTTGACTTTATATCCTGTCACATTGTGGAATTGCTAAGAGTTCTAGCAATTTTGAGGTGAAGTATCATGTCATCTGTGAAGAGTGAAAGTTTGACTTCTTCTTTACCAATTTGAATGCCTTTTATTTCTTTTTGTTGTCCGACTGCGGAGGCTAGGACTTCCAGTACTATGTTGAGCAACAGAGGTGGGAGTGGGCATCCCTGTCGTGTTCCCGACCTTAGGGGAAAGGCTCCCAGGGTTTTTGTACATAGCTTTTATGATTTGAGGTATGTTCCCTCTATCCCTAAATTGTGGAGAGTTTTATTCAAGAAAGGATATATTTTGGCAAATTCTTTTTTCTGTACCAATTGAGAGGATCATATGATTCTTGTGCTTTCTTTTATTAATGTGACGTATCATGATAATTGATTTGTGAATGTTGAACCAATCTTGCAGCCCACGGATAAATCCCACTTGGTTGTGGTGAATAATCCTTTTAATGTACTGTTGGATCCTATTGGCTAGTATCTTGGTGGGAATTTTGACATCCGAGCTCATCAGGGATATTGGTCTTCAATTCTCCTTTTTTGTTGGGGTGTCTGTCTGGCTTTGGGATCAAGGTAACCCTGGCCTCACAGAACGAGTTTTGGCAGTTTTCCTTCCCTTCCTGTTTTTTGAAACAGCTTCAGAAGAAGAGGTATTAATTCTTCTTTAAATGTTTGGTAGAGTTCCCCTGGGAAGCCGTCTGGACTCCTGTTTATTGGGAGATTTTTGATAACTGCTTCAATTTCCTTGCTGGTTATGGGTCTGCTCAGGTTTTCTATTTCTTCCTGTTTCAGTTTTGGTAGCTTATAAATTTCCAGGAATGAATCCATTTTTTTTCCAGATTGCCTAATTTGTTGGCATATAATTGCTCATAATATGTTCTTAAAATTGTTTGTATTTCCTTGGTGTTGATCCAGAGCTTTCCTCTTTCATTCATGATTTTATTAATTTTAATCCTTTCTCTTTCCTTTTTGACAAGTCTGGCCAGGGGTTAACTGATTTTATTTTATTTTTTTAATCAATTCTTCTTCTAAAGAACTAGTTTCATTGATCTGTTCTCCTATTCTTTTGGTTTCTATTTCATTGATTTCTGCTATAATCTTTATTATTCTCTTTTCTTGCTTGGTTTAGGTTTTATTTGCTGTTCTTTCTCCAGCTCCTTTAGGTGTAAGATTAGCTTGTGTGTTTGAGAGCTTCCTAATTTTTTGAAAAAGGCTTATATTGCTAAGTACTGCCCTTTTAGGACCACCTTTGGTATACCCCAAAGGTTTTGTACAGTTGTGTTTTCATTTGTTTCCATGAATTCTTTTAATTCTTTAAATCTCTGGTTGACTCATTCATGTTTTTAGTAGGATACTCTTTAACCACCAAGTGTTTGAGTTCCTTCCAAATTTCCTCTTGTTTCCAATCTTTTGGTATCGAGACCTGATTTGTTACTCATTATATAATCTATTCTGGAGAATGTTCCATGGGCACTTGAGAAAAATGTGTATTCAGTTGCTTTAGAATGGAATGCTCTGTATATAACTGTGGAGTCCATCTGGTCCAGTGTGTCATTCAAAGCCCTTGTTTCTTTATTGATCTTTTGCTTAGATTATCTGTCCATGGCTATGAGTGGGGTGTTAAAGTCCCTCATAATCAATATTGATTATTATCAATGTGTTTAATTTTTTATTAATTGGTTTATATAATTGGCTGTTCCCAAGTTAGATGTATAAATATTTATAATTATATCTTCTTGTTGGATAGACCCTTTAATTATGATATAGTGTCCCTCTTCATTTCTTATTACAGTCTTTGGTTTAAAATCTAGTTTGTCTAATATGAGGATTCCTACCCTAGCTTTCTTTTGATGTGCATTTGTATGATAAATGGCTCCATCTCCTCACTTTCAATCTAGAGGCAACTTTAAGTCTAAAATGAGTCTCTTGTAGACAGCAAATAGATGGGTCTTGCTTTTTTATCCAGTTTGATAACCCTGTATCTTTTGATTGTAGCATTTAGCCCATTTACATTCAGAGTAACCATCGAAAGATATTAATTTAATGCCATTGTATTACTTGTGAAAGCCCTGTAGATTGTCTCTTTCTCTTTCTGGTCTGTTATTTTTGGGCTTTCTCTTCACTTATAGGATCCCCTTTAATATTTCTTGCGGGGCTAGTTTAGTGTTCGTGAATTCTTTTAGTTTCTGTTTGTCTTGGGAACTCTTTATCTCTCCTTCCATTCTGAACAACAGCCTTGCTGCATAAAGTATTCTTTGCTGCATATTTTTCTCATTTAGTACTCTGAATATATCATGTCAGCCCTTTCTGGCCTGCCAGGTCTCTGTGGATAGGTCTGCTGTTAATCTAATATTTCTCCCCCTCTACGTTAGGAATCTCTTATCTCAACCTGCTTTCAGGATTTTCTCTTTATTTTTGAAATTTGCTTTTTGAAAAAGCTTCACTATTATATGGTGGAATGTTGATCTGTCTTTATTAATTTTCAGAGGGATTCTCTCTACTTCTTGGATTTGAATGCCTGTTTCCTTCCCCAGATTAGTTATGATTTGCTCAAATATTATCTTCTCTCTCTCTCTCTCTCTTTATTCTTTTTCAGGGGCCCCAGTAATTCTAACATTGTTTCACATTATTGTATCTCTGATTTCTCAAAGCCTCCCTGCATGGTCCATCAACTGTTTTTTTTTTTTCTTGTTTTCTCAGCTTTCTTCCTTTCCATCATCTAGTCTTCTATTTAATTTACCCTCTTGTGCTTCATCTACTCTAGCTATTAGAACATCTATTTCAGACTGCATCTCAGGTAAAGCATTTTTAACTTCAGCTTGATTAGATTTTATTTCTGCACTAAGAGATTCTCTAGTGTCTTTATGCTTTTTTCAAGCCCAGCTAATAACTTTATAATCATTATCCTGAATTCCAACTCTGACATATTACTTATATCCATACCAATTAGATCTGTGGTTCTTTCATTGTGAATTATCTCTAGTCATTTTTCCCAGAGAAGAATGAAGAGAACAAAAGCAAAAATATCAATCACGACCTACACAAAATACACACTAGACAAATCTGAAGGTGTCAGAAACCAAAAAAGAAAAGAAAAAGAGGGAAGCCTTGGTGGCACAGTGGTTTAGCGCCGCCTGCAGCCCGGGGTGTGATCCTGGGAACTCTGGATCGAGTCCCACGTCGGGCTCCCTGAGTGGAGCCTGCTTCTCCCTCTGCCTGTGCCTCTGCCCCCTCTCTGTCTCTGTCTCTATGAATAAACAAATAAAATCTTTAAAAAAAAAAAAAGAAAAGAAAAAGAAAAAGAAAAAAAGGGGGGGGGGGAGAACATAACCTCCCAAGTGGACACAACAGAGTGTTCCACTTGGTCCTGGGTGTATTTTGGTATATTTGTTAGAAGACACTAAATCTCAGAATTGAATACACTGAAAGAAAGCCAAAAATGAAGAAAATATCTATAAAATGCAATTGTAAAAGATGAAAGTGAAAAAAAAGACTTACAAACAAAGAGTTGATAAAACAAGAAACTAGTTGAAAAGGAAAACTTTAAACTGAAAGATAAAAGAAACATGAGGGGGGAAAAAAATCCCAAAATCTATATACTATTTTCCCCTAGTGCTAGAGTTTTGCAGTTCTGTGTGCCTGTAAACTCCGTATTCGCCTCATGTTCCAGCTGGTCTTCTAGAGGAGGGGCCTGCTGCTCTGATTGTCGGGTGTCTTTGCCAGGGTGGAGTTGCATTACCAGGGGGCCAGGCTCAGTGTAAGCTGCTTTGGGTTGCTCTATGTGGCTTTTGTTCCCCAAAGGCCTTACTTGCTGCTTTAGAGGATGAAAATAAAAATAGGTGCACTCTGGAGCTGAAAGATCACAGCCCTTCTTTTTAACAACCCCTGAGGGAAAAGTAGTCTGCACCTTTGTGTGCACCAAACTTTGCAGATGCCTACAGAGCACAGCCTCTCCAAACCCCCTGGAGGTGGGGAGGAAGGTCACCACGGGCCTGTTGCTTGCAGGGCTCCCCAGAGAGAGTCGCCCGCTTGTGCCACACTTTGTGGTTTATGGCAAACTGAGAGCCCACTCCTGGATTCCCTGACCACAGCTGGTTTCCCCGCCCCAGTAGTGAGAACTCTGCAGCTCAAGCACCCCTTCTTTGTGTGGCCCCAAGGATCCTGAGGCCACACTGTCCTACCTGGTACTCTGCCCTGCTTCGCCACTTGAGCGCCTTTAGGGAGGGATGTCTCTCACTGGAGCAGACTTCTAAAAGCTCTGGTTCTGTGCTCCGGGGCATTATCACTTAATGCTCCGGGGCATTATCACTTAATAGCCAGCTTACAGAGGCTTGCTCCCATCGCCTTTGTCTTCTCATATGTCCCTCAGGTTCACTCCGCCACACCTCCTACCTTGCAAAAAGTGGTCACTTTTCTATTTGTAGAATTCCAGCAATTCTTTTCTTACATATCAGGTTGAATTCATAGGTGTTCAGAATGATTTGAGAGTTAAGTAGCTAAATTTAAGGGACCGGATGAAATGAGGCCCCCTACTTTTCTGCCATCTTGCCTCCCTCCCTCTCTCAACTAACCAGGGAGACAGCATTTCATATATTAATTAAGTCAACCTTCCACCACCATAGGTTCTCTTAGATGCAATGGTGCATGTGTCTAGCCCCAAGCAAGCAATATGGCTCATTGGTAGGTGACCATATAACTTTTCATCTAAACTAGAGCACTTGAAAATAACAAAGGTGTTAATCAGAATTCATGGACCACAACTCATAGGGATAACAACAGGTTCCACTTTTAGGGACAGTGGGCTACTTTGTCTCAGACCTGCTAATAACAACTAGATGAACTGGGAAAAAAATTAACCTATTTGAAGATACTGGATATATATCAAGGCAAGCCTTGACGAGTCAAATTTCCAGAGAGGCAGATGGCCTAGAGAGGTGAACCTGGCACGTCTTACACTTTTTCCTTGAGACACTGATTCCCCAAACATCAGTTGAGTGGCTGAAAAGCTGAGCATATCCCCCAGCAATTTATGAGATGGAGGGAAAGAAATTGCAGTTCATAGACTGCCAAGGTAGAGGAGGGGCCATAGCAATTCTAGGCTTTCAACTGGGACCCAAAGGGCTATCCTCTAGGAGAGAAGGTAAACAAGAATGAGACTTGCTCTCATAAGAAACAAAGCCCAGCTTCGAATCATATTACTTTCTGGAAGCAAAAATAAATCTGTCTGAATAGTTTCAAATGATTTAAATCATGTTTTCAGAAATAAATTGGATTGAAAAATGATTAGGCATACCAGAAGGTATTACTTTACTGAAACCATGAGAAAAACAGACAACAGAACAGATACATAGGAGATTCGACATTAAGCCTCTTAAGCATAGCTTTGAAATAACTATAATATGTTCAAGGAATTTTTTAAAAAATGGAAAATTTTGGGGATCCCTGGGTGGCGCAGCAGTTTAGCGCCTGCCTTTGGCCCAGGGCGCGATCCTGGAGACCCGGGATCGAATCCCACATCGGGCTCCCGGTGCATGGAGCCTGCTTCTCCCTCTGCCTGTGTCTCTGCCTCTCTCTCTCTCTCTGTGACTATCATAAATAAATAAAAAAATTAAAAAAAAAAAAGGAAAATTTTGGCCAAAAAAGGGAAACTATGGAAAAGAATCAAGTGAAAATTCTAGAACTAAAAATCATGAAATCTGAAATTAAGACTAGTTTTAACATCAAATTAGACAAAGCTGCAGAGAAAATTCATAAATTATGAAGAAAAAATTATCCAAAAAAGAACAAGAAACAGTTATGAAGAAAATACCTAATTTTGTATAACAGAAGTCCCAGAAGAGAGAGAGAAAATGAAGCTGACAGTTGCTGAATATTTTCCAAAACCAATTAAAGACTTCAAGCCACATAGTGAAGGGTGCAGACAAATGTAAATAGAATAAAAGTAGAAATAAAACCACACCTAGCCAAATCTTAGTGAAGTTGAAGAAAATGAAAAAATAAATCTTAAAAGAAGCCAGAAGAAAAAGACATTTTACCTTCAAAGGAACAGTAATTTTATTTATCTCTGGCTTCTTAATAGAAACAATGTACACCAGATAATCATCAAAGAAAATAACTGCCAACCCAGAATTCTACATATAATACAAACAGCCTTCAAAATATTGATGAGCTAGACACATTTTCAGGTAAACAAGAGGTTAGAGAATTTGTTAACAACATAAAACCTGCAACAAAAAAAGTACAAATAGGTGTTCCTTAAGCAGAGGAAATGATAAGAGAGATAAAGCTCAGAGACAGAGAGGAAAGAAAAACAACAAAAAAAATTATGTGCATAAATCTAAACGACTTCATACAATAAAAATAATAACTTGTGTGTCTAAAATATATATAGCATTAAAAGAAATAAAAGTTCTGAAGAAAGAAAGGGGAAAATTCAACTAAACTGTTCTCAGGTGCTTTCTTTGCCTTGGAGCTGGCAAACACACTAATTTATGTTAGATATTAATAATTCTAAGGTGAATAGTAGTTTCTATGGCCAGCACTAAAAGAAAAGTGAAAAATGCTTAACAAGCTAATACAGGAGAAAATGGAATAATAAAAAATACTGCCAATCCAAAAGAAGGAAATAAAAAAAAAGAAAGAAGAGAAAAAGAGCCATAGGACAGGTAGGACAAGTAGAAAGAAAGTAACAGGATGGTAAATTTAACTACAACTATCAGTAGTTATATTATACGTAAATAAGCCAAATACCTCATTTAAAAGACAAGAATTTTCATGATGGATTAACAAAACAAACTCTAATTATGTACTGCTTACAAGGTATGTTCCTAAGGCAAATGAATCCAGAATAACTGAAAGTAAAAAGATAGAAAAGTACATATTATACAAACACCAACCAAAAGAGAGCTGTGATGTTCACAGAAAGGAAAACTATTCTAAGATCACTCTTTGCCTCACATGACAGGTGTGTAGTTAGTTCCTTGTCCCTTCGCTAAGATGCAAATGCATGGAAAAATTAAATAGGACCTTATTCATCTTTATATCCCATGGTATCATGCAAGCTGTAGCTACTCAGACTATGTTTGCTCCACAGACTCACAAAGTGAGATAAGAAATATGTAAATATGGAGGAAAGTTAAAGGAGCACTTACCTTTTTAATGTATTTCAGGTATCTTTTATCCTGATGATATGAACCATATTCATTCTCAACCTGCATAGCAATGATGGGGCCTCCCTTTGCATACTGAGGGTCAAGGAGATGAGAGTTTGAGAGTGAAGTTATTGGTGGGAAAGGCTGGATTTCTCAAGCTGCTGTTGCACACACATATTTAGAGTGCCCTAAAAATAACATATTCCTAAAGTCAACTCCAATTACACTATAGTTCAGGCAATTTCTCTCACTCCACAGTCAGCAATCAACTGCTCGTAGAATCCTACCTTTTCTAGTACTCCCTGTCAATGGACTCCCACCCTTTTCCCTCCTAATTCAATGCATTAAGCATGATGCTTCAAACCTCCACCTTCATCCTTTCTACCTTAGCACCAGTTACATGAGTCAAGTGTCATCCTAAAGGTTGTCTCACCTCCTTCCCACTTCTCAGGAACTTCACTCTTTTTGGAGTACCCTTCTGTCTTCTGTGTCATCATCTCCTTTTTTACTAAACCTTTCCTATCATCATTTAGGTTGACTCAAATTCCTCTGTTAAAATTAACTTGTCTGGACCACTTCCTTCTCCAGTTCCCATTATTTTGCCCTTTTCACTTAGACAAACTCTAAAATATTCCTGTACTCCCTCTTGACTTCTTATTCTCTCATTTCCTCTTTTACTTACTTCCATTCTTTCCATTCCACCTACATTATTAACATTACCTTCTCTTTGCTAAGTACAAACAATACATTTTAATCTTAATTTACTGTCTCTCTGAGCAACATTTGACATCCTTGGCCTTTCCTTCTGGAAACTCTTCTGGATATTCATGATAAAATGCTTCTGGGGCCTCCCAACCGCCTCCTCCTCCTCCACTTCCTCCTCCTCCTCCTTCTCCTCGGGCCCTGATTTTGTGGTCACTAAGCAAGGTTCTGATTACTAATTTAGTTTTCCAGCAGTTTCAAGACTGAGAAGTCTGATTTGGAGTGGGCTGAGTAATCGAGTTCAATGCTGTCCAGCAGAACTTTCTGATGATGAAAATATTCTGCATTTGCATTGTCCAATATCATAGCAACCATCAACATGTGCCTACTGAGCACTGAAAACGTCTAATATAAATGAGGAAATGAGTCTTTAATTTTATTTGATTTTAATTAAGTTTAAATAACTGCATGTGGCTGTGGCTACTATGCTGGACAACACAACTCTAATCTTAATAAAGGATAATCTCTACAACCCCAACAGCACACTGATTGACACTCTTAAGTCACTTAGTGGTTTTGATGGCTTTCCTGAGTCTGATTAACTCTGAGATACTCACAGTGTTAGGAACCAACTCTGCACATAATAAATTCAGATTCACACTCTGTGAAACCCTCTCCTACCCATATACAAGTTTGCCATTGCCTCTATTCACAAAATATGCTAGGCAAACGTTGATTACCTCGTAGAAAGCTTAATATGCAATAGATGTTATAGCTTTGCTCCTTCCCTCTGTTCATTTCCTACCTAGTATATAGTCCTTTTTATATCTTTCAACCATTTTAGAAATACAGTAGCACTAAGCGATGATTATGTTCCGCACCACGATTTTATTTGGTGGAGGGATGTTAAAAAAAACAAATGAATTGCAACTTCTATAAAACCGCTATGGTCCCCAGACCTAATCTATTATGTGTGAAGGACTGCCAAGTAGCTACCTTTAGCAGCCAAATTAAAACATTTTGATGACTAACATTCATTTCCCATTTATGGTGATTGAGGGCAAAGATATAATGGAGAAGAATAAACAAAAATATACAGAATGCAATTTCAAGTCCACTGCCAAGGAAAAGGCTTCCAGTTGGGCAGTAGATAGGAAACAGGCACAAAAGCAGGGTAATAAAAATCTAGTAGTTCTTAAATAAGGAATTGGAACAACCTGCTATATACACTTCCTATTTCTGTATGGCAGGAAATAGGCTAGCCCTTTCCAGGAAATCAGTTGAGGCCATTATTTCCCTTGGTCACAGGAATGGGGAACTGGGATTTACCTGGAGTTGTACTATCATGGGAATTATCTTATCAAAATAGTGATTCACTGCTTTAGTGAAGCCCTTGTAAGTTGTTCTCAGCTTCATTTTTGGATCCCGGAGTAACCAGCTAGGATTGAAAAGGTAGGAATCACTCTTGGGGTGGGAAAAAGCAATAAGAAATACTCAAGCATGAGGCTGGAAAACAAATACAGCCACACGGGAACAGTATATTGTGACATCTTAATTCATCTTTAAGAAAAAGCAATCTATGTTCTAGTTGCAAATAGGTCAGCACCTGAGCCACCACCTCTATCCTCAAAACACACATCAGAGTTGTGTAATAATGAAATGATCCTGAGCAGAGTCATCAAACTGCAGCCCACAGGCCAAATCAGAGCCATTGTCTGTTCCTGTAAATAAAGTTGTATTGGAACACAGCCATACCCATTTGTTTACATATCGTCACAGCTGTGTTCATGCTACAACAGCAGGATTGAGTAGTCACAACAGACAGTGTATGTGGCCCTCAACACTGAACATATGTATTATCTGGCCTTTTACAGAAAAGGTTTATCAACCCCTAGTCTGGATGGAGCTTTTATAAAGCTGTTTCAAAGTTTTTTTAAGACACATTCTTTGATGGAACAATATTTGGCCATAAAAGAGGAATGAAGAACTACGTGCTATACCATGGATGAACCTTGAAAACATTATGCTAAGCAAAGAAGCTACTTTAAAAAAGGTCACATATCCTGTAATATTCCATTTATATGAAATGTACACAATAGGCCAACCGACAGGGTCTGAAGGCAAACTGGTGGTTGCCAGGCACTGGGGGAAGGAACAATGGGAGTTGACTGGGCATAGGGCTTCCTTTTGGGTGATAAAAAGTCTGGCTCTAGAGAGTGGTGATGGTTGTTCAGCATTTTTTATGTACTTAACTGCCACAAAACAGCACATTTTCAAATGGTAAATTTTTATGTCATGTGCATTTTACTACAATAAAAAATGATTCAAAGCTAACAAAAGGGAAAACCTCTCTTTAAAGAGAGATAATCAACCCAATTTCTTACTATCTCTACTGCCTTCACAAAAACTAGAACTTACAAAGATAGTGCTTAAGTGGCTGCCACTAGTTTTTACTTAAAGTACTGTATCTCATTTGTACTGCAGAAATGAGATGGAGGTTTAAATAAAACAAATACATACTATATAAATCCCAATATATCAAAATTCATTTTCTAGGTCATTAAATGGGGAAAAAATAGTGTAGTTTAAAAATGTACACCGAAACCCAGCACAACCCCTTTGCTCTAACCTCCCCCGAGTGTGCCCGGGGCCCACGTGGAGCCAGGGGCCTGGGTGACACTCACCTGGGCAGGCCTCCAAGGTCCAGGTCACCGCCAACATAGGGGCCGGGACACAGGATGACCCACAGCCCTGCCTCCGAAGCCATGGCTACGAAGGTCCTGCAAAGTGGAGCAACGAGGTCGTGTGGCCTCCCGACTGGAAGCCCAAGGCGGGGGTGCAGCGGGGCCTGGGCCAGGCCCCCCTGCCCTGGGGCCGTACAGACCTGGCTCTACTCCCCCTCCATGTCTCCTACTTCCAGTCACCAAACCACGTTTATTCCTCCTGCTTCATGTTTTCACACATGAGACCTAGTTTGCGGCGCTACCAGGTTTACTGAGGGCCGCAGGCTGGCACCGGGCCTAGGGCGCCGCTTCCTGACTGGCTGCTCCCCTTCCTTCCTTCCTTCTCCCTTTCTTCCCCTGTCCCCCCAGTCACGTCAGTCATCATCACCGACAGCAGAGAGAGGAGTGCTCTTCTACCTTGTCTCGGCCTCTGGAGCAACGGCCTTCCTTAAGACTATTTTTTTGGACAACTCAGTGAGCGGAGTATCGATATCGTCTCCGTCTTACAGATCAGGCCATAAGCTTCAACGAGCCAGAGCTTCCTGCAGATCACATTTTCAGCAAACAGAAGAACTAAAACCACAAGCAGGCAGAAAGCTTCCAGAAGGGAAATATCAACTACGTGTTAATCTGCCTCCTTCAGATGCTGCTAGCACAATCTTTCTAAATGCACAAACCTGCCAAATCAAAACTCTTCAAATGACTCCCAGTGACTTCAGAAAAGATCCCAAATTCTGGTGCACGGTAAATATAAAGGCAAGATGTGGTCTATCCTCACTTCCGCTTTATTTTGTGGCATTTTCTCTATTTAAACCAGTGGGAGAACCACACAGCGTTATTTGCAGTTCCCAGAAAATACCTGTGGCAGAAAGTTAATCGCTAAAGCCATTCCCTTTCCTTCCTGGGCAGAGAGCTCAAGCGCATTTCGCAGCCCCCCATGCGTTGAGGTGTCGCTCTGTGACTGACTTCAAGCCAACAGAATGTGAACAGGAGCAGAGCATCCCAATGGCCTGAAAACACTCTCCCTGCCTTTCTTCTGCTTCTGGCTTGACACAGACAAGAGTAGCAGCCTCCACACTGATGAAGATGGTGAAGCCACAGACAGAAAGACCTTGAATCTCTCAATTACTCCTGGGAAGAAAGACACAATGCTTACCAGGAATTCCTACTTAAGATTTTCCCTAAATGACAAGAAACCTCCATTGTTAAAGATGCTGAGGCTTACTTGTTACAGCAGCTAACACCACCTTAACAAACTCAAAAATGCTTTCTCACATCGCTGACTTTGCCCTCGCTGGATCCTCTGCCTAAAACACCACTCAGTCCCCTCTAGCAAACTCCTGCTTAACATTTCAATTTACCTCAGCTATGACTTCACTGTCCTCTTCCCTGGGTTGTGTGTTCTTAGTATGTTATTTGTCTCTCCCTCAGAGAATACTTAGCCTTGACAGCACAAAGTGCTTTATCTGTCCATCTCTTGCACGAAGTCAGCGTCTGAACTCTAGCAGATAGCTAATACTTATTTTAGAATAAACAACTATAGATTTTTCTGAACTTAAGATGGGCTTACATCCCAATAGGTTCGTCATACATTGAAAATATTTTAAGTAAAAACTGAGTTTAATGCACCTAACCGGCTGAACATCATAGCTTAGCTTAACCTACTCAACAATGAGCTCAGAACACTTACAGTAGCCTACAACTGGACAAAATCAGCTAACACAAAGCCTATTTTATAATAAAGTGTAAAATGTCTCATGTAATTTATTGAGTACTATACTCAAACTGAAAAACAATGGCTGTATAGGTACAGATGGTTGTATATCACGGTCTACTCTCATGACTGCCAGCCTGACTAGGTACTATAACTAGTGGTTACTGTCCAGTATCATAAGAGTACAGAGTGCAACATATTGTTAGCCTGGGAAAAAACCAAACTTCAGAATTTGAAGCACAGTTTCTACCAAATGCTCTCACTTTCACACCATTGTAAAGTCAAAACATAGTAAGTCAAACCGTTATAAGTTGGGGACCATCTAGACTCTGTACCACATCTTAGAAGCCTTGCAAATTATAGCCCAGAATTATCCTCTTATAACTGAGAAAGTAGGCTCTTCATAATAAACTACAGCATGTAGACTTTCTAAACCATACGGTTCATAAATGCACCACAGACGCTATAGTCTAAGCTCCACTGCAAATAACAGATTCACTGAGCCAGAGGGTTTCAGTCCTAGGAACAAAATGATCAGATCTTCCTGATGATTTCTCAAACAGAAAGTAAGGTGCCCTTGTACAACTTATCCCACAGAGTCTAAACCCTGTCTTCAAGCCATAGAAACAGGCAACTTCAGCATTAAGACATACACGAGTGCTCGCTTCGGCAGCACATATACTAAAGACATACACGAAATCCAGGTTTGCAGTAAAATAAAACCAGCCTTTTCTTGGTTCATGAAGGTTCCAGGGAATATGCCTGCAATGGAAAAAAGAGAAACATAAAAACCTTTTATTATTTGCCCTCATTCCATATTGATTCTTCCAGTTTTAATATAGCACCTGGGCTACCTCTACTGTGAAGGAAACTGAAGATTTCAGTAGCCAAGCCCCTTTCTGTATGTAAATGAACTTTGTATTAAATTAAAAATTTCCCCCTTCAAATGCCAGTGCAGATTCAAGCAGCCAATACTATTCCTTGATGCTGAACTTCAAGTGAGAAAGATGTATATGTAACACCCTCTGGAGTGTAACCACAAATTTCTTTTTTTAAATACTAATGAAAACATATGAAAAATTTAAATCCATATCTATAATGGCAAAAAAAGAAAAACCAGAAACTGTTTTTATAACAGAAACCAGAAAGAGCTAAAAAGTTTATAGAACTAGATTATACAGTTTTCTTTAAATGAATAAAATGGAATCCAGCAGTCAACAATATAAGACTCGCAACACCCAAGAACCATTACGAAAATTGCTAGGCATGCAAAAAACAGGAAACTGTGACACAAAACAGAAAAAAAAAAAAATCAATAGAAACAAACCCAGAAATGACATATAAGATGAAACTAGCAGGAAAAAAAAACTAAAAGGGTATAACAAATTTTACCATATCTTTAATTAGTAAAGGAATGCTTAACCACAATGAGGAGAAAAGGAAGATATAAAAAAGACTCAAATGGAACTTCTAAATTTTAAAAATATAGCATCTATAATAAAAAAATACTCTGGATACTATTAACAGCAGCACGTGAAAAATGTATTGGCTGAGACTAACAGCAGAGTAGATAAAACAGAATAAATTGTCAGAACGAAAGAAACTATCCAAAATGGAAAATAGAAAAAACGAAGACTAAAAATAACAATGAACACAGCATCAGTGATACATGATTCCTTATCAAGAAGTCTCTATATATGCAATTGGACCCCTGGAGGAAAAAAGGAGAGGCAAAAATAGTAGTAGAAATAGAGCCACAATTTTACCAAATTTGATGAAAACTATAAACCTACAGATCCAAGAATTTCAGTGAACCACAAGTAGAATTTAAAAAAAAAAAGATCTACACCATAGCACATTAGAATCAAATTGCTGAAAACAAATGAAAGAGAGAAAATCTTAAAAGCAATCAAAGGTTGGGATGGAGGCAGATAAGAAGTACAGCAGATTTGTCCAGATAATGTGCAGGTCAGAAGTCAACAAAAAAACTTTTTAAGGTACTGAAAATAAAAAACAAAAACAAAAATAAACCATGTCAACCTAGAATTCTCTTTATACTCAGTGAAATTCTCTCTCAAAATAGAAGATGAAAAAAATCAACTTTTCAAAGAAACAAAAGCAAAGAGAATTGATTACTAACGGACTTCCACTGCAAGAAATGTCAAAGGCAGTTCTTCCACAGAAAGAAATAATACCATAGGAAATTAAAATCTATATAAAGAAATTGAAGAGCACCAAAAATGGTAAGTATGTGGTAAATACAAAAGATATTTTATCACTTTAAATTCAAATATAACTAGATGTTCAAAGCAGAGAAATAACAATATACTATGAATTTTGTAGTTTATAAAAAACAAAACACATGATACAGCACAGCACAAAGGATTAGAAGAGTGAAACGGAACTATGCCATTGTAAGAGTTCCTAGTAATAGCTCTATATGTCTAGAAAAAAAGGATTAAATTAGGAATTTAAAAATTTAGATATACAACTTTACATAAAAACTTTGGAAACAAATCCAGGATCCTTAAAAATGATTTAATTCAATATCACACTTTCAACAATGGATAGATCATCCAGACATAAAACCAATAAAGAAAACACTGAAAAAAAAAAAAAAAAAAAAAAAAAAAAGAAAACACTGGACTTGAACAACACGTTAGACCAGATGAGCCTACTAGACATATATAGAACATTTCACCCAACAGCAGCAGAACACACGTTCTTCTCAAGTTCTCAAGTGCATGTGGAACATTCTCCAGGACAGATCACATGTTAGGCCACAAAACAAGTCTTAATAAATCTAAGAAGAATAAAATCATACCAAGCTTGTTTCTGGCCACACGGTATGAAACTAGAAGTCAATTATAAGAAAAAACTGGAAAATGTACAGATATATAGAAATTAAACAACATAAATAAGTGGAAAGATATTCCATACTCTAAGATTGGAAGAATTAATAATTGTCAAAATGACCACACTACCCAAAGCAAACTATAGATTCATGCAATTTCTAACAAAGCTACAATGGCAATTGTCACAGAAAAAAAAATCCTAAAATTTGTATGAAACTACAAAAAGACAATGGATAGCCAAAATAATCAAAAATGAATAACAAAACTGGAGGCATCACAATTCCTGATGTTAAAGTATATTAAGCTACAGTAATGACAACAGTAAAGAACTGGCATAAGAATAGACATATAGGTCAGTGGAACAGTATAGAGAGCCCAGAAATAAACCCCTGCCCTATAGTCAATTAATTTATAACAAATCAGTCCAGAATATACTGTAATAAGTGGTGTTGGGAAGCTCGCTGGCCGTGCGCAAATGAATGAACTAACCCTCTATCTTACACCACACAAAAATCAACTCAAAATGGTTTAAAGACATAAATATTAAGATGTGAAACCACAGAAGTCCTAGGAGAAACAAACTCCTTGACATGGGCCTTGGCAATGATTTTTTGAATTTGACACGAAAAGCCAAGGCAACAAAAGCAAAAATAAATAAGAGGGATTACTTCAAACTAAAAGATCTGCACAGTCACAGAAACCAGCAACAAGATGAAAAGGCAACCTATGGAATCGGAGAAAATATTTGCAAACGTGCAAATCTATTGAAATTTGCAAATCTGATTAGGGGTTAACACCCAAATATACAAGAAACTCCTACAACTCCATAGCAAAAAAAATAATCCAAGACAAAAATGGGCAAATAATCTGCATAAACATTTTCCCCAAGAGGATGTACAAATATACAAGGGATACATCAAAGGGTACTCAACATCCCCAGTCACCAGAAAAATGCAAATCAAAAACACAGTGAGATACCACCTCAGAGCTGTTAGGGTGTCTATCATCAAAAAGACAAGATATAACAAAGTTTGGTAAGGGTGTGGGGAGAAAAGGAATACTTGTGGCACTACTGGTGGAACTATAAGTTGGTTCAGCCATCATGGAAAACTGTGTGGGAGTTTCTCCAGAAATTAAAAATAGCCCTATCCGATGATTCAGCAATCCTATTTCTGGGTATGTACCCAAAGGAAGTGAGCATTACCGCAAAGAGATATCTGTACTCCCATGGTCACAGAAGCATCATTCACAATAACCGAGCTATGGAAACAATTTAAGTGTCTGATGACAGATAAATGATTTGAGAAAAGGCGATAACGCATACATGCACACACACAGGAATAATTTTTAGCCTTAAAAAGAGGAGGAAATCCTGTCACTTGTGACAACATAAATTAATCTAGGGGCATTATGGTAGAGAAGTAAGCCAGGCAGCAAGACAAATACCATCTGGTATCACTTTTATGTGGAATCTTAGAAAACAAACAACAAAATGAACACATAGACACAGAATACAGTGTTGGCTTCCAGGGCCTGAGCATGGAGGAAATGAGGAGAGATTGATAAAAGGATACAAACCTTCAATTACAAGATGAGTAAAGGCTGTGGAGCTAATGTATACCGTGGTATACAGTTGGTAATACTGTACCATATAACTGAAATTTGTTAAGGGAATAGGATTTAAGTGTTCTCACCAAAGCACACAAACAAAGATAAATATGTGAGGTGATGGATGTGTCTATTAACTGGATTATAGGTTAGAACCATCTCACAATGTCTACTTTAATCACATGTATACTTTAAATACATTACAGCTGCTCCCTCTGGGGGATCGTGGACTCCGGCTTCAAGGAGAGCATTGCTCACAGTTCTCAGCCAGAGGCAAGGAGGCCCAGGTGGCCTCTTCAGTGCATCCCACTGTGGGGCAGCTACCTGGCCCACCTGCCCAGCCTGAGCCTACTCAAGCGACCCAGCTTGATCCCTCCTGGATCTGAGAGTGGACTTTGGTCACAAGGAAGGCTCATGGAGTGCAGAGGTAACTCATCAGGGAAAGGATGGAGGACTCTGAGATGGGGGCTTTGGGCTGGGGCTGAAGATGCTGTAGGTGCCGAAGCATCCTTGCTGAGCACTACCATGCCCTACGACCTGCAGGTACGACCTGTAGGTATGACCCTCTACCTAGCTCTTACAAGCTACAGGAGCTCTGGCCCCACAGTGATCGTGGCCTGCAAAGCCCTGGTCTGGGAAGGGCCCAACATGGTCTACACCAACTCAGTTGGCATCACTGTGGAGACGTTATCATCCACCCCAGCAAGAATGTCATCCACACCAGAAATTCTGTGGAAGGGGCCAAGAGAGAGATCCAGCTATGGTTCCAGAGCAATGAGCTGGTGGACTGGGCACACAAGAACCACCCCAGCAGCATTTACCCAGCCCGAGCACTAAAGGTGCCTTCAGCTGCACCAGCACCCACCCAGGACAAACTACCTCTGTGAACAAGAACTTGAGGCCACATCCACGTTCTGCTCATCTGTATAAATTACCTCCCTGTCTACCTCCTGCTCTAGCCCAGCCCACAGGAGTCTGAGCTGTGACCTTTCTGTGCTTTTCAGTGCTCTAAGTCAGCAAGATATTGGGCCAAATCCTTTCTGTGCCAGACAACCTACAATTGTCTCCAAAAGCAGAAAGAGTAATCTCTTCCGACCAAAGGGGGAACACTAAAATTCACTATGCTGTGCAAAACAATAAAAATAAAAATTACAATTTGTCAATTATATCTTAATAAAGCTAAAAAATTACTTTAAAATGGGAAAATAATTCATGAGAAATTGGAAATTAAAGAGAAATAGAACTAATATGGTAAAGGATATTAAAGTAGCTTATAGAATATAACGTTAAAAATGTATCCAAAGAAATCTGGAACTCTCTAGTTGATGGAAAATCTTGTTAAAAAATACAAATTGCGGGTAGCCCAGGTGGCTCAGTGGTTTAGCGCTACCTTCAGCCCAGGGCCCACTCCTGGAGACCCAGGATCAAGTCCCATGTCGGGCTCCCTGCATAGAGCCTGCTTCTCCCTCTGCATGTGTCTCTGCCTCTCTCTCTCTCTGTCTCATGAATAAATAAAAATCTTCAAAAAAAAAAAAAGACAAATTGCCTATTTCAATAAAAGCATAAAATTTGGTTAAATTAGAAAGTATAGATGAAAGCTACAATAACTAAATATTCAAATCCTTGTACCAACACCATTATCAAAAATGATATTTTTAGTAAATTATTCTCTCAATTATAAGAATCAAACTCCAAGATGCTGTATAATACATGTCAAATCAAAGTAAACTCATTTTATAAAGTTAATATAATAACTGAAAACAAAAGAAACAGACACAAGCCATTCAGAAACCTACTAATTCAGGTGCTATTATAAGCACCAAAGATCATCAAAACAGTCAAAAAAATTCCTGCCCTCACAAAGCTCACAGTCTAGACACTAAAGTTATAAAACTCTGAGAAAAAAACCTTTTGAGAAAGCTTCATGACATAGGATATGGCAATAATTACTTGGATATGACAATGAAGGTACAGGCAAGAAAAAGAAAAGTAGACAAGTTGAACTTCATGAAAATTTAAAACTTTTGTGCATCAAAAGATACTTTCAACAGAATGTAACTCATAGAAAAGAAGAAAATATTTGTAATCACATATCTCATAAGATATTAATATCCAGAATATATGAAGAATTCCAACAACTCAACAATAAAAAAACAAACTACCCAATTCAAAATGGACAGAAGTGGGACGCCGGTGGCTCAGCGGTTGAGCATCTGCCTTCAGCTCATGGCGTGATCCCAGGATCCGGATGGAGTCCCACATCCAGCTCCTTACAGGGAGCCTGCTTCTGTCTCTGTCTCTGTCTCTCTCTCTCTGTGTCTCTCTCAATAAATAAATAAAAACTTTTTAGAAAATGGACAGAACATAAGTACTTGAATAGATAGTTCTTCAAAAAAGATATATAAATGGTCAATAAGTACATGAAAAGATGCTCAGCACCATTAATCATTGGGGAAATGCAAATCCAAATCACAAAAAGAGATACCATTCCACATCATTATGATGGAATGCTTGTCCATTGCTGGTAGGAATCTGAAACAGTGCATCTTCTGTAAAAAAAAAAAAAAAAAAAACAAAACAGAGCATTCCTCAAAAAATTTAAAATAGAATTACAATTTGAGCCAGCAATTCCACTTCTGGGAACATACACAAAAGAATTGAAATCAAGAACGCAAATAGATATTTATGCACCAGTGTTCACAGCAGCATTGTTCACAACAGCCAAAAGGCAGAAAGAATCCAAGTGCGTATCCACAGATGGATGGGTAACAAAATATATTTTGTTGAATGCTATTCAACCTTAGAAAGGAATGAAATCTGATACGTGCTATAGCATAAATGAAACTTGCACGTTGTGCTAAGTGAAATAAGCCAGACATAAAAGGACAAATATTATATGTTTCCACGTATATGAGGCGCCAAATATCAAATTCACAGAGACAGAAAGTAGAACAGTGGTTACCAGGGAATGATGGGAGAAAAGAATGAGAAGTTATTTCTTAATAGAGTAGTATGGGATAATGAAAAAGTTCTGGATATTGATAGAGGAAATGGTCACAAAACAACATGTATTTACATAATGCCACTGACTTTGGAATCTGTGGAAAACTAGTTGACATTATTCACTAAAACTAAACATACATCTATCTTATTGTTCATCATATTCATTCCTAGATGTATATCCAACAGAAGTGTTTACATAGTCTCACCAAAAAGACAAGTACAAGATTGTTCACGGCCCTACCATTTCCAATAGCTAAAAACTGAAAATATCTAAATGTCTTTCTACAAAATAAATACGTTTTGGTATTATCATCAATGTAGTTCCATACAATTATGAGAGTGAACAAGCTAAAATATGTGGTAATAAGGATGAATCTCATAAACACAATTTTGAACAAAAGATATTAGACACAACAGAGTACATATTGTAGGATTTCATTTACATAAAGTTCAAAAACAGGCCAAAGTAACCTATGTGTTAGAATAATGAGTAATAGTTATCTTTTGGAGGGAGGTCATGACTGTAAGGGGGATGGGGGAGCTTCTGAGATATTGGTGTACTGTGAGGTTTTGGGGGTTGGTTACAGGAGTAGGTTTCCTTAATCAAAATTTACCAAGCTAAACCCTTAAATACTGAATACTCAATTCAAATATTACTTTAAGATAAAACTAACGTGAAGAGGAATAGGGAATAAAAAAAGGAATTGAGAATGTTCACTACCAGAAAGATAGTAGGTAATTTGGGCCAAACCTCTTAATGAGGAAAACAAGAAAAAGTGAGCAAGTTTTTTATTAACTGACAGAGGCATCAAAAAATTTCCACTTTCTGGCCCGAGAAGTAACTAAGAGCCTAGAACAAAGCTGAAAAACTGGAAGCTGTTGAAAAGCAACAACTCTTCTTATTCATCAGAAGAGAGGTCACAGGGAAGATTGCTGCCCCAAAAGCCAGAGTGAGAGACAACTGATGTAATGGTTAATTCTACATGTTGACTTGACTAGGCAATCAGCTGCTCTGACACTTGGTCAAATGGTATACAAGTGTTTCTGGAAAAGATTAACATTTGACCTGGTGGACTGAGTAATGTGGATTGCACTCCCTAACCAGATAAGCCTCATCCAGTCAGTTGAAGACCTAAACAAAATAAGGATTAATATAATACATCATATCAACAGGCTAAAGAAGAAAAACAGTCACATAATTTTATCAATAGATGCATTTAAAACATTTCAGAAAATTCAACACCTATTCATGATAAAAAAAAAAAACCATCAGTACACTAGGAAAAGAGAACTGCCTCAACTTCGTAAAGAAATAGCTCTAGAATACCTACAGCTAACTTAATCATAAGAAACTTAAGCATAAGAAATCAGAAGTTTCACTGCTAAGATTAGGGGCAAGGCAAGTTGTCCCTTATTGCCACTCTTTTCAGTATTGTACTACAAAGCATAATCAATGCAATAAAACAAGAAATTAAATAAAAAGTATACAGATTGGGCAGAAAAACATAAAAGTTTCTTTGTTCACTGATAATTTTTGTCTATTAAATTCAAAACAATTGACGAAACAAACCTCTCAGAACTACTAAGTGATCAATAGTGAGGTTGCAGAAAACAAAGTTAATATACAAAATTCAATCATTTTCCTGTATAACAGCAATGAACAATTGGGCAAACAATACTATCCAACAATGAAAAATCATTCAAAACTGAAAAAGTAACCTATCAAATCATGAAAATAATACATAAAGGAAAATTCAATGCATATTACCAAATGAAAGAAGCCAGTCTGAAAAGGCCCCCTTCTGTATGATTCCAACTACATGACATTTTGGAAAAGGCAAAATGTGGAAACACTGGAAAGATCAGTGGTGGCCAGGAGATAGTGGGGACGGAGGATGAACAGGTGGTGCACAGGACTGTTAAGACCGTGAAACTACTTTCTGGGATACTGTTAATGGTGGATAAGTGTCATTATACATTCAACTAAACCAGGAGTGAACCGTAAGGCAAACTATGAACTTTGGGTGATTAATGATGTGTCAGTGTAGGTTTGTTGAGTATCATTTATGAACCACTGTGATGGGTGATGTTGATAGTGAGGGTGGTTCTGGTGGGTTGGGGGCTAGCATTATACGGAAAATCTCTGTGCCTTCCTCTTAATTTTATTATAAACCCCAAACTACTTACTCTAGAAGTTAAAGTCTTTTTTTATTGAAACACTAAAAAACAAAACAAAAAACCTAAACTAAATATAAAGAAAAAGGGATCCCTGGGTGGCGCAGCGGTTTGGCGCCTGCCTTTGGCCCAGGGCGCGATCCTGGAGACCCGGGATCGAATCCCACATCGGGCTCCCGGTGCATGGAGCCTGCTTCTCCCTCTGCCTGTGTCTCTGCCTCTCTCTCTCTCACTGTGTGCCTATCATAAATAAATAAAAAAATTAAAAATATATATATATATATAAAGAAAAAATTGTGAAAGTCCAGAGAGAAATGATGCATTACTTATAGAGGAACCACCTTGGAGTTACAGTCAATTATGAGACATGGAATATAGCCTTTTTCTACGGAGTCCAGAAGGAAGTAGCACAATAGGTTTTAAGTGCTACAAGAAAGGAATTGTCAATTTTAAGGAAAATTTGTCTCGTTTTAGTCACACAACAGTTCTGACACCAGATATGCAGGCTTTTCCCACCCCAAGCAATTCTCCAATTCCAGCGGATACCAACTGGGTGTCCTACAATTTACCTGAGCTCTAACACTAACCGCCCACAGTTAGCAGGGCTAACTGGGCTCAGTCCCACATGACGACTCCCTCACTCCTCCATTTCACATAGCAGTCCCAGGTTGTCACCTGTATTTCTGATCAGTCAGCTACAATCAGGGGTTTCTATGACCCCCGTCTCTGAGTTTGATAATTTGCTAGACAGAACTGCGCACAAAACTCTGGGTAATAATTAGCTTTTTATCAGTCTATTTTAAAGGACACAACTCAGGAACAGTCAGATAGAAGAGATGCATAGGACAAAGTACAAGGAAGGAACAGGGAGCTTCCATGCCTCCCCTGGACACACCACCCTTCCAGCACCTCAGTGTGCTCACCAACCTGAAAGCTCAACAAACCCCTTCAGTTAGGATGTTACAGGGACTTCATTTTTCAGGAATAGTTAGTTGATTAAATCACTGCGCATTGATAAACTAGCACAACATCTGGCTCCTCTCCCCTCTCCAGAAGTCAAACTCTCCACTTTCTGCTTAATTTTGTTGTGAACCTAAAAATCCTCTTAAAAAGAATGTCTCTAAAAATAAATAAATAAATAGATAGATAAATAAATAAATAAATATTTAAAAAATAAAAAGAATGTCTTTTTTTTTGGTGGGGGGAGGAAATCCTTCAAGTCCTCAAAGCAACTAGGGAAAAAGATATATGGCCCTCTAAGGAGCATCAGTTAAGGGACAGCTAGCTGACTTTACCACGGAAACTGAAAGCCAGAGGCACTGGCATTATCTTCAAAATGCTAAAACACCTGCCAACCTAGAATTTTATACCAGTGAAAAAATTCCTCACAAACAAAAGGAAAAGGAAGACATTTTCAAATAAACAAAAGCTAATAAGAACTTTGTCACCAGCAAATCTACACTATAGAAAATTCAAAAGTGTGTTCTCCATGCATTAAGTTTCCAGAACAGCAATAACAGTTCTGTTATTTAGAATTAAAATACCTAACAATAAGATGCACGTGAAGAAAGAAAAAACTGAGACAAAGCATTTTAATGTCATCATATTGTAAAGTGGGTAAAAGTATTCGAAAGAACTAGTTGACAGATTAAGGGTGAGTGTTATTAAACTCTTGAGCATCCAGCAAAGCAAAAAATTCAATTAGCAAATAATTCATGAAGCAGGCAATAAAAGGCTGAGAAACTAAAACAGAACAAAAATCTAGAAACCCACTATCATATTTGGAAAAAGGAAAAACTAACACAACTAAAACACAAAGAAATAATTGTTATGATAGTCCAAGAATGAATACATAATACAACGGAACCACGAGTAGCCGGGAAATGAGATTTGGGGTTGCATTCTCCAACAGTGGTCAAGATCTACTGATACTGAGGTGAAGTTTCTGCGAATCCGTAGTGAACGTCTGTAATGACTGAAAACCTGTTCAGGATGGAAAGAATGGAAACTAGTTTGATGGAAAATGGCAGTCCTGCCATTTTTCAGACTGGGAGGTAGACACGGATAATGAGACACTGCGGCTGCCAAGGGGGTGTAGCAGTTGTAAAATGTCACCTCTTTGAGTGAGCATTACTTTCTCACCAGTGACACCCCCAGATCCTGTCTGCTATACCCATTTACTTCTAGGGGGCCCCAACTGCTAAACTACCCTCACCTCGTGCCAGAACCCAAGCCTGGCTAGACCCGCTCTGTCTAATCTTGCATTGGAATCAAGCAGTCCGGACGTCGTGCCTGCTTTCCTCAGACTCCCTTCAGGATCCTGCACCTGGGGCCTAACCCTGCAGTCTCTCCCCCTTTGTCTCCATTGAGACTGGCACTTCATCATTCTTCTCGAACTCCCTCCCTCCCTGAAAATCAGCAGATCTGATTTTGTCAGACCCTAGGTTTGTCCCTGCAAGACCCTGGCTGATTAAGTGTATATAACTTTTTTTTTAAGGCAATGCAGTCTTTATATCCTAAATGTCTTTAATGTAGAAGGCTGCCTTCCTTCTGAGACAACACTCTCTTCCTCTGAGACACTTAGAATGTCTCATAGTTTATGAAATAAGGGTGACACTTCCTACTTTTCTAAGCAACAGTGCTAAAAACAAACAAAAATGGAGCTGTCTTATTTAGACCACACCGTCTTTAAAGTTTTAATAGTTTACAAAATTTCAGCATGTGAATCACTGCTATATAAAGGCACAAAATAATGAGGGGCAGAAAAGAGGGAAAACGATGTGATGTGTAAAAGGCATTATGACAGTTTAGAGGTAAAGGCTTTCATTTATTTTTTTCTAGATTTATTTATTTATTTATGATAGACATAGAGAGAGAGAGAGGCAGAGACACAGGAGGAGGGAGAAGCAGGCTCCATGCCAGGAGCCTGACGTGGGACTCGATCCCGAGACTCCAGGATCGCGCCCTAGGCCAAAGACAGGCGCCAAACCGCTGAGCCACCCAGGGATCCCTGGTAAAGGCTTTTAAACATCACTCTCGTCATTCACCAAATCGAATTCCAATTAAATATTCTTTTCTTTTAAACCTATATTTTAAAACTCAAACTACAAAAGAGAACTAAAATGGGTGACGGGCACTGGGTGTTATTCTGTATGTTAGTAAATTGAACACCAATAAAAAAAAAAAAAAAGGCAAAAAAAAAACAAAAGAAAACTAAAACTGATATGAAAACAGTAATGCATAAGCACTTTCCAAGTTTAGAAGCCTAGAAAGAAATTACTAATTTTGGTTAATTTCAGCTTGTAGGATGAGGATACTTGTATTACTTGCCAGGCCTGGCTCCCCGCGAAACCTATCTTCAAAGACAAAATCTTCTGGAACTGTTCTATCCCGGGCTCATCACTGCAACGGAGGGTATCCAGGGAGGAGAGAGGCTGCCGGGCCTGAGCTCCTTGAGTAGTCGGGGCCACTGACCTACAGCCACCCGTACTGGCCGCTGCCTCTGGAAGGCAGACTTCTGCTCACAGGCCACAGTGACCCTGTTGAGAGGGAGGCTCTTCAGAGCAATGGGATCCTCTAGCCACAGGATGGATATTCTGGAGATAGCAAGTGGAAACTCAGACATTCGAAGGACAAGGAAGAAAGCACTAGAAGAGTCAACCCTTAGACTGGTCTAATAAAGTCTCAGAGGTAGGAATTCAGACTATACGTTCTTGAACGTAGGGGCTCGCACTCACGTGGTGACCGTGTTGAAGCCGCAGGCCTTCAGCTTCTGCAGGCGATCCCTCCAGTACTCCCTGGGCACCCGGAAGTAGTGGATGGTGCCTGCTATGATCAGGAAGGGGGAGCCGTCCAGCGTGAAGCTCGAGCCTTCTACTTTCAGACCCACACCGCGATTTATCATGCGGGAGGGAGTCAGGAAAATCTGATTCATCCTGCAAGGACAAAGGAGCATGTGCAGTCCTAAAGATGTGACCCATGGGGCCCACGGGCAGATAAGAAAGGCCTTTCCTTCAGGGCCCTAGGCGCACCTCCAGGGCAAAGGGAAACTTCCCAGCCCTTCCCAAACATACCTGGGTGAAAAGTGTCCTCTAAACTGAGCTAGTACCAATAATCCTGAAGACAGGTACAGGATGCCCACTGGCCTCAACAAGGTCAGCATGCTAGGCGGAGAGGACAGAGCGCAAGTCAGACACTGCCGACGCCCAGGAGGCGGCGGGAGCTGAGTGAGGCCTGGCCGGTGGAGGTGGCCTCCCTGGATGGCAGGATTCTGCACGTGGTCCCTGGGCTTCTGCACACAGTCCCCGGGGCTTCTGCACCACCTGCACTCAGGACAGACAGCATCTCAGGGACACGTCTACTGGCTGCAGGAGGGGGCCAGCGGCCCCGAAGAACCTCCTGAGAGTCACTGGGCTTCCGGGCACCACTTACATCTTAGAGAAGATCCGGCGGTGGAGGTTTCCCAGAAGAGAGGACAGTGTCTGGGAGTGTGCGTGGGGCCCCCCTGCCCCCCAGACACTAGCCCTAACAGTCAGCGGCTAGCAGAGAACCCAGGGCAGAATGCAGGGGCCTCCTCTGGAGCGAGGTCCCAACCTGCCCCCGCAGCCCAGCTACCAGCCGCTCTGCTGCTGTGGGGCGCTCGCCTCATCACCCCCAACACCCTCTCCTCTGCCCCCGTGATCTTTTTTTTTTTTTTTTTTAAGATTTACTTATTCATGAGAGACACACAGAGAGAGAGAGGCAGAGACACAGGCAGAGGGAGAAGCAGGCTCCATGCAGGGAGCCGATGTGGGACCCGATCCCGGGTATCCAGCATCATGCCCTGGACTGAAGGCAGGCACTAAACTACTGAGCCACCCAGGGATCCCCTGCCAGCGATTTTGACGTGCTCACCTGCACCGGCGGCAGACGCTTTCCTCCTGCAGCAAAAGCCCAGACCCCAGGTGCGCAGAACCAGGGCGGCCTAGCACAGACGGCGAAGGGGGGGTTAGGGGGGCACCTGCCTGCGGCGCAGCTCTGTCCTCACCCACCGCAGAGCCTGAACCGCCCAACAGGGGTTTTCTGAACAAAGGCAGGAGACGCCAAACACCTGTGCGGCCTCCGTGAGCTTCCGCTTTCCCGCCGGCGTCCTGAGCCTTCCCCCGGGTGGAGGTGGGCGCAGAGGTTGGAACCGCAGTCAGGGAAACCGATGCAGACGCAATGGGGCCCCGGGATAGAGACCGCGGAGCCCCCGGGAGAGAGACCGCGGAGCCCCCGGGATGGAGACCGCGGAGCCCACGGGATGGAGACCGCGGAGCCCCGGGGATGGAGACCGCGGAGCCCCCGGGATGGAGACCGCGGAGCCCCCGGGATGGAGACCGCGGAGCCCACGGGATGGAGACCGCGGAGCCCCGGGGATGGAGACCGCGGAGCCCACGGGATGGAGACCGCGGAGCCCCCGGGATGGAGACCGCGGAGCCCCCGGGAGAGAGACCGCGGAGCCCCCGGGATGGAAACCGCGGAGCCCCGGGGATGGAGACCGCGGAGCCTCCGGGATGGAGACCGCGGAGCCCCCGGGATAGAGACCGCGGAGCCCCCGGGATGGAAACCGCGGAGCCCCGGGGATGGAAACCGCGGAGTCCCCGGGATAGAGACCGCGGAGCCCCCGGGATGGAAACCGCGGAGCCTCGGGGATGGAAACCGCGGAGTCCCCGGGATGGAGACCGCGGAGCCCCCGGGATGGAAACCGCGGAGCCCCGGGGATGGAGACCGCGGAGCCTCCGGGATGGAGACCGCGGAGCCCCCGGGATAGAGACCGCGGAGCCCCCGGGATGGAGACCGCGGAGCCTCCGGGATGGAGACCGCGGAGCCTCCGGGATGGAGACCGCGGAGCCCCCGGGATGGAGACCGCGGAGTCCCCGGGATAGAGACCGCGGAGCCCCCGGGATGGAAACCGCGGAGCCCCGGGGATGGAGACCGCGGAGCCTCCGGGATGGAGACCGCGGAGCCCCCGGGATAGAGACCGCGGAGCCTCCGGGATGGAGACCGCGGAGCCCCCGGGATGGAGACCGCGGAGCCTCCGGGATGGAGACCGCGGAGCCCCCGGGATGGAGACCGCGGAGTCCCCGGGATAGAGACCGCGGAGCCCCCGGGATGGAGACCGCGGAGCCCCCGGGAGAGAGACCGCGGAGCCCCCGGGATGGAAACCGCGGAGCCCCGGGGATGGAGACCGCGGAGCCTCCGGGATGGAGACCGCGGAGCCCCCGGGATAGAGACCGCGGAGCCTCCGGGATGGAGACCGCGGAGCCCCCGGGATGGAGACCGCGGAGTCCCCGGGATAGAGACCGCGGAGCCCCCGGGATGGAGACCGCGGAGTCCCCGGGATAGAGACCGCGGAGCCCCCGGGATGGAGACCGCGGAGCCTCCGGGATGGAGACCGCGGAGCCCCCGGGATAGAGACCGCGGAGCCTCCGGGATGGAGACCGCGGAGCCCCCGGGATGGAGACCGCGGAGCCTCCGGGATGGAGACCGCGGAGCCCCCGGGATGGAGACCGCGGAGTCCCCGGGATAGAGACCGCGGAGCCCCCGGGATGGAGACCGCGGAGTCCCCGGGATAGAGACCGCGGAGCCCCCGGGATGGAGACCGCGGAGCCTCCGGGATGGAGACCGCGGAGCCCCCGGGATAGAGACCGCGGAGCCTCCGGGATGGAGACCGCGGAGCCCCCGGGATGGAGACCGCGGAGCCTCCGGGATGGAGACCGCGGAGCCCCCGGGATGGAGACCGCGGAGTCCCCGGGATAGAGACCGCGGAGCCCCCGGGATGGAGACCGCGGAGCCCCCGGGAGAGAGACCGCGGAGCCCCCGGGATAGAGAGAGTCCTGGGGACCGCTCGCGCTCGGCGGCCGCTCGGGAAGTCCGGGGGGCGCACAGAGGGACTCAGCGGCACCCGGAGCCCGGAGGAAAAGTGCAGAAAGTGCGGGAAGCCGAGGGGCCGCCCGCGTGGAGGCGGCGCGGGGCTGCCGGGCGGGCCCCGGGCTGAGGGAGGCCCCGGGGCTGTCGCGGCTGCGCTCCGGGGACGCCCGGGCCGAGCTCGCCTTACCCTGCGCCCGGCGCTCCGCAGCTCGCAGCCGCCGGCAGGACGCGTGGGAACCTGCCTCCTGGGCGCTCCGCCCCCCGCGGCCCCCGGCCCCCGCCCCCCTCCGCTGACGCCCCCCGCCCCCAGCCCATCCCCTCCATCCCCCGCGTACCCTCAGTCCCCCGACGCCGCGCCCCGGGTCCATCCCCTCCATCCCCCCCGTACGCGCCCCCGCGCTGACCTCCCCCGCCCCCGCACCCCGCGGGCAGACGCAGCCACCGCCAGCGGCCGGGCCCCTGTGGGTCCGCAGCGGGGTGGGGCACCGCAGGGAGCTGGGCCGGCCCTCTCCGCCCCGCAGCTGGTCCCCCGCCCGGGGCTGGCTCCCGCCTTCAGGGGGCGTCACCGGCCGGGACAGCTGAGGCTGCGGCGCGTCGTCGGCGGAGTCAAGACCGCGGAATATAAAAAATAGTGGAAGGGAATAAAGGGGAAAGGAGAAAAAATAGGTGGGAAATATCAGAGAGGGAGACAGACCATGAGAGACCCCTAACTCTGGGAAACGAACTAGGGGTGGTGGAAGGGGAGGTGGGCGGGGGTGGGGGTGAATGGGTGACGGGCACTGAGGGGGGCACCTGATGGGATGAGCACTGGGTGTTATTCTGTATGTTGGCAAACTGAACACCAATAAAAAATAAATTAAAAAAAAAAAAGACCGCGTTCCCTCCGCTCCCCGCAAGCCCGCGCGGCCCACCCCGAGTGCTGCCCTGGCGCCGCCTGCCCCTCCGCCCCCCCCACCCGAGGGGACCCACACGCCCGTCCACACCCGCGGGGACCCACACGCCCGTCCACACCCGCGGGGACCCACACACCCGTCCACACCCGCGGGGACCCACACACCCCTCCGCCTCCCACACCCGCGGGGACCCACACGCCCCTCCGCCCCCCACACCCGCGGGACCCACTCTGCCGTCCACACCGGCGGGGAAGCCAGTGCAGCGGAGCCACCCACCGGCACCCTGGCTGGCCGCCGTAGGTTGCGGGCTGGGGGCAGGGGTGCCCCGCTCCGCGACGACCGCAGCCCCCCCGCCCTCACCGTGTGGATGGCCTGGGCACGCGTCCCCGGAGGGCAGCCCCCGGCCGGGCCGGGCCGGAGCACACGGAAGGACGAGCCCTCACCCTGGGGCGCCCGCCGCGCTGGCAGCCTGGCGCCTCGAAGCGGGCTGGGAACCCGTCCACACCCAGAGGCTCGGTCCGTCGGGGGTTCGGGATCTGGGGCTGTGCAGGCGGCGTCGGCTTCGAGCGCGCACCGTGGGGCACGCGGACTGGGGGGCCCCGCCCGCAGCCTCCCTCTGCCCCGTGCCCCCACCTGCGGGGAGCCCCGAGGGCACCTGAGGCCGGCGGGGTCAGGAAGTGGAGGAGCGGCGTCTACACCCGCCTGTCCGGTGCGCAGCGCCCGAGCGCTTGGGGTGGCCCTTCCTTCAGCTTTGGCTCCGCAGCTGCCCCCACCCCACCCCCCGCCCCGGGGGGTCAAGCGCCAGTTAGAGCCCTCAGCTGTGCGGCCACTGCTGCTGAGAATCTCGGGTGCGGGGCCCCTCCGGATGGCGGCATCCGTATCTTTGGGGCAAACTCCCGGAGCGCCTGGCGGGGCCTAGCGCAGCTCTGTTTGAAGTCCCTGAGGCCCCGCACAGTTTTCCAGGTGGCTGCGCGGGTGGCCGCCTCCCCCTTCTCGTCCTCAAGCTGGGTTGTTTCCCGGACAAACCTTAGCCCTTGTGACAGCGGCGGGCGTGTCTCCTTGTGGTTCTGTTTGTATTTCCCCGATGCCAGGGATGTGGGGCATTTATTCATGTGTCTGTTGGCCACGTGTAGGTCTGCTTTGGAGAGATGCCTGTTCATGCCTTCTGCCCATTTCTTGACTGGATTGTTTGTTCTTTGGGTGTTGGAGAATTTCCCTATAGATCTTGGACACCAGCCCTTTATCAGACATGTCATTTGCAAATACCCTCTCCCTCTGCAGGGTGTCAGTTAGTTTTGCTGACTGTTCCCTTTGCTGTGCAGAAGCTTTTTATTGATGAAGTCCCAAGAGTTCATTTTTGCCTTTGCTTCCCTTGCCTCTGGAGATGTGCCCAGCAAGAAGTTGCTGCAGCCAAGGTCAAAGAGGTTGCTGCCTGCGTCCTCCTCTAGGATTTTGATGGATTCTTACCTCACATGTAGGTTGTTCATTCATTTTGAATTTAGTTTTGTTTATGGTGTAAGAAAGTGCTCCAATTTCATTCTTCTGGATGTGGCTGTCCAGGTTTTCCAACACCATCTGTTGAAGAGACCCTTTTTTCCAGGGGATAGTCTTGCCCGCTTTGCTGAAGACATGTTGACCATAGAGTTGAGAGTCCATTTCTGGGTTCTCTGTTCTGTTCCATTGATCTGTGTGTCTGTTTTTGTGCCAGTATCATCCTGTCTTGACGATCACAGCTTGTAATACAGCTTGACGTCTGGCATTGTGATGCTTCCAGCCTTGAGGTTATTTTCTTCTTCAATATTCCTCAGGCTACTCAAGGTCTTTTCTGGTTCCATACAAATCTTAGGATTATTTGTTCCAGCGTGAAAAATGTTGGTGGTATTTTTTTAAGATTTTATTTATTTATTCATGATAGACAGAGAGAGAGAGAGGCAGAGAGAGAAGCAGGCTCCATGCTGGGAGCCCAAAGTGGGACTCGATCCCGGGACCCCAGGACCGCACCCTGGGCCAAAGGCAGGCGCTAAACCGCTAAGCCACCCAGGGATCCCTGTTGGTGGTATTTTGATAGGGATTGTGTTGAATGTATAGATTGCTTTGGGTACCAAAGACTTTTTCACAATATTTGTTCTTTCAGCCCATGAGCATGGAATATGTTTCCATCTCTTTGTGTCTTCCTCAATTTTCTTCATAAGTGTTCTGCAGTCTTCAGAGTACAGATCTCTTATCTCTTGGTTAGGTTTATTCCTAGGTGTCTTATGGTTTTTGGTGCAGTTGTAAATGGAACTGAGTCCTTGATTTCCCGTTCTGCTGCTTCATTGATAGTGTATAGAAATGCAACAGACTTCTGGGTATTGATTTTATATCCTGCCACATTGCTGAATTGCTGTATGAGTTCTAGCACTTTTGGGTGGAGTCTTTTGGGTTTTCCACATAGAGTGTCATGTCATTTGGGAAGAATGAGTTTGACGTCTTTATTGGTTTGAATGCCTTTTATTTCTTCTGTCTGACCTGAGGCTAGGACTTCTAGTCCTATGTTGAACAACAGGGGTGGGAGTGGACATCCCTGTCGTGTTCCTGACTTTAGGGGAAAGGCTCCCAGTGTTTCCCCATTGAGAATGATATTCCTTGCGGATTTTTTGTACATGACTTTTATGATGATGAGGCATATTCCCTCCATCCCTACACTGTGAAGAGTTTTTATCAAGAAACTTGTATTTTGCCAAATGCTTTTCTGCATCTGTTGAGAGGATCATATGATTGTCATATTTTGTTTTATTAATGTGGTGTATCAGGTTGATTGATTTGTGAATGTTGAACCAAACTTGCAGCCCAGGAATAAATCCCAGTTGATTCTGGTGAATAATCTTTTTAATGGACAGTTGGATCCCATTAATTAGAATCTTGGTGAGAATTTTTGTATCTGTGTTCAGCAGGGATATTGGTCTGTAATTTTCCTTTTTATTGGGGTCTTTGTCTGGTTTGGGGATCATGGTAATGCTGGCCTCATAGAATGGATTTGGCAGTTTTACTTCCCTTCCTATTTTTTGAAACAGCTTCATAAGAATAGATATTAATTCTTCTTAAAATGTTTGGTAGAATTTAGCAGAAAAGCCATCCAGCCCTGGACCCTTCCTTGTTGGGAAATTTTTGGTTACTGATTCTGTTCTTTACTGGTTATGAGTCTGTTCAGGTTTTCTATTTCTTCCTGTGTCAGTTTGGTAGCTTATATGTTTCCAGGAACACATGGATTTTTTTCCAGATTGCCTAATTTTTTGGCATATAATTGCTCATAATATTCTCTGACGATTGTTTGTATTTCTTTGGTGTTGGTTGTGATCTCTCCTCTTTCATTCCTGATTTTATTTATTTGGGTCCTTTCTCTTTTTGATAAGTCTGGATAGGGATTTATCAATCTTGTTAATTCTTTGAAAGAACCAAGTCTTAGTTTCATTGATCTGTTCTACTGGTGTTTTTTATTTCTAATTCATTGATTTCTGCTCTAATCTTTGTTATTATCTTCTTCTGCTGGATTTGGGCTTTATTTGCTATTCTTTTCCCAGCTCCTTTGGGTGTAAGGTTAGGTTATGTATTTGAGACTTTTCTTGCTTCTTGGGGAAGGCCTGTATTGCCATATGCTTCCCTCTTGAGACTGCCTTGTTGCACCCCAAATATTTTGAACTGTCATGTTTTCTTTTTCATTTGCTTCCATGCATTTAAAAAAATTCTTTAATTTCCGGGTTAACCCATTCATTCTTTAGTAGCATGTTCTTTAACCTCCATGTATTTGTGGTCCTTCCAAATTTTTTCTTGTCGATTTCAAGTTTCATAGCATTGTGGTCTGAAAATATGTATAGTATGACACAATCACAAGATTTGTGTCCTGGTGCATGGTCTATTCTGGAGAATGTCTCATGTGCACTCAAGGAGAATGTGTATTCTGCTGTTTAAATATAAAATGCTCTGAATACATCTATTAAGTCCATCTGGTCCAGTTTGTCATTCAAAGCCATTGTTTCCATGTTGATCTTCTGTTTAGATTATCTGTCCATTGCTGTGAGTAGGGTGTTAAAGTCCTCTACTATAATTGCATTATTTTCAGTGTTTTTTTTAATTTTGTTATTGATTGATATATATATATTTGGGTGTTCCCACATTAGGGTCATAAATATTTACAATTGTTAGATCTTATTGGATAGACCCCTTTAATATGATATAGTGTCCTTCATCTCTTATTACAATCTTTGGGTTAAAATCTAGTTTGTTTGGGGGAGCCTGGGTGGCTCAGTCAGTTTAGTTTCTGCCTTTGGCTCTGTTCGTGATCTCAGGGTCCTGGGATTGAGCCCCACATTGAATTCTCTGCTCAACGTGGAGTCTGCTTCTCCCTATCTCTTTGTGCATATTCTCTCTCTCTCTCTCTCTCTCTCTCTCTCTTATTCTCACTCCGATAAATAAATAGTCTTTTAAAACAATAAAATGTAGTTTGTCTGATAAGGATCTCTAGCTTTCTTTTGATGTCCATTAGCATGATAAATGTTTCTCCACCCTCTCATTTTCAATCTAGAGTTGTCTTTGGATCTAAAATGAGTCTCTTGTAGGCAGAATATCAATGGGTCTTGTTTTTTATCCATTCTGATACTGTATGTCTGTTGATTGGAGCATTTAGTCCATTTACATTCACAGTAACTATTGAAATACATGAATTTAGCACCATTGTATTACCTGTAAAGTCACTGTTCCTGTAGATCTTCTCTGTTCCTTTCTGGTCTTTGTTACTTTTGGTCTCTCTTTCTGCTCAAAGCGTCCTCTTTAACACTTCTTGGGCTGATTTAAAGTTCATGAATTCTTTTAGTTTTTGTTTGTTCTGGAAACTCTTTATCTCTCCTATTCTGGATGACAGCCTTGGTGGATAAAGTATTCTTGGCTTTATATTTTTCCCATTTAGCACAATGAGTATATTACACCAGCCCTTTCTGGCCTGCCAGGTCACTGGACACATCTGATGCCAGCCTTATATGTCTACCCTTGTAGGTTAAGGACCTCTTGTCTCAACCTTCTTTCAGAATTTTGTATTTATCTTTGTAATTTGCAGGTTTCACTATCATATGTCAAGCTGTTGACCTATTTCTGTTGATTTTGAGGAAAGTTCTCTGTGCCTCTCAGACCTGAACGCCTGTCTCCTTCCCCAGATTAGGGAAGTTCTCAGTTATAATTTGTTCAAATAAAACTTCTGCCCCCTTTTCTGTGCTCCTCTTCTTCTAGGACTCCTATAATGCAGATATTATTTTTCTTTATGCAATCACTGAGTTCCCTAATTCTATCTTTGTGATCTAATAGTTTTCTTTCTCTCTTCCTTTTGGCTTCATTACTTTCCATAATTTTATCTTCTGTATCACTGATTTATTCATCTCCATTTTTATGGCCTCCACTTGGGACTGCATCTCAGTTTTAGCATTTTTAATTTTGGCCTAAGTTTTAGTTCTTTCTTTCTACAGTAAGAGATTCTCTAGTATCTTTATAATCATTTTTTTGAGTTGTAGTATAGACGTCTTACTCACATCCATATTGATTAAATACCTGGCTGCAAGTACTATCTCCTGTTCTTTCTTTTGGAGTGAATTTTTCCATCTCATGATTTTGTCCAGAAAAGAAAAGAAGAACAAACAAAAACAACAAGAACAAGAACAAGAACAGCCACAATGAAACAAAACAAAAAACTAGATCTTGTTTGGGTTTTAGTCTGCTTGTTAAAAAAAAAAAAAAAAAAAACTAGATCCCAAAATAAAGAAAAACATACACACACATATGCGCGCGCGCGCACACACACACACACACACACACACATTGAAAGGAAACAGAAAATAAATATACATAAAATATATATATAATTAAAATTTAAAAAGAATTGAAAAAATAATAAAATAACTAGAAAAATACTAAAAGACTGAAGAATAAAAATACAAAGAATGACATGTACCATTTTCCCCAAGAGCTGAAGCTTTCCACCCTCTGTGGTAATAAACTTGGTGCCAGCAAGTGGTCTGTGCTGGTTTTCTGGGGAAGGGGACTGTTGTGCTGGTTCTCAGGGGGACTCACCCTAGTGGAAATGCACCTCCAGTGTGCAAGGAGGTGGGGCTTGATGTAGGCGGCTCCAGACTCCACTAAGTGGTGCTGTTTGGCTCCCAGGCAGCTGTCAGCACTGACTTGGGGTGACTAAAGCAGCACCCGGCTTTCTGGCCCAGGTGCTGAAAGCTGGTGCCCCCACTCTTCATTGAGCCTCACAGAAGAGCAATCAATCACTCTTGGTCTCCCTGGTTTCTGTCAGAGCTCTTGTGTTCACCCAGCCCGTGTTGAAGCTTTTGTATCGCAGGCACATGACTGAGTTTCTAAACTTCAAATTTTAGGAACTCTGGTGGAGCAGACCTATGCTGTTCCTCTGGGGAGGGGAGGGTCTCCCCAGACTCTGCTTTTTTTTTGCTGGACTCTCCCAGGAAAGCAATCACACAGCTCTGCAGGGGTCACAGCTTGTGGCAACATAGAGTAACAAGCTGCCACCTAGACGTGCTGTCCTCAGCCAGCTTCCACGCTCCTGTGAGTGGAACAGTGTTGCACCTATGCCAGCCTTTCTTCTTGCAACCCCGGGGATCCTCAGACCTCCCTGTCCCACCTGGGATGTCACCCTGCTTTACCACCTGAGCACCTTTAAGGCAGGCACATCCTCCACTGTAGCAGACTTCTAAAATTTCCGATTTCATACTCCACTGCTTATAATGCTTTGTGGCAGCCTCCTTAAGCAGGCTTCCTCCCAGCTGCCTTATCCTCAGCTGTATCACACCGATTCAAGTCTCTGCATCTCCTTCCTTCCAAATATAGTTGCTGCTGTGCTTGTAGACTTGCAATATTTGTTTTCTCAGACCTCCAATTGATTTTGTGGGTATTCAGAATGATTTAGTAATTATCTAGTTGTATTTGAGGGATAAGACAAGCTTAGAGTCCCCCTATTCCTCCTCCTTCTTAACTCCTCCTCTTATCAGTGGTTCTGGAGTAAAATATCCATAAAGGCAGGATGAATATCACCAGTGGGTGAGGGAACTAGGACCTCATGAATTTTGAGGACCTCAAATGCTTCAGATACATTTGACATATGAACATTCAAGTTTATGTACAGGGTTTCACTAGAGTGAGGTATATAGGGTGCAAAATTTAAGGAGGTACTCTCAGAGTGTCATAAATATTTATTTTGTGTTTGGTCCTTCCAACCTGTCTATGTTCATAGACATATGATCTACCTACTTCATCTAACAAGTTCCACAGTTGAGTAATTTATCTACGCTCCACACATCTTTATGAGTTTTATTCTTTCTATTTATTTTGTCTTCTACAGTAGGTCTGACTATTAAATGATTCCACAAATGCAAATTACATAGCTCAAGTCCATGTCTTTGTTCTTCTGTTTAAAGAGTTCTTCTGTTTTATGATAATGAGTTATTATTCCAGATGAATTTTAGTATCATTTTACCAAGTTCATCAAGTTGTCATTAGATCATCCCACTTAAGTACATGGTATTTAATTAAATGTTTGAGATCCCTTTTCTGGGCCTAAAAAAATAGTTTTTCTCTTTGCACAACACCATGCTTTAATTTTTATTTATTCATTGAATAATGAATATTTATTGAGAACCTACACTGTTCCAAGCACTATTCAGGATGAAGATAAAACAACAAAGGAAAATAATAAGCCAACAAAATCTTGCCCTCATAGAGCTTATACTCTGGTGTGGTAGAAAAATCTGTAAAATCATACTATGTTAGATGGTGACTGCTATAAGGGAAAAATAAAGAAAGGATAGTTTGGGTATGGAAGACACTATTTCAGATAGGATACCCAAAGAAAGCCTTATAAGAAGGTGACATGAGCATGAATGCCTTTACTAAGTGAAGAATGTCAGCTTGGTCCAAGCTGACCACACAGAAAGACCTTGAACTCACTTCTTCCCATAGACATACAAAATCTACAGAGTCATATGGAACAATTTCCTCTGAAAAGAAACCCCAAAATTACTTCAGCAACTCCTAAATTTTAAGCAAATGAGAAAAAAACCCACACTGAAGTCAGTAGGGAAGTCTAAGACACAGTCTCCCCATAAGCCTCACCCCCGTAGTGACCCACAATCAGAAGCAGAATCAAAACTCTGAGCTTCTCTATGAGGAACAGCATGTTTGAACCTCACATTTGGCACTTCAACTTTTTTTAGTTCGTATTTAAATTCCAGTAAACATATAGTATAATGTTTTTTCAGGTGCACAGTTTACTAATTCAACATTACCTACAGCACTCAGTGCACATCATAAAATATGCACTCCCAGATCCCCATCATGTATTTAGCCCAACCCCTACTCCATCTCCCCTCTGGTAACCCTCAGTTCGTTACCTATAGTTAAGAATTGGTTTCTTGGCTTCCCTCTCTCTCTCTTTTTTCCTCGTGATAATTTGTTTGGTTTCTTAAATTGCATATATGAGCAAAATCATATGGTAAACCTTTCTCTGACTGATTTATTTCACTTGGCATAATACTCTCAACTTCCATCCACACATTGCAAACAGCAAGATTTCATTATTTTTTATGGCTGAGGCATATTCCATTGTATATAATATCCCATTTCTTTATCCCTTCATCAATCAATAGATATTTGGGCTCTTTCCATAGTTTGACTATTATAGAAAATGCTGTTATAAACATTGGGGTGCATGTGTCCCTTTGAATTAGTATATTTGTATTCTTTTGGTAAATACTTGGTAGTGCAATTGCGGGATCATAGGGTAGTTCTATTTTTAACTTTTTGATGGACCTCCATACTGTTTTCTGCAGTGCCTCCACCGTTTTCATTCCCACCACAGTGCAAGAGGGTTTCCCTTTCTCCACATCATCTCCAAAACCTGTTGTTTTTTGTGTTGTTGATTTTAGCCATTCTGACAGATGTGAAGTGATATCTCATTGTAGTTTTGATTTGTATTTCCCTGATAATGAGTGATGTTGACCATCTTTTCATGTGTCCATTGGCCATCTGTAGGTCTTCTTTGGAAAAATGTCTATTCATATCTTCTGCCCATTTTTTAATTGGATCATTTGTTTTTTGGGTGTTGAGTTTGATAAGTTCTTTTTTTTAAAAGATTTTATTTATTTATTCATGAGAGACACACAGAGAGAGGCAGAGACACAGGCAGAGGGAGAAGCAGGCTCCATGCAGGGAGCCTGACACAGGACTTGATCCCAGGAATCCAGGATCATGCCCTGAGCCAAAGCCAGGCACCAAACCGCTGAGCCACCCAGGGATCCCTGATAAGTTCTTTATATACTTTGGATATTAACCCTTTATCTGTTATGTCATTTTTGCAAATATCTTCTCCCATTCTGGAGGTTGCCTTTTAGTTTTGTTGGTTGTTTCCTTCTCTGTGCAAAAGCTTTATTTTCATGTAGTCCCAATAGTTTATTTTTGTTTTTGTTTCCCTTACCTCAGGTGACATATCTAGTATAATGTTGCTACATCCAATGTCAAAGAGGTTACTGCCTGTGTTGTCCTCTATGATTTTAGTGGTTTCATGACTCACATTTAGATTTTTAATCCATTTTGGATTTATTTCTGTGTACGGTATAAGAAAATGGTTCATTTTCATTCTTTTGCATGTTGGTACTTCAACTTTTAAGACCTGTACTGGAGAGATTAGCCCCCAAAGCATCTAGCTTATGTCAATGAGGCCCACAAACCTATAGCAAGCTGTGGAACAGTTCTTAAAGGGCTTGTATGTATGAACTCTTTCACCCCAGAGGCCATCACAGAGGTGCTAGATGACTGAAAAGCTCCTAGACTTTCTGTGGAAAATGCTTACTTGCTTATCCTAAAGCATTGGGCTGAGGTGCCTGGTTGGCTCAGTCAGTTAAGCATCTGACTCTTGTTTTCTCTCAGGTCATGATCTCAGGGTCATGAGATGAGCTGCACATCAGGCTCCATGCCCTGTTTAAGATTCTCTCTCAGGGCACCTGGGTGGCTCCATTAGTTAAGCATCTGCCTTCAGCCCAGGCCTGCTCCTAGGGTCCTGGGATTGAGTGCTGCATCAGGCATCCTGCTCACAGGGAGCCTGCTTCTCCCTCTCCTCCTCACTTGTTCTCTCTCTCTCTCTCAAATAAATAAAATCTTAAAAAAAAAAAAGACTCTCTATCTCCCTTTGCCCCTCCTCCTCCTCTTTAAAAAAAAAAAAAAGTATTGGCCTAAGGGGCTGAGGCATCTAATTTAACACATAACTAGAGGCCTGCTGAATAGTCTCCAAAGATGGATGCTGGTAGCTCCTGGGGAACAGCTTGCACCCTTTCCTAGCACAATTTTTGTGGCTGCTAGCCATGTGACGCCTCTAGATTATCTGGCTCCGATGACTAGCAGAGCTATGCTCTGGGTTCCATAGACTATAACAAATGGAGAAAGAATTCTTATCCAATCTCTCTCACAGTAGAGCAGAGAGGAAATATACCAAGACACCCAGCCATTCTTTGTTGTTGTCATTGTTTTTTAAAGATTTTATTCACTTATTCATGAGAGACGTAGAGGGAGAGAGAGAGGGAGAGACACAGGCAGAGGGAGAAGCAGGCTCCATGCAGGGAGCCTGATGTGGGACTCGATCTCGGACTCCGGGATCACGACCGGTGCAGAAGGCAGATGCTCAACCACTGAGCCACCCATGCATCCCCCCAGCCATTCTTTGAAAGAGTTCTATTGGCTTATCTTCATAGCTGTGGCCTGAGGGGTAGGCCTTTAAATAAACACATCTAAGGGCTGACTTTAATCTCCCCCCCCCCAGATCTCAGAAGGTGGTTGCTATTTTTACTCCTTCTGCCATGCTCCAGAGATCTGGTGTCTCCTAGGAGGGAGCTATACACACACTTGGTGCCCAAGTTTTTACATCGGCTACAGCAGCTTTCATGGCTGCTGCCCAGGGAATGCCCCTTGATCACCTACCTCTGATAGCCAGCAGGGTTTGTATTTGCGGGACTCCTAAGACTAACAAATGGAGAGATGTTAGCCCTCTCAGGGCACAATGCAAAAAGCAGGCAAACATATGCCCATTATTTCTGTGAACGTGAACTATTTGCTTGCCCTGGAGCTTCAGCCTAAGGGGCAGGCAACTAGAAGCCTACTAAGGTGTTCTCTGGGGACAGAGGCTGGTGGGTGCTATCTTTGAGTTCTTCCCCTACCTTTCCACAGGTCACTAGAATCTGTGAAAGAGGCCTATTAGCTTGTTTTCATAGCTGTGGCCTTAGGGGTAGGCTTGTAATTAATTAACATCCAGGGGCTGACTACAATGCTCTTCAGAGACTGGGGAGGCTGGAGGCGCCATCTTTACATTTTCCATCTGTCTCATGTGAGATTATTAGCATCTCCAAAAAAAAAGAGCTTGTGTACACATCTGGCACCCTGGTTTTTGTGGTGGCTACCCAGAGGATACATCTCTTGATAGCTTAGCTCTGGTGATCACCAGAGCTTCTTGTTTACTGGTTCAATGGGATGGTATCAAAGAAAGAAATTTTTAACTGGGCTGATAACCCAGTGGTAATAACCCCAGGGCTCAGTGCAGAGTGAGGAGACTGAAACTCCAACCACCAGTCTTCCCTTGAAAGAGGCATATTTGTACTTTAAAAGCTGATGCCCGGACACTAGGGTGGCTCAGTTGTTTGAGCATCCAACTCTTGTTTTTGGCTTAGGTCATGATCTCAGAGTGTGACATCGAGCTCTATGTTGGTCTCCATGCTCAGCGAGGAGTCTACTTGAGAGTCTCTTCTCTCTCTCTCCCTCTGCCCCTCCCCCCGCTCTCTCCCTCTCTCAATAATAGAGGAGTAAATTTTTTTTTTTAATAAAAGAATAAAAGCTGATGCCTGAGTGTCTGGCTCCCAGTCAGCGGGCATCTAGGTACTCAGATCTTCCCGTCTGGGACACTGACAGGTCTTGACACACCTTCACTAACTACTGGGGGCCACTAAAAAATAATGTAGGTGGCCTGGATAATGACAGAAGTTTGAGAGATAACTGAGAGCTAGGGCAGAGTTAAATGATTAGGTTTGTCTCCTACAAGAGACCACTCCTCAATACCAGAAGAGGTGTCTGTTTTTGAACAGAAACTGACATAGAGGGTCAAGGAAAATGAAGAAACAGGGATGCCTGGGTGGCTCAGCAGTTGGGTGGCTGCCTTCGACTCAGGTTATGATCCTGGGGTCTGGATTGAGTCCCACGTCAGGCTCCTGCAAAGATCCTGCTTCTCCCTCTGCCTATGTCTGTCTGTCTGTCTGTCTGTCTCTCTCATGAATAAATAAATAAATAAATCTTTAAAAAAAAGAAAATGAAGAAACAGAGAAATATGTTTCAAATAAAATAAGATAAAACTGAAACAGATCTTAATGAAATAGAAGATTTACCTGATAGAGAATTCAAATAAAAGTTATAAAGATGCTCACCAAGCTCAGGAGAAGAGTGAATGAAAAAAAGTAAAAATTTCAACAGAGAAGATAAAAGAAAGTACCAAATTGAAGTCATAAGGTTAAAAAAATAAACTTTAAAAAATGCAGTTGAGGGGTTAAACAATAGAATAGATGAAGCAAAAGAAAGGATCAGTGAATTTGAAAACAGAGCAGTAGAACCAATCTAATAGGAGCAGCAAAAAGAAAATGAATGCAAAAGGGTGAAGATAGGGATCCCTGGGTGGCGCAGCGGTTTGGCGCCTGCCTTTGGCCCAGGGCGCGATCCTGGAGACCCGGGATCGAATCCCACGTCGGGCTCCCGGTGCATGGAGCCTGCTTCTCCCTCTGCCTGTGTCTCTGCCTCTCTCTCTCTCTCTGTGTGTGTGACTATCATGAATAAAAAAAAAAAAAAAAATTAAAAAAAAAAAGGGTGAAGATACCATAAGGGACATATTTAACAATATTGGACCAACAGTGGCATTATAGTGGTCCCAGGAAGAGAAGAGAGGGAGAAAAGGGCAGAAAACTTATTTGAAGAGATTACAGCTGAATATCTCCCTACTTTGCAAAAAAAGAGCAAAGATATCCAAAGGGGTTTATATGACAATATTAAGCTGGCTATCATTTGCATTATAAGTGTCTGAGAAAGAGAAAATAGAACTCAAAAATTTATGGCAGAAACCCTTCCTTTTTTTTTTTTAATTTGTAACATTTTAATTCTGGTCATTTTCTTTCTTTTTTAAAATTTATTTTTAATAAATTAATTTTTTATTGGTGTTCAATTTACCAACATACAGAATAACACCCAGTGCTCATCCCGTCAAGTGCCCACCTCAGTGCCCGTCACCCATTCACTCCCACCCCCTGCCCTCCTCCCCTTCCACCACCCCTAGTTCGTTTCCCAGAGTTAGGAGTCTTTATGTTCTGTCTCCCTCTCTGATATTTCCCACACATTTCTTCTCCCTTCCCTTATATTCCCTTTCACTATTATTTATATTCCCCAAATGAATGAGAACATATAATGTTTGTCCTTCTCCGATTGACTTATTTCACTCAGCATAATACCCTCCAGTTCCATCCACGTTGAAGCAAATGGTGGGTATTTGTCGTTTCTAATGGCTGAAGAATATTCCATCGTATACATAAACCACATCTTCTTTATCCATCATCTTTCGATGGACACCGAGGCTCCTCCCACAGTTTGGCTATTGTGGACATTCTGCTATAAACATCGGGGTGCAGGTGTCCTGGCGTTTCACTGCATCTGTATCTTTGGGGTAAATCCCCAGCAGTGCAGTTGCTGGGTCGTAGGGCAGGTCTATTTTTAACTCTTTGAGGAACCTCCACAGTTTTCCAGAGTGGCTGCACCAGTTCACATTCCCACCAACAGTGTAAGAGGGTTGGTTCCCTTTTCTCCGCATCCTCTCCAACATTTGTTGTTTCTTGCCTTGTTAATTTTCCCCATTCTCACTGGTGTGAGGTGGTATCTCATTGTGGTTTTGATTTGTATTTCCCTGATGGCAAGTGATGCAGAGCATTTTCTCATGTGCATGTTGGCCGTGTCTATGTCTTCCTCTGTGAGATTTCTCTTCATGTCTTTTGCCCATTTCATGATTGGATTGTTTGTTGGCAGAAACCCTTCCTATTATGGAGAAGGAAACAAACATCCAAATCAAGGAATCTTAGAAAATTCCAAAGAAGATAAACCCCAACAGATCTCTACCAAGACACATTATAATTAAAAGATCGGAAGTTGGGATCCCTGGGTAGTGCAACAGTTTGGTGTCTGCCTTTGGCCCAGGGCATGATCCTGGAGACCCAGGATCGAGTCCCATATCGGGCTCCCTGCATGGAGCCTGCTTCTCCCTCTGCCTGGGTCTCTGTCTCTCTCTCTCTCTTTCCCTGTGTTTCTCATGAATAAATAAATAAAATCTTAAAAAAAAAAAGATCAGAATTTAAAAAAGAAAAAGAGAATTAAAAAGTAGTAAGAGAAAAACTAGTTACATACAAGGGAATAACCATAAGACTATCAGGAGATTATTTGCAAAAACTCTGTAGGCCAGAAGGCAGTGGCATGATATACTCACAATGCTGAAAGAAAAAAAATATTTCAGCAAAGTTGTTCTTCAAAATTGAAAGAGGGATAAAGAGTTTTCCAGATAAGTGAAAGCTAAAGGAGTTCATCACCACTAAATGGGCTTCTAGGGTAAGGGTTTAAAGGGCTTCTTGAAGCTGACACAAAAGAGCACTAATGGGTAAAGGGAAAATATATAAAAGTGTATATTTCACTCCTAAAGGTAAATACATAGCAAAATTCATAATAATCTAATGCTGTAAATGTGGTAGGTTAATTACTTACAAACCAGCATGAAGGTTAAATAAATAGTAGTAAAAATAACTAAAATGACAACAACCTGTTAAGGAATGGACAGATAGAAAGATGTGAATTATGACATCAAAAACATAAAATGTAGAGGGGGAGAATAAAAATTCAAAGCTTTAGAATGCATTCAAACTTGAGTTATTATCAGATAAGTTATCATTAACATATCTTGTTTTATGTAAGCTTCATGGCAACTACAAAGCAAAATCCTATAGTAGAAACAAAGACAAAGATAAAGAGGAATCTAAGCAAAACATTACAGAAAATCATCAAATCAGAAAATAATAAAAGAGGGGCACCTGAGTGGCTCAGTGGTTGAGTGTTTGCCTTCAGCTCAGGGTGTGATCCTGGGGTCCTGAGATCAAGTCCCCACAGGGATCCTGCTTCTCCCTCTGCCTGGGTCTCTGCCTCTCTCTGTGTGTCTCTCAGGAATAAATAAGTAAAATCTTTAAGAAAAAGAAAAGAACAAAAAAAGAAATCACAAAACAGCCAGAAAATAATTAACAAAATGATAAGTCCATACTTATTTATAATTCTTTTACATGTAAACAAATTAAATTCTCCAAACAAAAGACAGAGTGACTGAATGGATTTTAAAAATAAGATCCAGGGGCACCAGGGTGGCTCAGTATGTCAAGCATCCAACTCTTGATTTTGGCTCAGGTCATGACCTCAGGGTCATGAGATAGATCCCTGTATCCATTTCCATGCTGGGCATGGAACCTGCTTAAGATTCTCTCTCTCCCTCTGCCCTTCTATCCCCCTATTCTCTATAAAACAAAAACACCCCAAGATTAATTTATTATTTTATTAATTCCAGTATAGTTAGCATACAGTGCTATATTCATTTCAGATGTGCATAGAGGGATTCAACAATTCCATAACCTTCCAGCACTCTCCATAACATGTGCATGCTCTAATCCCCATCACTTACTTCACCCACCACCCTCTTTCCTCTGGTTAGTAACTATCAGTTTGTTCCCTATATTTAACACTGTATCTTGGTTCCTCTCTCTCTCTCTCTCCTTTGCTCATTTGTTTTGTTTCTTAAATTCCACAGAAGACTGAAATCATATGGTATTTGTCTTCCTCTGACTATTTACTTAGCATTGTACTCTGTATCTCCATCCATGTCATTGCAAATAATAATATTTCATTCTTTTTATGGCAGAATACTATTCCATTGCATATATATACCACTTCTTTATCCAGTCATCTATTAGTGGATACCTAGGATGCTTCCATAATTTGGCTATTGTAAAAATGCTGCTATAAACATTGGGGTGCATGTACCCCTTTATATATGTATTTTTATATCCTTTGGGTAAATACCCAGTAGTGCAATTGCTGGGTCAGAGGGTAGCTCTATTTTTAACTTTTTAGGAACCTCCATACTGTTTTTCAGAGTGGATGCACCAGTTCACATTCCCACCAACAGTGCAAGAAGGTTCCCCGTTCTCCACATCCTCTCCAACATCTGTTGTTTCTTATGTTAATTTTAGCCATTCTGACAGGTATGAGGTGATATCTCATTATGATTTTGATTTGTATAAGCATGTTTAGATAACTGTTAATATATTGCTATATATATATAGCTTTCACAGAGCAAAATATATATATATATATATATGGCTTTCACAGAGCAAAAACTCATCATTTTGATGAAGCCTAATTTATCAATTTTTTCTTTTACGGATTTCACTTTTGGTGTTAAGTCTAAGAATTTTTTGCCTAGACCTACATCCTGAAATATTTCTTCTATATTTTTTACCAAAAGTTTTATAGTTTTATGTTTAACATTTAAATCAGTAATTCATTTTGAGTCTGGCATCCTGCCCAAGTGTATCCCAAACTTTTACACTGTCCCTACTGTCTCAGAACAGAAAGTCAATTCAAACTAGATGTTTTAGTGTTTGCATTTTTTTTTTAAAGATTTTTTATTTATTTATTCATGATAGTCACAGAGAGAGAGAGAGAGAGAGGCAGAGACACAGGCAGAGGGAGAAGCAGGCTCCATGCACCGGGAGCCCGACGTGGGATTCGATCCCGGGTCTCCAGGATCGCGCCCTGGGCCAAAGGCAGGCGCCAAACCGCTGCGCCACCCAGGGATCCCCAAGTGTTTGCATTTTATATTTTGATATCTCTCTTAAAAATTTTAATATTAGTATTAATAATAATCAGTATTATCAGTACTGATTATTATATTAATATTTGCATTGGTATTAATAATTTTTATATATTAACATTGATTTTATATATTATTTTATTTTATTTTTTATTATTTTATATCAGTATTATGACTACCTTGTGGGGTGAAAATTTATTATTTTAAAATCTGGAATATGGACAAATATTTACCAATTTTGTCTTACTTGGTATCTCAATTGTCAACTTAGACAAGATTCAAGTTTGCTGAAAAGGAAATAAGCATACTAATTTGACCAAACAAGAATATTAAATGTTTAACCAAATATGAATATTGATTTAACCCAAAATCATGGTATAACTGTACTGGGAAGATAAGTAGACAGAAAGACTATGTGAATGAGTAGAAGGAGTGCAGGAGCCAAAAATTCTAATTTTTTATATTAAGAAATAATAAATTAACTCAAAATTAAAAATCAATGCATAGGAATTTAAGGATGTTACTTAGAAACCTGGAGATAGTAACTGGAAGAAATAGGTGAAAGTTTTGAAAATGACTCTGTAGAACAGTGGAGAGAGATGGGGAAGAGGCTACAGTTTTCATTAAAAGCCTTGTGAAATTATTTGACTTATATTATTATTTACCCATGTAACTTTGATAACGTACTTGAGGAAAAAAAAAAAAAAGGAACAAGTTACCAAAAGCAACTCTGCACCATGTCGTGCTATTTTCTGATATTGGACCATTGATGTTAAGAACAGTGGCTACTTGAGTTTTTTCTACGGGCAATGGACTAGAAAATAAAAGTGATCCGCAGACCAAAGAACGCCGCAAGCTCCCATGCTTCAGTGGGCCCACCTGCAGGCATGCATGTGTGGAAAAGATAACAGCGATCTTCTGGTGAATTCGGACGCCCCTTCCTAGTTAGAGCCTACGCGCCCAGGAATGTGTGGAAACTGATACCGAGAGCTCCCCCACAAGTGGGGGTCTGTCAGTTTATGTGTGGCATAGGGTGACCCACCGGAGAATCAGCAGCGCTGGAAAAGAACGGGCCATGGGTAGATCTGGTTTACCCATAGAGAATTCTACCACAAGACCTTAAAACAACCGGCATCCATTTTTATGGGGAAAAGGACTCAGTTATCTCTGAGGTTGACATGCTAACACTTGAGGAAACAGAATGCTTGTTTCAAGGCAGAGGAGGAGGTTCTGAGAGGCTGCAGGGTTGGAGGCAGCTCTCGTTGGGTTGTTAGCTCCCATTCAGAAAGGTCAGGCACCAGAGACAGGTCGCAGGGGGCAGGTGAGGGCACAGGAGGCCTCAGCTCCAGGAAGGCTTCACTGGGGTCCGGGGCCTTCCCTCCTGCAAGCCCCCAGAAGAGGTCCCCTTTAAAGTGGCTCTGGGCGGACCTCGGCCAGCCACGCTCCCCGCGGGTGGCACGTGCCACCTCGGGCCTGAGGGCTCTGACCCCAGCCCAAGGAGCTAATCCTTAGTGATGGCAAGTGATGCGGTAAGTGCTTTGAGGCCAAGAACCACATTTTAGGCATTTCTGTATCCCTGAATTCTCTCCCCACGCCAGGACAAGTGTGCGCATTTCCTTTATCCAGCACTTATCCAACAAATAAACAAGTGTTGCTTTCAGCTGAATATGCAAGTGTTATCAGGACACTGGTTTGTATGTCACAGAAAATACTCTATTGCCTACCAACTTTTCCCATCCCAGGAAAATAACTGCTGGTAATGAAGTAATTGTTCAGTCAGCAGGGTCCTGTACAAAAATCCTTGTCTTTTAATCAAAACTTCAAACTTGAGTTCTATTAATTTCCCAAGTTACTAAATTTGTCAATTCCTAACAGTAAAAAAGATGCCTATTATAATAGTTCACATTTGTTATGGGAAGATTTTTTAAGTTGCTGTTTCCAAGAATTAATCAAATCTAATGGAAAATTAACACAAATATCAAAGATTGAGTTTTTTAAAAATTAAAATAAAAACCAACTTGTGGGACCCAATCCGGACCTAGTTTAGTGCCCTGGGTAGATGGTATTCAATAACGTAGTGCTCACTATGTAAGAAGACTTAATAGCTCAAAAGAAAGAAAAAGAGAGAATGCGGATAACAAATGGAATTCAAGGGGCACCTGGGTGGCTCAGCGTTTGAGCGTCTGCCTTTGGCTCAGAGCATGACCCTGGGGTCCTATATACTCTCTATGCCCTCCAGTGTTAACATCCACCAGCAGCAGAGTACATTTGTCACAAATGGTAAACCAAACTGACACAACATTATCGCTCAGAGTCCATGGTTTGCATTAGGGTTCACTCTTGGTGTTGTACATGCTGTGGATCTGCAGAAGTGTATAATGACATGTTTCCATCATTACTCTATCATATAGAGTATTTTCAACTGCCCTCAAAATCCCCTCGGCTCCACCTAACTGTCCCTCTCTCCCACTCCCCAACCCCTGTCTCCATAATTTTGTCCTTTTAAGAACATCATATAGTTGAAGTCATACACTATGGAGGCTTTTCAGATTGGTTTCTTTGACCTAGTAATATGCATATCAGTTTCTTCCATGTCTTTTCACGGCTTGATAGCTCCTTGCCACCTCATGCTTTGTAAAAGAAAAATCTATGTATTTAAGTCATAAGTATATATATGTATATGAACATTTGGAGCATATGAACAAGTTTATCTGCTAGACCATCCAGATGGAAATATGTGGTAAATGGATGGAAACAAGGTTTATAAACTTAGGAGAGAGGTAGGCATTTTTAGACCAGTTTAGGTTTAGATATTCACCAGACTGAACTATTTTTTAGCATTTAAAATAAAACTTGTGTTAAATTGGTTTCACAGGTAGAATTTAGTGATTCACCAAATGCATATCACACCCAGTGCTCATTACATCAAGAGCCCTGCTTAATGCCCATCACTCAATTACCCCATCTCCTCACCCACCTCCCCTCCAGCAACCCTGTTTGTTTCCTGGAGTTCATTATCTCTTATGGTTTGCCTCCCTCTCAATTTTCATCCTATTTTATTTTTCCTTCCCTTCTCCTATGTTCACCTGTTTTGTTTATTAAATTTCCCATGAGTAAAATCATATGGTATTTGTCTTTCTCTGACTTATTTCATTTAGCATAATACCCTCTAGTTCCATCCATGTCATTGCAAATGGCAAGATTTCATTCTTTCTGATGGCTGAGTAATATTCCATTATATATATATATACACACATATATATGTGTATATATATATATATACATATATATATATACATATATATATATATATATTCTGGGACACTGGGATGCATGTGTCCCTTCGAATCACTATGTTTGTATCCTTTGGATAAATACCTAGTAGTGCAATTGCTAGATTGCAGAGCATCTCTATTTTTGACTTCTTGAGGAACCTCCATACTGTTTCCCAGAGTGGCTGCACCAGTTTGCATTCCCCCAACAGTGTAGGAGGGTTCCCCTTTCTCTACATCCTCACCAATGTCTATTGTTTCCTGAGATGTTAATTTTAGCCATCTAACCAATGTCAAGTGGTAAAAAATATAACTTTTTTTTTTTACCACAGTAAACAAAACAATGTATTAAAACTGACTTCCAGAGATGCCCAAATTATTTTTTAAACATGATTTAATTTTTCCCCTTTTCTTTAAATGTTGAGTTTTCTTTAACAAATTTATACAAAGTGTTAAATTTTCACTTTAGAATTTAGTTTATAGTTATATGACAGAGTGCCCTAAACTGTTTTTCATCAAGATATCTTTTTCTAAGTCCTAATTGTTTCTATCTTCCTTTTAAAATGTATTAAGTATCTTATAAGTTGTCATTCTCAAAAATATTCTGGAGGAAAAATTTTTGAATTAAGTACCCATAAATTCTTCATTTCTGTTATAATATAGCAATTTATCATCTAACCCACAGTGGTCTATCAATGGAGTCAGGCTGAGTTTCTCGTTCTCCTTTATGAATAACCGGCTGCAATTCATAAAGCAACAGCTGGCTCCAGAATCTCCACTTTATGAACAACTGTAACTGAGACAGGTCATTCATTGAGCTATACATTTTGACCAGTTTTCATCTCTGAAGAAGGTCTTCTTTCTTCTGAATCTGCTTCACTAGTTTTGCTTTTTCTTCACTAAATCCTTGTTTGGGAAGATCCTCATTCTCAGAGTCACTTGGGAGATCATTTCGTGACCAGTATCAACTGATTTAGGTACATATACTGATATTATTGAAGGTATTTCCCAAATATGTATTTTCTTCAAATTCACTGTCAATGTGCTTAAAATTTTCTTAAAATTCCAGTTTTCTGGAGATCCCTGGATGGCTCAGAGGTTTAGCGCCTGCCTTCAGCCCAGGGCATGGTCCTGGAGGCCTGGGATTGAGTCCCATGCCAGGCTCCCTGTGTGGAGCCTGCTTCTCCCTCTGCCTGTGTCTCTGCCTCTCTCTCTTTCTCTCTCTGTGTCTCTCATGAATAAATAAATAAAATCTTAAAAAAAATAAAAAATAAAATAAAATTCCAGTTTTCTTCTGTCGAATGCTGGTTTTTTTTTTTTTTTTTCTGAAAAAGTCTGACCAGCTTCTTCATTTTCTACTTTAAGATGTTTTACTACACTGTAACAGAAATTAAAGGAAGATCTAGTTTTCCTTAATCATCCTCTAAGTGTTGCAGTCATAGGCTAGAAATATCGAATAGTTCCACTGGAAGAACTAAGATATTTCTCCTTGTTTTCTTGAACTGCTCGTATGGAGAATGCAGAGATGGTGGGTTGGCACAGGCCTGTGGTACACTAGTAAAATCAGAGCTGAGTCAGATAGACTTTCTACCTTGAAAATTAAATCTTGGTTGGGATGTCCTGGTGGCTCAGCGGTTGAGCATCTGCCTTCGGCCCAGGGCGTGACCCCAGGGTCCTGGGATCGAGTTCCGCATGGGGGTCCTGTGAGGAGCCTGCTTCTCCCTCTGCCTGGGTCTCTGCCTCTCTCTCTCTATGTGTGTCTCTCATGAATAAATAAATAAAATCTTTAAAAAAATGAAATCTTGAGTTCTTCCTAAATAAAACTGTTGGTCCAAAGCTGACTACTAGTTTTTTTCAGGACAAATTAACTAGCTAACATCTTATATAAACAAGACCTTTGTTTTTCTCTATCAAAATATCCTCAGATCTGTGGAGAATAACAGTTGTGGAATTCTTCAGGAATTCTATAATTTCACTACTCCAGGTTTATAATGAAAGGAAATAAAACTGAAATCTCCACTCAAAAAAACATAATTATATTTGTCATAGTTCCCTAAACCCTAAAAACGGTGTAGCTAGCTAGAATCAATGACCATTCAGACCTGAGGAACAAGGAACACAGGCCCAGATAAATTTATGCCTGTCTGCATCGTTTAAGTAGCAAACAGACCCTGTAAAGTTTGTTTGTTTCTTCAAACAAAGGTGTCAACTTTACTGGAAAAAATAAAAAAACAGAGGAGGGGTCCTCTCTTCCCTCTCACCACTGCAGAAAATCCACACTAGCCCTTGAGAGACCCCGGGAAGGTAGCATTGAGAGATCTTCTGACTGGGGAAATGAAGCTCTACTCCACTCTACAACCCACCCCCGAAGCCAAAGAAATGTGTGTGTGTGTGTGTGTTTAAATTAATTTTTTAATAGAATTTCTACCCCCAGTGTTGGGCTCACACTCATGACAGAGAGATCAAGTCACATACTTTACTGACTAAGCTAGGCAGGTGCCCCAAAGAAATATACTTTATCTACTCACTTTGCAAATAAAATCTTATCCTCTTGATATCTTGGTTATTCACAGTCTAGTTGCAACTTAGGAACAAAGTTTTCTAAATATTTACTTTAGCTTAATATTCAGCAGAGTGTTGACAAGTATGAGAAATGCTGTGCATCCACCGCTACTGTTCACTGAGAGAGGGAAGAAGGAATGAAGGAAAGAAGAGAGACATGACACCAAGGAAAACCAGGAGGACATTGTCCTGCTTTCTGCTTTCTTTTGCTATTTACAACACAAACTGAGAGTTTCAAGTTCCTTTAAAGAAGTGAAATATGAAAATAGAGGGAAATTGACTGCTTTTATTCTTCTTTAACACTATTCACACCCTCCTTCTTTTTAATTCTCCACAGAACAACAAACATGATCAAACCATCTCACTCCTCCCCATACGTAAAACCCATGTGATGGCTTCTCAGAGCACTTGAGGATAAAAACCCAAATGCCCTGCTTTCCCCAAAAGGCTTATCTCTATAGGACCAAGAGCTTATTTGGGCCTAGGTTGAAAACAAACACTTCTGGTGATTTGTTTGATAGTTACCGTAGTTGGTGGGCTGCTTTCTGGATGACCGGATCTCAATAATTCATATAGACTTTGTCCCTCTCATCCTGAGCCCCTGCCTCCTGGCCATCTCTCCAGTGACTCCCTCTTTCTGATTTTCCTACAGCCACTCAAATCTGTTTTCCTTTCCTCACACACGTTAGTCTCTTGTGACTTGGCCAAAAGTGTGTGCTATCTTCTCAATCTGAACTATTCTCCCTCCCATCCTTCAAGAGGCTACCTTCCTCTGAAGGATTCTGTTCCTAAACTAGCTTCCTCCCTGCATCCCCCACTTTCTCTTTCCCAACCCTTTGTTTCCTCCATCATACTTATCAAACTTCAAGTGATTTTGTCTATTTACTTTTTTACATCTGTCTCTTGACAACAGGGACAGCATCTGGTCACCTGTTGACGTGGCCCATTATAGACCCTGGCACATCACCTGGCATTTTATAGACTCCCAATTAAGTATCTGTTGAGTGAATACATAATTTAAGAAGCCACTTAATTAAGATGGAGTCCCCCTGAGTCAGGAGAAACAACATCAGTGACGAAGATGAAGAAAGCTCTGAATAATGTTGGGAAAAGAAGGTACAGTTTGGGGTCAGTAAGCAGCCAGGGACTGTCTTTAGTGACTCAAAAAAAATGCAGTCATTTAGAAGAATAAACTTTGATCTTTGTAAAATGATTCATCTTCCCTTAGGCTAAAGAAGCAGACATGCTTTGCCAGGATTATAATGGAAATTGAATGCAGCTCGGCCACACACTTCTCATACCGATACTTTGCCCTTGAGGATATCATGCCTACTAATTTTACTCATCAAAGATGATAGTAATAAAAATTACTAGATCCAAAAGGACTGCATGCTTAGATGCTTCAGAAGATGGGCCCATGTACTTATTTCTGTAGTTTTAGGAAATGAAGAATCTAGAGGCTGAATTGACATAGTTGGATCCTCTGTATCTATAAACCATAACCATCCTAATCTAGAGCTGTCTATAATTGGATGAGGTTGAACTTTGGTTTATAAGAGAATTGCCCAGGAAATCTCATAAAACTGTTCATAGCTAAGAAAAAGTTGATGGCAAAATATAAGTATTACTCTTTTTGCCCAGACATCCCTTAAATATTATTTAAAAAAAAAGAAGAAGGCTGAGGTTCAGGTCATATCCCACTGAATCTCCTCAAAAAGGACATTTCCTGGTCAACAGCAGAGAATCTATGGAGGAGCTGAGACTTCATTCTAGCGTGGGGTAGTTTGAGTTGAGAGAAACCCAAGCGGGGTTGGAGGAGAGGAGCAAAAAGTTCTCAGCTGTGAAAATACTACATATTTAGAAGATCAATGACCCACTAACCCACCAGCTGTGTATGAAACACCCCCAAATACTACTGCCATTATTCTTACTGAAAAGGTGTCAGGTTCTGGGTCAGCCAACGCAGGGTGGCCGAAGGGCTGCTTGTCCATCAACAAGAGATGGCCTACAAATGGTAAGAACAGGTAAGATGAATTGCAGATAATTCTTGGGGAAAATACCTCTGGAACGTAGCTCTTCCTCACAGGAAATATATGCTGGATCTTCCCATCAAGGAGAAAACTGAAGTCCAACCCATGTCCTCTGTGAGTGAGCAATCCCCTCCCTCGGGCCCAGAGAGGTCTGGGTGATGGGTGGTGACTTGACAGGATGGAAGAGCACAGGTAGGAAGAAATTAGAGCACCAAGCGCAGCTGGGGGGGGGGGGGGGCGGCCAGTGGGCGGAGCCCCCCCCCCCCCACGGCCCCAGGTCCCCTGGAGAAGGTCAAACCATCCCCAACGCCTGTCGGCTGCACCCGGGGTCTAAGGAGAGGCCAGCAGGGCGCTCAGAGAGAAGGGTTTTCACTTCTAGCCACGGAGAAGGCCGGACAAACTAAACAAGAACCCGGGTGGGGGGAGCCTGGGCAGGAGAGCCCCGCCGCAGCCGGGGACTTTACCTGCGCCCCGGATTCCCCGGGGAAGGGCGCTCAGCGGGGAACTGGGCACCGGGAGGGGCGCGGGGGCAGCGCATCCCCACGGCAGGGAGCTCGGTGCAGGGCTGGGCCGCGCCGGGGGCCTGGGGAGAGGCCGGTGGGGGGAGGGGGGAGAAGGGGGAGGGGGAGGGGGCTGCCCTGCTGCCTTGGGGGCGCCCCGGGAAGGCGAGTCCAGCAGCGCAGGCCCCGGAGCCCAGGGGCGGGGGACACTGCCCCGATCCTGCGGTTCCCCGGGTGGGGGGGGACACACGATGAGGGGATGCTCCTGCCGGGGGGAGTCGGGGAGGGCCCAGGACGGCGGGGAACTCCTATGGGGGGGAGGGGGGAAGGCCCAGAACCACAGGGATGCTCCTGTGGGAGGGAGGCGGGAGGACACAGGACGGCAGCGGGGAGCTCCTGGGGGGGAGGGGAGGGCCCAGGACCACGGGGATGCTCCTGCAGGGGGGGAGGGAGGAGGGCACAGGATGCGGGGACCCTCCTGCCGCCGGGTGCCCCGAGCCATGCAGGTCAGCGCCCCCACCCCAGAGCATCCAGGCCCCTGCGGACTGGGAGCTGCAGTAGTTACTGGGGGAGCTGACCCCAGGGCTGGAGAGCTGGCCGCCGCCAGTGGGGTTGTACCTCCCGGTGTCACCCTGTGCCTAGGACGGAGCAGGCCTCACAGGGGAAACAGCTCCCACTGAGCCCGGCACCTGGGGGAGGGGGGGACAGCTCCCCAGGTGCACACACCTGAGAATCAGCGCAGCAGCCCCGGACCCAGAGACTAGCGCAAAGGTCAGGGGAGGAGCAAGTTCTGGACCAAGCAGCGCTGGGAAGCTCCAGGGGACACTGAGGGATATACAGTATATAGAACCAGAGGGGACCCCTCCTAACTTTTTTCCTTTTTCCAGTACAACTCGTTTTTATATCAGACTATAAATTTCCAATTTTTTTCTCTTTTCCCACCTTATCTACAATATTTACCGCCTCTTAATTTTTAAGTTTCTTCCTTTCTGACTTTTGTATTTCTACAATTACATGTCTTATATATATTTTCCACTTCTAGATTCCCTTCAACATCTCAACTTATTTTGGGAGATATACAAGAGATGGGTTTTTGTTTTGTGTTTTTTTTTTCTCTGCCTCATTTTTTTCTATAGTGGTGGAAGTTAATACCTTCTAAAACATGACCAGCATGCACCCAGAACCAAGTGGTGTATCATGCTGGTTCATTCTGTGAGATTCCTCATTCCCATTCTGCCCCCCTCTTTTATCCTGTTTATGTTTTGGTGGTCAGTGTTGGGGCCCTCTACAAGTATTGCTGGTTTATATAAATTTGGGACTAAGCATCTTCTAACACAGAACTTAATAAACTCAGAAACAAGAGGATCACCCTCCAGGACCCCTCAGGTAGATGACATTCTCCCTCCACAACAACTTTGTCACCACCATCATCTCCCAGCCCCCCTTTTTTTTCTTCTCCTTTTTTCTTTTTTCTTTTTTTCTCTTTACTTTTACTTTTTTCTCTTTTCTTTTTTTTTTTTTCTTCTTTGGGATTCTTGCCCCCCCCATTTTTTTTTTTTTTTTACTACTTTGTTTTAAAATTTTTTTAAAAATTGTTTTTTACTTTGGTGGTCCTTTTGTTTTATTTTGTTCTGATCTTTGTTTTCAATTTCTGGTCTCTGACTCTGTCAGAATCATCTAGGGTGAAATTTACTGAGGTCATGGCTGATATTCTTGACTCGGCCTGCTCATACAGCCCCTCTGCACTCAGCAAAATGACTAGAAGGAAGAACTCACCACAAAAGAAAGAATCAGAAACAGTACTCTCTGCCACAGAGTTACAGAATTTGGATTACAGTTTGATGTCAGAAAGTCAATTCAGAAGCACGATTATAAAGCTACTGGTGGCTCTAGAAAAAAGCATAAAGGATTCAAGAGACTTCATGGCTACAGAACTTAGATCTAATCAGGCCGAAATTAAAAATCAATTAAATGAGATGCAATCCAAACTGGAGGTCCTTAACGATGAATGTTAATGAGGTGGAAGAAAGAGTGAGTGACATAGAAGACAAGTTGATGGCAAGGAAGGAAGCTGAGGAAAAAAGAGAAAAACAAAAGACCATGAGGAAAGGTTAAGGGAAATAAATGACAGCCTCAGAAGGAGAAATCTATGTTTAATTGGGGTTCCAGAGAGCACTGAGAGGGCCAGAGGGCCAGAAAGCAAATTTGAACAAATCATAGCTGAGAACTTCCCTAGTTTGGGGAGGGAAACAGGCACTCAGATCCAGGAGATAGAGAGGTTCCCCCCCAGAAAAATCAATAAAAACCATTCAAACACCTCGACATTTAACAGTGAAACTTGCAAATTCCAAAGATAAAGAGAAAATCCTTAAACCAGCGAGAGACAAGAGATCCCTAACTTATATGGGGAGAAATATTAAATTCACAGCAGACCTCTCCACAGAGACCTGGCAGGCCAGAAAGGGCTAGGAGGATATATTCAGGGTCCTAAATGAGAAGAACATACAGCCAAGAATACTCTATCCAGCAAGCCTCTCATTCAGAATAGGAGAGATAAAGAGCTTCCAAGATAGGCAGGAACTGAAAGAATATGTGACCGACCACCAAAACCAGCTCTGCAAGAAATATTAAAGGGGACTCTGTAAAAGAAAGAGGAAACACAAAGAAATAATCCACAAAAACAGGGACTGAATAGGTATTATGATGACACCAAATTCATATCTTCCAATAGTTACTCTGAATGTGAATGGACTAAATGATCCCATCAAAAGACGCAGGGTTTCAAACTGGATAAAAAAGCAAGACCCATCTATTTGCTGTCTACAAGAGACTCATTTTAGACCTAAGGACACCTCCGGCCTGAAAATGAAAGGTTGGAGAACCATTTACCATTCAAATGGTCCTCAAAAGAAAGCAGGGGTAGCAATCCTCATATCAGATAAATTAAAGTTTAACCCAAAAACTGTAGTAAGAGATGAAGAGGGACACTATATCATACTTAAAGGATCTATTCAACAAGAGGACCTAACAATCATGAATCATGCCCCTAATGTGGGAGCTGCCAAGTATATCAATCAATTAAGAACCAAAGTAAAGACATACTTAGGTAATAATACACTGGTAGTAGGAGACTTCAACACGGCACTTTCTTCAAATGATAGATTTTCTAAGCACAACATCACCAAAGAAACAAGAGCTTTAAATGATATGCTGGACCAGATGGATTTCACAGATATTTACAAAACTTTACATCCAAACGCAACTGAATACACATTCTCTCAAGCGCACATGGAATTTTCTCCTGAATAGACCACAAACTGGGTCACAAATCGGTTCTCAACTGATGCCAAAAGACTGGGATTGTTCCCTGCATGTTTTCATACCACAATGCTTTGTAACTGGAATGCAATCATAAGAAGAAATTTGGAAGAAACTGAAACACATGGAGGTTAAAGAACATCCTGCTAAAATATGAATGGGTCAACCAGGAAATTAGAGAAGAATTAAACAGATTCATGGAAACTACTGAAAATGAAGATAAAACCATTCAAAATCTTTGGGATACAGCAAAAGCAGTCCTAAGAGGGAAATACAAGTCTCCCTCAAAAAATTGGAAAAAACTCAAATACACAAGCTAACCTTGCACCTAAAAGAACTGGAGAAAGAACAGCAAATAAGACCCACACCAAGCAGAAGAAAAGAGATAATGAAGACTCGAGCAGAACTCAATGAAATAGAGACTAGAAAACCTGTAGAACAGATCAACAAAACCAGAAGTTGATTCTTTCAAAGAATTAATAAGATAGATAAACCATTAGCCAGCTTTATTAAAAACAAAAGAGAAAAGACTCTAATTAATAAAATCATGAATGAAAAAGGAGAGATGACAACCAATACCAAGGAAATACAAATGATTTTAAAAACGTATTATGAGCAGCTAGGTACCAATAAATTAGGCACTCTAGAAGAAATAGACACATTTCTGGAAAGCCACAAATTACCAAAACTGGAACAGGAAGAAATAGAAAACCTGAACAGGCCAATAACCAGGGAGGAAATTGAAGCAGTCATCCAAAACATCCCAAGACACAAAAGTCCAGGGCCAGATGGCTTCCCAGGGGAATTCTATCAGACGTTTAAAGAAGAAACAATACCTATTCATTCTACTAAAGCTGTTCCGAAAGATAGAAAGGGATGGACTACTTCCAAACTCGTCTATGGGGCCAGCATCACTTTAATTCCAAAACCAGAGAAAGACCCCACCAAAAAGGAGAATTATAGACCAATATCACTGATGAACACAGATGCAAAAATTCTCAGCAAGATACTAGCCAATAGGATCCAACAGTACATTAAAATTATTCACCATGACCAAGTGGGATTTATCCCCGGGATGCAAGGCTGGTTCAACACTCATAAAGCAATCAATGTATTAGATCATATCAACAAGAGAAAAAAACAAGAACTGTATGATCCTCTCAATAGATGCAGAGAAAGCATTTGACAAAATACAGCATCCATTCCTGATCAAAACTCTTCAGAATGTAGGGATAAAGGGAACGTTCCTCAGCATCTTAAAAGCCATCTACAAAAAGCCCACAGCCAATATTCTCAATGAGGAAACACTGGGAGCCTTTCCCCTAAGATCAGGAACAAGACAGGGATGTCCACTCTCATGACTGCTATTCAACATAGTACTAGAAGTCCTAGCCTCAGCAATCAGGCAACAAAAAGAAATAAAAGGCATTCAAATTGGCAAAGAAGAAGTCAAACTCTCCCTCTTTGCAGATGACATGGTATTGTATGTAGAAAACTCAAAAGACTCCACCCCAAGATTGCTAGAACTCATACAGCAATTTGGCAGTGTGGCAGGATACAAAATCAATGCCCAGAAGTCAGCTCTCTCTTTTTCTCTTCCGGTCCGAGGTGCTCGGGGAGCCACGGGCTTTGGTGCAGACATGGCCAAGTCCAAGAACCACACCACGCACAACCAGTCACGAAAATGGCACAGAAATGGCATCAAGAAACCCCGGTCACAAAGATACGAATCTCTTAAGGGGGTAGACCCCAAGTTCCTGAGGAACATGCGCTTTGCCAAGAAGCACAACAAGAAGGGCCTGAAGAAGATGCAGGCCAACAATGCCAAGGCCATGGCTGCGCGTGCTGAGGCTATCAAGGCTCTTGTCAAGCCCAAGAAGGTTAAACCCAATATCCCAAAGGGCGGCAGCCGCAAGCTCAATGGACTTGCCTACATCACTCACCCCAAGCTCGGGAAATGTGCTCATGCCCGCATTGCCAAAGGTCTCAGGCTCTGCCAGCCAAAGGCCAAGGCCAAGGCTCAAACCAAGGCCCAGGCTGCAGCTGCGACCCCAGCTCCGGCTCCAGCTCCTGCTTCTACTCCTGCAGCGCCCAGGCCCCCACAAAGGCTCCAGCGTAGAGGCTTCTGCCTGCCAGTGTGAGGACGGAAGGACTGGTATGACCCCTGGGCTTCTGTCTGCATGGGCCTGGTGTCCTCCTGTGCTATTTGTACAAATAAACCTGCGGCAGGATCTGTCAAAAAAAAAAAAAAAAAAGCCCAGAAGTCAGTGGCATTTCTATACACTAACAATGAGACTGAAGAAAGAGAAATTAAGGAGTCAATCCCATTTACAATTGCACCCAAAAGCATAAGATAGCTAGGAATAAACCTAACCAAAGAGGTAAAGGATCTATACCCTAAAAAATAAAGAACGCTTCTGAAAGACATTAAGGAAGACACAAAGAAATAGAAACGCATTCCATGTTCATGGATTGGAAGAATTAATATTGTGAAAATGTCAATGCTACCCAGAGCAATGTACACATTCAGTGCTATCCCTATCAGAATACCATGGACTTTTTTCAGAGAGTTGGAACAAATAATCTTAAGATTTTTGTGGCATCAGAAAAGGCCCCAAATAGCCAGGGGAATATTGAAAAAGAAAACCAAAACCAGGTACATCACAATGCCAGATTTCATGTTGTCCTATGAAGCTGTGGTCATCAAGACAGTGTGGTACTGGCACAAAAACAGACACATAGATCAATGGAACAGAATAGAGAACCCAGAAATGGGCCCTCAACAATATGGTCAAATAATATTAGACAAAGCAGGAAAGACTATTCACTGGAAAAAAGACAGTCTCTTCAATAAATGGTGCTGGGAAAATTGGACATCCACATGCAGAAGAATGAAACTAGACCATTCTCTTACACCAGACACAAAGATAGTCAAAATGGATGAAAGATCTAAATGTGAGACAAGTTTCCATCAGAATCCTAGAGGAGAACACAGGCAACACCCTTTCATCAGCAACTTCTTGCAAGATACATCCATGAAGGCAAGAGAAACAAAAGCAAAAATGAATTATTGGGACTTCATCAAGATAAGAAGTTTCTGCACAGAAACAGTCAACAAAAATAAAAGACAACCTACAGAATTGGAGAAGATATTTGTAAATGACCTATCAGATAAAGGGCTAGTATCCAAGATCTATAAAGAACTTATTAAACTCAACAGCAGAGAAACAAACAATCCAATCATGAAATGGGCAAAAGACACGAACAGAAATTTCACCAAAGAAGACATACATATGGCCAACAAGCACATGATAAAATGCTCTGCATCACTTGCCATCAGGGAAATACAAATCAAAACCACAACGAGATCCCACCTCACACCAGTGAGAATGGGGAAAATTAACAAGGCAGGAAACCACAAATGTTGGAGAGGATGTGAAGAAAAGGGAACCCTCCTACACTGTTGGTGGGAATGTGAACTGGTGCAGCCTCTCTGAAAAACTGTGTGGAGGGTCCTCCAAGAGTCAAAAATAGACCTGCCCTACCACCCAGCAATTGCACTGTTGGGGATTTACCCCAAAGATACAGATGCAGTGAAACGCCAGGACACCTGCACCCGACGTTTCTAGCAGCAATGTCCACAATAGCCGAACTGTGGAAGGAGCCTCGGTGTCCATCGAAAGATGATGGATAAAGAAGCTGTGGTCTATGTATACAATGGAATATTCCTCAGCCATTAGAAACGACAGATACTCACCATTTGCTTCGACGTGGATGGAACTGGAGGGTATTATGCTGAGTGAAATAAGTCAATCGGAGAAGGACAAACATTATACAGTTTCATTCATTCGGGGAATATAAAAAATAGTGAAAGAGATTAAAGGGCAAAGGAGAGAAAATGAGTGGGAAATATTAGTGGGGGAGACAGAATATGAGAGACTCCTAACTCGGAAACGAACAAGCGGGAGTGGAAGGGGAGGTGGGAGGGGGAATGTGGTGACTGGGTGACAGGCACTGAGGGGGGCACTTGACGGGACGAGCACTGGGTGTTATGCTATATGTTGGCAAATCGAACTCCAATAAAAAATATACAAAAACAAGAAAAGAATAAAAGAATATAATACAAAAAAAAAAAAAAAAACAAGTGTAGCTGGACTTTAGCTTCAATTCCAAGGATGTTGGTGAGGTCAAATAAGAGAGAGAAAGTTGAATGGTCATAAACTGGCAAGACATTGAACAGAATTTAATGAGAGCAATAGAAGGAGCAAAAGGATGGTGGCTAAGGCCATTTCCACAAATAGAACCAGACATGAAAATGATCAAGTGTCTAGTTGATGGGCAGGGGTTAGATATTCTTCACATTCTCTTTGATTACCATAAATTCCAACAAGTCTGACTTAACAATTCCATAAAGTATCAAAAAGGAAAATTTCAACAAGAGAAAATGCCTCTTTTTTTAAACAATGAAAGTAATCAAGCAATCCATCTATAGTTCAGAACAATGCTGATATTAGAGAAAGAGTCTGACACAGTATTATTGGAGAATTGGCAAAACATAAAAGACTAAATAAGACTAAATTGATAGATTTCTACAAATAATTAACTCAATTACTATATAATTACAGGATTTGGTCAAGGCTCTCTAATGTACTTTGAAAGCAGTTCTCTTCGAAAATAATTTGTATTTTTTTATAGAAAAAAATCTTCAAAACAAAAAAATAAGAATACAAATGCTTGGTAAATGTATTAAGATATAAGCAATGTCATATTAAATGGTCATCTGAGGTGTCAAAATAATAGTTACCGTGAAAATACAGATAAATAAAAAGCAAAACCTACTGAGAAGTCCTAATTTCTTCTTCCCTCCAGTTTTTATTTTAATTCCATTTCGTTAATATACAGTGAAATATTAGATGCAGGTGTAGAATTTAGTGATTCAACACTTACATACAATACCCAGTGCTCATCACAAGTACCCTCCTTAATACCCATCACCTATTTAACCCATCCCCCAATCCAACTTCCCTCTGATAACTATCGTTTGTTCTCTAGAGTTAAGAATCTGTTTCTGTTTCTTGGCTTGTCTCTCATTTGTTTCGTGTCTTAAATTCCACATGAGTGAAGTCATACGGTATTTGTCTTTCTCTGACTTACTTCACTTAGCATAATACTCTCTAACTCCATCCACATCGTGGCAAATGGAAAGACTTCTTTTTTATGATTAATATTCCTGTGTGTGTGTGTGTGTAGACTGCATCTTCACTATTCATCAGTAGATGGACATGTGGGCGCCTTCCATAATTTATTTGGCTATGGTTGATGCTGCAATAAACACTGGGATACATGTAATCCCTTCAAATCAGTATTTTTGTATCCTTTGGATAATTACCTAGTAGTGCAATTGCTGGATCATAGGCTACTTCCATTTTTAACTTTTTTGGCATTTGTTCAGGAAGTAGAATTTAATGATTCACCGAGTACATATCACACCCAGTGCTCATTACATCAAGAGCCCTCCTTAATGCCCATCACCCAATTACCCCATCCTCTCATCCACCTCCCCTCTAGCGACCCTGTTTGTTTCCTAGAGTTCATTATCTCTTATGGTTTGCCTCTCTCTCATTTTCATCTTATTTTATTTTTCCTTCCCTTCTATGTTCACCTGTTTTCTTAAATTTCATGAGTAAAATCATATGGTATTTGTCTTTCTCTAACTAACTTATTTCACTTAGCATAATATCCTCTAGTTCCATCCATGTCATTGCAAATGGCAAGATTTCATTCTTTCTGATGGCTAATATTCCATTGTGTGTGTGTGTATATATACACACACACACACACACACACACACACACACACATTGCTTGCTTTGGAAGGCTATCCAAGATGTATACACACTACTTTAGGAAGGGAATTGCTTAAAAACAATAAGACACTGCAAAAGGGATTGGGAAGAATTGGAATCAGGAGTGACCAGGCTGGATGACTCAAGTATAAATGACTGAGGAATTCTTGATGAAGTATTAGCCTGACTTTGTCATCAAGTGATGTAATATAGGAAATGCATAAAAGGGAATAACTTTCTGACACTGATCTGTTAGAGAGGTACTTCAGAGACTCCTGGACTTTTGCATATTTAAAGTTCCTAAGATATGGCTTTTTCCTCCTTTTGGCTGTATAGCAAACTGTTTTAATCCACAGTTCTGCCTTATTGTTCCATTTAAATTGTATTCTTTGATCCATCAATAAATACTTGTGATTAAAATAAAAAAGAAAAAATGTATGTATGTATATATATACATATATAGAGGCAGTATATACAGTATATATATATATATATATATATATATATACTGTATATACTGCCTCTTCTCCAGTCATCTGTTGATGGACATCTGGGCTCTTCCCATAGCTGGGCTATTGTGGACACTGGGATGCATGTGTCCCTTCAAATCACTATGTTTGTATCCTTTGGATAAATACCTAGTAGTGCAATTGCTGGATTGCAGACCATCTCTATTTTTAACTTCAGGAACCTCCACACTGTTTCCCAGAGTGGCTGCATCAGTTTGCATTCCCCCAACAGTGTAAGAAGGTTCCCTTTCTCCACATCCTCGCCAATGTCTATTGTTTCTTGAAATGTTAATTTTAGTCATTCTGACAGGTGTGAGGTGGTTTCTCATTGTAGTTTTGATTTATATTTCCTTAATGATAAGTGATGTCAAGCCATGTGTCTGTTGACTATTTATAGGTCTTCTTTGGAAAAAGGTTTATTCATGTCTTCTCATTTTTTAATTGGATTGTTTTTGGGTGTTGAATTTGATAAATTCTTCATAGATTTTAGATATGTCATTAGATATGACATTAGATATGTCAGATATGTCATTGCAAATATTTTCTCCCATTTCATAGGCTGCCGTTTAGTTTCATTGACTGTTTCCTTTGCTGTGCAGCTTTTTATCTTGATGAAGTCTCAGTAGTTTATTTTTGCTGAGGCTAGGACTTCCAATAGTGTGTTAAGTAAGAGTGGTGAGAATGGACCTTCCTATCTTGTTCCTGACCATAGAGGGAATAAGTTTTTCCTCATTGAAGATATTAGCTGTGGATCTTTCACAGACGGCCTTTATTATGTTATGTTCCTTCCCTCTAATCCTACCTTTGCTGAGGTTTCTATCACGAGTGGATAGTTTATCAAATGCTTTTATGCATCTATTGAAAGAATAATATGGTTCTTATCCTTTCTTTTATTAATCTGATGTATCATGCGGATTGATTTGACTATCAAATTGCCTTGCAAGTCCAGGAACAAATCTGACTTGATTGTGGTGAATGATTCTTTTAAGGTACTGTTGGATTCAGTTACCAGTATTTTATTGAGAAGTCCTAATTTCTTTTTTATTTTCTTTCTTTCTTCTTTTTTTTTTTTTTTTTTTTTTGAGAAGTCCTAATTTCTAATACTGATTTATCACCTAACTGGATGCCTTTAAGTAAGTCCCTTAATTTCTTTGGGAATTTTTTCCCTAAAATTTAATTAAATTTATTTCTGTTGGTCTAACATATTTTTTTCTCCAATATGCATGAACTTCTCAGGACAATGAGGACACACAAATAAAACATAGCTGCATTTTCTGAGTCTGTCAGGTCGAAACACTACATTACACTGTGATATATATAATGGTGGAAATACATCCAAAACAAAATGTCTGTTTTGTCATTCACTATGGACTGAATATTTATGTCCATCTGAAATTCATATCTTAAAGCCCTGATCTTCACTGTGATGGTATATCTACCAGATATCACCCCACATTCTGTTTGTGACCAAAAGCCTTTTGGAAATGGAGGCTTTGAGAGGTCATGAGAACAGTGCCTTTATAAGAAGAGACATGAGAGAGATGATCTCTGTCTTCACGATGAGGACACAGCAAGAAGGTGGCTGTCTGCAACACAGGCATTGGGTCCTCACCAGACACCGAATCAGCAGCAAGTTGATCTTGGACTTTCCAGCCTCCAGAACTGTGAGAAATAAGTGTTTGTTTTTTAAACCACTCAAGCTATGGCATTAGTTAGAGCAGACCAAGGAGACTAGGTGAGTCATTCACACAAGAGCATTTTTGTGAACTACTTGGGCTCATGCATTGCTTCAGTCTGCTCTTCTGCAAACCCTGAAACAAATGCTGGTTTTGAATACAGCAAGTCTTCACCACTTTCCTGATTGTAAGTTCTGGTTGTAGCCTCATATTAAGTACACTGTTCAAGAAAAGATCTAAGGGCTTATATACACAGAAAATTCTTTCCTTCATAAGTAAAGCAGGTTGGTAGAGCACCAATGAACTGGAGGAAATAGTGGAGAGTCTGTGAAAAGAGGGCAAAGAAAACAGACTTTTAACCCTGAGATGACTGTAAATACATTCAGGAGAGATGCCAGCTGATTGGAAGTTCTAGCGGAAGTCACGGCATGCAGCACTAACGAAAAGTGTGGACAGTCTGACTCAGTGTGAGCAAACAGGCTTCGGCATGTCCAGCCCGAACCTGTCCCACAAGGGCCACATCCATTCACACACCTGCCCATTCTGCAGTTCACATGGATGTCTCCCAGCAGGCATCATTTCAGCCTGTTGAAAGTTTATTCTTATCATCAAACCTGCTTTTCTACTGTTTTGTCATTTCCTCAATTTTCCCATTTCTCCAAGCATGGGAGTCATCCTCTGCTCCTTCCTCAACAACGCTCCACATCTAGTTCATGACCAAGTCTTTTTAGTTTACCTTAGTGGATGCTTGCACTTCTTCCTACTTCCACAGCCACAGTGTGGGCCTCCACCACTTCTCTCCTGTTGACCACAGCAATCAAACTGGTTGTCCTACTTCAGTACTTTCCTTCCATCTCTACTAGACAAGCTTTCTGAAAAGCAAATCTTTTAAGGTCCTCTCCATGTTAAAGTCCATCTGTGCTCTTCTTTACCACAAAATAAAATCCAGCTGCTTGGCATATAAGACACTTTATCATTTAATTTGATAATATGGGGGCAGGGAGGGAAGACACTAATCTTTTCAGGGGTGTAGGCCTCTGAGGGTTTTGATCTCCACCTGAGGAATGCTCTGGAGCAACAGCGGGCTTCTGAAGGGCCTGAATTGCAGACACAGACCCCCTGGGTTGAAAATTAAAGCCCGGTCCCAAGCACCTGGCCCACCACTGCCCTGTTCACCCCATCTTCCCACTTCCTTGGCTTAAACCCTATGCCATCTCTGCCCTTCCCTAAGCCAGCTTGGTGAAGTGCAGTACAGGAAATAAAGGCCATACCAGAGCTGCCTGCTATGGGGAAGGCTAGGTCTGCAAAGGATAGGCTAGGTCTGGCAAGCAGAGTCTCTCATCAGGTAGTCAAATTAAAATTTTTAATTTTAAAATAATTATAGATCAACAAGAAGTTGTGAACAAAATGTGTATGGAGGTCCCAGGTACTCCTTAGTCCTCCACACGCAACAGCTGTAGCTTACCAGGAAATTGATACTGGTTCAATCCACGAGGCTTATTCAGATTTCACCAGTTATGTGCATAAGCACTTGCATGTGTCTGTATGTACAGTTCTATGCAGTTGTATCACATCTGTGGCTTTGTCTGATTTGGGGGATCCTGATCAAAAAGATGTGACCACCGACTGACCTAAGAGCTGGACCCAAGCACTTGAGAGGCTCCCTTTTTTTTTTTTTTAACTTTTAAGATTTAACAGGCTGGTGCAGGGATCCACTTGTCTTGCTGCTGCCCAAGACAAGACTCATATGTAAGTTCCCTCTGCTTATTAAAACTGCAACCTGGGCAGCCCAGGTGGCTCAGTGGTTTAGCGCCACCTTCAGCCCAGGGCGTGATCCTAGGGTCCCGGGATTGAGTTCCACGTCAGGCTCCCTGCGTCGGGCCTGCTTCTCCCTCTATCTGTGTCTCTGCCTCTCTCTTGCTCTGTCTCTCTCATGAATAATATATAAAATCTTAAAAAACAACAAAAAACCCTGCAACCTACTAACCTAGAATGGCCTGCCTCATTCTTTGGTCTGTCCCAGCCCTATGTAAGGCCGGTTTTAGATTACACCTGGGAAACTCCCAAGAGAGCTAAAAACCAACCTGTAGCCACCACCACAATCACCACACAGATCTGCTCCCTCACCACAGGCCTCCCCTGCCCCCATGCTCCCCTTTTATTGGCTTTCTTTCCCTCCCCCTACTTGAATCCCTGACAACCACTATCCTGTTTTTCACCTCTATAACGGCATTATTTCAAGAATGCCATATGAATGGGATCATACAGTACACAATCTTCTGGATTTGCTTTTCACTCACCAAACTTCCCTGGAGGTCCCTCCAAGTTCCTGCTTCCAGTTAGCTGATTTTTGATGGCATGTCTTGCCTATTCCTACACAGGATCTGCCAGCAGCTATGATTAGTATCACATTGGTGATGATGGCTTTTGCAGTCTTTATCTGCTCAAAAAACATGGAGCTCCTACTCTATGCAAGGAATGCACCAAGAGTAAGGAGATGAATCAATGATATTTCTGATAACCTTAAAATCTGGTAGAAGAATCTTATGACCCACTAAGTCTCCACAGACTGGCTTAAAGAAAGAATAGAAACCAGGGATACTTCCAGATTTTCTGTAGAAAGGTCAGAGTAGTGTGAGCAGCTCAGGGCCCTATCTGGATGAGGGCTGCAGAAGGTAACCAGTGAGCCATCTTGGGGTATGGATCATACATATAGCTCCTGAGGAACCTGTAAGGCCCATGTTAAAGTTGGGGAGGGGGAGAAACAAACCAACACTGGGTAGAACTCACTGGATATAGATCACAGGCTCTGCTTTTCCAGAGCGTGACGGCTCAGCGTACCCTTCCTCCTTGGTTGGTGTGAAGACAGCTGGCAACCCCTCATTCTGTTCTGTGGGGTTAAGAACACCTGACCAGAGACAGCGAGGATTCCTTTGCTTGTGGTGATAAAAGTCAGTATTTCTAGTCTTCCTGCCTGACGCAGGACATCCTGGGCTTTGAATCAAAAAACTGGGTGATGGGGACACTGGGTGGCTCAGTTGGTTAAGTGTCTGCCTTCAGCTCAGGTCATGATCTCAGGGTCCTGGGGTTGAGCCCCGCATCAGGCTCCCTGCCTCAGTAGGGATTCTGCTTCTCTCTCCACCATCCCCACTCGTGCTATCTCCCCCCCACCCCCCGCCAAAAAATAAATAAAAATCTTAGAAAGAAAGGAAAGGAGGGAGGGAAGGAAGGAACCAACCCAGTGAAAAGACAAGTAGCTAGGAGGAAAAAGTAAAAAGACACGAGCGCACACTTATCACTACTCTCAGTTACAAATAACAGAGAGAGGGGATCCCTGGGTGGCTCAGCGGTTTGGCGCCTACCTTCAGCCCAGAGCGTGACCCTGGAGTCTCGGGATCGAGTCCCACATTGGGCTTCCTGCAGGGAGCCTGCTTCTCCCTCTGCCTGTGTCTCTGCCTCTCTCTGTGAGTCTCTCATGAGTAAATAAATAAAGCCCTTTATATGGATTCTTTCACTTGATTCACCAGCTATCCTACAAGGCAGGGACCCTTATTATTCTTCTGTTTAAATATACACATAATCAGAGCAACTAGATTTTCCCCTCAACCGTAAGAATCCTATAATAGGAGATAAAGAGATTATGAAGACAATCCAATTAGAAATCCAACTGTGACTCAGATCATCATGTGAGGGTCACAAAGCTACTTGTGTCCCAGCACACTTCATGAATGTGTGAAACTGAAATTGTTTCGTAATTACTAGCCTTCCAGGCCTATAAAGTCCATCCAAGTTAAGTTGTGTTTAGTTATCTGTAGGTATCTCTCACCTAAATCAGCACTTGGCAGAGATTTTCCTAAAGACATGTCTGTTCTGCTCCTTTTGGTTTCATTTATGCAACAGCCAAATGAACAGTGAGAGAGATTAGCTTGAATTTCCCTACATTCTTGCTACAGGAGTCAAATCCCTTGCTCGGCTGCTGGGAAACTGAACTCTGAATAATGAGGGTAACAGTGTGAATTGCATTTGCAATAATTAGCATTTTATCAGCCTCTTATGAGGGACACAAATAATAAGAGCTTAATAGAACACCTGTTTTTGCTTCAAGTCTGAACAGAAGCCTCGGAAGTTCCAGAAAGCATCCCAATTCCTAGAGAGACCTTCATATTCCATGTTCCACAGCAAACATTCTAAGCATGGATCTTCCCACATCTCCTTTCCTTTCCAAGTTCAGGCTCAAATTGTCTTATACCTTGACTACTTTCAGAACCTACGGACTGGGCATGCCTTATCTTTGTCTTTCCCCACTCATATTCATCCTGCAAAGGCATTCCAGAATATTCTTTTCAATGACTTATCATTTCTTCATTAAAAACCTCCTCTGCCTCTCCACTGCTTATGAAATAAAACCCACACTTTGGTTTTAGTAACTCTCCACCCAGATTCAACTTACATCTTCTTTCCATCCCACGCCAAGCCCAAAGCATAACAAGGCAAAGTTGCAAGAAGCTCTCACACTAATTCTGCACTTTTCCTGCTCCTTCTTCCTTCCTGTCTGAAAATGACTTTCTTGGTTCTCTTTAGATATTATACATTTTCATAAAAGTTTAATTTGAATTTTTACTGTCTTGATGAATCCCTTCCTACTACCACTTTTGCCAAATCACTCTCTCTCTCTCTCTCTCTCTCCTATGAACTTATAATGATAGGTCAGAAAATATCTCAAAGTACGTATCAGGAAGGGTTATAGAAGCTTGAATACCATTCCTAGACCACATGCTTCTAAAAAAGAAAACTATGAGAACTCAGAGTCCCATATAATTTCAGCCCTTGATATTTAGGAAGTATACAAGTACAGATATACCCTAAATCACACCTGGAGTAACGTTTCCCAAATACTCATTTTAACATGACTTACACTCACAGGAGTAATACAAAGGAAATGCAACCCAGAGAAACCCTCTGCATCTTTAGCTGAGGTTCAGAGCACAGGAAAAAACAGGAGGACATTTTTTTCTCCATTTCTCCTTTCTTACACCTTTGCTTTATCATCAGAAAAAACCCTTAATGGAAGCATCCAGATCCCTGGAAGAGAGATTTAGTGAACCAGCAAAATGCAGACAAATCAAGATGATGTGGATCCAAGAAAGGACTTTGATTTGGTGGTGAATCTTCACTGGTCATCTTTTTGCATCAGAATACAAGGTAGTACATCTTCTTGTGACATTCCCAATTAGGGCAATTCCTCCAGTTCTGCTGAGGACTCTGTCCCGGTCCTAGAGCTGATGCTGCTCCCAACACACACCTTAGGATCCACCTGGAAGAGCTCAGCCCTTCAATCTAATCCATGACTCATATGCAACACAACGGTCCACATGAAAGCTCTCAATACTGATTCAAGTTGTACATTAACCATCATGACCGAACATCAAGTCTGGGTGCTACTCCTCAAACAGGCTTCGAGAGATCAGCATCCTCATCACTTCGTTGCTGCCTGCAAGGGAAAGAAAGAATGAAAGATTTAGTTGCAGTAAAGTGCTTCGTAAAGCTATGCCCAGGGTGCTCCAAGCCTCATTCATGGTAGTACTGGATATAAACTACAATTGTTGATTTCACCCTGAGAGGGATGGGATTATCACAGACTTCTCTTCAAAGTACAGAATAATGTCAGGAAGTAAGGAATAAATTTACTCTTTAAAAACATCCCTCCAGGAGAGGGGAAGATGGCTTAGTAGGAAGATGCTGAGCTCACCATAGACACACTAAGGCCACAACTACGTACACCAAAACCCACTCTGAGAACCCAAACTCTAGCAGGACAGCTCTTCTATAGCTAAAGATATAAAGAAAAAGTCACATCGAGAAGGGTAGGAGGGACAGAGACTGTTGGGAACCAAACCACGACTCAGTGACCCATAAGCAGGAAGTTTCACAGGTGTGGAGGTCCCTCCTAAGGAGCAAGAGGTTCAAGTCCCACATCAGGTACCCCCTGCCCTGGAGATCGTCACTGGGAAGATGAGGCCTCATATTGTCTGGCTTTGGAAATCAGTGGACCTTAACTCCTGGAGAGCCAGGGAGCTACAGGAAACTGAGACACTACTTTTAACGGGCCCACACAGAGTGACAGTCATTCAGAGCCCACCACAGAGGCAGCAGTTTGAAAAATTCGTGCGTCATACATGAAGGAGGCCTAATGACTAATTTTCAGGTATGTGTCAGAGGGGAAGGGATCTGTAGGAACTTTCTCTGGTAATGGAAGTGTGAGCAAGTGCCATTTTTCTTGTATTCCTAAGCTTAGTCGGCCAGATGCTTTGGGAGCAAGACCTCCTCCACCTACCTGGCTAGCACTGCTTGCCCCACCCTGGCATTCTCCTGTAGACCTGCCTGGCTCAACACACTCAGCTCAGCAGATGTCCCTCCAAGCAGTTACTGCCCACCATAGCTGGCAGGCAACATCACTAGGGGCTGGTGCCTGCCCTCAACCAAAGCCCTTGCCACTCACTAGCACACCCACAAGACGCACAGGGGGGCCTGGCAGCTAGCCACCAGTGTGCCCACAGTAGTAACGGCCCAGACACAACAGCACAAGGGGAGGATCGTGCTACTGAGCCCCCAGAATGCCTTCCATCTAAGGCATTAGCTTCAGGACCAGAAGACACAATTGGCTTACCTAATACAGAAAAAACAAAAATGAGGAGACAAGAATATGCTCCAAATGAAAGAACAAGACACCTCAGAAAAAGACCTGAACAAACAGAGATAAGGAGTCTACTTGATAAAGTTTCAAAATAATGGTCATAAAGATGCTCAGGGGCCTTGAGAGAAGAGTAGATGAACTTAATGAAAACTTCAGGAAAGAGAAAACAGAAAAAAAAACAAAAAAGGTTGAAGACTAAAATGAAAAAATAAAGGGAATCAGCATAAGATTAGAGGATGCAGAATGGATCAGCAATCTGGAAGACAGGATAGTATAAAGCAAACCAGCTGAAGAGCAAAAAGAAAAAAGAATTTAAGGAACCTGTGGGACAACATCAAGGATACTAGCATTTGCACTACTGGGGTCCTACAAGGAGAAGGAGAAAGATGCAGAAAACTTATTTGAAAAATAATGGCTAAAAACTTCCCTACTCTTGGGAAGAAAAAAGACACAGTTTCTGGAAGCATAGAGAGCCCCAAACAAGTTAAACCAGGGGAGCCAGACCAAGACATAAAATATATATAACAATTAAGATGGTAAAAATAACATATAAAGAGAAATCTTAGGGCAGCCCGGTGGCTCAGCGGTTTAGCGCCGCCTTCGGCCCAGGGCATGATCCTGGAGACCCGGGATCGAGTCCCATGTTGGGCTCCCTGCGTGGAGCCTGCTTCTCCCTCTGCCTGTGTCTCTGCCTCTCTTTCCCTCTGTGTCTCTCATGAATAAATAAATAAAATCTTTAAAAAAAAGAGAGAGAAATCTTTTTTTTTTTAAAGATTTATTTATTATTTATTTATTTATTTATTTATTTATTTATTAATTATAGACAGAGAGAGAGAGGCAGAGACACAGGCAGAGGGAGAAGCAGGCTCCATGCCGGGAGCCCGATGCGGGACTCGATCCCAGGACCCCAGGACCGGCGCCCTGGGCCAAAGGCAGGCGCCAAACCGCTGAGCCACCCAGGGATCCCCAGAGAGAGAGAAATCTTTTTTTTTTTTTTTTTTTTTAAGAGAGAGAAATCTTAAAAGCAGCTAGAGAAAAGCAAATAGCTATGTACAAGGGAAAATACCCATTAGGCTATTAGCAGATTTTTCAGTAAAAACTTTGCAGCCAGAAGAAAGTGGCATGATATATTCAAAGTGCTGAAAGGGAAAAAAACAACAACCAAGAATAGTTTATTTGGCAAGCCTATCATTTAGAATGGAAGGAGAGATAAAGAGTTTTCCAGATACGGGTGCCTGGGAGGTTAAGTGTCCAACTCTTGATTTCAGCTCAGATCATGATCTCAAGGTCGTGGGATCGAGCCCCACACTGGGCTCTGTGCTTGGTACAGAGTCTGCGTCTCCCTCTCCCTCTGCTCCTTCCCCCTGCTCATGTGCTCTCTCTCTCTCTTTCTCTCTCAGTAAATAAAGAAATAAAATCCTAAAAAAAAAAAAAAGTTTCCCAAACAAAAGTTAATGGAGCTCATCATCACTAAACTGACCTTACAAGAAGTTTAAACGGACTTGTTTAAGTTGAAAAGAAAAGGCAACAACTAGAAATAAATTATGAAAGAAAAAAATTCACTGGTAAAAGCAACATGTAATATAGGTAGTAGATCAATCACTTATAAAGCTAGTGTGAAGGTTAAAAGAAAAAGTAGTAAAATCACTTATATCTAAAAAATTAGTCAAGGGGATCATAAAATATCAAATACATAAAACGGGGTGCTAAAAATGTACTGCTTTTATAATGTGTTTGAACTTAAGCAACCATCACTTAAAACAGACTGCTATATAATGGGATGTTGTACATGGACTTCATGGTGACCACAAACCAAAAACCTGTAAGAGACGCACAAAAAACAAAGAGAAAGGAATCGGAGTGTAACATTAAGGTAAGTCATTAGTCACAAGGGAAGACAGCAAGAAAAGAAGAAAGAAACTGAATGAAAACAACCAGACAACAATTAACAAAATGACACTCAATACATATCTATCAATATTACTATTACTTTAAATGTAAATGGACTAAATGCTTCAATCAAAAGACAAAGGGTGTCTGAGTGGATAAAAAAAAACAAGACCCATCTATATGCTGCCTACAAGAGACTTACTCCAGACCTAAAGACACATACAGAAAGTGAGGGGATGGAAAAAGATATTCTATGCAAAGGTAAAATTTTTACAAAGCTAGGGTAACAATATCGATATCAGGTAAAATAGACCTTATTTTATTTTGTTTTTTTTTATTTTTTTAAAGATTTTATTTATTTATGAGAGACACAGAAAGATAGGCAGAGACACAGGCAAAGGGAGGAGGAGCAGGCTCCATGCAGAGAGAAATCTGGGATCAGTCCCTGAGCCAAAGGCAGACGCTCAACCACTGAGCCACTCAGGTATCCCTAAAATAAGACTTTAAAAGAAAGACTATAACAAAACACAAAGAAGGTAATCACATAATGATAAAAGAACCAATCCAACCAGAGGATGTAACAATTATAAGTATCTGTACACCCGATGCAATTGCACCTAAATATTTAAAGTAAATACTAATAGACATAAAGACAGAAATTAACAGTAATACAATAGTGGAAGATTTTAACGCCCCAGTTACATTAATGGACAGATCATCCAGACAGAAACTCAGTACGCAAACAGTGGCTTTGCATGACGCGTTAGAACAGACAGGACTTCAGGACTTCAGATATATATGGAACATTCCATCCAAAAATGTCAGAATACACATTCTGTTCATGTGCACAAGGGAGTGCACATTCCCTAAGACCACATGCGAGGCCACAAAATGAGTCTCAACACATTTAAAAAGACTGAAATCATATTAAGCGTTTTTTAACTACAATGATATAAAACTTGAAATCAATTACTAGAAAAAAATGGTAGAAAAACGTGTGGAGACTAAACAACATGCTATTAAACAACAAATTCATCAAGAGAGAAATCAATATGAAATTAAAAAATACCAGGAGACAAATGAAAACAGAAAGACAATGTTCCAAAATCTTTGGGACACAGCAAAAGCTGTCTAATAGGCAAGATTATAGTGAAACAACCTTTCTTCAAGAAACAAGAAACATGGGGGCACCTGAGTGGTGCAGTCCGTAGAGTCACGGTTGTGAGTGCAAGCCCCACTTTGGGGTTGAGCCTACTTAAAAAAACAAAACAAAACAAGAAAAATTTCAAATATACAATCTAAGCATACATCTAAAAGCATTAGGAAATAAAAAGAACAAACTCAGAGTTAGTAGAAGGAAAGAAATAATAAAGGTCCAGAGTGAAATAAATGAAACAGAAACTAAAAAAAGGGATCCCTGGGTGGCGCAGCGGTTCGGCGCCTGCCTTTGGCCCAGGGCGCGATCCTGGAGACCCAGGATTGAATCCCGCGTCGGGCTCCCAGTGCATGGAGCCTGCTTCTCCCTCTGCCTGTGTCTCTGCCTCTCTCTCTCTCTCTCTCTGTGTGTGACTATCATAAATAAATAAAAATTAAAAAAAAAAACTAAAAAAACAATATAAAAGATCAGTGAAACTCAGAGCCTCCTCTTCTTCTTCTTTTTTTTTTTTTTAAAGATTGTATTTATTTATTCATGAGAGACACAGGCAGAGGGAGAAGCAGGCTCCACACAGGGAGCCCAATGTGGGACTCGATCCTGAGACCCCGGGGTCACGCCCTGGGCTGAAGGCGGCACTAAACCGCTGAGCCACCAGGGCTGCCCTCAGAACCTCTTCTTTGGAAAGATATACAACATTGATAAATCTTTAGCCAGACTTATTAAGAAAAGAAAAAAAAAGAAAAAGAATTCAAATGAATAAAATCAGAAATGAAAGATAAGTTACAACCCCAGAAACGTAAGGATCGTAAGAGGCTATCATGAAAAATGATGCGTCAACAAATTGGACAACTTAGGAGAAAGAAGCAGATAAATCCCTAGAAACATATAATTTTCCAAGACTGAGTCAGAAAGAAATAGAAAATCTGAACAGATTGATTACTAGTAACAAAATTGAACTGGCAATCAAAAACCTCCCAACAAAGAAAAATCCAGGACTGGACAGCCACACAGCAGGATTCTACCAAACATGTAAAGAAGAGTTAATGCCCTTCCTACTCTATTTCAACTGTTGAATTATTGTGTTGCCCACCTGAAACTAACATCATATAACAATAATACTTCACATAAAAAAACAAAACAAACAAACAAAAAAAGTACCTACAAAAGCCCCACAGGGGATATTTTGGACTTCCCTATAACAGGAATCCAAAATATTAATTCTGAATGTGGAAACATGAGTGATTTTCTTTTACCTTCCCTATATTTTATAAGCTTTCAACAATAAATATACCAATTTCTTCGGTAATCAGGAAAGTGGATTTTAAAAGAACAAACAAAAACATTTCCCTGAAAGGAGGGGTCAACTTCTTGCTTCATTTATAATTTATAGTGGCTTTTAATGCAAAGAGAAATATGAATACCCACGAGGAATGAGTAATCACACATCTCAAATAAAATCAAATCTAAGATTGCAGGTTTATCCAATAACAAAGTCCACAATGAAATAAAGTGATAAAGACCAGGGCCCCAAATTTTCTGTAAGTGGATAATGGCATGGCCTCAAATAAATGTAGCTGGCTTTTCCCACTTCGTCTTACAAGGTTACAAGGTGAAGCCAGAATAAAGGAGAAGCCTCATGTTGTCAGACAAGCAGGGAAGTACCTCCTAAACCTGTCATCCATAAATGCCGGGTAAGGAGGTAACTGCAGGAGCAATTGGACGAACCTGTGCACCAGTGACTGAGCTCATCGACCTATTTCAGGGACGAGGTCTGCAGAAGAGAGCAGACTCTAACTTTTAGGATTTGCACATGACATCAGAGCAGTGGGTCTGAGTGGGGTTCCCAGACACGCAGCGGCAGCCTCACCTGAAAACCTGTTAGAGATGCAAAATTCTGAGGCCTCCCCAAGACCCAGGGAGTTAGGACCTCTGGGTGTGAAGCCCAGCAATCCACTTTCACAAGCCCTCCGGGGCATTCTGGCATCTCCTCAGCTTCAAGAACACTGTGAAAATGCCCACAGGCCTCTCCTGTGCCTGCGTGGGAGCCGCCCCACATTCCGGCACTGAAAGGCACTTCGGCAAGACTTTGCCCCACCTGGCTCTCCTACAAGGTAACCACAGCTGGCTGCCAACACCGACACAGGAGTATGTGATTTCAAGACTTCTGCATGTGTGGGGAGTGGAAGAGGCCATGTTCTGAGCTGGATCCCAGCAGCTTACACCTTTTCCAGCCCAATCCATTCTGTTATTGCCAAGAAAATGCCCATATGATTTCGTTTACTGAAAAATCCATTAGCAATACTGACAGAAATGTCATCAATTTATAGAGGCTGCTTGTGATCAAATTAGCTCACACTTGCCCTGTTAATTATGGGACAGAGCTTTTCGGATCCCTGAGGACCAAGGACTTGGTAAGGGTTACTGCTGTAGTTTTCAAAATGCTTTCTCGTACATTATCTGAGTTTAAGTGTTCTCTAAAATCTGCAAAGAGAAAGAGCAGAAACGGAGTGATCTGACGGCTTACCCACGGTGACAATGCAGAGCCTCCTGACTCCCAGGCGAGTGCTCTGTATGGCATCCACAGACACTTCCTGAGCAGGGGCAGGAGAAAGAGGGAGGAGGAAGGCAAGAGACAGGGCCTGATGGAACCCTGAGAACCAGTCAGCACGGGGACAGACAGGCTGGGGAAAGTGCTGATCCGCTAACCATTCTGGAGAACAGCTCTGGCAATTTTTACCTTCTAGTATTTGATGGACTCTGGAGTCCCGCACATACTGCTGAACAGCATAGTCCTTCAGGTAGCCATAGCCTCCATGCATCTGTAAAGCCTGGTTGCAGATCTTCAGGGAGACAGGGATTAGACATCTTTGATTGAGGAAGATTGTGGAAACATGGCTTCTCTTCCTACCCCAGCCCCCAATCTGGCACCTGCTATAATCTAACAGGAGGAAGAACAACCTACAGATGACCAGCCCAAAGGAGGGGTCTGTATTCTGCGTGGTTAGATAACAAGGGAACTTTACCTACCAAACTTGTGGGTTCCCACCAGGCAGGCAACTCAGAGAGCTCTGCCCGTCTATTACCTGCAGGGGAGAGGCCTCCCTCAAGCACTCTGGCTGCGATTCTGTGACGCTATGATGCCAACTAGCAGCAATGCAGCCTCATGTGGAAATAGTTTTGCCCCTGATATCGTAAACACAGTGTAGTGCTACATTTGAGCAAGAGGCATTGGGCTGCTCTGAACCTTCTTCCAAAGGTAGTGTCTCATCTAGAACACAGCCAAATGGCAGTGACACAGTGGAGTGTGTAAAGGCATGGAGCAGGTCCCAAGCAGGCGTCTCATGAGTGCATGGTATCCTTAAGCCCCAAGGCAATGTCTGCAGCATCCCAGGAGTAGACTAACGGCTCTCAACATCCCTGGACTAGCAGCTGCTCCTTGTCTACCCAAGACAGCCAGAGGGCATCATCACGCACAGCAAAGCATTCATCTGTAGCGAAGAGCTTGGCCATGGAGCACAGGGCCACTGCATCTTCTCGCTCCTCCTGCAGGGCCACTGCTGCATTGCGGATTATCAGCCGGGAGGCCACCAGCCTTGTTGCCATATCAGCCAGTTTGAATTGCAGGTACTGCAGCAACAGGGGAGGAGAGAACCGGACAAGACAGACAGGCTTAGACCAGCACCTGATCTGGGGCCCTCTATAAGACATCTCTCACGAGGTACCTTTTCTAAGTGACCCCAAGCTTCAAAGTCTCTGCCTCTTCTACAGAGAAAATGTACTGCCTTGTGAGCTCTAAGCACACTTCCCTTGCCCTGCACTTCGATATCACCTCCTGAAAACGATTACTGATAAAATTAGAACACAAGTTCTAAGGTGGGGGCAGAAGTCCCGTGAGAACCCACAGCCTCACCCTCCTAGAGAATGTGGGCCACAGAGCAGGTCTCATGCAGGGGCATCTGGGAAATGACCTGGTTATTGGCCAGAGGCTCTCCAAACTGCTTCCGAACACTGAGGTAGTCTCGCGTGAGGACGACTGAAGCATGAGCAGCTCCTAACGAGCAGGAAGCTGGAAAGGAAGAGCGCCAACATTTCAACAGAGCCAGGCAGTGCTGCTAGCGCCCGCCAGCTACCTTCCTGCCTCATCCTGTTGTGTTCTCACCAACATTGATCCTTCCTCCATTCAGTCCTTTCATGGCAATGATGAAGCCCTGTCCCTCGTTTCCAATTCTGTTGGCCACAGGCACTGCACAGTCTTCAAAGATCACCGCGCGGGTTGGCTGTGAGTTCCACCCCACCTGGCAAAAATCAGGGACTGTATGGCTGCCCAAACAGCGCGGCATTCAGGGCAGTGACTCTCCACTTCAGCCTGCAAGCCCCTGCCTGCCTTTCCAATTCCATCCCACACCATTCTCTTCTTTGCTCACTAACCTTAGGGCCATACTGAATGTTTCTTTGGCTTTCCAAACAGGCGATCCACTGTTGTCTCTGCCCAGAATTGGTCTTATGGTTGTTTCTTCTAATACTCTGGATCTCATCTCAAAAGTCATGACCTCTGAGGGTCCAGCCCTATTACAGAAGCTTTCAAGCTCCCTCAGCCAGTGTCCTATCAACCTGTTTTATGTCTCTCGTAGCACAGAAAACTACCAGAAGGTACCTTGCTTATTCACAGGTCTGTTCCCTGTCCCTGCTTGCTGAAAGGTGAATTCCAGGAGGACAGAGCTTGCCTTTGTTCACTGCTCTTCCCCTACTGTTTACAAATGCTTGGCACATATTGGGCACTCATCACCCGCAGAATGAATACAGAGATATCCTTCCAAATTACCCTCACATTAAAAAATATGTAACGCAAAACTAATAATTAAATAAATCGAAAAAGGAAGAAGATGTATACACTTAAAAGGGAGAGAAAACCCAAGAACGAAAGGAAGAAAAGATACACTGTTTCTGCAACTTATTTGCAGGTTTTCTGTAGGCGTGAAACTTGACAGCCTCGGCATTCTGTCGCAGATACCACAAATACTGAGGTGGACACCACCCCCGCGTGTTGAACTAATCGTCACTGTCTTTACAAGCACAAACAAACTGAATCGGTAAAACTCGATCCTGTAAAATTCTATGTCAGGCTGTGTAGGTCAGCCCACATTGCAGGACCCAATACAGACATTCCTCGCAGCTGTGTATCTTATATATCCCATATACAAGTTACATACCATCTACACAGCTTGCACACCTTATACAGGTAAGACTGCGTGTGTCTTACCATTCCAGATAAGCTTAGGAGCGACTTTTGTATCCTCCTCCACCCCAGGAGCCAGCATCAGGCTTTGCACATGGTAGCAATTCAGTAAAAACTTACTATACTAAAAAAGAGAAGGGGCACTAAAGCCTCTAACTCTTTGGCAGTTCATAAAGTATCAGGAAAGCTCGTGAGGGAAATAAATAAACTCTCTAGGAGCGATGAACAGAGAAGCATATTTAGGGCTCGTTTTATTACCGACCTCTCCCCCGATCCTAGCTCTAACAGTACCTATTGGAGGTGGAGGGTGCTTCCGGGCCCTGGCCTAACACATCCGAAGGGGTCTCACCACACCGCCAGCTACAGCTATGCGATCCCAGTTCTACGACTCACCATCTGGCTACAGGATTTCTTAATCCTAAGAATGTCTTTTCAAAGCCCCTACAGAAATACTCTCCCTCTTACATTACTGAAACCCAAGATCATCTCCAGGGAGTTCTATCTTATTTTTATTTAAAGAAAGAAAAGTGGCCTATACACTTTCCCTTCTTGAAATTTCTAGTCACCCCCGGATCTGTAAGTATTTCCTCCTGGGATAAAAGAGTGTGCCAAAATAAGAAGCTGGATAAGAAACAGGTCAGCAGTGGAGTTGGGACAGATGTCAGAGAAATCCCTCGTGCTAAAACGACAGGCAGTTTATAAAACCTACTGGTGAACTCTGACATTTTTCCCAGTGGTGAGTTATTCCTTCAGCCACACCCTATTCTATTCCATACACTCCTGTCGAAATCCTAATAGAAACAACTGCCCCCAAGACAAGTTAGCAAGTACGTAACCTATTCCCCAAAACAGAACAGAGATTGGTCTGGCAGGTGGCAGACTCTTGAATGGTTTTAACTTGAACTGTTTCGTGTCCAACAGTCACTCACCTTTTTTTCCTTCTTGCCGAAGCTGAGGCCAGGGGTCCCCTTCTCTACAACTACACAGGAGATGCCTTTTGGGCCTGGTCCTCCTGTTCGGCACATGACCACATAGATGTCTGATTCACCCCCACCACTGATGAAGGCCTGGGGGTTGGAGAGAGGTGCACCGGGATCAGGACACACACCCTGGAGCCTAACACCTGGGAAAACTACCAGAGTCCCCCCGACGGTAGGACATGAAGAGGCATGCTGGCACGGAGAAATGAAGGAGGGGAGAAAGAACCTGTGCTACCTGGGGAATCAGGGATCTGGCTGATGAGACTAAATGAGCAAGATTATCTGGACTCAGAGCAGAAGACAAAGTGAAGGTAAATAAAGGGAAATAGGTCTGAGGTTCTCTACCCAACGTGTAAAACTCCTAGGAAATATTAATTTGCAGATAGCAAGGATCCCGGCAATGTCTGCAGGAAGATGGGAACAATCTCCAGATGGTTCTGTAGGGTGGGCATGCTGGTACCTTGGAGCCATTGAGGATGTAATGATCTCCTTGTCGTTTTGCTGAGGTCAAAAGGGAGGCAGCATCACTGCCACTTCCTAAGGCAGAGAGGGTGGGACAGAAAGTCAGTGAAGATACAGGAGTCCCAGCACGGTTCCACTTCCAAGGAAATCACTTACAACCAAAAGCTCAGCATTTCATACTTTAAAACGCAGACTGGGGGATCCCTGGGTGGCTCAGCGGTTTGGCGCCTGCCTTTGGCCCAGGACGCGATCTTGGAGTCCCGGGATCAAGTCCCGCATCAGGCTCCCGGCATGGAGCCTGCTTCTCCCTCTGCCTGTGGGTCTCTGCCTCTGCCTCTGTCTCTCTCTCTCTGTGCCTATCATAAATAAATAAATCTTAAAAAAAAAAAAAAAAAAAAAAAAAGCAGACTACCAGAGGAACTCGGTGTTTGGTGAAAACTGTGGACAGCAATTGGACCACTGTCCATCTCCCAGGCCAGAGACTGCCCTCGAACCCTCGTATGCTAGCTGACTACAGGCCATGGTTGTTACTGCACAACCAGACTTCGTGGTAAACAAGGGTTCTATGTGTCAGGGGGACCAGATAGTGCGCGGTGATTTCACCTGAGCAGCATCCCCTGCTAGGTCTCACTGGCAGGGTGGCAAACGCACCTGGTTCAGTGAGGCAGTAGGAGGCAAACTTCTCCATGGTACAGAGCGGTGGGCAAAACCTGTGCCTCTGTTCCTCATTTCCGAAGGTATCTATCATCCAGACACACATGCTGACAGGTACACCGAGAAGAAAAGACAATGACAGAGTTAATATGGAGAAAAGGACATCTGATGGGGACGGGAAACACCAGCAGCGAAGCAGGAGAGAGAGTGGGAAGAGAGGAGTCACCACGGAGAAGATTCGACTTTAAAGGAAAGGCCTCAGTTACATCATATTCCCGGAACAGTACTACCCAGGACCAGGGTGTTTCTCACTTGGATGTTCACTCTACTTCTAGGTAAGATGAGTTCCCTAAAAATCAAAGACTTATATGTACTTTGACAAATTTCTGGAGGCTTCATCTGTGGGTTGAGGAAGATGGGAACAGGACCATGACTACTCTCCTAGAGAAGTCTGTTTGCTTCTAGCTCAATCTAGGATTTGGGAGAAGGTGGGCACACCTCATTTGCTATGCAACATATGATGGCAGATTCAAGTCCAAGAGGCAGCAGCAAACTAGAGTGAACTTTTTTCTTTTTTTGAGAGAGAGAGAGGGAGAGAGAGCACAAGCAAGTGCATGTGCGGGTGAGCGAGGTAGGGAGCAGAGGGACCCAAACAGGGTCCATGTCCAGTGTGGAGCCCAATGCAGGGCTCAATCCCATAACCCTGAGATCATGACCTGACCTAAAATCAAGAGCTGGGTGCTTAACCAACTGAGCCAAGCCACCCAGGCATCCCTCCCCCTCATTTTTTGAGATAGAGGCTCCTCAATGGCAATCAACTTGAAAAGATGAACTTTTCCCTATTTATCTGAAATTTCCCAGTTAACCTGTACAAGTACTTCACTGTGCTTACCAAGCTTTGGCACTCACTTGTGGATGCTAATATAGGCCGTGGTGCTGGTGCAGCCTGTCGCCAAGGCCTCAAAGATAACAGACGTATCAAGCCGTGACAGGCCAGACCCACCTACATCTGTTCGTACATAGACTCCCCCGAAGCCTAGCTGAGCAGCTTTCCGCATTGCGTCCACTGGGAACAACTCCTACGTACAAAAGACAACACGGACGTTAGTGATTCACAGATGGACCTAGCTTTGAAGGGCACAACGAGGGATTAAGATGTTTGCATTTGGGAGAGTGTATATTCTCTTAACTTAATGGGCTATTTGTTATCTACAGTAGCAGTTAGAACGCTGTCTATAAGCACTGGTTTTTCTACCATTAAAGTTTCTTTTTATTATCAAGAGAACTGCCTTGGTTTTAGGAGTGTCTACATCTTTGTATGATTTAAAAGGAAAGACAAACTCAAAACTAGTCTCTACGAGATGAGGAAAGGAATCACAGCACTACTAGAACTCTCATTTGCAGTAAGAGAGTTGCACAAGGAGAATAAATACCAAACAATTAGGACTACATGGGAGATGAAGACAAAGGGTCACGAAGGGAGGCATTTGTTGGAACATCTAGTCACAAGGAAAACGCCCACCTTCTGGTCCCACTCTGCCATATTTGGAGCCATCTCCCGGGCAGCAAAGTCAAAGGCCACTTTCTGAAATTCTTTCTGGTCTTCATTCAGTCCCACGGAAGCTGTGGGTAAAATTGCACATATTCAGTTCCAGGACAGGGGTCAGGGAAGACTAGTGCCAAGATCAAGAGACATGAAATTAAGACAGGGAACATGCCGTAGCATTTCTCTTACATGGTACAGTCTTTACCATCTATAGAATGGCTTTGCCTACCATTAATGAGTTCTCCTTTTCCCTTCCTCCTTTCCTCCCTAGTGGATTGGCTGACTTCATTTACCTACTAATTGCTTATTCTTTCAGTATTCTTCTGTATCTCTTCCTCCTCATAAATCCACATTAAAGAAATAGTGAATACACACTGACCCTCAAATCATGGTAAACATTTTTTCCTTTAGGATGTCCTACATTCTGTGTATTGGTATCCTGGGAAAATCTGTCCTATGAATCTCCATAGCTGTTTCAATACATTCATTTTAAAAGATTAATTGAAAAAGGAACATATGTATACTTTGTTCTACCTTTCAAATTAAGAAAATCCTCTAATAAGGCTGTGCCTTTGGCAAATTTCAAACATTCACCAATAACCCTGATGGTAGAAAAAGGCCTTCCAGTGTTGAAAACATGGTTAAGGCCTTATTCTATGTTTTTACCCGACGGACTCCAAAATCTCAGGACATTTTTTTTTTTTTTTCAGGACGTTTTCTATCATAAACTATATCAGTGATGTGACTTTGGGTAATTCCCTCGCTTTTGGGGTTTAAGATACTTAAAAGCTAAGGAAGATGAATTGACTGACATCAACAGGTAGGTAGTGCAGCCTCACTAGAAGTTTCTCTAGAACATTAAACATCTAATAAAAGACTACCCCATAGTAGTACTTAGAGGTTTAACCTAAACAGCCCTAGTAAAGCTCCCGGGAAAACAATCACCTTTTGGGGATAGTGTAGCCAACTTACAAAAGATGGGACCACAAATCCTGGGAGCTGACGCATCCCAGGTTCAGTAACCTACACAGGGTGCGCCAGACTTACGTTGTTCACATTTATGTCTCTTTTGTTGTCTTTTATTACTGTCATTTTGAAAGGACCACCTGCCTCAAGTGTGTTAACAGAAAATGAGTGTATGCCTATACTTTTCCAAGAGAAGCCCTGAGGTAGAGTGGTGCCTGTAAAATATGAGGCAGAAAGAAGTGCAGGGCTCTGTATTACCTTCTCAGGTTTCATCCTTTAGTGCTAACTATGTGGTCATGATGGGGTGATGCTAAAGTGCATTAATATAAGGCTATGGAGACACTTGGCAATAACTTATTTCAGTGCCTAACAGTGATGCAGTCCTGCCAACAGAGAAGAGGAGCTGATGGTGGAGTTTCTCCAAGGCGGGCATGGGCAGCAAGCAGGAGCCACGAGAAAGCAGTCGGTCTGTATCGGGCAAACTCAGAAAGGAAGACTTGTGAGGATTACAGGTAGGCAACTCTGAGAAGCCCAGAGAGGAAACTTAACGTTGGTGGTTACTCACAGTAACACAGGTTAGGGACAAACAATCCGCAGTTCCTGGCTGACAGTCAGCTCATGTATTTGCAAAGTCTTGCAGAAATAAAATACGAATAAAAATTCTCCTAAAACTCATGTTTTGCTTATTAAGATATGCAACGAAACAAAAATGTATCTGTTAACCACTCTCGTTAACCTGATACCTTAATATGTAGAATGACGCATTGAAAGAGCAGTTTCCTTTCATTTTACTAACGAAGAGGTACTTTCTCTGAAAGGTGAAAAAGTACCTCCTTGGCTGAAGCTACACAACCAGCTGCTAAAAATACCCCAGGGGATCCCTGGGTGGCTCAGTGGGTTGGTCCCTGCCTTCAGCCCAGGGTGTGATCCTGGGGTCCCGGGATCGAGTCCTGTGTCGGGCTCCCTGCCCAGAGCCTGCTTCTCCCTCTGCCTGGGTCTCTGCCTCTCTCTGTGTGTCATGAATAAATACATAAAATCTTTAAAAGAAAAAAATACCCCTGCATATTTAACCTATTTGTCATCTAATGTTATTAACCTATCAAATATTTAATCTATTTGTTGCCAGAACAGCTACTTATCTGCCCTGGGATCGGCAAGGGTAACTGTTTACGACTCTACTTGCTAGAACAGGGTGGCACCTTGAGAAGGAGCTTTAGGACGGCGAGAGGGAAACGGTATTGTAGACTAGTGTACGTCTCAGAGCTGGGTGTCGACCTAAGGGATTCATACCTATCCTGTTGTGAAGAAAAGTGACATATAGTAAAAAGCTGTTCTTTTCCTTTTTTTCCCCCAGAAGGAGAAAAACCGAGGCTGGGCATCCCTCGCCGGCCTCGTAGGCCCGCACCCCTGTTACTCGCATCACAGCATGGCCTGGTGCCTGAGGACGCTCCGTCTGTTAACTCTGGGTAGTTGCCCCCATTTTCAATAACAACTGCGTTTCAACGGGAGTTTCAAGATCACAGGTGTTTCATGACCCTGAGTCGTAAATCCTACAATTTACCGCCGCGGCCTGTGTCACCTGAGGAAGCAGCCCGAGCCCTCATCGCCCCCGCCCTCGGCGTCCCCGCCACCCAGCAGGAGGCCAGAGCCCCCGCGGCCCCGCAGACCCGCAGGGAGGGGACGAGTCCGCCTCGGGGCTGCCGGACTCGGGGCTGCGAGGTCGGGAGGCTCGTCCGCGAACGTCGGCTCAGGGAAGGCCCGGGCTTGCCTGGGGCGGAGCAGGGCTGTCCCCGCGGCGCCAGGCTTCCCGCCCACCACGGGGGGGGGGGGGAGGAGGGGGAGGGGAGGGGGGGGCAGGAGGGCGGGAGGGGAGGGGAGGGGGAAGGGGAGGGGAAAAGGGGAGGAGAGGCCCCGGGAAGGAGCAGGGCTGTCCCCCCGCCAGGCTTCCCGCCCACCACGGGGGCAGGGGAGGGAGGGGAGGGGGAAGGGAAGGGGAGGGGGAAGGGAGGGAGAGGCCCCGGGGCGGAGCAGCTGTCCCCGCGCCAGGCTTCCCGCCCACCACAGGGGGAGGAGGCAGGGGGGAGGGAGCAGGGGGGAGGGAGGGGAGGGGGAAAGGGGGGAGAGGCCCCGGGATGGAGCAGGGCTGTCCCCGCGCCAGGCTTCCCGCCCACCACGGGGGAAGGAGAGGGAGGAGGAGGGGGCAGGGGGGAGGGAGGGAGGGGAGGGGGAAGGGGAGGGGAGGGGGAAAGGGGGGGAGAGGCCCCGGGGCGGAGCAGCTGTCCCCGCGCCAGGCTTCCCGCCTACCACGGGGGCAGGAGAGGGAGGGGGCAGGGGGGAGGGGAGAGGGAGGGGAGGGGGCAGGGGGGGAGAGGCCCCGGGGCGGAGCAGCTGTCCCCGCGCCAGGCTTCCCGCCTACCACGGGGGCAGGAGAGGGAGGGGGCAGGGGGGAGGGAAGGGGAGGGGGGAGGGGAGAGGGAGGGGAGGGGGCAGGGGGGGAGAGGCCCCGGGGCGGAGCAGCTGTCCCCGCGCCAGGCTTCCCGCCTACCACGGGGGCAGGAGAGGGAGGGGGCAGGGGGAGGGAAGGGGAGGGGGGAGGGAGGGGAGGGGGAGGGGGGAGGGAGGGGAGGGGGAAGGGGGGGAGAGGCCCCGGGGCGGAGCAGCTGTCCCCGCGCCAGGCTTCCCGCCCACCACGGGGGGAGGAGAGGGAGGGGGCAGGGGGGAGGGAGGGAGAGGCCCCGGGGCGGAGCAGCTGTCCCCGCGCCAGGCTTCCCGCCCACCACGGGGGGAGGAGAGGGAGGGGGCAGGGGGGAGGGAGGGAGGGGAGGGGGGAGGGGGGGAGAGGCCCCGGGGCGGAGCAGCTGTCCCCGCGCCAGGCTTCCCGCCCACCACGGGGGGAGGGGGGGCGGCAGGGGCGGCCCGCGCGGCGGGAGGCCCCGGGCGGAGCAGGGCCCCGGGGTGCGGCGCTGTCCGGGCGCTCCCGCCGCGGCACCCCTCCCCCGCCCGGCCCGGCCCGGCCCGGCCCGCTGCCCGGCGCGGCGAGCCTTACGGTCGATGCAGGAGGCCCAGCCCCGGCGGCCGCCCCGCGCCCGGGCCCGCGCCGCGCCGTGGAGCCAGCCTCCCAGCCGCCGGCAGCCGCTCCGCAACATCGTCCCGCTCGCGCTGCGGCCGGGCGGCGCGGCGACCTCGGGCGTGCGCGGGGCGGCCCCGGGGCAGCCTGGGCGCTGTAGTGCGTCCGCGGGCCTGTGCGCCCGGCCCCTTGGGCCCGCGAGCGCCGCGGACTACAACTCCCAGGGAGCGCCGCGGCGTCGGCGCCGGGAGCCGGGAGCCGGGAGCCGGGCAGGGCCGCGCGGCGGGGCGGCGGGATCGCGGAGGGCCGGCGCGGCGCGGCGCGGTCGGGAAGGTCTGGGGGCGGACGCGGCGCTGGCGGCGGCTGCACGGGGGCTGCACGGGGCCTGCACGGCGGGCGGGGCCGGCCCCGGCAGGGCTGCGGCCGCGCGTCTCCCGCTCTGCGCGGTTCTGGGGCCGACAGCACAGTTGCCCGCGCTCCTCTCGGCTGAGTTCAGACCCGGCTCCTAGACAGCCCCCGCAAGGAAACCATGCCGAACCCCCGGAAGAGGCGCGCTGGGACTGCCGGGGCTGCCGGGCCAGGTGAGCGGCACTGGGGGGGCGGCTGGGGGCTACTGGGACCGCTGGGCCGGGTGAGCGGCACCTGGGGGCTGCTGGGGCTGCTGGGCCAGGTGAGTGGTACTTGGGGGCTGCTGGGGCTGCCGGGCCAGGTGAGTTTCATTTGGGGGCTGCTGGACCAGGTGAGTGCTACTTAGGGGCTGCTGGGCCAGGTGACAGGCACCTAGGGGCTTCTGGGCCAGGTGACTGGCACTTGGGAACTGCTGAGCCAGGTGAGCAACATCTGGGGGCCGCCGAGCCAGGTGAGCGGCTCCTTGGGGCTGCTGGGGCTGCAAAAAGGCAGCCGGGTAAAGGTTTCTCTGGGATCTGTTCAGTGCTGCTCACTGCCAGGGCCCCCCGGGTGGCTCAGGGGGTGGAACTACTCAGTAGCGTGGGACTACTGTTTTGGGCTCCCTCAGTAGCGTGGGACTACTGTTTTGGGCTCAGGTCATGATCTTAGGTTGGGGTCAGGCCCCTTTTATCCCCACGCTCCGTCGGGCCTGCTGCTGCCCTCTCTCTTCCTCTGCCCATATTGAGGCTCTCAAGCTCTCACACTTTCTCTCTCAAATCAATCTTTAAAAGCAAGAATTACTGTTCTCTTTCAACTCCCTGCCTAGGAGGAGAGTCCTTTTTGGACTGTTTTCTGTTAATGTTATCCCTACAGTCCCTCCATGGTCTCCTTTCCTCTTCCCTGCTGTGCTTGTACCCAGAGCCTCTTCTGTGTGTTCACTGCAGCAGTAGTTTGGTGTAGATAGAGTGGCTCATACAAAGGTCAAGAATATCCAGTTCTCTCATGGAGAATGCAGACAGATGCCAGTGATAGGGTCTAGGAAACCTTGGCTAAGGGTAGGAGAGCAGGGAGGAATCACAGGGAACACCTTGAGAGGGAAGTGGAGCTGGAGTCCAGCCTTAGAGATGGGAAAGCTTTCCACAGGCAAAACGCGGTGCCATTTTTATATTGACAAGGATGAGCGGCAGATGAAGAGCAGGAGCAAAGCAATTGAAGGTAGAGAAAGTGCTTTTGGAACGGCAGAGATTCTAGATTAACTACAACACATTGTGTAATTTAGCAACACAGTGGTGTTCGCAGTGTGCTTCACTCCAAAGGGACCACCTGAAAACTAGGGCAGGGAGGGTCTAAGTACTAGGAATCCATAAATGATACTTAATGAGAGCTGATGGATGAGCTGGGACTTAAGTCAGAGGTGGTGTGTGTGGATTCAGATAGACCAGGGGACAGCTCCTGATCATACCATTTACTGAAATGTGTAATCCGGGGCATTCAGCAGATGAGCATCTCACACATTAAGTAGATTAACTGACTTACTGTTAGGGTAACAAATAGAGCTTATATAGTAAGAATTTAACAACCATTAGCTATTGGGTGCCTACTATGTTCCAGGCACATTTTCTCTAATTCTCTGTGGGAAAAAAAAAAAAGTTCTCTTCGCCATATGGACTTCTACAAAGTCCAGAATGAGCTGTTTTACACAACCTTTCTTGGCACCTTTCAAGGAGCAGGAGGCAGGCCACAGAGCACAGTTAGCAAGTAAAAAAGAACGCTGAGATAGTGATGATAGTAATAGCTAATATTTACTGAACTAATACTGTAATGCCAGCCATTATGTAAGCCCATCGTTTGCACTATCATATTTAATGTTCAAAACAAGTTGTGGAGGAGGTACTCAGCTTCCTTGTTAGGGAGAAATAGCCTTTGCAAAAGTACAGAAGAGAGTGAGGGAAAGAAATTTACTTACTAGAAGCCAGGGACTCTGTTGGGACTGTCAGCCTTCACCCACAACCATGTACAGTATTCTTGTCCCACTGAATGGATAACCCAGGAGATAGCTTGTAAAGTGGCCATTCCTGTCCCATTTTTATAGATAAACTGAAGTTCACCAATTCAGCTGCTACTGCCAGTAATTGGATCCAGGTCTGACTCCAAAGCACGTGCTTTCCCACAACGGAGCCTAACTCCTCCGCAGGCATGACCAGTTTCTTCTTGCTTCTGTTGCAGACAGTAAGAGGCCAGCAGGAAAACATACGAAGACTAGGAAACCCACGGGGACATCCACTAGAGTGGGTGACTCCAGCCCTGAGAAGACTTCAGCCTCTAAAAACTGTGGGAACAATCAAAGCAGTTACTGGCTGATGAAGTCTGAGCCACAAAGCCGAATAGAGAAAGGTGTAGATGTGAAGGTGAGACCAGGTACCTTTCTAATCCCTTCAAGCTGTGTTTTTTTTTTTTTTTTTTTTTTTTTTTTTTTAAGATCAGAAGGGAATGTGGGATACCACAGGGTTCCATGGTCAGCTTCTCTGAAGTGTAGGCTTGGGGAAAAGATAGGAATAAAATCAGCAGGATTTATTACCAGCAACTATGTGTTTTGTGAATCCTCTATCTTGGGCAGGAGGTGGCAAACTTTTTCTGTAAAAGGCTGGATAATATTTTAGGTTTTTGTGTCTTAACGATGGCTATTTCAGCTCTGCCGTTGTTGCAGGGAAGTGGCTATGGACAACACGTAAACAGATGGTGTGGCTGTGCTCCAATAAAATTTCTAACTAAATCAGGCATGGGCAGATTTGGCCACAAAGCTCTAGTTTGCTAACCCGACCTGGGCAAAATTTCAATTTTCGGTTGCCTTACTCTTGGCCACCTAACTTGCTCCTACGTATCTCTCTGCCAAGTTAGTATGTATTCAGTGAATTAAGAAAAGCCAATTTTAATAACAGCCTAAAGAAAATTGAAATATTATAGGAGAAATATATAATACTTTAATGAGTGAGATACAAATAACCAACAGATTATTGTATCATCTGGATTATCTATTCAATGAGTCCTTTTAATTACCAAAGATAACACGGTAACAAAAGCTTACTCTACATTTGCCCAATAGAGGCAGCTCTGTGGAACTACTTCCCAGTAAACTACATACCTCAGTACAGCAAGTAGGGGAAGAAACTGTCTACTTTCCATATAATACCAACTGGCCCCAAGACTGTGTAATGCATGAATTCATTTCCTGTTGCCTAGTTCAGCATTGAGGATCTTAAGGCAGAGCCCAAGCAGACAGCATGCTGGGATGGTGTTCGCAACTACCAGGTAAGAGGGTAAGAGCAGGGCCTACGACCCAGGGTCAGATCAGTGCCTGTCTCCTTCCTGGGACTCATTCAGTAGCAAAATCTCTTGGCCAACATGGTTTTTTTCCCGGATCCCACAACTTGAACGTGTGTTCAAAAGTACCTTAATTCCTCTGCATATAATTTACAAGTAGCCTGTGTTCTGGCCAGCGTCTGGATACAAGTCCAGGTGTCTCGGCAAAGGCAAGTATTGAATTGGGGAGAAGCTGCAAAAAAAGAGAATCTCATCTAATAAAAGCAGACTTGACTTCTGTTCACTAGTGTTTTCCAGAGGGTGAGGAGGACATTTGTTTTTTCTCCTGGGACAGGCCCGGAACTTCCTTCGAGCCATGAAGCTGGAGCAAAAAGCCTTCTTCTACCATAGCAACTGCAAGGAGCCAGGCATCGCAGGACTAGTGAAGGTCAGTCGTACCGGTGTTCATCTTAACACCCTTCCTTCAGGGAGACCTACTCATGTGAACATACAGGAACACAGCTCAGATCAGTAACAAAAAGACAAGTACTCTCCTCACCATCCCTTATGTCACAAGGATATGGAAACCCCACCCTGGCCAGCACAGCAGGGACTGTAACAGGGCAGGCCTTCATCTCAGGTCCCACCAGTACAGACTTCTCTTCATCTGTGTGCCTTGGTCTTTCACTAAAACAGGCCTGATGATAGCTCTTCCAAAGGAGAAGTAGCTCTTCCAAAGGAGAAGTTACTAGGATAAAATTATTATTAACTGCAGGTGGAAAAGCAGTGGCACTGATAATAACCTCTTGGTTGTGTCTTGTTTTTAAGATTTTATTTATGGGGCACCTGGGTGGCTCAGTGGGTTAAGCATCGGCCTTTGGCTCAGGTCAGGCTCTCAGGGTGCTGGGATCCAGTCCTGCGACGTGCTCTCTGCTCAGCAGGGAGCCTGCTTCTCCCCCGCTCTTCCTGCCACTCCTGCTTGTGCTCATGTTCTTTTATTTGACAGAGAGGGAGAGAGCATGCGCATGTGCGTGCATGCAGAGTGGGGCAGAGGGAGGGGGGAAGGAGACACCCCCCCTTAATAGGGAGCGCAATGTGGGACTCCATCCCAGGGCTCTGAGATCGAGACCTGAGCCAAAGGCAGACACCTAACCCACTGAGCCACCCAGGTGCCCCTAATACTTGGTTTTAAAACATACTTTTAAGATTTTTGTTAAAACAGGTTTGATTCCCGATGCTTGCTGTAGCTACATACAGTAGCTGTACAGCAAGGTAGGAGAGCTGACTATGTGCAGGGTCAGAAGGGATGGTTGGACTTGAACTAAAAATTGGCCACAGAGGTGACTGTACCGACGTATGATCAGAGACTTGGTTTTGGTTACAGATTGTGAAGGAGGCTTACCCAGACCACACACAGTTTGAGAAAAACAATCCCTATTATGACCCATCCAGCAAAGAAGACAACCCCAAGTGGTCCATGGTAAAGACTTCTGAATTTTTCCTATTTTGTGAGAGGAAAAGGATGGACAGAGAGGGTGGAAGGAGGTGTGAGGTGCCTTTAGGTCAAGCTACAAAGTCCAGCTCTTACCATCACATGAGGTTACCCTGGCTTTGGGCCTCGGAACAGGACACTTGGCAGCCCTGCCCATCAGGACGTCCCACCAGAGGCTAAAACCCGCAGTCGACAGAACCCACCTGAACCTGTCTTTCTGTCACGTAGGTGGATGTACAGTTTGTTCGGCTGATGAAGCGTTACATTACCCTGACTGAGCTCAAAGCCAATCACCAAGCCCACAAAGCCACTGGAGGCCCCTTAAAGAATATGGCTCTGTTCACTCACCCCAGACTCTCCGTTCAGCCCCTGACCCCAGGTAAGAGCCGGCCCTATTCTTTATGTTATTCGCATGCCCGAATGACTCCATGAACTCACATGGACTACTGATTAAACTGGGGCACACGATGTTTATAGCAGCAATGTCCACAGTAGCCACACTGTGGAAGGAGCCTTGGTGTCCATCAAAAGATGATGGATAGGGATCCCTGGGTGGCGCAGCGGTTTAGCGCCTGCCTTTGGCCCAGGGCGCGATCCTGGAGACCCGGGATCGAGTCCCACGTCGGGCTCCCGGTGCATGGAGCCTGCTTCTCCCTCGGCCTATGTCTCTGCCTCTCTCTCTCTGTGACTATCATAAATAAATCAAAAAAAATTTAAAAAAAAAAAGAAAAAAAAAAAAAAAAAGATGATGGATAAAGAAGCTGTGGTCTCTGTATACAGGGGGATATTCCTCAGCCATTAGAAACGACAAATACCCACCATTTGCTTCAACGTGGATGGACCTGGAGGGTATTACGTGGAGTGAAATAAGTCAATCGGAGAAGGACAAACATTATATGGTCTCATTTGTTTGGGCAATATAAATAATAGTGAAAGGGAATAAAGGGGAAAGGAGAGAAAATGAGTGGGAAATATCAGAAAGGGAGACAGACCATGAGAAACTCCTAACTCTGGGAAACTAACTAGGGGTGGGGGAAGAGGAGGTGAGCGGGCGGTGGGGGTGACTGGGTGATGGGCACTGAGGGGGGCACTTGACGGGATGAGCACTGGGGATTATGCTAGATGTTGGCAAATTGAACACCAATAAAAAATAAACTGGGGCACAGTATTTCAGTTCTCCTCACCTGTTAACACCCACGAGGGAGGAACCCATGGGTCCGGTGTTGCCCATGACTGGGTACCCACGACCCAGCAGTGCTTTGGCACATGCTCCCTAACTGGTTTTGAATGAACGACTGCCCGCCTCAGTAACCATGTGGAGTGCCCAGCACTACTTCCCTGTTGAGGAGGAGACCACACCTAACGTCTCGCTCTCTTTCTCCCCTTCTTTGGTAGAGGAGTTTGAGTTTATTTTGAGCCTGGAGGAGAAGGAGCCAAGTTAACTGGGACCCTGTGGCTGGAATGGGCAAGACAGGACTCCAAAGAAAGCAGCTTTTAGAAGACAAAAGAAGGTGTGCGGCGCCTTGCTCGTCGGTTCCCCTGGGGCTGTGTCAGAGGTGGTCTTCATGTACCCTTCCCAATAAAACATGAATGTCAAAGTTGGGAAACCTTTCTCTTCAAGTAGCATTGAACAGAACACTCCAGTGCAGATCTTGTGCCCCTGGCTGAGATGCAGGGGAGGTTACGTGTCCCGTCTTGCTTTACTGCACCAGATACCAGGGGCCAGGCTCCGGCTGTTGCCACCCACTCAAACTTTGGTCTTTGGACCCCAGCCTCCCATACCCGCCCAAGCTGCCTGGGTCCCACAGGGTGTGAACCCTCTGCAGCTGCAGCACAGCTTGCCAGATGAGGGCACCACTGGACTCCTCTCAGCACGTGCTGGTCTACAAGAGGATTCACAAAGCACTCCTGCTGAGCAGTGGAGGTGGAGAGGGCAGGCACTGTGCTGGGGGGGGTGCGGGGGTGGGGGGAGTCTACCCCGGTGGGTGCGAGTAGCGCAGCGTGAGACAGAAGAGACCACAGGCCCTGGGGACCATGGGCACGATGCCTCCAAGCCACAGGGGCTTCCTTTAATCAGAGACACAACTGAAACAAGTGTTCTTTTTTTTTTTTTTTAAAATACAGCCATTGAAAAGACGACACATTAAGAAACATGTAAACACTGCAGATGCTTAATTATAAGTTGCACTGCTCGGTTTAGTACCTACGCACTCCCGGGGGAACCGGCGAGGGTGGGGGCCGGGCCTCCCCCACCTCCGCAGTTGCACAGGTTGCACAGACAAGGAGCCAGTGGGCGGAGTGAGGGAAAACAAGACCTGGCTGCACGCAGCTCCTGACACGATGAAACCAAATTCTACCTTCCAGTTCTCCCAGAAGAAAGGTTTAAGATGTTAGGTAAGTTGGAAAATGAATTTGAGTTGTCTGCTGGGAGGCAGAGGAACTGACCGGTCCCTTCTGGTTAGAAGACCAGCTACTAGGGGAGGCACGCCGGGGCCTAGTCTCATGTTCTGGAAAAGGGAAGGAACACGGAACCTGCCTCCCCAGACACTCGGGCCTGATCCTGATAATCCAGGAGCAGCTGGGTGATGCTGTTCCCGGGAGATTGTCCATCGCACCAGAACTTGGGGTCCGGCGTGGGGGAGCCACCTACCTTCCCTGGTTCTGCTGTCCCCAGTCCACCTCGAGGGTCCGCGCAGGGTATTTGCCCCAGGAGCCCTGCCCACTCAGAGGCCCACGACTGCACCGGTCTCAGGAAAACAGTCCGAATGTCCCACACTGAAAGATGACACAGGAACCGAGCCCTCTGCTTCCCAAATCATGGGGGACTTGGACCACCCGATGTGGTCCTTACTGGCCAGTGGGGTCGTCTCCAGGTGAGGCAGAAAAGGACGTCGACATCTCGACTCCAGCGGGCCCGCAGCGCACAGGGAAGTCCCCGCCTCCTCCAGCAGAACAACGTCCACGGAGTCTCTGTGTGTTTTTTGACAAAAACATCGACGGTCCTAAATTCGGGTCAGTCAGGTGGTGAAGCTGAAGACAGTTTGGCAAGCAGAATCTTTCGGAAGTCATGGGCAGGGTGTTCTGCGGAGGCGCTCTCCCTCCCACGGCTCCGCAAGGGTGGGGGGGCATGGGCGACAGCCAGAAGCCCCCAAGCCCCAGGAACCGACTGGAGGCAGAGCGGGGAGTGAGGACGATCCATCGCAGGGAAGCAAAGAGCTCAGGGCCCCTTCCCGGGGCCTCGGAAGGGAAGCCTGCGGGAGCACACGGCAGCGCCCTCGAGCCACCCGGCCTGCGGTGAGCAGCTACCAGCCCAGTCCCCGTGCTTGTCCTCGGCTGCTGCCATCCATGTGTGACCGCGACCCAGGAGTCTGCCCAGAATCCCTCACGGGCGAGGCCCTACCACAGGCTTGTCCCAGGACGCTCCTGACAGGAGTCCGCAGAAGATGGAGAAGGGAGGTGGCTGCGTCCCAGCCGTGAGGGGGGCCACGTGTGGAAACCTCCAAGAACCACCCCCGAGACTCCCAAAGAGGCATCTCCTCCTCCTGCCACTCAGGACAGGGGGTGGGGCCACAGGGAGTAAGCCGCTCGGGACCTCCTGCAGAAGCGGGGCAGCTTCGACGGGAGGCTCCCTCTCCCTAGTCCCACATCAGCAGCAGACCTCAAGGACACTGCCTCCCAGCCCAGGCCCCTTAGGTTCTTCAGAAAAAAGAATTTAAGTCAAGACACGATTTGTTATCAGGTTGCAAGTAACGGGTCAGCTGAGCGTCGCGCCGTCCTCCTGCCCCAGCCGCTGGTGTGTGGTAGATGGGGCTGCCGGGGTGGAAGCCCAGCCGCTCCCGGGCCCAGGCCTACTGCCTGCTGTTGTTGTCGGACAGCTGGCTGGGGGTCCGCGCCTCAGCCAGGGAGGTGGTGCCCTCAAAGCGCTGCGAGGCGATGGCTGCCTGGTGGGACATGCTCTTCCTTACGATGTCACCTTTCCGCCACAACACCACTTCCTGCAGAATTGGGTGGGGGGGGATGTGACACCCTGAGAGAGGCGTGTGGGGGGACCCAGGGGCTCCAGCCCTCCCCGGGCATCTTGGCAAAACCTCCTGCAGGTCAGCAGCTGCCTGTCTGCAACCCCCGCCCGGGGCTCCCAATGGGGGCACGAAGGGCAGAGGGGTCGCAGGCCTGGGCCTGGGCAAGCGGACTCAACGTGTCACATGGGAACCCTGGTTCTCACCGCGGGCTCAGCCTCCGTGGACCACCAGGGGGCGTGGAGACGAGCAAACTCTCCAGGCCCTGCCCTTCCTGTCAGGCTCCGGGGCCGTGCCCAGGGTCTCACCTGCTGTTTGAAATAGCGCCGCTCCTCCTCATCTATGAGCACCAGGTTGAGGTAATAGCGGACTGAGAACTTCTTGTTGATGTCCCGCATGGTGGGGGTGAGCTCGTAGCCCGCCAGGAAGAGCCGGATCGGGATGGACTCTCCTGTGAGGGCCGGGCACACGTCAGGGAAGGGGCAACGGAGCCCACCCTCCTGACACCAGCAGGGGAGGCGCCCCGAGCATCTCACGGCACACTTGAGGCAACGTTCCTGCCTGTCAGGGACTCGCAGTCGGCAGCTCAGTGACCTGAAGCAAAACCTGACACTGCGCTGCTCCCCGTCCAGGTCCCGCTGCACCTTCTCTCACCGCCCGGAAACCAAGATCCGTGCGTAGGAAGAGCGCAGGACGCTACGGCCAAGCACCCTTAAGGGGACGTGTCACCGTCTAGTTGTCGGGTGTTCACAGGCCCAGGGTCAAACTCACTCCTGTCACCCAGCAATTTTGGTGCCACTGTCCTCCACCCTAAATACTGCATGTTCCCCAACATATACCTCCGCTCCGAGGTGGGTTGGCAGGGCGGTAGAGGGCTCTGGAAAGGAAAAAACCCTCATTCTGGTCTCAGTTCTGCATTAACTTGTAGGACTGCTGAGTTAGTCCATTGCTTTCTCTGGACCTTAATTTTCTCTTGCGGAAAAGTGTGGAACCAGACTACATGGTATTTTTGAGCCCTTCCAGCTCTGACACCGTGCTCTTCCTAATTTAAGTGAAAGGAAATTAGGGCAGTAATTCTACTGAGAGAGGCCAAGCCTATCACGTCGTCTAAAGCTAAATATAAATGCGCTGTTAATGATCTGTTGTCTTGCTTCTCAGGGAAAACAGCAGCGGCTCTCCCTGCAGAGCCGGTGAAAACATGGCACACCCGGGGAGTCAGGAGCGCTCAGCCCTGTCCCCCAGGGGGCCTGTCCTGGTGACACCCAAGAGCCTGCTGTCCTGGTCTCCTCCTTCCACACGGAACACAGGGGAACAAGCTGAATAAAACCTTGGCATAACCGAGCACTTCTGGAGGGAAGAAAACACTCCTCGTGATCAATGGCTGCAGAGCTAGCAGCACGTAAAACGACTGCTACTCCCAAATAACCAGGTTCCCCAAACACCCAGGCTTTCAACTCCATTCGTTCCAGATGTCACGTCAGCTCTGGGGGTGGGTGGGGCGGCCGTCTGTCCCGTTCCCTGCTCTGCGGCACCTGCTAGGGCTGCCCAGACTGTCTACACTTGGCAAATGCATGCAGGGAGTGGATCATTTTGCCAGAACCAGAAGTAAGGAACACACGTGATTATTCCACATTACCCTCTTGGTCCCTAGCAACAGAGAATGTCAACAGGAAGTAGTGAAATGTTCCCACTGTATCTGCTACACCAGCACTTTTCAAGCTTTTGTAGTAGTTGTTTTCTAAGAGGCATCGCTCCTGAGATGCCATCTGTGCTATGAGCTCCGTAGGCAGACAAGGCCAATCTCCTGGTGAAGGTGGGGAAGGAGCTCGCACATATCAGCCCTTGTCCTCTTTACTGGCACCCAGTGAACTTCCGGAGATGAGAAATGACAGGTGAATAGGGAATCTTAGTCTAGCACTAAAGTCCCTCGTGCCCTCCAACACTCTGTGGTGCCTGGGGAGCGGGTAAGGCTGCTGCGGGCTGGGTGCCTGGGTGCTCACCTCTCACGGGCGCCCCGTCCATGATCTCATACTTGGCTATCGTGTCGTTCTCGTGGTACACGTTGGGGCCTGTGCCTGTCGTTTCCCGCTTGATGATATCTATCTCCATGTGCTTGATTTTGATTCTCACCAACAGGAAGTAGATCTTTCCTACAATAACATCTTTCAAGTGGTATCTGGGAGAGAGAAAGCCCAGAGAGTAAGATGTGAGTACAGCAGCTCAACTTTGCATGTTTCCAGGTTTCCCAGATTTCAGGGGAGGGGACACTGCCACGTGGGGTGGCTGAAGATGGAGTGACAGCCACACTCGCCCACGTTCTTACAACTGCCCTTGCAGAATGACTTCCCAATATGTTCTTTACTGGGATCCCAGTGACTTCTGTAACTTCCCCATTCTTCCACAGGCCATTCGCAGGATGTTCTTTCTGCAGGTTACACGCCCATTCACGCTTGCTCTCCCGACTTATCTCCCCAGCACTCTAAACTCTTGTATACCTTCTGTGTTTGTGTATGTGTTGTTTTAGGTGTCCTGAGTTGTGGGAGGACAGCCCCACCAATCCAGGTCTTGCTCTTTCTCCCTGAGCTCCACAACAGGTCTTCTGGGAACTGGCCCTCAATAGCCTGCAGCAGAGCAGTCCAGGGAAGAGCAGGAGAGCAAGATGCAGGCATCACTCACGCCCCGTCAGCACCTTCTCCCTGCGCCCTGCTCACACGGCTGGTGCTTGGGAGCTGCTGTGGACTTGGCCATGCCTAACAACGGTTCTGACCCTCCAAGAGTTTCTGAGTCAGCGTGGGGCACCAGTGGTCTGCGCACGCACAGCCCTGTATCAGGCAGAGACAAAAATCTTCAAATCTGAAGCTCAGATTCATGGGACAGGGTGTTCCAGGGACTTCAGGATTTAACCTCCACATATTACGGGTGAAGAAGAGGAAGTTCAAAGAAGACAGACACTTGAACCAGGATCTGAGTAGGGGACAGAGATGTGAGCCCAGGTACCCAATTCCTAGGCCTGCGTCCGCCCTATTTCATGCTGCCTTTCTTCTTACAGTCTAACTGGGAAACCCGCACTCAGTAGATAACCTAAGAATGGAGGCTGCTCCAAGCATTTAAGAAGGAATGCTGAGAGATCATAGATTCTAGGGGTTTTCAAACTTTGGTAAACAGAACTTTCCTTTATTCTAAATGAAATGCTATGTGGAAACATTAACATGTGAGAAACCCCAATGCAGGGCCCACGATCCTGCGCCCTGCTCTTTTTTCATTTCATGTTTTCTATGTTTAAACCCCACTACCCTGTCTCCACTTTTCAGAGGAGAAAGCCAAGGCACAAACATGTTAACATCTGCTGACCTTCACGCAAGGGCAATCTTAGTGGCAGGATGGGACTGTGCTCTAGGCCCACCCAGTAGACAGAGCCCTGCCCAGCATGGCCTGCTCTGAGAGGGCACGAAGGGGCTGAGCATCCAGCCCGAGCTCATGGGATGGACTCTCTTGGCCCTTTCACACCACACTTGGTCTTGAGCACACTGCTGACCGATGGCTTTCTGAGCTCCTACAAGGTGGCACTGCCTCCCGGCCACCCCTTTTTACCAGGCGGCGGGAGCGCTGGCTGGGCAGGCACTGCTGGTGGGCTCCTTTCCAGAGCCCGGAGACTGAGGAGGAAGGCAAAGAAGGCTGTTTGCTCGTATGTCCCTGCCTGGCCCAGACCAACCTCCCTCCAGCACGCCCCACCCCAGTCCACATGTGGGGCCCCAGCCAAGCAGGAGTCCTTCTGGGTCATGAGTGGTTCCAGGCCAGGGGGCAGGGGAACAAACAGGCCCTCACCCCTGTTCTAGGAAGCACATACGTTGCTAGTTTTTTGAAAAGCCCTATTTCCAACCCTTCACAGGAGAGCCAACAGGTCAGCCCCACTGCCCTGAACCCCTGGGTAACAGTGGATCTGACCTGAGTGTCTGCCCAGTAAGAGCCCTAGACTCCTAATTTCTTGTTTTAGCTCTGAATACACTTTTACTTCTGCTGATTTTCAAACACTTTCAGGAACGTTTGATACTGAAAAGAAAGATGCTTGTGGGGACGCCTGGGGGGCTCAGTGGCTCAGTGTCTGCCTTCGGCTCAGGTTGTGATCCCAGGGTCCCGGGATCGAGTCCCACGTCGGGCTCCCTGCAGGGATCCTGCTTCTCCCTCCACCTGTGTCTCTGCCTCTCAATCTCTCTCTCACTATGTCTCTCATGAATAAAAGAAAGATGCCTGTGCTAGGTCTTTGAAGTGCTGGTAGGTTTCGTGATTTACAAGCACTTAAACGTTTCCATGTTTGGACAGCAAACACAGTTAAAACATTCCTGGCTTCCCAACTTGCCAGTTAACATTATTTAAAGACCTCTATAAAGAGGCATTCTTGGCTATCATTCACTAAAGTTCAGGAGGATGCAGCAAACTAGGCTGGTGTGCACGTGGATTTCCAGACACGCTGTACAGCGGGTACGAGCGCTAACAGGAATGGGGTTTGGAGATTATTTTGATCAGCAGAAAGGAAGAGCTGTATCTAGATCCAAACAAACAGCTGTAAAGTCAGTTTAGCTTGACTTTGAAACACAATGTGCGACGTGTAACTTCAAAGTCCCTCCTTGATTTACGCTTAGTGTAAGTAAGAGGTTCGGCCTCCCGGTCTACGTTCTGCAGCCTCAGCCACGTTCCCAGTACCCGCTCAGCTGCCTGCCCCCAGCACAGGCCTGGGCTCCACACTGCGGGGCCCCGGGTACTTACTTGGATTTATTGTACTCAAACTCAATGTGCAGGCAGTCCTCGATCCCCACCTCCATCTTGATGGAGGAGTTCAGCTCTGGGTACGTGCTGAGGGTGTGGACTACGATGTCCATCTCCTTGACGACGTCATTGAGGCGGCGGCTGATGGTGGCTCGAAGGAAATACCTGCAGGAGGTGGACGTGTCGTAAAGGAACACTCCCAGTGCCCGCACGCTGCCCCCGTCTGTGCGCCAGCAGACCCACAGAGAGAAGCCCTAACGGGCGGCTTTGTGATTCCTCCCAGAGTCCCCTCCCAGAAAGACGTGAACTTACAAAATTCTGCAATTACAGTTCCAGGGTGTTCGAGGACCTTCCCCTCAAGGGCCTTCTCGAGCCCATCCTCCGGGATCAGAGCACTGCCCTAAATAGAAGCGATTTCTCTGTCCCCCCCACCCCAAAGTTATCCTAATGCCGTCCTGGCCCTGGCCACTGCCTGCCGCGGGTCTGTGTACGGGCTTCCCTCGGGCTGACGCCGGCTCTCGGCACCGGGTCTTACACGCTGCCCCCTGCAAGCCTGGTCATCTCACACGATCAGTGTGCATCTTCCAAGTCCCTCGAGCTAAACGGGAGGGAATGAGGAAGTCCGTGAGCTGTCCGCACTCAGCTAACATCCCCGTTCAGCTACCGCTTACCGCTACGCACTGACGAAAGGCCAGACCCTGGGGCAGCCCACAGCCCACTGGGGAGCGGCCTCCACACAGAAATCCAACCACACACAGCAGGTGCGGACCCAGGTGGAGGAATCAGAGCTACAGGGAGAGACCAAAGGGCCCTCGGGCAGCGGAAGTGAGGGCAAGTCTGAATGTCGGATCCCGGGGAGGGGTTGCTGGAGCAGAGGGCAGCGCCTGCCAGCTCAGCGTGCCTTCCCTGCCCGTCTGGGCTCTGGCACCGCCGTCCCCTCTGACTTCCCCACGCTGCCACCCAGTGACTGCAGGGACCCCCCCCATCACGGGTCAGGTGTCCCTGCAGAAGGCTGTGCGCCAGCTCAGTACACACAGGCTCCCCTCAGCGTGGCCTGGCCCACGCTCCACCGCAGGCACTTCCGCCTGTTCTCCAGGACCTCCTGTGTCCCCAGCCTTTCCTAGTCGCTCGGGGCTCCAGCCTCGCGCCCCTCCGTGGAAGACACAGCTTTTACTCTACTCAGAGCACAGCCTTCCCAGTCAAGACTTACGACACTGTCTCCCTTCTCTGCCTTGTACTGTTTCCTACCTCCGGCCTAAGAGGGCATCTGCGGCCTCGCCAACCCTCCCCGCCTCCCGACAGCACCCGGTCTCTCGAGACCCTCTGCCCCGCCGGCCGGCAGACTGCCTGCACCCTGGGTGCGATGCGGGAGGGAGGGGGCTTCCGTCCGGATGTCCAGCCACAGCTCACAGGTCTCCACTCTGCGGGGACACAGGCAATAACAGCCCTCCCTGCCTCCAGGGACTCAAACATGGGAGCCTGGCATCTCCATCATCCACGTTTTCCAACTTATCTCCCTCCAGTGAAGGCTTTCTCTTGAGTTTGTACAAAAGCCCAGACTGCTCAATCCCCCAAAGGCTCCCCAGGCCCGATGGACAGTCGGGGATGGCGCCCGGGAGGGGTCCTGTTCTCACTACCCCATGCCCTTTGCTTCCCACATAAAAACAAAGGAGTCTGGAGTGATCTTTCCATGTGTTCCCTCCGCCCAAGCAGTAGGGTACAGCCCTTAATCTGGAATCAACGTGTACACAAAGCCCTTAACTAATTTTCCCTTCTTGACTCCTCACTTTCTCACCATGAACCCTAATGTCTTCATCTAACTAGACAGCAACACCTTCTTCTCTCTTTTTTTTTTAAGATTTTATTTATTTATTCAAGAGACACACAGATAGGAAGAAGCAGGTTCCTACAGGGAGCCCGATGTGGGACTTGATCCCAGGACTCCGGGATCATGCCCTGAGCCCCCCAGGTGCTCAACCACTGAGCCACCCAGATGTCCCACCTTCTTTTCTCGTATTCACTTATACATATTTTTTGTGGTAAAATACAGGAGTTCCGAGTATACCACCCGAAAATATGCCACTCTGGCACAATGATCGTACTGAGCTGAACACAACCGACAAGAAGCAGACACAAGAAAAACCGCCCTTCCCCACTCTCCGCCAGGAAGAACAGGAGGGTCTTCCTCACCAGAGACCACTGTTAGCCCAGACCGCACCGGAGAAATCCACGTAACAGATCTTGCTGAAAGAACTCTTTCCCTTCTTTTGTTTCTCCCACATATCTGTCCTCCCTAGAAGCTCGGTCCCTTTCCTTTGTCTTGTCACTTCTCTATAAAATCATCACTCTCCTGTTAAGACGCTTACATAAGCTCCATGTCCTAAGCGCCCTGTCGCATTAGCCATCCCGGAGTTCCAGGCATATGCGCCACACACACACACACACACACACACACACACGGGAATCACCCCAGCCTGCCTCTCTCTGGCAATCTGATTTGCGGGGCTTCAGCTGATGACCCTAAGGCAGATAAAGGAAACATGGTTTTCTCCTCCCCTACAACATATATAACAAAACTTAACATCTTAATTATTTTTAAGTATATGGTTCCGTGGCATTAAGTACATTCACACTGCGGTGAAATCACAGTACATGTCTTTTTACGACTGGCTAATTTGACTTAGCATGACGCTTTTAGCGTTCATCCATGTGGTAGCATATGATAGGACTTCCTTTTTTAAGGCTGAGTAATATCCCACTAAATGTATACACCACATTTTGTTTATCCATTCACCTGCTGATGGAACTCAGGTATGTCCACCTTTTGGCTGCTGTGAACAGGCTGCTATGAGTGTGTGTATACACATCTGTGTTTGAGTCCTGGTTCTCATTTCTTTCGGGTATGTACCCAAAAGTGGGAATCCTGGATCAAACGGTAATTCTATTTTTAATATTCTGAGAAATCACCACTCTTTTCAATACCTTTCTTTCTGACTTAAAAACATTTAAGAGCAATGCACTGCAAAAAAATGAAATTAAATAATAGTAAATCCTGCAGCCAGGCTTCAGTGACTAGTAGCTTGTCTTCCTCACAGTTCTGCAGCTTTTTCTGAGTGCGATTCTGAAACGCTGCCTCTAGTTTGAGTAATGCCAGTGTTCGGACTTCTCTGCAAGGCCTACAGTCACTCCTCTGATGAAGAGGGGAGACCAGAGAGAGAAGGGGACGGAGGGCCCTGCTGTAGTCCGCACCACCAGGCCTCAAGGTGATGAAGACGGCTGATCTGACAAGACAGCATCAAGACCTGGAAGCAGGTGTCCGGGGTGACAGAGGACGTCTGCTGTATCCCAGTGACATCACTTAATCTCAGGTTACATCCAAGACTCTAGAGCTTCTCTGGATTTTGTTTTGTTTTTTTGTTTTTTTGTTTTGTTTTTTTACCCCAGAGGTCCTGGAATCCGTCACCATCCTCAGAAACTGGAACACTGAAAACACTAAAAACAGTCCTACGTACTTAAACTGTGTTCACTAATTTTTTAAGAACTCGTCACACTGTGTTATGTTTTATGTTCCCCATCACCCCAAAAGATGGAGGGCTGATCTAGAACTAGAATCCAAATCTATCTTACTTTTCACGGGAGAAAGCTGAGCGACAGAGCTCAGGATCACACTGCTGTTGTGTGGCAGAGCTGGACTGAGGAACTGCAGCCCCGGTACGCGGGGGACAGCAGGTACCGGGGTATAAAGGCTGACTACTGAATTTTTAGGAATGTAAAAAACTGATTGTTAAACATAGCAATTATTTAAAATTAAATTACATAAACTTATAATTAAGACTACATGAAAAACGAAGGTAACACCAAAGATGTGTTGCTTCCTAATATTTTTGCTACATTTTACAATTCTCTCTGTCTTGGGGGAATTTACGTCTAGCTACGTGAAGGTGGCTACTGTACGTCTCTCCCTAACTCTGTCATCAGGAACATCAGGTCAGGAGCCTGCAACTGGCCATGGTGGAAACAGTCACACTACAGAATCTGACAACTGCTGCAGACCAGGGCTTTTCCTCCCGGAGAGCCCACTATTAGCCACGTACCAGCACACCACTCACGGCTCCCACCTCCCTCCCTTCGTGCTCCCGGTCTAAAAGGCCTCAGGAATGTGGACGGCTGCCGGGGAAGGTTGGTGGACAGCAAGCACAACTTACCGTAGCTTCACATTCTGGCCTGTGTAGGATTCATACGGCTTCTCCACGTGGGTGAATTCAAAGTCGAAGGCCTGTGATTGGCTGATCTCTCCGGGCCGGGCCAAATCCTTCACCAGTGACACAAACTCATGGTGGTTCCCGCGGTCGTAGTAGAGCTCTGGAGAGAAAGCATCCACTACCAGACCCCGAACTACACGGGGCCTGGCAAGGAGGCTCCAGGACGCAGGATCCCTGTTTCTGAGAGACCTCCCCCCAAGACAAACCTCCCCAGCCACCCGTGTTTTTGACTCCCTTTCCCTTTTCCTGATCCTGCTCCTTCACTGCATGCTCCATGTATGACCTTCCTCCCTACTTTCGAAACACTTCAGTTTTACACAGAGAAATCCAGCGGCACAGTAAAAACCACCGTGACCCCACACGCAGCACAGCGCGCAGCACATCAGGGAAGGATCTCAGTGAGAGATACATCGGGGAGCTGCTATCAAATATATGACATTGCTTTAAAAACATTTCTAACTTTTGAACACCTATTCACAGTTCTTTAATCATGTCATCCTTATAATGACTTTTTGGAACTAGCTGGGAGAGGCCTTGTCATCCATTTACAGAGAAAGAAACTGAGGCACAGCAAGGTCAAATGACACTCCGAGTCTCCGAGGTGGCTGCGGAGCTGAGACTAGAGCGGCTTTCCTGCAAGGACGAATCTATTTCTATGATCTAGTACAGTGGGAGTAATAGCGTAACCCACTTTGCAAGGCTCTGTAAGAATTAGAGGAAGTGACTCTAAGAGTAAAGGACTCAGAACGGTACCCAGTGGACAGCAAACACCTGAAACACATTAGGCGCTCCTATCCCTTGGAGAGGAATCCACATGGCCAAGCTGACGCAGAAGTTTTAGCGTTATTTCCCTTAAATCAGGGGTTTCTCGACTTCAGTAAGTGCCAAAATCAATAGGAGGGTTTGTCAAAACCCAATTGCTCAGCCCTGCCACTAATGTCAGGGGTGAGGCCCAAGAATCTGCATGTCTAACAAGTTCCCAGGGGATGCTGGTCCTGCTCGTCCAGGGACCACACTTTGAGAAGAACTGCTCTAGATTCATCTCTGGAAATAGTTGTGGCATTTGAATGTTACAATTTACCGTATTTGTACTCCACTATTTAAATTTTTTTTAAAGATTTTTATTTATTCATTCATGAGAGAGACAGAGAGAGAGAGAGAGGCAGAGACACAGGCAGAGGGAGAAGCAGGCTCCAGGCAGGGAGCCCGACGCGGGACTCGATCCCAGGACCCCAGGATCCCGCCTTGGGCTGAAGGCGGCGCTACACCGCGGAGCCCCCAGGGATCCCCGACTCGAGTGTTAACATTCCTATATGTGTGGTCGTTAGAGGTACGGTCTATTTCCCCCGGTTCCTGGCTCCCCCAGCACCTGGCTGTGCAGAGACCGACAGCGCGCACAGGGCCACACTGCAGTCAAGCGCCGCCCCTCAGGCATTTCCGGACTGGTCCTTCGCTGATGCTGCGGCAGGGAAGCCAGTGAGGGAGAGTGCGCTCGGCCCTCCCGCCGTTGGCTGCCTGGAGACGGAACCAGGCCCACAGAGGGGAGAGGCGGCCCAGGGCCAGTGGGCCAGCTCCGAGTCTGGCTCCGAGTCTGCAGAGCGCGGCAGGCCACCTCCCTCAGGTACCAGCTGAGCAGCAGGGCGGCGGCAGGGCTGCGCGTGCTTGGGGCACCTCTGATCAGGCCTGCAGCTCCAGGCCCAGCAGTGCGGAGCCCAGCCCTGCCCCAGGGGAGAACTGTGCCCAGAAGCGGAGCCGGTTTCAAGTGGCGCTTTCAGGCTGAGTGTGAAATCAACCCCTTGCTGCCCTGGGAGCTGCTCCTGACAAGCCTATTCCGCAGGGAGCCCTCTTCCCCCGCAGGGAAGCTTCTACAGCACAGGGCAGCACAGAGGGCTCTGTCCTAAGATACATCCGACTCAGGAAGGCAGCAATCGTGCAGTTTAATCCCAAAGTACCGCCGCCACTTCTGTATGCATTTACGTCGTATTCCGTGACTGCAGTTTGCTGCTCACTTCCTACGGTTACACTTTCATCCACTTTATAGCACAAACGATCCACCTTCTCTTCCAAATACTAAATGGAATCAGTGGCAGGCAGCATTCTGAGAAGTGAGTAATAATCCACCAAGTTGCTAAACAGGAGACCGCACGTACAACCTCCGGCGGGAAGGACAGGGAAAAGTGAGCAATCCACTGCTTCTATTTTAAGATCCAACGGCTGTGTCCCCCAGTAAATGTAAGGAAGCCCAGTGATCGGGTGGGAACAGAGCCACTGTGACAAGGGCTCCTTCGCTTACTCTCACTGGGCCTTGTCGATGGTCCTGACGCCTCCGTGGGAAGTAGCCCCTCAGCCCCGGGTGGACCTGGTGCTTCAGCTCCCAAGCACTGGATTCTTGCCACAGTTTCAGGGGACAGAAGCAGGCAGAGTCCCAATGTCCATGAACTTTAAGTGAGAAATCGCAGAGTTGAGAAAAAGATGGAAAAATACCCAATTGTGATCACAAAGACCAAAGGCAACACAAGAAACAAAACAGAGAAGGACTCATGAGCGCTCAGAGAGCACGAGAGCATGCAGACGTCCCGTCTGAGAATCCTAGCAACGTTCTGGCTGAGGCAGCCCCGACACCCGGCAGTGGCCCTCCGGCAGGAGAGGTCGTCCTTCCCTGCATACCTCACGTTCTCCCTTGTGCTTTTCTTCCTGGATGATGTTAGTATCGGCTCCTACATTAAATGTCACAGGAGAGTGGCCAGCGTGTAGTCTGAGTGCAGCTGGACTGGGCTTTTTAATTTATAATTTATAAGCCATTTGTGATGCCATTTGCGATGCTCTTGCAAACACTTGGTGCAAAACGGCAGAAATAGCAGCCATACTTTGCTATTTGCCAGAAAATCTGGTTTCCTCTCCCGTAAATTAGAACAGAAACTACAAGGCTGTTTTAGCAAGAGGTTGGGCCCTCAAGAGGCTATAAATTGCCTGTATTCTATCCCAAAGATGCAGTGACAAGTCATCTTTGTTCCCCTCAACCTCCAAAGCCCTCAGCAATCAGGCACCTCAAGCTAGAAATAGGAACTGACCATGTTTTTTGTTAAGGTAACTTCCCTGTCTTGAGCCTCTTTCTTGATCCAACAGGAGGAAGTGACTTTTATAGTCAGGATGTTTTCATGATGAAACTTGCCACCAACGGCCGAGGAGTGAATTTGCCACTTTGGAAGGAAATCGAGCCAGCTTTGCACCACCCGGTCATCGTTGGAAACAGCCTGAGACCTGCTACTGGGCTGGGACCATGTTTTTGGTCCAAGCTTAATGCAGGTCTTGGAAGAAACGTTAAGCCAGCAAAGGCAAAGACACCTCCAAGAGTCCCATCTTCATCCCAGTTTTCCCAGCCACTATCTCCCACCAGTCAAGATTCACGCCGCCACCTCCACTCACATCTCCTGGACGCTGGCACACCTGCTAGAGCAGAACACCTCCGGGCTGCCCGTCCCCAGCAAGGCGCAGCTCTGTTCCAGCCCTGCAACAACTCACTAATAGGCCAGAATCAATCTGTTTCATCTCAATGTGCCTTTTACTTAGCCTTTCACGGGTTAATGAATTAAAAGAAAGCCCCTGGAGTTTTTAGAAGTATAGGCTTGACTGGTACTGATGGGTTCAGATCCATCCAGTGCCATTACTTTTTTAAAAAAGATTTTATTTATTTGACAGAGAGAGCATGAATGGCGGGGGGTGAGGGGGATGGGGGGAGAGCAGAAGGAGAGGGAGAAGCAAACTCCCAGCTGGACAGGAAGCCCAGACGTAGGGCCAGATCCCAGGACCTCATGGTCGTGACCTGAGCCAAGAGCCCAAGGCAGCCGCTTAACTGACTGAGCCACCCAGGTGCCCCCAGTGGCATTACTTTTAAAAACCTTGTAAAGGGATCCCTGGGTGGCTCAGTGGTTTAGCGCTGCCTTCAGCCCAGGGCCTGATCCTGGGGACCCAGGATCGAGTCCTGCGTCGGGCTCCCCAGAGGGAGCCTGCTTCTCCCTCTGCCTGTATCTCTGCCCCCCACCTCTATGTCTATCATGAATAAATAAATAAAATCTTAAAAAACAAAAACAAAAACTTAAAAAAAATCCAGATATAATCTATTTGGTTCTGGAGAACAGGGTTATTCGTATCTACCATCCTTTGTAAGATCGACCTTCCAATCACCTTTGGTTTATTTAACCCCGTTAGTCTCCAAGATGGCCCAGCTCTGCCTTCCATCCTGTGTTAGAGTTCCCTAAATGAGTCCAGCTAAAAAATGGTCTCTCCCTCTAACAATTATAAAATTTCCCTCCATGCTTCTTAGACACCACCACATTGTATTTTTCTAAAAACAGTGGGCCTTCCCATGCTAGAGCGACGTGGGAGATGCCCAAGATGCCCTCCCCACCTATCTGTCAGCTTTGTTACAACAGACCACGCCACTGGAAAAAGTACACTGGCGCAGGAAGAAAGCCAACGTGGCTCAAAATCATACTGAGGGTAAGAGAAAACATACACAACACAGGTGAGTAAGGCAGGTCTTCTTACACTCTCAGGGGCGACATTCAGACTGCGACATCCAAGGAGCTGATCTAGAACTGAGTGCATCACAGGTCTGACAACTCTTACTTTCTTACGTACACAGAAAAACCAGCCTCAAATTTGGCATAAGAAAATGTGATCAAAGAAATGTCCAACAGCAAGTGAACCGACAGGAGCTTTAATGTTTCTGCATCCTAGTTCCCAGTGGAGAGGCCGTGCGCAGGTGCCTGCTGGTGAGTGAGTCATCTTAGCTCTCAGAGGCCCAGGGTGAGGGCCACACCTTGCTTACCAATGCCTCTGCCCCAAGCGCCAGCAGGAAGCCCTGCCTCTTAACAGTCAGCAAGGCAAATCTACACTCCCCCTTTCCTTCATTCAAGTAACTCTGGTCTATCTAGGAGTTGAGAAAAAGGTCCAGAAAACAGCTTCTATAAATTCCGAGATGTGAGCACATATCCAGTTGGCAAGTATTTATCGAGCACCTACTTCATGTTAGCTTCTGAGACGACAGATTAGCCAGCACACTGATGATGCACTGAAGGCAGTCCCTGGTTTTCGGGGACTCAGAATTTAGTGAGGAAGGCAGACCAGGGGGGGATAAAAAGTCACAAGTTTGTCATATCCTGCTTGAAAAGGAGGTATCCAGGAGGCCTGTAGAAGAACAGGGGCAGGGCTAAGGTCAGCCTGGGGAGCTTAGGGAAGGCTGTCAGGGGTATGCTGGGCACTTCAAGGACGAGGGAGAGCCTTGGTGGAAGGTCAGAGCTTGCAGAAAAATGTTCACATACAAAGGGAAGATGCCAAGATTCTAGAAGGAACATATTTTGAAAAACTATAAGAGGTGAGGGTGAAGGGGAAGGGAGAGGTGAGGTGGGGAAGAAGGGCGGGGCTCCTCGGGATGGAGCTGGGTATACACTTCTGCTCTAGGACCAAAAGGGACTTGACGAGCAGAATTTTAGGGAGGGGACTGACAATGTCAGAAGTGGCTCTTAGAAAGTTCACTCTTACAGAAGATGGACTGAAGGACAGTGGCCACAGAAAGAGAATCAAGGCAGCAGCACAGGCAAGGAGAGGAAGCACAGACTGGGGATGCAGGAGAGCGGCTGGAGAGTGGGCTGAGCGCGTGGGAGGAGTTGTTAGTCTAAGAAGACTTCTGGGTTCCTAAGGTTAATGGATGCAGGTGACACAGGCCACAGTGGGACACACAGGACAAGAGGCAGGGCTGGGGCCGGAGCAGAGAAAGAAAGAGGTTTTTGTGTTGGATGTGCTTCTGGGGGCCCCGTGAGTTATCCAGGTGGAGGTGCCTAGACCCAGGCGTGGAGCTCGGGAGAGTTCAGGTCAGCACAAAGAAAGAGGCTGGGAGTCATCAGAATATAAAGAGACACAGAACTTATGGGTACAGATGAGATTGCCAGAGCAAGCTGTAGAGAAAGGACAGGAAACAAAGGTCATCCCTGTTCCTGTTCCCGCCTACCTCTAAACCAAGACCGACACAGGTGCTTTCCTGAGCAGGGTCTGGGCCACTGTGAGGAGTGGGGTCCACAGAGGAATGCAAGAGAGCCAAACAGTCGTCTCTGAAAGGACACCGGGGAGAGTCCCTTACACAGGTTTCTACTTGGGCTAACACACCGTTTGGGAGAAGACAACGGAAGTCAGACAGATAGACCAAAGGGAAGGCTAACCTGGCCCAAACATTCCCCATGGACCGTCTGCACAGGAATTGGGGTGACCCCAAGGTGACAGGTTTTAAACGTCTAGTGCCTGGAAACTTCTTGATGGATCAGGCTTAACAGGGAAAGAGAAAATGACAATAATCATCTTAATTCCCCTTTATGAATACCTATTGTGTGTGCCAAGACCCGTGCATCATGTATATTAACTCCGGTCCTCCCAAGACCCTAGGAAAGACTGTGCTATTATAAACTGAGCCCTGCCTAATTTAGGTCACCCTATTTGCATGACTCTCAATCATGTACCAGGTTGTCCTTCTAATGAATACACAGGTGGGACAAGTACACATTCATCAGGAGGACAAAGAAATGAATCCTAAGACAGCTAATTACATAAGGCACTTGATTTTCAAGCTGTGGAACCAGTCCACAGGAGGGAAGGAAGGCGGGAAGGAAACAGGAATCAAATCCAAGAGACTAGGGTTTATAAGAACACTTCTGAGTGAAGATGGAATTCACCGAGGAAGGCAGGCAGAGCCCAATGGTGCGCCATACAGCAAGACCTATACTATACCGTACAGCGCTCTAGAGCCAGATCTAGGAGCCTGACCAAAGCTCCGCCCACTTCATTCACAGTCAAAGAATGCAGCGAAGGAGAAAACCGCACTACCGCAACCTCAGCAAAGTTACTCACTAGCCTCGCTCTCTGGTTCCCAGACCAGTAGACTGTTGACACAAATGGACCATACAGTGCAGGAAGCATTACCCCTTGACAGCTCACCAGGATTCTCACAAGGCACCATTGTTACTGCCGCCGTCAAGGTGAGAAAGGGAGGCCCAGAGAGGCGCACGGCTTCCTCAAAGTCACGGGTGGAGAGCTCACCGTGCTCTGAGGCTCAGGAAGAGGTATGAGTGGAAGCTAAAAGGCTGGGAGAAAAGCCAGCAGGTATGCTGTCCTAGATTCAAGGAGTGAGACAAGCCGCCAGGCAGTGCAGGTACAGCAAGCAGCTCCCTCAACTTCCTTTTGCTCAGACTAGAGGGAGGCCTTGACTCCATCCCCCCCACCCCCCCCTGCCGCCCCAACAGCTCACTTCACACTGTTGGGGTAGGGGACACTCTGGTTATCTTCATGTATTGAGCTATCACCACGTGGAGTGATAGTGTAAAATGTGCACTACAGGTGTTATGCTCCTGTTACAGATCCAAAGAATCCATGCAGGAACTTTAAAACTACTTGAAAATATGGATGTTAAGTAAGCAGGCACTCCTCGATTATCTCCTACATTACGCTTAGCATAAAATACTCTGGATTCATCCTATTGGCCCTGTGGTCCTTCACTAGGGGTGATTTTTACCCTCCAGGGGACAAAAGGCAACATCTCAAGAAATCTTTGGGCGTGCTTTTGGGGATGTGCTTCTGGTATCTGGTGGGTCAAGGCCAGGTTAATATGGTGCGACAACAAAGAATTATCAGGCCCTAAACGTAAACAGTACTGCTGTTGAGAAATCCTATCCAGCCTAGAGGCAGGAGAGAAGAAAGTATGAAACTCACTCTTCAGTCCCTTTCTGGTACATAAGAGGCCATTCGTATTCTGGATTTAAAAGAACAAAAAAGTTTCCTATGTGATCAGCCAGTCTTTGATGATCTCATTTCATTTTCCCAAATGAGCAGTAGCCACAGAGGGACTCCTTCTTCCAGGATTCCTCCTACGTGTGCCAGTGCCTCCCTGCCCTGGAAAATGGGAGAACAGATTCTCTTCTGACCTCTAGTGATATGAGAGAAAGTATTTCCCAGAAAGTCTGTAAGAACAGGGTTACACCTGCAGCCTGGTGCTACACGAATGAATCCTTTGCCAGTCTTTTTCAGCACACATGGGTATTTACCATGAATCTACTCCTGACCCAACGAGAAAGACCATTTATTTCAGAAGTACCTAGTTTTTTAAAACACAAGACTACAAATAGAATTAGGGACACCCAGCCGTACTTTGGCAGCTCCCAAATCTTCTGTATCATTACTGCTTCTTGCTGTCCAGTTTTAACTATTAATAATCACGTTTGAAGATTGTTAGAGCCCTGAGAAATCTTGACCGTTAAATTTTAGGCTTGGACCATTCCTTTGTCTGTAAGGCGAAAATCAGTCAACCGAAAACTAGCATTCTAATAAAAAAGTCTTAGAAACATCATAAAATAGAAAGATGGAAGATTGCAGGGCTTCTTTCCCAAAACAGGTCCAAGACTGGGAGCCCAGAGCTAAGGCGAGGCCGGAGAAGGGTGGTGAGCCCTCTCCCACGTCCCAGCACCAGAAAAGGAAGGCGGGCGGCAGTGAAGTCAGCGGGGCACACGGGACCCGCTGCGGATGTGCAGACAAAGGCAGGGGCGGCAGGCGGCAGGCGGCAGGCGGCAGGGCCTCCCCCGCAAACCCACCTGCAGGCGGGAGCATCTCCTGGGAAATCCGGGAGGCAGGGCGCAGAGCCGGGCGCACGCTGGAGGCGCAGGGGCGCCCACCACCAGGCTCCGCGCCGCCCCCACCCGTCCTCGCCCGCGCTGTCACCTCGGGCCGGGGCGACGGCGGGCCCCGGCCAGCGCGGGGACCCGGGCCCAGGCAGGCCGCCCCCCCGCCCCCGCCCCCGCCCCCCGTCGGCGCCCGGGCCCGCGGAGGAGAAGGAGGAGGAAGAGGAGGAGGCCGCAGAGAAAGAGGAGGCCGCGGAGGCGGAGGAAGAGGAGGAGGAGGAGGAGGACGAGGAGGAGGAGGACGAGGAGGAGGAGGAGGACGACGAGGAGGAGGAGGACGAGGAGGCGGCGGCCCGCGGACCCCCAGCGCGCGGCACTCACCGATCTGCCCGATGAACTCGATCTTGATGCCCTGGTGCTCCAGCCGCTTGTTGGGGTTCTTGAGCGCGAGGCTCACCTTCCCGGAGACCGTCTCTCCGTCGTAGAAGAGGAAATACTTCTCCTTCTTCCCGTCCTCCGTCTTGTGCTCGGCCCGCTTCCTACTCTCCGCATCGCTGAGCACGATGTCCACCTCCACGCTCTGCCCGAAGCCGAAGAAGCTCATCTCGGGGCCGGGCCGGGGGCGGCGGGCCCGCTGCTCGGCGCGGGGCGAGGGCGAGGGCGAGGGCGAGGGCGAGGGCGCAGGGCCGACCGCAGCGCCCCGGGGACCAGCGCCCCGCGACCCGCCAGCGCCGGGCGAGCCCGAGCGGCGGGCGGCCGGGAGACGCTGCGGCGGGCAGGGCACGGGGGGCGGGGTACGGAGCTGGGCCGTGCGGGCCGCCCACCGGGTGCGGAGCGGCGCCGAGCAGCACAGCGAGCCAGCCCCGGCCTCCGGCGGTGCAACGCACCGAGGCGCTTCGGCGGCTCCGGGCGGGGGGGGGGGGGGGGCGGGCGGGCGGCGCAGCCTCCAGCCGGGAGCGCCCGGGACGCCGCGCGCATGCGCTCGCCCTGCCGCTGCAGCCTTCGCAGCCCCGCCCCGGGAGCTGTGCTCACTGCGCACGCGCCCTGGTACACAGCGACGATCCGGGAGCTGTGCTCACTGCGCATGTGCGCTGGGAGAGCGATGACCCGGGAGCTGTGCTCACTGCGCACGCGCCCTGGTACACAGCGATGACCCTGGAGCGTGCTCACTGAGCACGCGCTCTGGCAGACAGCGACGGCCCGGGAGCTGTGCTCACTGCGCACGCGCCCTGGTAGGCAGCGACGACCCAGGACGGGTGCTCACTGCGCATGTGCGCTGGTAGACCGAGGGGCCGGTGGTTCCCTTAGTTGGCATGGCAGTCACGGCCTTTTTGCAGAACTGCGGGCCAGATGTGTCGTAAAATTAAATATCTGCGGATACCCTTCCCGGGCGCTCCTGTTTGGTTTCCCTCACTGCTTTGGCTCCTCGGGAAACGTCAGAACGTTCGAGCGCCAGCTGACACGCACGGGGAACGTCGGCCTCGGGCAAAGCTGACATCTAATACGGGGAGGACCCGTCTCCTCCTCCTTACGGCGTCCTCCCAGCTAAAGAAATAAGAGGAGAAAAACGCGAAGTTCTGACTTAATCGCGACCCCCGCGCGCCGCGCTAACCTCAGACGTCAGCCTGGGAAGCGGCGCTGCCCCCGGCCGTCGGCCCGCCCCGTTCTCTGCGCCGGCGGCACAGGGCCCCGCCGATTGGCGGGCGGGCGGCACACGGCTGCGCGATGATTCGTCGGCGGGACGCTCCGCCCGCCCTGATTGGTCCGCAGCAGCGTCTCGGAGCGCGCGCGGGAGCGAGCTTTGAAAGTTGAGCAGCGCGGACGCTCGCCGGCTGCGGAGGGATCATGGTGGCGCTGCTGGCCCTGGGCAGCGGCCTGCAGCCCTGGTGCCCGCTGGGTCTCAGCCCCGGTGAGGAGACGCGGCTGTGAGAGTCGGGGAGGCCGGGCTGCGGCGCCCTGCGGCTGCGGCGCCTCCCGGCCTGGGCGGGGGCGGGGCGGGGGGCTCGGCGTCCGCGCCCTCGGGACGCAGGGGCCCCGTGTGGGGAGGGGCACGCGGGGGGGGGCGGCCGGGCGTTGGCTTCCTTCCCGGGCTGCCGCGGCTCTCCCCCTGCCGTTCCCCGGGGGCTCTCCGACAGCGGCGCCCGCTCTGTGGCTTCGCGGAGCACTGACTGCGGCGCTCGCGGCCGCTGTTGCGGGCGGACGTGTCGCGGCCGGGGCGGCGGCGGTGCCGGTGGTGCCGGGGCGCGCCTCTGACGCTCGTGCGCACGACGGCCGCGGTCCCGCCCCGGGGCCCTCCCCTCAGGTGCTTCCCTCAGATCCTCTTGTCAGCTCTTCTCCGCTCCTCCCCTCAGGTCCTCCTCTCAGGTCCTCCTCGCTCCCCTCAGGTCCTCCCCTCTGGCCTTCCTCACTCCGCTCCCTGCAGGTCCTCCCTCAGGCCCTCCTGGCTCCGCTCCCCTCAGGTCCTCCCCGCTCTCCTCTCCTGTGGTCCTCCCCCCCTCCCCTCAGGTCCTCCCCCACACATCACTGTGTTCGGTTCTATTAGCCTCCTCATGAGATTTTCGCAAAGGGACATCGAGGCAGCCTTATTGACCTCTTTTCTTCAGATTGAGCTTGTGGGAAGGCCGTATGCTTCAGCCTCGGAAGCGCCGCTCCCCAGAACAGCTGGGTCTAGAAAGGGTTTTGGGGGGGGGGCGGCTTGGCTTGGCTCGCAAGCAACCGGGAGCCTGCCTCTCTGCCTGTGGTGCGGCCGCTGCTCTCTGTATTTTCAGGAGTACGTGACCAAACTCTTCAGGAGAGTAGGGTGCATAGGAAGAGGCTCGCCCCCGGATGTTTAGGACGGTCAGGCGGCCCCGCAGCGTCGGTTACAATTTAAGGGAAGGATTTTGCCCTTTGCTGCGGCCTGAAATCCTGTGTCACATGGTCTGGGTGGGGTGGGCCCGGGGCTTCTCTCTCTGAGCCAACCCCGAGCCCAGAGGTCGTGGATGCTCTACCTGCTCTGGGAGAGCCTCGCCTTGACCGCCCTTTCCCCCAGGATGGGTGGACGCAGTGTGGGAAGCGGACTTCACGGAGGCCGAGCCCTTGGATCCTCGCGTGGAAGCAGAGATCTTAGAGACTGGGTTGAGCGCGTTCACTAAACTACATGAGGGCATTGTGCCCTTCGCTACGGAAGAGCACGGCCCTGCAGAGGTGAGCCCCGGCCGGGAAGGTGGCCATCCACAGGTGTCAGCGGGGGCCGGGAGGCAGCGCTGGCCTGAGCGCAGCCACCTGTGCGCACAGTTCCTGACGAGCGGGGCAGGAAGAGCATAGCATGTGGCCCGTGTGCTATCAAACCCTGGCGGCTGCTGGTTAAGTGGGGAATTACAGGTTCAGTTTTAGGCTTTTGCACGTGAGCTCCTGTTAGGGCATCGTCGCGGAGAAGTCCCTGGCAGTGTGCATTGGAAGACCCGGAGGGAAGTGCAAGTTCAGCAGCCTGGCTGGGCGAGCCCTCTGATCCCGGGTGCAGCGACGCGGAAGTGGGGGGTGAGGAAGAGACCAGGACGGGCCGGGTCGGGTAGAGACAGGACTGCCGGTGGCCTGCAGGCAAGCACCAGAGTGAGGAGCGCTGATCCGAAGACAGGGAGGAGCCAGGCACCAGTGCTGGGAGGTCATGGGCAGGCGGAGTCCTGACACGGGCGCTTGGGCCACAGGTCGTTGGATCGTCCCTGGTGACCTACGAGGTCACAGTTCCTCATGAGGTGGGTAGAGCTGAGGTAGCACTAGGAGCGAGGAGGTGGGCAGTCTGCAGTGCTGCAGCCACGGGGCGCGTCTGGGCCGGTGCTGTGTGAGCCATCCCTCAGGGAAGCCTGACCGCAAGCAGATGCCCACCTTCCCGCCAGACTAAGGTTTCCGGGGCACTGGGAGCACGAGATGGTGGCCCCGCGGCAGCAGATGAACGCCATGCAGCTGGTACTCCCAGCAGCGACACTCTGTGCCCACCACCTCATCCGGCTGCTCAAGTGCAAGCGGGACAGCCTCCCCAACTCCACGGCCTGCAAGCCTGAGCAGCGCCACTGGGACTGCCGCGAGCACCTTGACTGCATGATGCACGTGAAGGAGTTTGAGTGGAACGGCAACTGCTCCGGTGGAAGAAGCGGCAGAGCAGAGGGAGGCGACAGATGTGGCCAGAGGCCAGGGAGCTGGGGAGGTGGCCCCCGGGATAGTCCTGTAGTGGACCCGCCCCCACCCTGTGGACCAGTTGATCAATAATAGCCTCCAGGCCCATCAGCCAGAAAAAAGAAAAAGAGTGAGGAGATAACTGCTATAAAGGTAGGAGGGGGTCTTCTAGAAGTTTCACCGTGGAAGAGTGCACCGGGGAAGAATGCACTTCTGTAAAGTGGCACATGCTAAGCAGAGTGGCCAAGCCAAGGCATTACCTGCTACTTTCCCCGTCTTCAGGGAAGCAGGAAGTACAAGATCTGATTTCTTGAACTTTCATGGGCCTATGTTTTTTAAAGATACTCCAGGATAAACCATATGTAGTTGCTGCTGTGTTTGGTTTGTAGAAATAACCCATTTCCTCTTCATGTGTTTAATTGGCAAAACATGGAACGATGATATAATTATTAAAATTGTGGTTTATAGTTTAGGGTGTATTTCCTTTCTCACTTAGGCCTCTCCTGAAATCTGAGGGCTAAACTTTCAGGTATTTCCTTTCCTGCTCTCATTGCCCATAAAGCATTTAAATTTAAGTAAATGGCTCTGATTTCTTTAGTTAGTAACTAGTGATAAATGGTTTTGTGTACATTTAACAGATAGAGGAGTAACTTGTCTGAGTAAACACTAATATAGGGTGTCCCAAAGGTCTTAGTATAGTTTTTAGCTATGATAATTTCAGAAATACATATGCTTCAAACTTATCCACAAATTATTTTTGAAAATTTAATTATTTAAATTTATTACATACTTATTTATCTTTGTAATTTTGAATACTGCATTTTGATTTTTCGTTTCGATCCCTTTGAAGATTTATAGTTGGGAATCAAGTTGGTCTGTTGTGTGTATATATATATATATATATATATATATTTTTTTTTTTTTTTTTTTTAAGGTACTAAATACTTGGAAAAATCAAGAGATTTTCCCATTCTCTAATTCTTGGCTTTTATGTTTCTTCCTCCACCCAGAGCATTTGGTCCTTCTTCATTGAGAACCGTGTTTCTCACAGGGCACTGGTGGCATTGTTCTATCACTTTGTTCAAGCCGTTCATACGAGAAGCGTCAGTGTGCAGTGTCGACAGTATGGCCTTCATGCTGCTGGGCTTTATTTTCTGTTGCTGGAAGTACCAGGTATGTGTATTCGATACGGTAGGATAAAATATATTTTTGTTTTAAATTTTTACATTGTTTTGAACCCTTATATTTTGTTTTCTCACTTCTAAAATGGAGCAGTGGTAACCCATCTCGCGGAATTTTTCTGAGTATTAAATGAGAGTAAGTCTGTAAAATACATGGCACGTTACAGGTGTTCGAGAAATATCTTTCCCTTGTTTCTTTAAATGCGTTTGTTTTCTAACGTGGTGTGTCTGTAACCTAATGCAGTTAATCTGAGAGAGGTAAGGCTCGAGGGAGATTGTTTTCAAGCTACAGAAGCTCCATTCCTGCCTACCCCCACCTAGTATAAAAATCTGATACTGCCCACTCGTCTCCTGACTCCCCGTCCAGGCTGAGAAAGACTGCTGGGCAGTCCCTGTGTTACATATCTCTCTCCTATGCAGATATGGAGAAACAGTTTACCGTACTAAGAAAGAAAGCGTGAGAATCACTAGTAATGCTTGATGAAGGAAAGCGTAGGAAGGTAGTCTGTTGATGAGCACTGTTCTACTTCTTTTACTGTCAGAGCACTCAGGTGGCTGTTCCTCCTGTGAGCAATAAAGGAGTCCCTTCTACCCACCCAAACCCAAGGCAAGAGAGGATGGAACATGGAGGGGGATGCAGTGGAGAACATAGTTACTGTTTGTCATTGTTTACATAAATTCATTTCTAAGAAATTTCAAGGATTTATCCCATATGATTTGGAAATTGCTAAAAAGACATATTAAAGCCTTGAACATTATTTTGTATTATTGTTTTTTTTTTTTTTTTTTAAGATTTTAATCATTTATTCATGAGAGACACAGAGAGAGGCAGAGACATAGGCAGAGGGAGACGCGGGACTCCATCCTGGGTCCCCAGGATCACACCCCAGGCTGAAGGCGGCGCCAAACCACTGGGCTATTGGGGCTGCCCTATTTTGTATTATCGTTAAAGTTACCAATAATGACTGTTGAAATAAGTTCTTAAAGACTTTGGTCTTGCTAAGCAGAGTCTCAGGTCTAACCAAGCTGTCTCACAGAAAAATGATGGTTTTAGGAACTCAAAAGTTTTATTTTTCTCCTCCCTTGCTCGATGCAGTTCCTTCTGATTAAGGTTGAGATGTATGCCAAAGCCAAGAGTGAAGAGTGTTGCTCATTGTAGGCCACTTGCAGCTTTCCAGCAAGACGTGTTCCTGCCAATTACCTTCTGTTTTTAAATGTATCTGGATTATGTTTGGGATACTGTTGATACTTAATTTTTAATCACACTGTGCTCTTTTTCAAGATTGTTTGGTTATTCTAGTCCCTTGTATTTCCATGTAAATTGTAGAAGTTGCATATCAGTGTCTACCCCAAAAAAGGCTTCTGGGATTTTGACAGTGCACTGAATCTGTAGATCAATTTGGGGAGTGTTGCTGTCTAAACAACATTAGGTCTTCCAATCCATGAGCACAACGTGCCTTTCCATTTATTTCGGTTTTAAATGTATAATTCTTGTGCTTATTTGGTTAGATTTATTCAGAAGTATTTTATTTTTTCCATGCTATTGTAGATGAAATTGCTTTCTCAATTTCATTTTCAGATTGCTTACCTGTAATGTCTAGAAGTACAATTCATTATTAAGTGTAGTTGATGTACAATGTCACATTAATTTCGGGCGTACAGTATAGTGGTGGGAGAAGTTTATGGACAAGTCTGTACCTTATGCTGTGCTCAGTACAAGTGAGGTTATCATCTGTCACCATACAGTGTTGTTACAGTACCATCGAGTATATTCCCCGTGCTATGCCTTGGATCCCCATGACTTAGTCTGTAACTGGAGGCCTTCCACTTCCCTGCATCCATTTTGCCCATCTTCAACCCCTCAAGCAACTACCAGTTTGTTCTCTGTATTTATTGGTTTGTTTCAGCTTTGTTTTGTTTTATAATTTTCACATATATGTGAAATCATATGGTATTTGTCTTTCTCTGATTTCACTTAGCACACTATCCTCTAGGTCCATCTATGTTGTTGCAAATGTCAGGATTTCATTCCTTTGCAGCTGAGTAACACTCTATTTTATGTATATCCCCTATCTTTATCCATTCATCTGTCAATGGACAGTTGGGTTGGGCTGCTTCCATATCTTGACTGTTGTAAATAATGCTGCAGTAAACATAGGAGTACATATATATTTTTGAACTAGTAGTGTTCTTCTTCGGTAAGATACCCAGTAGTGGAATTACTGGATCTTATGGTATTTGTTTTTAATTTTTTTGAGGAACTTCCATGCTATTTTCTTTCCACAGTGGCTGTACCAATATTCCCACCAATAGCGCATGAAAGTTCCTCTTTTCCCACATCTTTGCCAACATTTGTCATTGTCTTTTTGATTTTAGCCATTGTGACAGGTATGAGGTAATAGCTCATTGTGGTTTTGATTTATATTTCCCTGATGACTAGTAATTTGAGCATCTTTTCAAGGGCTTGTTGACCATTTGTCTTTTTTTGAAAACTGTTCTATTCAGATCCTCTCCCCTTACTTTAATTAGAGAAGTACAATTGATTTTTTTATTACTGATCTTATACCCTGAAACTTTGCTGAACTCATCTATTGTTACTGGTAGGATTTTCTATGTATAAGGTTATATCATCTGTGAGTAAACATAATTTTATTTCGTCCTTTCCAGTTTAGGTGCCTTTTATTTCTTTTTCTTGACTAATTGCCCTGATGAGGACCTCCAGTATAGTGCTGAGCAGAAGTCAGGAGGTGGGCATCTTGTCTTACTCCTGACCTCAGGAGGAAAACTTTCAGTCTTTTGCCCTTAAGTATGTTATATGCCGTGGGTGTTTTGAGGTTCACCTTTATGATACTGTTATTTCTAATTTGTTGAGTATTTTATTATGAAAGGACTGTGTGTTGCCAGATTCTGTTAGCTAATATTTTATTGAAGATTTTTGCATCTGTATTTACAAGGGATATCTTTTTTGATAAGCTTTTGTCTGATTTGAGTTTCAGGATAATACCAGTCTCATGTAGAATGAGTTGAGTAGTTTTCTTGCCTTTTTTGTATCTTAGAAGTTGGTGAAGAAGGGGTCGTTTTTCTGCCTTAAATTTTTGTAGATTTAAATAACAAAAGCCATCTGGATCTGCAGGTTTTCTTTGAAAGTTTTGTTTGTATAATCTATAGTGATATGTCCCCTTTCATGTCTGATTGGTAATTTGTATCTTTTGTTGTTGTTTTCATCATCTAGAAAAAGTTCCATTAAATTGTATTGACCATTTCAAAGAACCCGCTTGTGATGTTACTGATTATACTGTGTTCTTGTGGCACCTGGGTGGCTCAGTCGGTTAAGCATCCCACTCTTGGTTTCAGCTCAGGCCATGATCTCAGGGTCATGGGATTGAGTCCCACATCAGGCTCTGAGCTTAGCCCTCCACTTGTGTTTGAGCACTTGCTCGCTTGCTTGTTCTCTTTCATAAATAAAATCCTTTAAAAAGAGATGACTTCATGATAGCCTAGCCTATACACTAATAAATGAATCTTTATGGAGTTTTTATGGCATACAGTATTAACAGTCACATTCATAGTGCAGTATTGGAAACATTGTTACGTGATTGTTTCCCTTCAAATAGTGTTTTAATTATGTTTTGATAGGCAGTTAACTGTTAGATTAACTTTTTCCTTTTGAGGCTTGTTTTAAAGCTTTCTTGGAGCAGATATGAAATAGCCTTTACTCTGGAGCTAGTTTAGCTCAGGTGTTTAAGGTTTCAGCATCGGCTGTCCAGAACTTAAATATTTCTCAACCCTGTGTGGGTTATGAAAATTATTCATCTTCTAGCTCCTTGGAGGTTGTTTTTTGCCTACCCTCATGGAGTTTTACCTCTTCGTGCTTATCTTCTGCCCTATGGAGATCTCTGAAGCTTTTTTTCTGTGTAGCTTCCTCTTTTCTAGCCCTTGCCTTTTTGACTCTGATTTCTGTGTTCTCAGCTTAGACTGTCATAATGTACTTAGGGCCACCATTTTCTGCTGTTGTCCAGAAATTGCCTCAAAACATGAAACTGGGACAATTTTAGTGTTTACCTCATTTATTTTTGTTCTTCAGAGATTGTTTTTCTATGCTGCCTATTGCACTGTTTTTTTTTTTTTTTTTCTTTTTTTTTAAGATTTTATTTATTCATGAGAGACACAGAGAGAGGCAGAGACACAGGCAGAGGGAGAAGCAGGCTACCTGCGGGGAACACAATGCAGGACTCGATCCTGGGACTCCAGGATCATGCCCTGAGCAGAAGACAGACACTCAACCAATGAGCTGTCCAGGCATCCCTTGCTCCGTGTCTTAAGAGGATTATTTTATACATTTTTGTCCAGTTTTATAGTTTATGGTGGCATGAAAAACATAAAGCCAGTTACTCCCTGGTCAGATACGTTTATCTTATTTATTTCTTCTGATCACTATTTCTCATCTCCTGAGGCTGAAGTTGAATGGTACTTATTTGCTAAAGGGTCATTGTTTAGAGTTCATGATAAGCTCATTTTTACTTATTAATTTTTCATCTGTTGTTATCGACTTATTTTAAGGCATTTTAATCTAACCCACTTATTCTTTATAAATAGGCAGTGTAGCAAATCAGGTGTTCCACCAAGTGATGTTTGACAAATGTATTCAGATTCTGAAGAAGAGCTGGCCTCAAGAATCTAACTTAAATCGGAAAAGAAAGAAAGAGCAGCCTAAGAACTCAGAGGCGAATCCAAGAGGGAGTAGGAAAAGAGGAAAGCCACCCAGGAAAGAAGATATTGAGGTAAGAAGTAAGTGGAATAATAAAACATATCTGTACCAACAAATGATTGTGATTTAAGAATTAACTTTATATTAAAATATGGTTTTTGGCATCATGATTTTAACCAAATGATCCAAAAGTATCATCAACTATCTAGTATGACCTTAAGTTGCTTCTCAGGCTTTATATATTACTGAGGATACCTGTCATCTTTCCATCCTCCCCGTAATCTTTTGCCATCCTTGTTCCCAGGTGTGCTTGGCAACAACCAAACAGGTATATTTGCCACATTAGCTTACTGTCATTAGAGAGGAAGATTGAAGTATTTTGAGGGCTCATGTCCATAACAGTGTATTGGAATAACATTAATTCCAAATTCTTGTGTGATGGCTGGGTAGAATGGTGGGCATTCTTTGACAGGAAAACTTCTAAGAAACATAAGAATTCCCACTGACACAAAGATACAGAGCTAGAAACTCCTGTGCAGTCATCTAGTCCAATGATTCATTGTTCTGCTGTGGAGACAGAGCAGTTAGGGGACCTGATCAGGGTCACATCACTTCAGCAATTCAGCAACCACCTGAGTTTAGCTGGACTTGATCTGAGTTCATTGAAAATCATGGGACAGAGTGTTAGGCATTACTCTGCAGTTGCCTGTACGTTTCTTTATAATCTAGGTGGATGAAATAGAAGAACAGGAAGATGAAGAAAGTATTTGTTTTTCTGCCCGAGACCTTTGTCAAATCCGAAATGCCATCTTTCACCTTTTGAAGAATTTTTTAAGGCTTCTGTCCAAATTTTCCCTGAAAGAAAAGCCACAGTGTATACAGAATTGTATAGAAGTAAGTGAGAATTCCAAAAAAAAACCTTGGGGCAACCTAAAAGGGCAGAGAGAATGGCTAATACTTAGTGAGTAAGGAAAAATCAGGTCTCTTCTTGGTATCTGTTTTGCAGGTCTTTGTTGCGTTGACTAAGTTTGAACCAATTCTTCATGAATTTCATGTGACACAGGCCAGGTGAGCCACTAATTCTTCCGATAGTAAAATTTAAATATAGTGTAATAAATTATGCTCTAGCAGAAGTATAAATGCCATTTTATCCTAATTGGCACACAAGTAGAATTTATTCATTTGGATGTGGTTTATTATAGGGTTATGGAAGATTCTGGGTAAAGTCATAACCATTGACCAATCTTTTACTTTTTTTCTTTAGAAACCTTAACCAAGCTAAATACGTACCAGAACTGGCCTATCATGGATTGTATTTGCTATGCTCCCCATTTCATGGAGAAGGAGATAAGGTAAAAGACAAGGATTTAATTTAGTTACTAGTTGAATTGAAAACATCTGAATCATCTGAACCATTGGCAGCATTTGGTTTAACACCATTTTATTTATTTATATATTTAAGATTTATTTATTTATTCATGAGAGACACAGGCCGAGGGAGAAGCAGGCTCCATGCAGGGACCCCGATGTGGGACTCGATCCTGAAACTCCAGGATCATGCCCCGGGTCAATGGCAGGTGCTCAACCACTGAGCCACCCAGGCATCCTGCCATTTTAATTTAGCAAGTCATTTTCATGACCTTATATCATTCGTAGCATAAAAAGCATCACCATTTCTATTTGCTACCTGTTCTTCATAACCAAACTGATAATTCAAATAATTGGAAGCCATGGCAGATTTTTGTTAGGTTTCATACAAAATATGATTCCAGTGTGAGTTAGGTAGGAAGAACATTGAACAAAGGGTTACTTTTAGAGAAACAGTCACCAGATTGTTCTCAAAAGAGACATTTGTGGAATTTTCAAGTTTTCCTTGGCAAGTTTCATGTGCACTTCAGTATTTCTATTAGTCGTTTTAGTTGAGAATTCTACAGAAGTATTACTGATATCATTCCTAGTTAGTATTCACATATGGATTTTCCTCCCAGAGTTACCTTAACATTATCACCGTCTAAACATTGGAGTTAGGGTTTTCAAGCATTATGGTGTTACTAAACTTGGATGTCATGAATAAAACAAGATTTTTACAAAAAAAAAAAAAAAATGTGATAAGACTGCAGTGGCTGTTGACTTTTGGTGTCTGTGCTACACTTAATTTCCCGGGCAGGTCACGTGGTGATTAAGAAGCAGGTTAAAGGGGCACCTGGGTGGCTCCGTTGGTTAATTGCGCTGACTCTTGGTTTCAGGTCAGCTTGTAATCTCAGTCCTGGGATCAAGCCACTCTTTGGTTTTGGTGCTCAGCGTGGAGTCTGCTTGTCCCTCTTCCTCTGCTCTTCCTCTCTTTTTCTCTTTCATAAATAAATCATAAGAAAAAGAAAAAAAACAAGTAGGTTCAGGGTTTTTGGGCAGGTTGTATACATCTTTGGTGAACTCTAGGTCCACCCCATCAGCTGTACTTCCTTGTATCAGTTTTTCCAAAGCCTCAGTCTCCTCAGAGGGTTGTCAGGAGAAGGAAATGGAAGGTTGCCTGTCAGATACAGAGCACCATGCCTGTTGTTTAGAAAACATGTTTTATAATTTATTATACCATTTATAATTTATTTTATAATTTATTATGTTTTATAATTTATTATACCGTTATCATTTCTGTGTTTAAAATATGATGAGTTAGAATTCACATGAGTGAGTGCTTTCAGTTTCCATGTTCTTTATAAAATTTGTAAAGGTTAGCTGGATGGGGAAATTTATGCCTTTACATCTGCAGTGTCTTTCAAGTTGTATTTTTTAACTGTGAGAGTGTTGATTTGATTTTAGACAATGTTGACTTTAGCCTGACCCATAATCAGTTGACTTTGGACAATTCAACTCCACTTTGGAGGCTCTTTTATTAGGTATAAAGTGGAAATAATAACATGTATAAAATGGAAATGCCTTGCTTACCTTTTACAGTTGTGATGTTTAAGATTAAATACAGTAAAATCAGGCAGCCCGGGTGGCTCAGCGGTTTAGCGCCGCCTTCAGCCCAGGGCCTGATCCTGGAGACCCGGGATCGAGTCCCATGTCGGGCTCCCTGCGTGGAGCCTGCTTCTCCCTCTGCCTGTGTCTGCATCTCTTTCTCTGTGTCTATCATGAATAAATAAATAAAATCTTAAAAAAAAAAAAGGCAGTAAAATCTAGTAATACATATGAATGTACTTAACATGATATCTACCACATATGTGGTTTTCAGTACACGTTATTTACAGGATGAATGAATTAATTGAGTAAATTATATGAGGTGTATATTGGAAGGTGCATTGTAAACTTCAGGTAAAATACAAGTGTAAAGTACCATTCTTCCCTTGTCCCTTCCCTTTCTTGTTCTATAAGAGATTATCAGCAATTTTTTTGCCATTTAGAAGTGACAATCCTCTATTTGCCCTAATTTCAGGGCTATAGTTTGAGAGAGTAAGGAGAAAAACTAGGTGATATTCTATCATTATCTATAAGCAATGTTTTCACAGTTTCCATCCTATGTTTATTAAATACTTAGTAACTGTCCAAGAAACGCATTTCTAGTGTTCCCCTAAAACTGTTTCAATCCAATGTATCTTCACACAGCTTGACGTGGTTTACTGTGGTCTGCATCACTGCCTTTGAGGTCCTTGGATTCTTTGTCATGCCTTAAATATAATTTTCTTCTTTTCCAGGTTATAAGTTGTATTTTCCATCAAATGCTAAATGTGATATTAATGTTAGGAGCAGGTGAAGGAGTCCATCACGCTCCCCTTACTATTACAACATCAGTCATCAACAGTAGAAACCAGGCAGTCCAGTTCATCAGGTGAGGTGCACACGGATTGGCTTTTCACTCTATCACTCTCCCTTAAGTCTCCTGGGTCCTGTACTAACCGAGATTTCTGACACCTAATGAAAACTAACAGATTTCTGGCCTGTTGTGGTTCATGGCCCCCTCTTGTTCGTGTGGCCCACATCACTGTTGGTAGCCTCTGCACTGGGACATTGCTGAGGGTTACAGAGTCTGTAATTCAGGGGCCAGCACTGACCTCCAGCTTGATTCTCATTAGCCTGTAGGGTCAGGCTCTGAGGAATGACATTTGGCTTCTCCTCTGTTTTATCATCATCTGTCTCAGTGTTTGCCTTTCTTACAAGTCTGCCTCTTCCTTTCCTTTTTGTATTTCTGTCTTCTCTGAGTCTCTTTCTCTTTGTTCCTTGCCACTTTCCCTTGTTTCTTCTCACTTTTCTATTCCCCTCTTCCTACAGACCATACTTCCTAAAAAGAAGATTTAAGTCAATTTTTACTTCTTTAGTAATAATTGATAGACCATTTTTTCCCTCAGAATCACATAGCTCTACCTAAAAAGTTCCATGTCTCAGCTTTATTAGGGAAGACATATTTGCTGTGTTGTTGGCTATTCTTTCTCTCCTTTATTGAATATTTGGCACACATTGTGGAGGTGGTGGAAAGATGTGGTAAGTATATGAGAGCATACATGCCTGCAGGCATATGGGATATAGTGTAGTTGGAGATGTGGGGTATGAGTGGTGGAATCCAGGTATAGGCTGTCATCTGATCATTAAATATCTCTCATGAGGGATTTTTTTAAAACATTAAATAACTAAGGTGCTTTAAGTGTAGACAACCATTTTGATTCTTCCGTGATAGTTCGTGATGTCTCCAGTTGCAGTAGCATCCATATAATGGTATAGATAAGCACTAGAGATGGGTCAGATCTGGGCATTACAATAATAATCTTCTGGGGTGCCTGGCTGGCTCAGTTGGAAGAGATTGTGACTCTTGATCTCGGGGTCATGGGTTCGAGCCCACAGTGGGGGTAGAGAGTACTAAAATAAATAAGTTAACTTAAGAAAGATACAGTAATCTTGGGTTGAAGTTTGAAGTCAAAGCCTTTTAAATGGGAGCATATCACTGAGTTACCACAAGGTGGTGCTGCGTCTTATTATTATTTACCCCAAAAGGATTTTTTATATATTTTTAAAGAATTTATTTATTTGAGAGAGAGAGCATGCACCGTGCAAGCAGGACAAGGCAGGGGGAGGCAGAGAGAGGGAGAAGACTCCCAGCTGAGCAGGGAGCTGGACATGGAGCTCAATCCCAGGACCCTGAGATTATAACCTGAGCTAAAGGCGGATGCTTATCCCAACTGAGCCACCCAGGTGCCCCTAAAAGGATGTGTTTTAGAGTCTTAATGTGAAATTTAGTTAAGAGTCAAAAGAGTCGTATGAAGATGAAACATTTGCTCCTCTCTGACTGAAGCTGTCTGCTCGGCTGCAGCTCAAAACCATACATAGGACATAGTGAATGGTTTTCTGCTGTGAAACTTTGTGTGTTTTACTCTTTTTTCACTGAAACAATGCTTGCAGTGTGGGGCAAATAGCTTTTAATATTCAGGATTTCTAAAGCATAGAGGTCATGGTGTTTAAGAACAGAGTCAAGAAAAAGTATTATTTTATGTAGTTATAGGTATACTGTAAACAATGGGTGTGGTTTCTTTTTTAAATAGCTCAATTGTGGATGAACTAAAGGAAAACGTATTCCCAGTTCTTCGTATCTTACTCCAGCACATCTGTGCCAAGGTACCATTTGCTTCAATAGTAATGATGATAATGATGATAGAAACATATATGTGGGTAAATATATGTGTTTGTGTGTATATTTATTCTTGGGAATGAGTCTGTTATCATTGCAGAAAATAGCTTTATTTAGTATTTTCACTGTATGTTTCCATTGACATAGTGTTCTTTTTGGGAGAGGAATCCTTTTTATTTTGGAAAATCTCAAACATATGGATAAATAGAATAGGGTGATGAGCACCCACCTTCAATAGTTTTGTGTCATTTATACCCTTATAAATTACAACTTCATCAACACATGTTGAATGTTGGAATTTTTGGGGGGAAGCAAATTCTGTCATGTATTGATCCTTAACTATTTCATATGTGTCTCTAGAGGATAAGAACTCCAAAAACATACCACAGAATACACACCAAAGAAAATATACCATAATTCCTTAATACCATGAAATATCCAATTAATGTTCAGATTTTTATGATTATCTCTTGAGCTTCTAAAGCAGATTGGACAAATGAATTTTAACTTGAAGGCAGTAGCTTCTAGGAGATCCATAAGCTTAAGTTACATACTAAGTTCGTATGTCTAAGGAGAGGGCTTCTAGATTTCTTAGATTAGTTTTTGAAGGGTCTAGAACCTAAAACTTGCTAGTCATTTTTATAGCATTTAAGGATTCAACAAACTAGTTACATTCACTAAATTTCCACTTGTATTGCAACATGTGTTTCAGTTGTTCTGTGGGTAGATGTTGGCTAGACAGCCTCTCAATGTTTATGTTTCAGGTGACTGATAAATCAGAGTATCGGACCTATGCAGCCCAGTCCCTGGTCCAGCTGCTCAGCAAACTTCCCAATAAGGAATACTCTACGTTCATTGCCTGGCTTTACAGATACTCACGAAGTTCCAAGGTACGAGATACATCTGCATAAAATCTGGGTTCCTGCTCTGCAGCCTTCTGACAGACAGATCTGAATATACAAGGGATCCTTGGGTTTTTATTCCTGTCTAATGGAGATTCTTCTGATTTTGTTTTATCAGATCCCACACAGGATTTTTACTCTAGATGTTGTCTTAGCTCTGTTGGAACTGCCTGAAAGAGCAGTAGATAACACTCTCTCATTGGAGCATCAGAAGCTGTTAAAGCATAAGTTCTTGGTACAGAAAATTATATTTGACCGTTGTGTAGACAAGGCACCGACTGTCCGCAGCAAGGCACTGTCCAGTTTTGCACATTGCCTGGAAGTGTCTGTTACCGCATCGGAGAGCATACTGGAACTTAAGATTAACAGTAAGTATTTTCACCTGTAACATGGGATCTGTCTCATGCTTTTTAAGAAATTGGACTGCAAAGGATTCGTTCATTGTTGTTGCAAAAATAATAGAGTATGATATACTTTTTCCTTCATAAACCTATTTCAGTGTATTTTGTTGTTGAATAGCTTTTTAAATATAGTCACAGCTTGGAGATATTGTGGGTTTGGTTTCAGACCATCACAGTAAAGTGAATATTGCAAAAAAGCAAGTCAAATGATTTTTTTTAGTTTTCCAGTGCATATAAAAAGTTAATGTTTACAATACACTGTTGTCTGTCAGGTGGCAATAGCATTATTGCTATATTATTGCAATATGACATAGACATATTTTATTACGTCTAAAAAAAAAGTGCATACAATAATTTAGAAATACTTTACTGCTAAAAACGCTAACTATAGTGAGCTTTCAGCAAGTTGCAGTCTTTTTGCTGGTGGAGAATCTTGCCTGGATGTTGATGGCTGCTGACTGATCAGGGTGGCAGTTGCTGAAGGATGGGTGGCTGTGGCCGTTTCTTGAACTAAGACGCTGATGAAGTTCGCCATATCACGTGACTCTCTTTTCACAAATGATTTCTCTGTAGTAGATGATATTGTTTGATACCATTTTACCCACAGCCACCGGGGAACTTCTTCTGAAACTGGAGTTCCCCCTTTCAGACTGCCACTGCTTCACCAACTATGTTTATGCAATATTTTAAATCCTTTGTTGTGGGATCCCTGGGTGGCGCAGCGGTTTGGCGCCTGCCTTTGGCCCAGGGCGTGATCCTGGAGACCCGGGATCGAATCCCATGTCGGGCTCCCGGTGCATGGAGCCTGCTTCTCCCTCTGCCTATGTCTCTGCCTCTCTTTCTCTCTGTGTGACTATCATAAATAAATAAAAAATAAATTAAAAAAAATAAAAAAATAAATCCTTTATTGTGACTTCAACCTCCCAGCTTGTTCACCATGAGTAGATTCATCCTAAGAAACCACTGTCTTTGCTCACCTGTAGGAAGCTTCCCCTCACCTGTTCAAGTTTTATTATGAGCTTGCAGCAGTTTAGTCTCATCTTCAGGCCCCACTTCTAATTTTGCTTCTCTTGGTGTTTTCATATCTGGAGGCAGCACATCATTTCTTGGTTAAGTTTGCTATTATATGGATGTGGCTCATGGTACCCCAAAGCAGTTATAATAGTAACACCAAAGATCACTGATCATAGATCGGATCCATAAATACAAAAAAGTTTGAAATATTGTGAGAATTACCAAAATGCAGCAGACGCAAAGTGAGCAAATACTGTAGGAAAATGGCACACATAGACTAGCTTGATGGAGTTACAAACTCTCAGTTTGTTAAAACTGTAGTATTTCTAAAGAACAATAAAGCAAAGTGTGATAAAACAAGGTATGCCTATAGACCAGCCTGGTAACTTTGAAATGCCTTTTAGAGTATTTTAGATACTCATGTTTTAGAGGTGAGACTTTGGCTGCCTATACTACTACTTTGCATTTTTGAGAATTGGCTATCTTGGGCCTCATCTCTGTCCATTTCAAATGCATACCAAGGAGAATATTACTGTCAGCAGTTTAGAATCTGTCTTGTCTTTAGGCCTAATTATCTTGATTTTGGTTACTCTTGACTTGGGGCTTATGATATTATGACATTTTCCCCTCTTATCAATCTGCCTATTTTTAGGTTCTGCAATTTCAAGAGTAGAAAGCCACTCTGGTACCTTACTGAGAAGTTCATCAGGTAATGGGTGAATATATTTTCTAATATTGAATAATTGTCTTTTTTATTTAAAGGACTTGCTGGGTATTTGACATGTTTTTTCTATTTTGTTTTGTTTTTTCTATTTTCATATTTACTTTTTAATACTGAACTTTTCATCATCAAGGAAACTGAAATTGATTTCAATACTGATGTAGTAATTTAAATGTAATATTTCCATGTTTATATTACTAAGGTAAGGGATATAATAATTTTTTAATGATTGAACTTCTTTTTATGTATTATTTTTAAGCTTTTTCCTATCAGAGGCAAACACTTAACCCTTCTGAAGGCTCAGGGATGATCAATACAGACAGCAGTGGTGAAACAGATGGATCTGAGGGTATGTCGGATTCTATCACTATCAGATGAGTAATAACTATTGGATTTCAGACAACTGTAAGTAGACTCGAAAAACCTTGGATTTTTTTGATTCACCCTTAATTGGAATATCTTCCTGTCTTAAAAGCGGAATAATTCTATTTTATTATATCTTTAATTAATGTCCTTGCACTATACTCTGTTTCATCTTAAGGTAAAGAACAAGCTACATTCTACTTATCATGTACTGAACCTCAGTATTTCTAAATATTAGCAGATGTTTTATTCTTTTTATTAAAGGCAATTGTTGTGAACTCTAGGGATTGCTGACCAAAGAGGGACCAGCTACTAGAGAAAGTGCAGCATATGTTAAATTTGTGTTTGGAGAAAAGTAATCAAAAAAAAAAAAAAAAGAAGAAGAAGAAGAAGAGATGAAGATGTACCCAATCTTGTCCCTGCTTTTATTTTTTTTTTTAAGAATTATTTAAGAATTATTTATTTATTCATGAGAGACACAGAGAGAGGCAGAGACACAGGCAGAGGGAGAAGCAGGCTCCATGCAGGGAGCCTGACGTGGGACTTGATCCTGGGTCTCCAGGATCAGGCCCCGGGCTGAAGGTGGCACTAAACTGCTGAGCCACCCGGGCTGCCCTTGTCCCTACTTTTAATTTCTCATTACCTTTTTCACCATGTCATTTTGACTCTGATTAAGGCACCCCAGAATTCACTTTTTTTTTTTTTTTTTAAGATTTTATGTATTCATGAGAGACACACAGAGAGAGGCAGAGACATAGGCAGAGGGAGAAGCAGGCTCCCTGGGGAGCTTGATGTAGGACTCGATCCTGGGACCCTGGGATCATGACCTGAGCCAAAGGCGAGATGCTCAACCACTGAGCCATCCAGGTGCCCCCCAGAATTCACTTTTAATAAATAAAAGGGAACTGTGAATTTAAGCTCACATTGAAAAAGCCAATTCAGAATTTAGATTATCTTCATCAATAGTGTGAACCATACGTACTGTATAGAATGGTTGTGGGTTCCTCTCTCCTATGACCTCCAGCACAGGATTCTGAATACAAGTAACGCATGATCTCTTTCATTGACTTATGACCCCAGAGTAATGCAATGATTTAAGTGCTAATGTGATTCAGGAGGGAGAAAAACAAATCTGGACTGGTAAATAGGTAGACCTGGAGCCTACTCCCAGATATGTGTCTGTTTAGCTGTGTGATCTTGAAAAAGTCACTTTACTTCTCCAGGATCCTTTTTCACCTGTAAAATGCCATAGCATGAAATAGTGGGGAACATTCTATTTAGAAATGAGAGGTGGTCTGAGTTCTTATACCATTCTTATACTAAATACTTGCTCAACTAAGACAGGGAAGCCAACCAAGCACCCTAATTTGTAACTTTCTGGATCTAACACCTTTCCTTTCACAGAGGGCCATTGTCAGAGTCTGGGGAAATAATATTTAGACTAAGTGATTTTTCAAGATTTTAGTGAAAATATTTGTGCAGAAATATAATTATATAATTAGATTAATAATTATTATTCCATTAACATTTCTCTGATCCCTTCTAATCTGTGCTAGGCATCATAGATACAGATTTAGTAAAAAACATAGTTCCATCTGTTGAGGAGTAGTAAATTAATAATAAGTGGGAGTAATAAATATGTGCGTTTACAAATTTTACCTATGTATGTTTATATATATAAAATAATGTGAATTAAGTGTTAAGGTATATGTTAAGTGCCATGAAGATAATTACTTCTTATTTCAGCCTGAAAGATCAGCATGGAATTAGATTTTATATGGCTAGGTATTAGTATGTGCTACTCCAATTAAATTCAGAGCAGTAACTCTATGTAAACTGATACCCTAAAATATTACAAAAAATTTGTTCTGCAAAAATGTTGAATGCTTGTGTTGAATCTAGTCTTAGTAAGTGCTAAGTGCCTTCTTGGAGGAGGCAGGTTTTTTTTTCTCTTTGAAATGTAATTCACATGCCATAAAGTTCACCGTTTAAAGTGTTTGATTTAGTGGTTTTTAGTATATTTGTATATTTACAAATTAATCAATTTTTAGAATATTTCATTTGCCAGAAAAGAAACTTTATTCTCGTTAGCAGTTCCTTCCTCCCCATTCCCTTCCCCCAACCTCCAGCAACCACTAACTAATCTACTTTCCGTCTACAGATTTGCCTATTCTGGACATTCCACATAAATGGAAGCATGTGACATGTGTTCTTTATGTGGATGTCTGTCTTCATTTAGCATAACATTTTTAAGGTTCATCCACATTGTAGCATATCAATATTTCATTTTTACAGCTACATAATAGTCTGTTGTGTGGATAATACTACAGTCCATTGTTCATTCATCAGTTTATGGACTTGTGCGTTATTTCTGTCTTTTGGCTATTGATGCTGCTACGAATGTTCTTGTGCAAGTTTTATTTGTAAACATATTCATGCCTTTTGGGTATATACCTAGGAGTGGAACTGCTGGGTTATGTGGTAACTCCATGTTTAACATTTTCAGGAGCTGCCAAACTTTTTGCAGAGTTGGCCATACCATTTTTCAGTCCCACTAGCATGTGTTACAATTTTTATTTCTCCACATCCTTACCAAGATTTGTCATGTCTGTTCTTTTTATTGTAACCATCCTAGTGGATGTGAAGTGGTATCTATCTCACTGTGGTTTTGATTTATATTTCCCTAATGGCTAATGATGTTAAGCAAATTTTCTTGTGTTTATTGGCCATTTATATTTCTTTTTTGAAGAAAGATCTTTTCAAGTTCTTTGCCCATTTTTTAAGATGGGTTATTTGTCTTTATTTTTGAGTTGAAAGAGCTCTTTATTCTGGATCCAAATTCCTCATCAGATACAGGATTTGCAAATACCTGTATTATCATGGGTTAATTTTTCACTTTCTTATTGGTGTTCTCTTTTTTTTTTTTTTTAATTAATTTATTTATTTATGATAGTCACACACAGAGAGAGAGAGAGAGGCAGAGACACAGGCAGAGGGAGAAGCAGGCTCCATGCACCGGGAGCCCGACGTGGGATTCGATCCCGGGTCTCCAGGATCGCGCCCTGGGCCAAAGGCAGGCACCAAACCGCTGCGCCACCCAGGGATCCCTTGTTGGTGTTCTTTGAGGCATAAAACATTTTAGCCTTGATAAAGTCTAGCTGTCCACTTTTTCTTTTTTTTACTTGTGCTTTTGGGGTCATAACTAAGAAACCACTGCCTAATTTTTCACAAAGATTTACTTTGATGTTTTCTTCCCAGAGTTTTGTAATTTTAGCTCTTATGATTTGGTCTTAGATCAATTTTTAGCTAATTTTTGCATAGGTGTGATGTAGGGGTCCAACTTTTGCAAGTGAATATCCAGTTTGACACAGCACTTTATGCTTAAAAGACTTTTCTCCTTTAAATGCTCTTGGCACCCTCATCAAACCATAGACATGGGCTTATTTCTGTACTTTCAGTTCTATTACCCTGACATTCTGTCATCTCTCTTTACGACAGTAACCATACTGTGTTAATTACTAGTACTTTACAGTAATTTTGAAATCAGGAAGTATAGCTTCTGCATCCTTGCTCTTGTTCTTCTAGATTAATTCTGTGTCGATTATTCTTCCATGAATAATCCATTAGTTTCGTAGTTTCATTTTCTAATTGTTCATTGCTAGTTTTCTTTTTTTAAAGATTTTATTTACTTATTCATGAGAGACACAGAGAGAGAGAGAGAGAGGCGCGCAGAGACACAGGCAGAGAGAGAAGCAGGCCCCCTTCAGGGAGCCTGATGTGGGACTCAACACTCCATCCTGGGTCTCCAGGATCATGCCCTGGGCCAAAGGCAGGCACCCAATCACAGAGCCACCCAGGCATCCCTCATTGCTGGTTTTTATAACTGATGTTTGATGGTTTGATCTTGTATCCTGCAACCTTGCTAAATTTGTTACTAGTTCTAATAGTTTGTATATGGACTCCTTTTCTATATGTAGGCTCATGCCATCTGTGAACAGAAAGAGTTTTCTTTCTTTTCCGTCCTTTTCTTACCTACTTTCCCTGGCAAGGACCTCTGGTACAGTGTTGAAAAGATGTAGGGAGAGCAGACATCCTTGTCTTTCTTCTGTACTTACTTTTCGGCCTTTCACCATTGAGTATGATGTTACCTGTAGGTTTTTTCAGGATGACTTTTATCAGTGTGACTAAGTTTCCTTCTCTTATGAGTTTGTTGAGTGTTTTTATTAGGAAAGGGTATTGGATTTTGCAAATGCATTTTCCTCATCTGTAGAGACAATTATATGGTCTTTGTCCTTTATTATATTGCTATGCTGTATTACTTAGATTGATTGATTACATTTGACTATGTATTCATGGGATTTTGCTCTTTTGTTTTCTTGAGATGTTTTTACCTGGTTTCGTTCTTTGGGTAATACTGGCTTAATAGAATGAGATGGGAAGTGTTTTCTTCCATTATTTAAAAGAGTTTATGAAGACTTGGTGTCCATTTTTGTTATAACATTTCATGGAATTCTCCAGTAAAGCCCTCTGAGCCTGGGCTTTTGTGCATATGTGGGAAGGTATTTTGTTCTATTTCATTGTATTTTGTTTTGAAGGTTGTTCGTTGGGGGGGGGGGGGGGGTTTGATTACTTTATAGGTATATTCAGACTGTTTCTTCTTGAGTCAGTTTCCAGTTTTTGTCTTTGTAGAAATTTGTCTATTTCATCCGGATTACTTAATGTAACATAAAATCGTTCATAGTATTTCTTTGCACATCCTTTTTATTTCTGTAATGGCAATAGTAATGTTTCCCTCCTGATTTTAAGAATTTGAATCTTCTTTCTTTTTTTGTAGCTAAAAGTTGGTTAATTTTATCTTTTTCAGGAAGCTTATTTTTTATTTCATTGACTTTTCTATTTTCCATCCTATTTCATTTCTTAGTGTATTTCCTTATACATCAGCAGCTCTTGGTGTAGTTTAGGATCCCTTAGCCTCCTTCAGTAGGTTCTTGAAGTTAATATTGTTTACATAATAATACCAAGACTTCACTCTAAACCATTCTGATATGAAGCAAAGATGAGAATCTGCTATTTTTTATCAGACATAGAGTTTGCAAAGATGTAAAGCAGTGCCATTCTTGTCACTAAATTTTAGCAGGAGGGACATAGTTCATTTTCACTTAAAATTGTACCATTTATAGTGATACATCTTCCTATTTTATTTTTAAAGATTTTACTCATGAGAGACAGAGGCAGAGACACAGGCAGAGGGAGAAGCAGGCTCCCTGCAGGGAGCCCAACGTGGGACTCGATCCCGAGTCTCCAGGATCACTCCCTGGGTTGAAGGCAGCGCTGAATCGCTGAGCCATCCAGGCTGCCCAACATCTTCCTATTTTATTTTATTTTATTTTATTTTATTTTATTTTATTTTATTTTATTATTATTTTTTTTTATAAATTTTTATTTATTTATGATAGTCACACAGAGAGAGAGAGAGAGAGGCAGAGACACAGGCAGAGGGAGAAGCAGGCTCCATGCACTGGGAGCCCGACGTGGGATTTGATCCCGGGTCTCCAGGATCATGCCCCTGGGCCAAAGGCAGGCGCCAAACCGCTGCGCCACCCAGGGATCCCCACATCTTCCTATTTTAAAATGAATTATTAAATATTTTCACTGGAGATTTTTACCAGAAAAGCTCTTTGGAGTCCTCAGTGAGTTTTAATAGTGTAAAGGGGCATGTGATCAAAAAGTTTTAAAGCTGCTGTTATATATTTTTTAGTCTTTAAAAAAATTATGATTTAGATACTACTTTTTTGTAGCTAAACAAAATGGAAAAACTAAATTATTTGGAATTTTAGACATAGGAGCCAGGGTTAAAAACTGAACTTTTAATATTCCAGAATTTATGCCCTCTTAAAATTATACTCTTCTGCCCTTTGCATTATTTTGACTAGCTAATTATTTGACTTTTCTTCTTTTTCTACATTATTTCATACTCAGATTTCTCCAGATTTAAAACAAACTGATTAGCCAATATTTTAGAATATTTTCTCAGTACTGTGTGGTGAGATGTTAGATACTGTAAATACAGTTTTTTCTCAGACCATAATGATTCTTTGGCATTTCCTCAACAGTGAGATGTATCATGGCAATGCTGAAAAAGAGAATCAGGGATGAGAAGACCAATGTCAGGAAGTCTGCACTGCAGGTGTGAGTTCTTCTAAATAATCCTCAAATGTGCTCTGTTTTGCACTAAAAACTTGGAAATATTTTGTAAAAACCCCACCCATAGTCATTATTGAACTTGTTTTTCACTTTACATTTGTTCACTTTAATCCTGTTGTATATATAAATTACAGAGATGAACTAAAGGTTTGTCTCAGTTTCTTGCTGGGTTGTTGATTTCTTAAGAGTCACACATATTTTTATCGTTAATTTCTTTTTTTAGATTAGGAATTCTTAAACTGGGGAGCATGGATGGATTTTGATAGGGTGCACGTAACCCCTGAAATTGTAAATACTTGTTTATGTAAAACGTATATTAGATTTTTCTCCAGAGAGAGGACTTAGCTTTCATCAGATTCTGAAAAGGTGAGATGTATGTTTCCAGGTGGAGGGGATGGATCCATGACCTAAAAAATGTTAAGAACCGTAGACTTATTAAGTCTTATTTTTGTCTACGGTGTGTCTTATTGTTTTTGAAAAAGTCATCAATTCATGTTACATGCACCTTCTAGGTATTACTGAGTATTTTGAAACACTGCAACATCTCAGGGATGAAAGAAGAGCTATCACTTCTTCAGGACCAGAGCCGAGACCCTGCAGTATCTGTACGAAAGCAGGCCTTACAGTCTCTTACTGAACTTCTTATGGTGAGAGACAGTGCTTTTTTACCTCAAAAATAATTAAGCATATATAATTACCTATCACTGAATATTTATTTGACTACTGGAAATTCTACCAGGTGTACTGTAGGGCAATACAGTGTAAGACAAGAGGTATCTATCTTTCAATTACATATGAAAGATTATGTCTCATATAATTATGAACTAGTGCTAGAGAATGCTAGTGATTAGCCTTTTCTTGACTTTAGTTTAAATCTCACATAGAAATAAGAATTTTAAAATGAATTTAGTCAGGCCAGAGGCCTAGATTAAGTTTTGCATATTAAGACCTATTAAATGATACTGCCAAAAGAACAGGTCCACCGATCCCATATGTAATTTACTCCTGCCAAATATTTAGCTTTTGAAGAATTTTTAAAGCATGTTTATTTCTTCATTTCATCATAGAAAGCAATAAGCAATGCATACTTTGACTTCCTCTGACAATATCTATTCTAATTGCTCCTTGGAATAAATACTTGATCTTGAATTACAAAAAAGTGCTGATTTACTTAATAAATTTTTTTTTTAAATTTATTTATGATAGAGAGAGAGAGAGAGAGAGGCAGAGACATAGGCAGAGGGAGAAGCATGCTCCATGCACCGGGAGCCTGATGTGGGATTCGATCCCGGGTCTCCAGGATCGCACCCTGGGCCAAAGGCAGGCGCTAAACCGCTCTGCCACCCAGGGATCCCTGATTTACTTAATAATATGACTTCCTAAGTTTAAAATTTCAGTATGCACTAATAAATAGTAACTGGAAACTGAACTTTGTTTTAACATGTATTTCAAATGTTGCTTTTTTTTTTCACTTTGGTTTATTTGTACTTGTGTGTGTGACTATTGTTAGCGTATCTCAAAATATTGTTCACAGCCTCACTGATTTGTATTTAGATAGGTTTAGACTTCCTTATGACTTTTTAATGACTTCATGATGTTTATTTTCTAAGGCCCAACCTAGATGTGTCCAGATACAGAAAGCCTGGCTGACAGGGATCATCCCAGCTGTGATGGACTGTGAAAGCACGGTGCAGGAAAAAGCTCTGGAATGTCTTGACCAGCTCCTGTTACAGAACATTAAGCATTACAATAAATTCCATACTGGAGACAATAGCCAGGTGCTGGCTTGGGCACTTCTTACTCTCCTTAGTACAGAAAACCAGGAACTGAGGTATGTTAATTGTGTGATTTCTTTTCCATATAGAAAACCATAAAGGTTTTTTTAATTAATAAAATTTCTGTATTGCTCATAGAAAATTAGCTTTCTAAAATACTTAACATATATCAATTTTCTGTTTTTAGTCTTTTTTTTTTTTTTGACCCAATTCAAATCTCTCAGCATTTTTGAGGTGAGAGTTTTTTGTGAAGCTTTGATCACCTCCTTTGCTTTTCTCTGAGTGCCTAAATTAATGTCTAATGTAGTAGAAAGCACTGATGGGCATGATTTATTGCTAGTAACTTTCCACATATTAGTTTTTATGAAAGGTGGCTTCCTAGTTCTTCCAAATTAACCTTTTCCTAATCCTTATCAGATTGGTTGAATTAATGCCAGTGCAGTATTTTTTCCCATTTGATAGCATTTACTGAGCATACACTGCACAGTGAACACTATGGTGAGGGGTTAGCACCTGTTGTACTGATAAATTTTCATCTATACTGCATAATCTTACAATTAGCTTGTAAACGTTTACATTACCTTGGCTGATTTATTTTTTCTCATCATGTAAGAAACACTTCCCTATTTGTTTACATGTATTATGGAGGAATTCTCATACACTAGAAACATACTAGATTTTGTATTGTAAAATACTGTTCTGGGGCCTGGGCAAATCACCTGTAAAATGGTACTTACCAGAGCTTGTGGAGAAGACAATGAGAACTTACTGTTAAATGGGTATAAAGTTTCACTGTAGAGTGATGATGAAGTTCTGGAGATGGATGATTGCACAACAGTGTGCTCTCACTGAACTGTACACCTAAAAATCATTAAAATGGTGAATTTTGTTATGTAAATTTTGCCACAAGAAAAAAATATGTATTTGCCCAAAGTTAGGAAATATAGAATTAGGGTTTAAGTGTAAAAATGTTTTGGAATAGCTGTTGTAGAAAATGAGCTATGGCAGCATGCTCAAGTGCGATGGATTCATGAGCTCAGACTGTTTTGATCATAACATTAAGATGCTATATACCATTTTTCACTTTTATCCTTTCACAGAGTATAGAGTTTCCATAACCATATGATATTGAAGCAAATTGAATACAGAAGCAGTTATAATAATCTACCTGACTTCTGTTTAAGTCAGACCATAAAGAAATTTACAGAAGTAAAAAGTAATGACACTCTTTTCACCAAGTTTATTTTGTTTTGAGATTCTTTTGTAAAACAGTGCATTTATGTTAGCATAAATGGCTTATTGTTATTTTTAGATTAATAAATATTTTTAAACTTCTCAGTTTTAATTTCTGCACAGCAGGATATATATAGTCCACATAAACCAAAGGTCTTCAAGATGTTGCATAATTTTTTTTGTTCAAAAGTGCCCAGAGATGAAAAACTGTGAGAACCACTGAGCTTGGGAATCAGTTTTTCAAAAAGGATTATTAAGAAAAGTAAGGTCTGGTGGAATAGAGTTCTATAAACATTTGTAAACAAAATCTTGTGGTATATTCTTTAATAAACAAAGTAGAACATCAAGAAGAGAGACTTCACCGATCAGATGACTTTTGAATTTGAATCTTGAAGGTTAATAAGGACATAAAGGAGCATGTCCATGGGAGATAAAAAGCCAGTGCAAAGCCATGGAAGCGTAAGCAGTATGTCTCATTCAGGACCCATAGGGATTCACTGTGGGCGGGGAAACGGTGCTCCTTGGACTGTACATAAAGTGAAACGAGATGTTAAGAAGGGCCTACACATACTGCAGAGTTGTAACATTGCATACCAAGGAGTTTGACTTCAGATTGAAAACAGAGTGGGAGGGGGAGACTGCTGATGAATTTAAAGTGGACAGGTAATAAAGGATCTTATATTTTAAGAGTATTAATCTTGAAAATAAAACATCCAGTTATTTTATCAGCAAAATGGGTTTATACAAGAATGGCATAGCTGTGAAAAACCACAGGCAAGTCTGGAGATCAAAGGAGAAGAACTGTTAGTTTTTAGAGAAAAGGATGTCGTTGGGAGGGGCTAGTTTGAAGGAAAGCCCATTGAAAGAAAGAGTTCAGGGTGATGATGATTTCTCAATGTCTGAGTTGTGACAGACTCTCCATTGGCTGGGCTGTCCCCAGGCTAGGAGGAATCCTTCCTCTTGCTGGAGTGGTCAAGTCCGCTTGTTCCTCTTGGAAATAGAGTACACCTGCCCCCTTCCTGGTGGGTCTGCAGTTGATGAGTGGTGGTAGGCGTGAGGGCTCCCCCTGTTAGCCTCTCAGCTTCACTTTGAGTTTCACAAGACGTGTAGCAAAGGGACTTGTGCTTGGTGACCAGGAGATAACAGGAATCTAAGAAAACAGGCCACCACTGAAATGATTTAAGTTAAAGATGATGAGGGCCAGCATCAAGGAGAAGGCAGTAGACATGAAGAAATTAAGTATGTTTAAAGATGTAATAAGTGGAAGTATAGAATTGGTGAAGGTTTGATTTGAGGGTTGAAAGGACTCGGTGCACTTCCTCTACTCAAGCTCACAGTCTAGTGGAAAGAGACAAAATAAAACTCACAATTTTAGTAGAAAGTGAGTTTTAGGAGCTAAGAGGGATGGCATAGAGCAGTTTGGTGATTTTTTTTTTTTTAACTTTTTTTTAGCTTGAATTGCCTTCCTGTTGATGGTGGCAAGAGCTGAATTATTCCCAGAGGTGGAATAAGTAGAAATTAACCAGGCAACCATACTAGTGAGAGTTTCCAGACAAAATAGCAATGCAAAGGCTTAAGAGGCCTGAAGCTTCGATGATTCTATCCAAAATAACTAGTCAGTGGGATTTCCATTGAGTTAGGTATGGCAAGCAAAGGCAAGGCAGGTTTCTGAACAGGAAGGGCAGGAGATGGAAGCCCAATTTAAATGTCTGCACAGCAAAGGAAACAATCAACAAAACTAAAAGCCAGTCTATGGAATGGGAGAAGATATTTGTAAATGACATACCATGTAAAAGGGTTAGTATCCAAAATCTGTAAACAACTTATCAAACTCAACAGCCAAGAACAAATAACCCAGTTAAGAAATGGGAGGGAGACATAAAGACATTTTTCCAAAGAAGACATCAAGATGGCTAACAGACATATTAAAAGGTGCTCAACATCTCTCAGTAACAGGGAAATACAAATCAAAACCACAGTGAGATACCACTTCACACCTGTCAGAATAGCTAAAATTAACAACTCAGGAAACAACAGATGTTGGCGAGAATGTAGAGAAAGGAATGCAAACTGGACCACCCCCTCTGGAAAATAGTGTGGAGGTTCCTCAAAAAGTTGAAAATAAAGCTACCCTATGGAAGAGGATACAAAAATACTGATTTGAAGGGGCATATGCACTCCAATGTTTATAGCATTATCAACAATAGCCAAATTATGGAAAGAACCCAAATGTCATCAGCTGATGAATGGATAAAATAAGATGTGGTCAGGGCACCTGGGTGGCTCACTTACCTGCCTTTGGCTTAGGTCATGATCCTGGAGTCCTGGGATCAAGCCCTGCATCAGGTTCTCTGCTTAGTGGGGAGCCTGCTTCTCCTTCTCCCTCTGCCCGCTGCTCCCCCTGCTTGTGCTCTCTCTCTAATACATAAAGAAAACCCTTAAAAAAAAAATATGGTCTACACACACACACGCACACAAATATTACTTCTTGATCAAAAAGCATGAAATCTTGCCATTTGCAATGATGTGGTTGAAACTAGAAGGTATTATGGTAGGCAAAATAAGTCAGAGAAACACAAATATATGATTCCACTCGTGGAATTTAAGAAACAACATGAACATAGGGGAAGAGAAGGAAAAATAAGACTAAAACAGGGAGGCGAACCATCAGAGACTCTTAAAGAGAACAAATGGAAGATTGTTAAGGGTGGTAGGTGGATGACGTGATGAGCATTAGGAAGGCCACTTGTGGGATCACTGGGTGGCGCAGTGGTTTGGCGCCTGCCTTTGGCCCAGAGCGCGATCCTGGGGACCCGGGATCGAATCCCATGTCGGGCTCCCGGTGCATGGAGCCTGCTTCTCCCTCTGCCTGTGTCTCTGCCTCTCTCTCTCTCTGTGTGTGACTATCATAAATAATAAATAAAAATTTAAAAAAAATAAAGGAAGGCCACTTGTTGGGATGAGCATTGAATATTATATGTGAGTGATGAGTCACTAGATTTTACTCCTGAAGGCAATGCTACACTATATATTAACTAACTTGAATTTAAATTAAAAAAAAAAATGTGTACTTGAAGTGCTTTGTCATGTCTGAGTGGAGAACTTTTGGTAATGAACGAGATCACTGAGGGTTCAGTTTATAGACAAGAGGACTAAGAGTAGAACTTTTCAAAATCAGCCATTAGAGTGATTTGAAGAAAAGGAATTCGTGAAGGGAAAAGAAAAGATCAACAAGTAGACAGAGTATGAGGGCAGAGAGAGTGATCGGTAATGTCTGGCCAAGGTCATGGAAAATGGGGACTGAACGTAGTCCATTAGTCTTGATTCTAGGATAGAGGTCAGCGGTGCTGTACAAAAGAACCAGGTTAGTGTCTGGAAAATAATTCTGACTTACTAGGATTGGCTTGTGATTAACAACAGTTGGGCTAGTTGAGGGGTAAGGTAATTGAGGGAGGCTTTTTGGGAACTGTTCAGCTGATCTGGAGGAGTGTAGGTTGTCAGAAGAGCCAAATTTGAGGTTTCAAAACTGGGAATTCAGAGGATTTTTTTTTCCCCATTCTGTTTATTTCTTATAGTAAACATTACTTAATGTTTTGTGTGATTCTTCTTAATAAATTTTAAAATATTTGCTGATTGCTTGTATGTTGGTTTTGGACCATAATCAGGTATGAATTATGAGTTACCTACATTAAAACTCCTGATATTTATAGATTTTTAATCAATAGCTAATAGATTAAAATCATTAACTTATATGGATATGCTTATTGTATGTAGATGTGTTATAGTTGCTTTCTGCAAGCTTTGAGAATTCCTTTTATTTTCACTTAATGAGAAAGTCTTGGTGTGTGACTGTGTGAGTGTATGTGTGTGTTCCTAGCAGTTAAGGAAAAATTAATTGGAGGAAGAAGCTTAGATAAGTGATACTGCATTTTTCTCTTTAGTCATGTGATCTCATTCAGTGCTATGGGAAGAAGTCAAATAGCTTAAAACAATGACATAACACCAACACTTTATTACACCAGAAGCATTTTTTGTTTTATTTTTAAAGGGTTTGAAATATGTATCTCTGAGTGGTATTGGTGGGTTATGGCAAAGTTTAGCTTGTTTAATATCACCATATTTAAATGCTAGAATGTCATTTCTCTCCAGTTCTTCCATTGAAAAAATAGCCACGTCTACACTTTTTGTCCGTAAAACCCTGTAAACTCTTGATATATTTGTTATTGGTAACCCATCCCTTGTGTTTGTAAGCAATTTTGGAGGGAATGAGGATAAGGAGGGTCTCGAATTATGAAATTTTAGTCTTTGCTTTAAAAATATATTTTATAAGGAGAGAAATAAGTGTATCTTATTCTGTATAATAATAAAAACTTTGAAGATATCTAATTTGGTATCAAATATATCACTAGCCAGGAACTTCTGCATAGATGTTTGATGTGCCAGAGGAATCCTGGAGCAGCAGTTGATAACCTTTCACTGAGGGCTGTTTTGAACAGTGTTGTGTATTTACAATTACAGTTCTGCTTTCCCATCTTTTTTTCAGCCGCTATTTAAATAAGGCTTTTCATATCTGGTCCAAGAAGGAGAAATTCTCATCCAGTTTTATAAACCATGTAATATCCTTCACTGACACGGAACATTCTGCACCGGCCTGGATGCTGCTCTCCAAAATTGCTTGCTCATCACCCAAGCTGGACTACACCAAAATAATAGCGTCCTGGGACAAACTCAGCAGGTGTGTATGCTTATGATGTACCTGCTGATAGACACCAGAGGTTCTTGGAAGCAAAGCTCGTGTCTTAAGGCTGTTTCATAGCTATTCAGCTATTCATATACACAGATCTTTTCTTTAAATTCTGGTATAAAAACAAACATGAAAAAATAAGAATCCATTTTAAGCTTTCAGTTTACCTTTTGTGCCAGTAAATTAAGTGCTATAGTGTTTCTACAAGTTGACTCCTAAATTTGCTACCCTACATTCTTCCAATACTAACAGTCCAGAGACAGTTTTGTTGGCATCAGTGTATATTTTGGCTCTATATTGATATTCTTTGTGCCCTTTTCCTAGTCAACAGAATCCCAATTCAAACACCTTAGGACATATTCTGTGTGTTATTGGACATATTGCAAAGCATCTTCCTAAGAGCACCCGGGACAAGGTGACTGGTGAGTGTCTATTGGAGAATCTTGAAAAGGCTTTTCTTATCACTTTATATATATTTTAAGCAGTTAAATTTAGAGGGTTTTGACTTTCTTTTAGATGTGATCAAGTGTAAGCTGAATGGATTCCAGTGGTCTCTAGAGTTGATCAGTGCAGCTGTTGATACTTTGCAAAGACTCTGTAGAGCATCTGCAGAGACACCTGTGGAAGAACAGGTATACTACAGACTCTCTGGATATGTTTGTTGTCTATTTGTACCTACACATATTACTCTGTTTTGAAGTTTGAGGCGTCTTCTTTTGTGGAGAAACTATAGGAATAGGTAGTCCCCAAAGCTGATGCTGCAAGGAAACACTCATGTGACAAGCAGTTGACATTCCCTGAGAAAATCTTGGCTGCTAATGACACAGGGTTTTCTCAGGAAGTCACTACCATGGTTCCTGGTACAAGTGCCTCCTAGGAAATTATTTCTGATCATTTGAGAGGTCATATTCCTGGAAAAAACCTGTTCTGTTAGTATAAGGCTATATTACGCCAATACCTCTTCCTCTACCCTGTCCCCAAAGTCTGTAGCTCATATTTCCTGTAGAGCATACACACAGATCCAAACCAGGGTTTTGTGTGAGACAGTGTTACTTTGTCTTTCTAAAAGGTATCCATTATCGGTTTCTCTAATAAGTTATTTTATTGCCATGTATTATGTTTTTATCATGAAATATACTCCTAGTAAATGCTAATCATAATGAAAAGTTAACTGGGGTTACTAATAATGATTCTAGAAGTCAAAAGTTAAATTAAGTAACTGCTGGAATATCTTTTAAGTTTCCCAGAATAAAAATATTTTTGCTTTATTCAGCTACATTCTTAAGCTTCCTTTTCTTATATAAGTTCCTTAAAGAAAGTCCTTCCTTGATAAGTTACATCTTCTATTTGTAGTAACAGATATAATAAGAAAGGATATTATAACTTTTTTTGCTTAGGACTTAAAACAGGTTGAAATGTACCTAACTAAAAATGCCCAGCTCTTTCCATATAAATGGTGTCTGGTGTTTTCCTGGCATGTACCTTTTGGCTCATCTGGTAAAAGGGATACTTGCTTTGTTTGATTTCTCTAGCTGTTTATCTCTTGATCCAAGAAAAACCTTTAAATAAGGAACATTACCTAAGTAGGGAGCATATTTGAAAAGCAGAAAACAGGTCAAAACAAAACAAAAAGCTGGTCATAAGGTAAGAATGAGGTAGGAAAAAGCAGGGAGAAATATTTATGGCAAATTATGAAACTATGATCCTGCATGCCTCTGTGGCACACAGCTGAGTAATGGCAGAGCTATGCCTGGAACTAAAGCCTCTCACTGCTTTCCCAATCTTTTTCTTCACCAGCATTGGCTAGAGGAAGAGTGATGTATAATACTGGGGATGTTGGGGCCTTAAGCCACTGGCTACTCACTAATGCCCACACTTATTAGCACAGTAACTTATAGCATTGTTAGAGTCTGAGGAAGACCGTTATCCTCACATTTAAAAATTGAGAACTAGAAGAGAGATTACTACCACGTTAGAGAAAAGGCCACGATTGTAGCTTTGCCAACACCAGTTCCCTTAGAGGTAGACAATGGACTGAGGCCCTGAGATTTTCCAGAACCTTAGGATATTTTAAATTCATATGACCTATTGTTTTCCCCTAAGCATTCTTCTCTTTTTTTTTTTTTTCTGTGTAAGTGAATGTTCTGTATTTTACTGAGAAATAGAAATTGCCCAAAGAATAGATCATCAGAGCCTAGCTAGTTCAAAGCATTATATATGAAAAGATGTAGGTTTGGGGGCATCATTGCTATCTATAGGCTTCTTACCAGTTAATAGTGTTTTGTGGCTATCACTGGAAACAGTCTGCGAGATCTTGGACTGTATTGATAGAAGTAGTGTCTACGATAAGAGGGGTGATGGTTGTCCTCTTTGTACAGGTGAAATCTAAGTTAGCATGTTCTAATTTAACTTGAGTGGCAACTCCTCAGAGAAATGTTGATAAAATTGAATATATCAATGAGAGAGCAATTTGGTGAGGCAATGGCAAAGGAGGTTGTATAAGGAGCAGCTGAAGGGCCTGGGTATTTAGCTGGTGAAGGGAAGAATTATGTGGGTTAGGCTGCCTAGCTAAGTTCAAATATATGAAGGACCTTAAGATGAAAGAAGAATTAGATTTATTTGGCATCACAGAGAACTGATTTGGACCAATGAGCAGAAACTGCAAGGAGACAAATTTTGGCCAACTGAAAAACTGTGCTGAGGTCTGCCTAAAATGGAAGAACTTGCCTCAAAATACATCCTAAGTCATTGGAGTTGTTCACAGAAGAAGATGAACAACTTATGACATGAGTCCCTGTGTGGAGAGAATCCCAGGATTAGATGGCCGTGATGGATCTCTCCCAGATTCTGTGATTTCAAAAGTTCTAGGCCAACTACCCAGCCTAGGTCTAGGGTTGAGGTCACACACAAGTTAATAACCTTTGTATTCTTGCCAGGATTGAGTGTATGGATTTCAGAAGTTCTCTTGGACACGTCACAGCCCAGACTGTGCAGTCTATTAAAATAAGTGCAATAATTCTTTAAAAAGTAATAAAGACCATCATTTTGAAACATTTTAGCCAAGTCATACTAAAAAACATTTGGATCATAGAGATAGTTGCTACAGTGCAGTAAACATTGAGCATTGTTGAGCAACATTTTGTGGTAGTGCTGCTGGGCGGTGAGGTGGTGGTTAAAACAGAGTCCCTTCTTAAGGGACCCACAGCATAAGAGGGCAGACACACATGGAAACAGGTGATTTCAACATAGTGTAATCATTCCTGGGGTGCCCAGGTGGCCCGGTTGTTTGAATGTCCCAACTTTTGATTTCAGCTCAGGTCACAATCTCAGGATTGAGATTGAGCCCTCTATACTAAGTATGGAGTCTGCTTGTCCCTCTCCTACTCCCCTCCCCCCACTTGCTTTCTTTCTCTCTCTAAAATAAGTAAATAAAATCTTTAAAAAATAATAATAATAGAATAATCACTCCTAAAATAGAAATGTGCATAGGGTAACACAGAAGACTTGGGGTGGAGCCATTTAGCTCAATCTGGGTATTTTGGTCTGGCCTTCTAGAGAAAATGTAGTCAAAAAGTTGTAGAATGTGGGATCCCTGGGTGGCGCAGCGGTTTGGCGCCTGCCTTTGGCCCAGGGCGCGATCCTGGAGACCCGGGATCGAATCCCACGTCGGGCTCCCGGTGCATGGAGCCTGCTTCTCCCTCTGCCTATGTCTCTGCCTCTCTCTCTCTCTCTCTCTGTGTGTGACTATCATAAATAAATAAAAATTTATAAAAAAAAAAAAAAAGTTGTAGAATGTGACAGCGCTCCCTCGGCTGGCATGGAAGTGTTGTGTGCTACAGATGGTGACCACTTGAGGTTATTTTAACTAATAAGAGACACTGAAAACTTGCTTTTAATGAATACATTTCAAAATGAGAACAACTGTCCTTTTTTATTCTATATCTTTTTTTTTTTTTTTAAGGATTTTTATTTATTCATGAGAGACCGAGAGAGAGAGAGAGAAGGGCTGAGACACAGGCAGAGGGAGAAGCAGGCTCCACGCAGGGAGCCCGACATGGGACTCCAGGATCATACCCTGGGCTGAAGGCAGCACTAAACCACTGAGTCACCCGCTGCCCTATTGTATATCTTTTTGTCTTTTTATTTTTTTATTGTATTTTTTTTATGTCTTTTTAAAATAGGCTGTTTGCTCTAGTAGTTAATTCGCCATCTACATATGCTAGAAGAATTGTGATGTTTCTCTCTATTAATGAAGGAGCAGCACTATTACAGATCTCTTATCAGGGCACTACATCTTCTCAGATACTTGCTTTTTGTTCTAAAAGGGCACAGGGGGCAGCCCCCGTGGCGCAGCGGTTTAGTGCCGCCTGCAGCCCAGGGCGTGATCCTGGGGACCCGGGATCGAGTCCCACGTCAGGCTTCCTGTATGGAGCCTGCTTCTCCCTTTGCCTGTGTCTCAGCCCTTCTCTCTCTGTCTCTATGAATAAATAAAATCTTTAAAAAAATAAAAAATAAAAATAAAAGGGTACAGGGAGAAAGAAAGATATTGTGTGTGTGTGTGTGTGTGTGTGTATACTGCTTGTAAATTCTGCTTAGTTTTTCTAGCCAGATTGCTAAAAGAGCAAAGATCCAAAAGCATAATGGCTAGGGCTTCTCACGGCTTGTGGCTTATGCCTTTTGGAAACCTTAGTTTCTTCTGAGAAAATTGCTTCGTGGGTAGTCTAGTAGATGTATAGATCCTTCAGAGATTACCTTTGATTTACCACAGGAATTACTAAAGCAGGTGTGCGGGGATGTCCTCTCCACCTGTGTGCAGTCCCTCTCTGACATAGTTCTGAAGCAAAGTGGACCCGGGAATATGGATGAAGACCTGTTTGTAAGTAATTACTTTTTTTTAAACATTGTTTTCCTTTACATCGTTGGGGGTTTCCTAAAGATGACTTTCTCATGTGCGTTTTTAATACTATTAGCAAGAAAAGAATTTTCCTAGCCTAGGACTTACCTTTTTTTTTTTTTTTTTTTTTTAAATTTCTGTGTTGATGACCTTTTCATTTCTCTCTCATGTACTTATTCTCTGGGGGAAAAACTTGATGGGATAGGCCTCATTCAGTTAGAGTCTATAAGGTACCTGATCCAATAGGGAAAACAGTATGTTTTATGAGATAATAGGGTGAGAAACTAATCAAGGGAGTATGCTCTTTGTTCTTTTGGGTTGTTTGATGTATTTTTAAATTATAATGTGTCTGCTAAGCTGTTTGAATATCAGATTGTAAACTAGGGAATAGTGCTGAATAGTTCTGAAGTGTTGTCTGTAATACAGTGAATATTTGAAAGCTCCAGATGAGCTTGAAGCGGCAATACTGTAGTATATGGCACCCTGCTTTAGAGACTGTCAGTGCTGTTGATTCCTGTGGGCCAGTAAATGTGGAGTCATTTTCCTAATTCGAGTGGCTGAGCCTCAACAAAACATGCTGTAGCAATTCTGACTCCCAACATCTGACACTCAGTAAAGAAAATAACAAGCTACTTTTTGATGCCCTTCAGTAGAGGCCATCATTTTGCCAGAATTGGCCATTTTCCTCATCTATTTGAAAATTAGTAGAACACCTTTCCTCTACTCTCTACTTTGCCACCTCACACTAGTACCTAGAGGCTGAGGACCATATTTAGAGTTGTGAGAAGAGACGATTTGTGCTGAGACAGTAATATGCACACTTCAGTAATAAAAATATTACCAGTAGAGATCAAGACATTTCATTTCAAAGGGCTGTGATGTGTAGGATGGTGTAGGATGGCCTTGTCCCAGGGTTTCTAGAGGGTCTCATGCCTCTAATTTAAGTAGTTACTGCTCAAAGAAAAATGCTTATTATGACCAGTGAGTTTTTCTAAGATTTTTTTTTTCACCTTTAAAATATGGCACCAAAATCTTCCCTTCAGTCAAAATATATATGGAGATGTTTTGTCCTGTATAATGTTGTTTACTTCACTTTTCTTTAAATATAATTTCAATATTTCTCTAATCACTAAAACATAAATGTTCAGGATTTTTTTTTTTTAATTGAGAGAGAGAGAGGTAGAGACACAGGCAGAGGGAGAAGCAGGCTCCATGCAGGGAGCCCAACGCGGGACTTGATCCCGGGTCTCCAGGATCAGGCCCTGGGCCAAAGGCAGGCTGCCCAGTGTTCAGGATTTTTAAAATATACATATGGCTATTGCTTTCTCACTCTAAGCCTTTGTTTTATAGGGGGCCTGGGTGGCTCAGTCGGTTAAGTTGTCCGACTCTTGATTTTGGCTCAGGTCATGAGCTCTGCACTGGGCATGGACCTTGCCTAAAATCCTCTTTCTCCTCACGTTTTCCACCTCTCCCCACTTGCACACATGCTCATTCTCTCTCTAAAAAGCAAGTAAATCTTTAAAAAATAAAAAAATAAAATAAGCCTTTTACATTTTACTATTTAGCCTCACCCTTGCATTTTAGAGATAAAGAAAAACCAGTGTTATTAACTATCAAGTTAGTGTTCTTAATAAACACACAGTATGGCAGCTGTGAAGAAGACAGAACTTACAAGTTTTTGATAGGAGTCTAAAGAGTAAACCAACCGGTCAGGAATCCAACTTGGAGATAGTTTTAAAATTTAAAACCGTTTTCTGAGGATCTATACCCTAAAAACAGAACACTTCTGAAAGAAATTGAGGAAGACACAAAGAGATGGAAAATATTCCATGCTTATGGATTGGAAGAATTAATATTGTGAAAATGTCAATGCTACCCAGGGCCAGGGCCATTTACACATTTAATGCAATCCCTATCAAAATACCATGGACTTTCTTGAGAGACTTGGAACAAATCTTAAGATTGTGTGGAATCAGAAAAGACCCCAAATAGCCAGGGAAATATTAAAAAAGAAAACCATAGCTGGGGGCATCACAATGCCAGATTTCAGGTTGTTTACAAAGTTGCGGTCATCAAGACAGTGTGGTACTGGCACAAAAACAGACACATAGATCAATGGAACAGAATAGAGAATCCAGAAGTGGACACTCAACTCTGTGGTCAATTAATATTCAACAAAGCAGGAAAGACTATCCACTGGAAAAAAGATCATCTCTTCAATAACTGGTGCTGGGAAAATTGGACAGCCACGTGCAGAAGAATGAAACTAGACCATTCTCTTACACCAGATACAAAAATAAACTCAAAATGGGTGAAAGATCTAAATATGAGACGAATCCCTCAGAATCCTAGAGGAGAACACAGGCAACACCCTTTTTGAACTTGGCCACAGCAACTTCTTGCAAGATATATCCATAAAGGCAAGAGAAACAAAAGCAAAAATAAACTATTGGGACTTCATCAAGATAAAAAGCTTCTGCACAGCAAAAGAAACAGTCAACAAAACGAAAAGACAACCTACAGATGGGAGAAGATACTTGCAAATGACCTATCAGATAAAGGGCTAGTATCCAAGATCTATAAAGAACTTATTAAACTCAACAGCAGAGAAACAATCCAATTATGAAATGGGCAAAAGACATGAAGAGAAATCTCACAGAGGAAGACATAGACATGGCCAACAAGCACATGAGCAAATGCTTCGCATCACTTGCCATCAGGGAAATACAAATCAAAACCATCATGAGATCCCACCCCACACCAGTGCAAATGGGGAAAATTAACAAGGCAGGAAACAAATGTTGGAGAGGATGTGGAGAAAGGGGAACCCTCTTGCACTGTTGGGGGGAATGTGGACCAGTGCAGCCACTCTGGAAAACTGTGTGGAGGTTCCTCAAAGAGTTAAAAATAGAGCTGCCCTGCGACCCAGAAGTTGCAGTGCTGGGGATTTACCCCAAAGATACAGATGCAGTGAGACGCTGGGACCCCTGCACCCCGATGTTTATAGCAGCAATGTCCACAATAGCCAAACTGTGGAAGGAGCCTCGGTGTCCATCGACAGATGACTGGGTAAAGAAGCTGTGGTCTCTGTATACGTTGGAATATTACTCAGCCATTAGAAACAACAAATACCCCCCATTTGCTTTGACGTGGATGGACCTGGAGGGTATTATGCTGAGTGAAATAAGTCAATCAGAGAAGGACAAACATTATATGGTCTCATTCATTTGGGGAATATAAAAATTAATGAAAGGGGATAAAGGGGAAAGTAGAGAAAATGAGTGAAAATATCAGTGAGGGTGACAGAACATGAGAGGCACCTAACTCTGGGAAACGAACAAGGGGTAGTGGAAAGGGAGGTGGGTGGGGGTGACTGGGTGACAACAGGCACTGAGGGGGCACTTAGCAGGATGAGCACTGGGTGTTATGCTATATGTTGGCAAATTGAGTTCCCAATAAAAAGATAATTAAAAATCATAAAAATAAAACAGTTTTATGCCCTTTTAACTCTGGATTACTTAAGGAAGTAAAACAGTGTTTAAAGGCACAAAGGTGTTCTTCAGAAGGAATGCAAACAATAGCAAAGAATTAGATACTGTAAATGTTCACTAAGACTGGAGTAACATGATAACATCAGTAGTTTTTAATATACTTACATAGTCATTAAACATTTATTATAAATATTGATGGAAAAGGTTGTGTGAATTTTATCAAGTAGTGACTGAATTTCTACAGTGGCCATGTGTTTTTATGGAAAAACAAAAAACACACCCATTCTTTTAATTTGGAGCACAAAAAAAAAATTGACATGTCTTTAGCTAGAGTTATTATTATTTTTTTGCCTTATTTTTACTACAAAACCAATTCTTTTTCAGGTGAAGTACATTTTTACCTTAGGAGATATAGCCCAGCTTTGTCCAGCCAGAGTGGAGAAGCGAGCATTCCTTCTGATTCAGTCCATTCTAGCCTCTTCTGTTGATGCGGATCATCGTAAGGCACTTGAAATTATCCTCTGCACTTGCTGTCTTAAGATGGGGTTAGCCTGAGATACTGTAAATAAGCCGTCTTTTCCTTCCTTGTAGCAACATCATCACAAGGTAGCAGTGATACCCCAGCCTTTCAGCCGCTCTCCCAGGTCAGAGGCTGTGTCATACCTTCTGTGATTAGAGCACACACCGTCATTACCTTGGGTAAGCAAGAATAACCTGGGGAAAGTCTTGCTTATGCCATCTAGTTCCATGGGTAGTTTTTTGTCTTAGATAAGCCAACCTTAGTAATGTGTTACATATGCTGAGCTCATATTTACTCTAGCTCTTGTGAATTTTGGATGGAATTCTGATAGGAGCACCCAGTTCAGAGGCATACGAGTGCTGATAATGAGAGCCCTTGGTTGCAGCTGTCCAAGATGGTCAGACTCAGGACACTACCTGTAGGGAGCTTTTGATTTTTATGTTAATTTATTACAGTAATACCTGTTCCGGGTTTGTTTGTTTTAATACTCATCATGTGGCTCCATGAAGTCTGTTCATCAAGAACTATATCTCAGGCACTACACTGTTTTCTGGGAATGAAAAAATAAATTTGTGGTTCAGTTCATAAAAGGAAAAATTATTGTTAATTTGATACCTATCAGAACTGATAGATGAACTAATAAACCTATTTCCCCATGGACTCAAAGTGTTGTTAATCTCAAAAAGACTGACCTTTGGGCTATAATTTGAGTTCTGTTTTAGTATGATTATTTATTTTATGCTGGGTAAGAGTTTTGAATGTTTTTTGTAATAGTTATTTTTCAAAAATCTAAGAATTATAATAAGAGCAAAACCTTCTCTGTGCTGCAAAGAAATACAAATGGGGCACCTGGGTGGCTCAGTCATTTAAGCTGACTTTGGCTCAGATTGTGATCTCAGGGTCCTGGGATAGAACCTCATGTCGGGCTCCCCCGCCCAGTGATAAGTCAGTTTATCCCTCTACCCCTTCCCCTGCTGTTATCTCTCTCAAATAAATAAACAAAATCTTTTAAAAAAATACAAAACTCAGTAACAGCCTTCCTTCTCATAACTGTGAATAAGAAATAAAAGTGGTCACTGTTTTCTGTTTACATAGCTTAGATTTCAAATTCATTATTAAACTTTTTGGCTTCAATATAATCAAAATAAAATGTATTATCTGTTAGATTTTACTGGTCATTTTTCAGGTAAGTAGATAACTCAAATTCAAATGTTAACTTTAAAAGGAGGATAGTCTTACTCCAATAAAGGAACATCTCTTAGTATATGTTCATAAAACCCTGGAGGAGTGAGGGGACATTTTCTTTTAGGTATTTTGAACTTCCTTACATTTAGTAGTATGGATTTGTCTGCCTTTGATTTTTTTTTTTTTTTTTTGGTTTATGATTGCTGACACAGTGTTTTAACTTTGATCAAGTAAAATCCATAAGAAGGTATATATCTGGAGAAAATGTAGGCATAGGATTAGAGTCAAGACCTTGTAATCTCTTCTGTGACAGGTAAGCTGTGCTTACAGCATGAGGATCTTGCAAAGAAGAGCATCCCAGCCCTTGTGCGAGAGCTAGAAGTGTGTGATGACGTGGCTGTTCGCAACAATGTTGTCATCGTCATGTGTGATCTTTGTATCCGGTACACTGTCATGGTGGACAAGTACATTCCCAATATCTCCATGTGTCTGAAAGATTCAAGTCCATTCATCCGAAAGCAAACACTTATCTTGCTTACCAATCTCTTGCAGGTATGTCTGAGAATGGGACCTGTCATTTTTTTCCTTCTACTATTGCTTCTGGTTTCAGGGAATATTTGAGTAGCATAGGGCTGCTCTGTAGTAGAATCCAAAAGTAATCAGTGTGGTCTCTAGTTTAAAGTATCACTCTTCTGATGTTCTGTACAGCCTTTTAAACAGATTGTTACTTCCTAATATTTATTTGGAGTGTTTGTTCAGATATCCTGTCAACCAGTGTGAAGTTTGTTTGTTTGTTTGTTTGTTTGTTTGTTTTTTGAGTAAATTCCATGTAAAGAAGATGATACTCTTTGGATGAGTATTTCTAATTCCAATTCTGGCATTCTCCTTGATTTTGAACAAGTCAGTATTTCTTAGGCATAACTTCTTCCTTTTGTGAAATGAAGATCATATTTGCCCTGGCTGCCTCAGTGTTGCTCTGAGAGTCCAATGAGACATTTTATTCTTGCCATCAAGAACATATGTTTAGCCTCAAGTGAGGGGGAAATAATATTTGATCTTTAAAAAGGCATTTAACTAAATTTATTCTAGTATGTTCTGTATACTTACTTTTTTATATGGTTAGGTACCTGAAGAAGGCACCATTGGCACTCTCCCTTTTAAAACGACATGTTAAAAAATAAATAGTAAATAAATAAATAGCCACATGCTTTGAATCATTTTCCTACTAGAGTAGATATGCTGTTCTACCCATATCTCTCGACTGCTCTCTGTGATTAACAAATGTATGTGCTTTCAAGATGGTCGGGAAGTGAGTGCTAACAAACTGCACTAATGTGCCACAGATGCACTGAGTAGCTGACAGGTGTGATGTTAAACAAAAGAAAGTTAACAGTTGGTTCCATGACTGGATGCATTTACGGTTTGTATATTAAAATTCATCCTTAAATATGCTTGTTTCTCTTTACACAGGAAGAATTTGTGAAATGGAAAGGCTCTCTGTTCTTTAGATTTGTCAGCACTCTGATAGATTCGCACCCGGACATTGCCAGGTAATTCTTTCTGCACATGTCAAACAACTGAATGATTTACCTAATTTCTGGTGTATATTAGATATCTTTTCTTTAAAATTGCTTTCTAGGGATCCCTGGGTGGCGCAGCGGTTTAGCACCTGCCTTTGGCCCAGGGCGTGATCCTGGAGACCCGGGATCGAATCCCACGTCGGGCTCCCAGTGCGTGGAGCCTGCTTCTCCCTCTGCCTGTGTCTCTGCCTCTCTCTTTCTCTCTCTCTCTCTCTTTGTGTGTGTGTGACTATCTTAAATAAAAAGAAATTAAAAAAAAAACATAAAAAAATAAAATAAAATTGCTTTCGAGTTGAGCTGCCCAGGTGGCTCAGCAGTTTACCGCTGCCTTCAGCCCAGCGTGTGATCCTGGAGTCCTGGGATCGAGCTCCCACGTCGGGCTCCCTGCATGGAGCCTGCTTCTCCCTCTGCCTGTGTGCCTGTGTGCCTCTCTCTTTCTCTCTCTCTCTGTGTCTCTCATGAATAAATAAAATCTTTTAAAAAAATAAAATAAAATTGCTTTCGAGTTGTTTAGGATTTAGTGAGCTTTTGGCAGTTACTAAAGAATTAGCAGATTTTTAAGCTATATAACAAAGCTTTATTTTGCATGTAAGTTAAAAAAACTACTCATCTGGTTTGACCATTAAATAATTTCAGCATTGTGACTATATTTGCTACCATGGTTGACTCTCCCTAATGGAGTAATGAAGAGCTGTATATGAATTTGTCATAGTAAATTATGGAATTGTAGCCATTAACTGTTGACTTAACTATGTTGATTTCTTCGCCAATGAAATGTCAATTTTAATAGAATTCATGCTTTCTCTTAAGTTCAAAAATTGTGAGGAAGAAATTCTAGGAATTAAGATAGTCACACAGAGTGAAATGAGAATATACAAGTTACAAGGCTTCTTACTAATGGATGTTGCTTGAGAATTGGAAGGGAAGGGAATTGCTTTGCCACTTGGTGATTCCTATCATTCTATAATTTTTTGAGGATTAATTTTCAGGTGGTTGAGAAATGATCATAAAGCAATCTAGGTTAGCAAATGCTAACCTAGATTATGTTGCAGGTATAATTTTTTTTTAAGATTTTATTAATATATTAGAGCACAAGCTGGGAGAGGGGCAGAGGAGCAGAGAGAAGCAGACTCCCGACTGAGCAGGGAGCCCAATGTGGGACTTGATCCCAGAACCTTGGGATTATGACCCGAGCCAGAGGCAGACGCTTAACTGACTGAGCCACCCAGGTGCCACCCATGAATAATTCTTTTTAAAATAAGTCTGCAACTGGAAAATAGAATGTTGGATGCTATGGCAAAAGCTACCAAATTTGGGGAAGAGTCATTATGGAGTTCATTAACTATAAATAGCTTATAATAATGGATCCCTTTGGTTCAAAGTATGGTCATCAGTGATTTACTCTGAGTTCCATGGAAGAATTTCTGTTCGAATTTTTTTGGGTATAATTTTCCAAGGAGGAATATTTTACATAATAAAGTAGTAGAAGGTTAACATTCTAATTAATGCTATCTAGAGTCAAATAAAAAGCTAAGGCTATTCCTTTTCTTTGTTTATATAATTGAGAAAGGACCAAAATAGCGATGCAGTACCCTCTTACCTGGTGCTACCATCAGATTGGCTGTCATGTCTCTCTCAGTTGTACAATGTGGAGCCCAGAAGCAGGTGTAATTAGATGTATTGGGAGGCTCTCCCATGATGGGCTGGGGAGGTAAGATTGGTTATTTAACCTGCACTTCTGGGTTTTGTTCCCTTTTCTGAGCCCTTATGCATGTATATGAACAAGAGCATTGGTCAGCATGTAACATACACAGAACCTCTTGTAAAGGTGATCAGAGCATGAGTCAAAAAGGAATTAGAAGGATAGATACTTAAACTGTAGTAAGATTGTCAGTGCTGCTTGTATTTTGATACTTCCCTTATAAATCTTTCTATTTTTATCTCCTTATTCTGGGTTTGTTTAAACCACATGGTTCACATGTGGGCCTTGATTTTCAGCTTGGATAAGCTATTGATTATCGTTGTTAACTGGGACTTAAATTAGTCTGTTCCCATATTTTTAGGTCAGGCCTATCTGCTTGCATCAAACACATTAATTTTTCCATACGTATCTGCTAATACAGGTCTTCCAAAGAGACTATAGTGTGTTTATTTCTGGCCCACGTGGCTTTCCTGAAGATTCTGGCTTGAGCAAATTGGCATGACATTTGTAATTGGTCATACAGACCACAGTTTGGGTGCTGCACGATTGTATGATGTATTTTCCTCTCTGCCCACTAGGTGGTGATCTTGTAGTATAGCAGTCACGGGCGATAGGTAACAAGTCAGTAGTCCGTTCAGGTTTACCTGGGGAAATGCCACAGAAGTGTCACAACACAGGGCCAGGGAGGCTCAAGTCAGGGGAAAGGAGACATGGGAGGTGAGATCAGGAGAGAATACAGAACAGTATAGAGCAATATAGAGATGTGATAGAGATGAGGAAGAGGGGGGACCAAAGGGGTCTGTCTGGATTTGGGGAGGTAGACGAGGATCACATGGATGTGTCATGTAGGAAATAAGTTGTCTCAAGTTTCAAACAGAATTCTGGCATAAATGGGTCTGAGACCATGGTGTAGGCCAGATCAGGACTAGGAGTCCACGAGCAGTGGCCTTGATTGATCAGATGCTTCAGAATAGCATTGCATGGGAAAACATCTGAAGAAGGTCAGATTTTTATGTTCCTACTAATACTGAAAGTGGAGGTTAATCTGAAAGCTGGATTCGGATTCTTAGTAGGAAAGTAATAACTGTTTTGTATAGGATTCTTATGACCTAGATTTAGCTGGTTCTTCTTTTTGTTTCCCATATAATGCCGTTAGTGTTATATAAAATGTTGAAACAGTATCCCTAAATTGGTGGTGTGATTACATACTGTTCCTTTGACATACTGTTCTGGGGGGATGCAGAGAGGTGGAAAAGGAAGCTGAGTTCTTAGGAAGGTGTCTTTGGAGGTGTTGAAGTTTTTCTGTTCCAGGTACATGAGAAGTGCTGCTGTCTGCTGCTTTGAAGGAATGCCTCAGGAAGCACTCCTGGGAATGTTGGTTTCTTTTAACTTTTGAGCTGACCAAAAAAAAAAAAAAAAAATTGCCTGTCTTCCCCAGTTTATCGAGCTAGTATGATCGGTGAATTTAATCCAGTCAAGGCTGAAATGTGCCTTTAGTCCCAGTAAATGTAGCATCCAGATGAGTGCTTACCCCGATTGACTTGGTTCTTGGCTTCTTGGGATGCAGAGCTCTTTGACTCTGCCTCCAGCCCCGAGTATGTGAATCCTGTGCATAATTTATATTCCTGTTGGATTTATCCACGCAGTTGGTTAAGCCAGTTATTCACCAGGTAGTATCTTGCCCATCAGTTACCTCTACTGGTATCTGTTCTTGACCCAAACTCTTGAGTAGATGAGCAGTGGACATCCAGAGTCGGAGCTCCCAAGCGCAAGCTTAGGGCAGCCCCTCTTCTTGTGGAAGAGTCCTGCATTGTCTGATCTCAGTCTCACATGGATGACTTCAGATGTGAAGAGGAAGTGCAGGTGGTTATAAGAACTGCTGTGCCCTGGTTGGTTGCTGTAGTAAAGGAAGGTAAAGTCTCTTGTTCCAGGGGAGTGGTTTTCTCTACTCTTGGGCATAGATGGCTTACCAGAGTAACCCTTCTAAACCTCACCTGCTGCAGTGACCTTGTTTGTCCTTCTGCGGGTCTACAAAACAGCAGTTTGTGTAGAACATACTGACAGGCTCCGAGATCAGCAGGTGCTTCTAGCTGGCCTTATGTGAACTTCTACTCAGGGGACTCCCTTTGCTGGTTTTGTGCTCAGAATTATGTCTGGCTCCACCCTTATCTCCTGGGGGAGTGGTCAGAGTGCTACTGTTTGCCGTGAAGCTTTTACTTGGGCTTAACTTCTTTCAAGTTTCTGGAACTACCTTCTCTGAGTTTTAGTCGCTGTGTATGCTTTGAATATTTTAATATTAGCCTCAGGAGGAAAGGTGAATTAGTAGGGAAAGGTGACTCTCCCTCGAGTCTTGTGCATCCCAAAGCGGAGAATCGTTTTGGGTCATCCTTATCACTGCTTCTTCCACCCGGAAAGTCGTCTTGTGCCCCTATGTAGGTAAAAATTGTATTTAGCTCTGAAATGACATATTAAAACATAGATCTAGAGAGTATGAATGGATTGGAGCCAGCTCTGCACCACCCCATGCTGACCCCAAGCAGATACCCATGCCTCGGCCTTCTCTCCCCTGACTTTTGTCCATGTACATTTGGCTTTGGAAACCCCGAGTGTTTTGCTCCTCAGATCAGTGCAGGGCTGGTGACATCTGTGTCTCACTGGGTAGCCTGGTATGTGCATGCTGGATGCCTCTTCCAGATTTGGGGGCACAGGAGAAAGGAGAGTACTGGAGGCTTGCTGGGGAGTCCAAAGCTCAGTGAGAGTGCTTCGCTGTCTGTGCTGACCCAAACTGTGAGGCTCTCGTAGTTAATCCCAATTCTGGAAAAAGTCCCAATGACTAAAACTGCTTTTTGTTCATTATTGTGGGTAGCAAACCTCAAGTTGAGGGAGAAAGCCAGGTGCTCATTTTCAGGTGGTGGTTTGTTGCATCAGCCATGAGAACCGCAGAATTCTACTTGAAAAGCAGTTTGGGGTGGGTTGGTGGTTTTCCCATATTTAAAGTGTACCTGAGTAGTGCACCTGGTTAGAATTTTGAAAGGAACACTAGTAGAAAAGGCCTTTATGCTGACCTTGGATTCAAAAAGGAGGCTGTTGAGCAAGGACAGATGGAAGAAGCGAAGTTTTCTCTTCTGATCTGAATGAAGCTGTGTATTGGGATAGATTTCCTCTCCCTGTCACTTGTTTGCAGTTTCCCGCCACACCACCATGTTCTTGGTGTAATTTTTAGAGGCTGTGTGCAAAGAGCAAACAGGTCTCTTTTTTCTCTCTCCCCCTTCCCTGCAGTTTTGGGGAGTTTTGCCTGGCTCACCTGTTGCTGAAGAGGAACCCTGTCATGTTCTTCCAGCACTTCATTGAGTGTATCTTCCACTTCAATAACTACGAGAAGCATGAGAAGTATAACAAGTTCCCCCAGTCGGAGAGGTCAGTGGAGCTCTCGGGAAGGGCAGGGCGAGTGGTGGGAGATGGGCAGCTGCTTTGTACGAGTCTCGAGGCACAGACCCCGGCCCTGGCGCTCCTTGTGGCAGGCCTGCCTTCTCTGGACAGGGTGATGCGAGACCATTCATTCGTCCAGTGGCGTCCCAAGGAAGTGCCTCTGAGAAGCATAGTCATCTCAATCATGTACCTCCACCGTGGGTAGACAGTTTTTAGGATGCTGGAAACTGCTGCTGAAATGAACATCCTTGCACCCTTGCCCACATCATGTGGTAAAATTGTCCTGTTTTGTCCTAGAGAGAAGCAGCTGTTTTCACTGAAGGGAAAGACAAACAAGCAGAAACGAATGAAAATCTACAAATTTCTTCTGGAGCACTTCACAGATGAACAGCGATTCAATATCACTTCCAAAATCTGTCTTAGCATTTTGGGTAGGCCTGGTGTGTTTGGGATAAAATGTATATTTAAAAATGAAATGCCCTGTGGCTGGCTAATGGCTCAGTAGATCTCTAGCAAATGAGCCCCTGATACTGTGGGAAGACTCTGGTTTTTTCCCTTCTTTGACATCAGCTGTGCCCACTTGAAGCCAAGATGAGCCCTCCTCTCTCTGTGGGCTACCCTTTCCCACCCTGGGGCTGACTTTCTCAGAAGCTGACCTTTTGTGCTCTTTCTCAGCATCCTTTGCCGACGGCATCCTGCCCCTAGACATGGAAGCCAGTGAATTGCTCTCAGATACATTTGAGGTCCTCAGCTCTAAGGAAATCAAGCTTTTGGCCATGAGATCTAAAGCAGATAAGGACCTTCTGGAAGAAGATGACATGGCCTTGGCCAGTGCAGTCATGCAGGAAGCTCAGAAGAGGCTCATCTCACAAGTGAGTGTCCTTCTGTAAACGGGCCTGGTTACACCCCCGTGCTCCTCTGCCCCTCCCCTGAGTACTGGTGGTCTGCCTCAGATCCACATTTAATTCTTACCCGTGGCCTTAACACTCAGCCCAATGATGACGATTCTCCCTCTGTGTGTAGCTCCACCTTCTCCTGTGGCCTGAACCCATCCCACTTGTCTGCTTGGATGTGCCACAGGCCTCTCAGACTCCCTCTGCCAAAACTGAGTTACTCCTCCCTTCTTCTTCCTCTCCGTCTCTTCTCCTGAAGTCTCTATCATGGAGAAGGAAACCATTATCTACCAAGTTGTCCCCAAGAGGACCCAGTACTACCCCAGTCTGAAGTCTGGCATGACAGGCCCCTGCTTCGTTTGGCCAGAGTGGGAAAATTGGGATCAGACTCAGAGTGGTGCCTGACTGCCGTAGTCCTCACCAGGCCCAGGTCTTACACCAGCCTGGATCACTAGGCTGTATTTCCCACCTGAGTCCTGAAAGCTTCAGACCCTAAAGAAATAGACTTGGGTCACCGTCCAGGATGTCACCAGATCCTGTCCATTTTATCTTGCGAATGCACCATTCTGTGCTCTCCCATTCTGAGTAGCTCTGCACTTGTTTAGCTGGTGTCATTTCTGGCGGTTTCCTCACTCTGCACCCTTTGTGTCTCTAGTTTCTTTCTTTTCCAGGCTGTGCACCACCTTGCTGCCACAGCAGTCTCTTACGGACAGATTTGATCATTTTATTCTCCCACTTAAAAGAGACTAGAGGCAGATAGGCTGCAGAGGGCAGCAGGGAACTTCCAGGGAGACTGGGGTGATTAAGCAGACTGTGGTTTGGGTTACTCTATACCGTTGTCAGACTCGTTAAACTAGTCACTTAACATGGGTACATTTTATGGCATATAAGTTATGCCTCACTAATGCTACCTTTAGTCTGTAGTTTGGTAGCTTCCTATCATCTTCCAAATAAAATCCTTCTCCCAGGCACATGGAGCCCTGGGATGTCTGTCCTGCCCCTGCACCCCTCATCTCCATGCTCCCCTCCTTGACCTCTCCATTCCAGGTCACTGTGGGTTCCTTGAGTGCACTCCTACTGTTGTGTCTTTGCACACTGTCTGCCTGCCTGCAGGGCCTCTCCTACCCTGTCCTTTCCTGCTGCCAAATTCCTACATCTTTTCAAAAGATGGGCCTACCTCCCTAGGCATCCCTTTTCTGTAAGTTCCTCACCTTTGTGCCACTTATCACACCATGCCACACATTGTAGCACACAATCTGGTCTAGAAGTCGCTTGAAGGCAAGAATTTCTGGCTTCATTTTTACATACCCAGAGGCTAGCTTTGTGTCTGGTTCAGAGAAGGCGTTTGATAGTATTGATTGAGTTGAATGCATTTAAGCCACTTTTTAAAACTATCTTTAAACTTACCATCTGTTCAAACTCATATTTATTAAAGTGTTTATTTCTCTACTGATCTTTTATTTTAGGAACTCTGATAAGACTTTTTAGAAATGGTGATTTACAAGCAAGGGACGCATACTAGTGACTTTAAACGAGAAGAAAAAATACTTTTCAGATTAAGAAGGATAAATCTTACTACATATATGGGCTAGTATAATGATTCTTTTTAATTCTAAGAGATTTATTAGAAAATATCTCTGGGCAATGATTATTTGTGATTAAGAATATGAAGGCTTGGTCAAATCAGGTACTATGTAACTACATAACACTTTTCTAAATGTGTGTGGAGTTATACACACAAAAAGAAATACAACACCAACTCTCCGTGCTTAGCCATTCTCAACCATTTGTTACTTCCAGCAGGAATACAAAATGTCCCTTTTGGGTAGCCAGAAGTAGACTCATTTTCATTCCAAAGGGAGGATGCTGAGTGGAGGAATTGAGCGGATCCAAGATGGGTTTGTGTGGAGGTTTGGAGATTGTTAAATTATTCAGCATATTTCTAATTCCTGTTTCATGTTTAAAAAGTAAGAATAGCATCCATCCCCGTCCTACTTCACGCAACCTTCTGAGTGTTATCAAGCTCCCAGGACCAAGGTGTCGGCTCCTAGGTAGTTCCGCCGTGCAGGAGGAGCCAGGTCAGGGAGAAGCCTCGGTCTCAGAACCTTGTCCATCTAAAGCACGCCTTTGTTTGTATTATTACAGGTTCAGAAGAAGAATTTCATAGAAAATATTATTCCAATTATCATCTCCCTGAAGACTGTGGTAGAGAAAAATAAGATCCCAGCTTTGCGGGAACTCATGACCTATCTCAGGGTAAAGATGACCTTGTGCTTTGTGGTCAGTGTCTCTCGCCTCCAGCTCATTACTCAGGATCTGTCACAGTTCCAACGATGGAGCAGTTGGCTGGTGATCACAGGAACTCAAAATGCTATAAAACCAGCTTTACATTTTTTTAAGTTAGACCAGCCAGACAGGTCTTTGTCGGGGAGAAGAGAGCGTTTAACCGTAGGTTCCTCAGACGTTGGTTCTTGGCTTTCCATGCCGTTGAGTTTATGCAGGGCTAACTCACTGTGCTGAGCATGTGTGTCCTTGATGCCAGTTTTGAGATTCAGTTTCGAAGCCTTTCTCAACTGGGGTAAAGTACAAAAGAATCATCTTAGTTCATTCTGGTGAGGGATAAAGTGAAATCGGGCATTATGTTCAATTTGGGGATGTTAACCTTTAACACTGCCTCCACATCAGAAAATAGCAGTGCGTCTTGGGGCGCACCGATGGGGCCTGGGCCGCCATCACTGGTGGGATCCGGGGCCATGAACAGTCCTGGCCGAAGCACCCAGGATATGTAGACTTGTCTTGCAGACATAAATGAGACTCCTGACCTTTCTGGCAAAATTTTTCAATCAGCAATAAAGGGAATGTTTTTTCCTTTCTGTTCACACTATGCTATTTTCTTTCTCAAGAAATGCTAAACACATTTTTTCAGTAAGGGCTACAACCAAATTACATTGGATATAAATTCTTCAAATAGCTCTTTTAACTAAAGGAAGTTAAGGTAGGAAAGATAGGCTCATTGTGTGGAAAAAAAATGAGAACTTCCAGTTATTCTTATGTTTTTATTGCCCAGAGTGTTTTAGAGCTCTGAGAGGAAAAAAATAATTTAGATCCTCAATAAACTAAAGGCTTACGAACGGTAAGTCCATCCCGTTTCTGAGCATCCGTCTGGAGGATGGCCAGCAGCTGCCGTGTTGGAGCAGCACAGCCCTCATTCCCTGGCAGCCCTCCGTGACAGCGGCTGCGCCCGTCCTCCCCAGGCCTGTGCAGCCCTCTCTTCGCAGTGGCTGGAGGGTTCATGGATTTCCTTCCCTTTGTTGGGACTCCCTTGTGGGTGGGTCTACGATAAATCTTCTCCCTCTAATGCTGTTAGGTAAGGTGCTGTCTGCCTCTTAGCAGAGAGGCCTGGTCCCTGGTGGTCCCCTGTAAGGCCTGGGGATGATCTTACCCTCGAGTCATTAAAGCTCTTCTGTCGCAGCTTCAGAGGAAGACACAATAATGGGATTAGAGCCATAAGCGCGATCCTCTGACAAAGCTAGTATAGACGGAGGAGAAACTTTTAGACCGTACGGCTTCTCGTAGCTCACTTCCAGAGGCCCTGTCAGAGCCAGGACAGTGCCATGTACACCTGCCAGTCTAGCCTCTGACTTGAAGTCCTGAGGGGCCTACCTCAGGGACCTACAAGGTCCTTTACCCTGGTGGTAACCCGGAACCGAGTCCCACCACCTGGGTGCCTCCCTGGCCCCATCCTCACCTTCAGGAACTGAAAGGGCCCGTCTGCGCCCTGCTATAAGCTCTGCTTGAGGCTCAGATGGTGTGATTCCATGTCCCTTCTTCCTCATCAGGAACCTGGGAAACTGCCTGTTGAGTGGCAGGTAGACAGGAGCCTCCCAAGAGATCAGAGCTGCTAGTTCTCACGTCATGCTCACCGGCTGGTGTGGTCCCTACAAGTGCGGTTGGCGTTTCCAGGGAAATAGCATCGTGTTACTTATATTGGCTGATGTACTAGGAATAGTGTTGCTCTCGCAAAACAGGTCTTATTATTCCTGTAGTATTCATCAGGTTATGTTACAGAGCTTATGTATTTATTCAAGAAAACACTAAACGACCTGTCTGGGCCTGTTTTAGGAGGTGATGCAGGATTACCGCGATGAAATCAAGGATTTCTTTGCGTTAGACAAGCAGCTAGCGTCGGAACTCGAGTACGACATCAAGAAGTACAACGAGCAGCTAGCCCAGGAGCAGGAGCTGGCGAGACAAGCAGATGTGAGTGGGGCGGCCTACAGGGCCCGGGGCACGCCATGCAGGTAGCGCGTGATCCTCCTCCGCAGCCTGCCCTCTGCTGCCCGCTTTCCCAGTGGTTCTGGAAACCCACATACGGGCCAGGGTTGGTCAGAGCGAGACCTTTTGGGTTCTGTTTGGGGACCGCAGCGTGTTCCTTTGCCACGTGTGCCACTTGGATCGCTCGACCAGGGAGGCTTCCCTCCTCCCCTCCTGGCCAGGCCACGAGAACCTGTCTACAAAGTCGTCGTCATGATAGGTGGGGGGTGTGAATGCCCATAGAGCACGCTGGTCGTTGGGCTATTAACAATCTGAGATTGCAGTGATCATGGCTAACCAGACCGCAAGGCGTCTGTTTGTGGCCCTGCTCCCCATGTGCCTGTTTGGGATAGAATGTCACTGGGGGTGTATTTCTAGGTGAGCTGCTCCCCACTTCCAGACACAGTGTGCTCACTTCTGAGAAATCCATGCACGTCTGCCGCATTAAAAAATGACGAAGGCAAACTGACTTAATCCTTTTTCTCTTTAATGCCACAACATCTGCGATAACTTTCTGAAGAGAAAGTTCTATTTGCCCAGGGATGACGTGCTTTTAAAATAAATTACTTATGGACTTGCTCAGGGCATGTAAAGGTTCTATTAACGGAAAAAAAAAAAGTGTCAGTAGGTAATTGGTCTTTATTTCTCTCCCCTGACAGGTTGCTCCGAGTTTAGAAGTAAGGCCAGCTCTTGCTGGCCAGGAAGGCTCCCCTGTACCTGCTGTTGCGAGCCAGCCCTCCACTGAACCCAAGGCAATTGCCGGCCAAGCACCGCCTCTGTCTCCTGCCCCAGAGACGGGGCTGTTGAAGAGGTTCATCCCCAAAGGCAGGTACGGAGCTGCCCCTCACCAGTCTCCCGCTGGGTGCTCTCACGGACGCCTCCTCCAGGCGCATCCGAGAGGCAGAGAGGGCGGTCACCCCAGCGTTTCTGCCCCCCTCCCCCTGCATGTCTGGCATGTGTTCCTCCGCAGGCCCATGTCCCTGAGCACCATCGCCATCCTGAACTCTGTCAAGAAAGCTGTAGAGTCCAAAAGCAGGCATCACAGTCGGAGCACAGGAGTGTTGTCATTGTCATTAAGCCCTGAGAGACTGGACAAAGTGTGCCATCGTGGTAAGTCCCAAGTCCCACCCAGTGGCCCCAGGGAGCTGATGGAAGTGCTGGGTTTGGTACCTCAGACACAGGGAGGAGACAGATTAAAGCACAGAACAAGCCTCCCTCTCACCCCTTTTCAAATGATTTGTTTTCTTATCTTTAAAACAAACAACTTTGGGGATTTGGGATTCTGGGTGGCAAAACAGTGTGTACTTACAATAAGAGATTCAGAAAAGAGCGTGTGTTTGGCCTTACTTACACGATGGTGATTTTACTGTGCATCTCTGGTTTGTGGTCGACTTCCCTACACATACTGACAAGAATAGTAAACATAGTCCCATGAACTTTTCTTTCCTAACTTTTCTCTGTGGCTTCATAGCGTCCTATCTTGTGAAAGCGCCGGGACCTGTGTATTATTACCCTATCCTCAGAAACATAGGTGTTTTTCAGTCTTTTGAAGTAATGTCACAATGAAGTAATCTTTGGGATTGAATCCCAGCACACAGAGGCCATGAAAATTTTTAAAGCCTTTGATAATGTCAGGCTGCCCTTTGTAATTCACTGTACATTATATGCTGGTGGGAGCCCGCGGTACACCGGTGTCCGTTTTCCCACTTAGAAACATTAGTCTTATAATTTCCCATCTTCTTTGCTGAGCTTTATAGATCAAAACTGGTTCTGGTTTTAATTTCCTTTTCTCTGAATTCTAGTCAAAATGGACATCGTTTCTCGTGTTTATATTTTGGTATCTTTCTGAGTGATCTCATAAGGACGCTTTATTTGGAATATTAACTTCATCACATGTCTTGCTAATTGTGTTGAGGGTTTTCTTGGACAGCTAAACTTCCCTGTTTTATCCTAGCAACTTCCTACAGCCTGGAGCAGGAGTCCAGTGGAGCTGTTGAGCACGTGACTAAACGAGCGATCAGCACTCCTGAGAGTAAGTACTCCTGGGAGACGCCAGCTCCTGCCGAGTCTCTCCCGCAGTCGTGTGTGGAGGTCCTACTGTAGAAAGAGGGTCCTCTACTAGGGGAAGGCGCTCCTGGTGGCCCACAGCATGGTGGTGCCTTGCCACACGGTGTCTCGTGCAGCCTGAGCACTAGCTGAATGTCAGAAGCTCTCCTGAGTGCTTTTACCTGCAGGAACTTGGGTAAACACACAGCCACCCTTGAGGCTTCCTGTGTGACAGTGACACTGAGCACAGCTTCCCTGGGCAGCGTCTTCCTTGCCATTCGAGAGCCAACGCGTGTGCACTCCTGCCTGCCTCGGGCAGCCCTGCTTCGCAGCTGTCACCTGTCGACACTGGCAGGCACCACATGTGTCATGGAGGCCAGCTCCAGAGCTTCTCACACCCACTGGGTGGTTTTTCTAATCTTCTGTTACTTCCTATTATTTCAAAGTCAGGATGAGTTCAAGGTGTAGAGGATTTTTCCCCATTACCTTGTTTTATAGCTTCTTACTGTGCACAGTCTGGAGTACAGCCCTGCCCGGCCTGTCTCCCTGTGCCTCCCCCTTCTCTGCACGCCAGCCCCTGGTGGGGTTCTCGGGGCCATACCCCCTCCTGGCTGACGGGGGGCATTCACACGCCACGTCCTCACCTAGAACTTCCCCTTCCCTGGTGGCCACCGCTTCGCCCTCTCTGAAGCCCTCCCTGACCCTTGAGGTGAGACGAGGTGCCTCCCTCCTGGCACTCCGACCTCCTCAGCTGTACTCGCCACACCTCCAGATACAGCGGACTGGCCTACGCGTGTGCAGATCGTTTACAGTGCAGCACTGCGAATCTCTTCCTTGTGATCATGTCAATAACGTTTCTGTTCTCTGGCTCACTTTATGGTTGGAACAGCATGTGGTACATGTAACCTACAGAGCGGGCGGTGGCCAGCTTCCTCCTGGCCAGCTGCCGTTGGTAGCTGCTGGCTATTGGTAGTTAACTTTGAGAGGAGTTAGAAGTTACATGCAGATTTTTGACTGGTGGGGGCTGGCCCCTCCACCCCCCACGGTGTTCAGGGCCAGCTGTACTTCATCTTGCTTGCAGTTAGTGTATAAGCTGTTCTGCTCTTCACCGTAGCCCCCAGGCCTGCCACAGTGCCTGGCACGCGGGAGGAGCGAAACCGATGTTGGCCAGTTAAGTGTCGGGACGAGTGGTGGGCTGGGGCCTGAGGTCCGGTCCCCTGACGGCACAGCCTTAGTGCCCATAGTGCTGCCCTTGCACGGCTGCAGGCTGAGAGCACATGAAATATTCTTTTTGGCAAAGATGCAACCCAGAAGCAAGCTATTGGTCTAGTTGTATGTTCAGTCAGAACAAATTTATTGAGCACCTAGTGTGTTCTGGTTACTTGCTGGGTAGTTCTGTGACCTGCGATGCTGTGATCTGTTAGTATTTACCGAGCTATAGGGAATTTCCTTAAGTCCTTCTTTTAAGGGAGATTAACGGATGAACAGGACTCCTACCCCACCTCTGTAGGTGACGCTGAATCATGACTGCTTTTGTCATGAAAAGCAGTAATTTGGAGTTCCTGTGTACTGAACAGGTGTAATGTTATATATGTGAAAAACTCAGCCTCTTGGAAACAAATTTTCTGTATGTTCTTTGTTCCTGGTTCAGAGGAACCAAGTGCTTCTATTTTGGCGTTAGGAGCCATATGCTGCAGAAATGGGGAGAACGCATCTCATTTTAGCTTTGCTCATCCCCAGGAGACCCTGATTCCAGTCTTTGGTTGGTTTCCTAGCAGCCCGGGTTCCTCAGCACTGAAGCCTGCTGTGCTGCGTAACACTGCTTGGATTTGTGTGCGGTAGCTCTTTGTACTGAAGACAGGACCCTCGGGTGTCCCCGGGTCGACAGAGTGCTTTTTCTTTCTCTAGGCTCTTGAATGTAAAGTCTGTGGCCATCTTTCCTTAGTGTGAACCAGGAAGGAACGCCTGAAGAAGGGCCTCCCGGTAGCTCGGCTTCCTGGGAGAACGATCAGATCGTGTAGAAACACTCAGTTCTGCTGTGTCTGGTTTGTGCACACACGTGTGGACGGCTGTTGGGGGGTGACTATCAGGAAGTGGTCTGAGCTCCACAGAGGCGGGAGGAAGACTGCCAGCCAGGCCCACGGCTCTGGCACACCAGTGGTAGTCAGCTATGAATAGAGGTTTGGCTGATGGAAGTGAGTGATGCCCAGGGCTGCGTCGTCCCTGAGAACCCGTGCAGCGTTCAGCTGCTCCCTCTTAGTGCTGTCACTCGGGCACCAGAAACACTCCTGCCCTCGGTTCTAAGCGTTCACAGAGCACGCGGGACCTGAGAGTCGCTGCATAGCTGCCTCTGCAAGGCTGGAGACCAATTACCTGGATGTGCCCAGGCTTCCAAACTGGAAAGAAAATATGCACGTTTGGAAGGGGAGCTAGGACTGCAGCCCAGGGAGGCCCCCAGGAGCGGAGTGAGCACACTGCGGTTCGAGGGGCAGCGCGGGGCAGGTACGGGTCTCCCTCAGCACAGCGCAGGTAGTTCACAGGCACTCAGCCGGCACTGCACTGGTGGGCATCAGAACAGACTAGAGAGAGTGCGTAGGTACTGCTACAAAGGTGCTGCTACGAAGGCCACGGGGTGGGGCGGAAGTGTACATCCCGGGCCCTCTGACGGGGCAGCAGGCAGCCAGCTGCTGAGCCCGCACTCTGCGCTGACATGGTGGTAGCTCCTGCAGAAAGGATGGGACACAGGGAGTCAGTCCTGGGAGACGTGTCACTGCCCAGGTCTCAGGACAGGCATGGCCGTCGGTGAGGGAGGCGCCTGCACGGGCAGGAGCCAGGAGGAGCAGCGACAGTCAGACCTGTGGCGGTGGCCTGCAGCGTGTGCTCAAGCAGGCGGCTGGGGCCTCCTGGGGGCAGGGGGCACCAGGGACCCTGAGCCGCCAGGACCCTACGCCTCCCGCATCTGTAAGCTCCGGTGACGGAGGGAGCACAGCTGCTAAGTCCTCACAGCTGTAACCTTTACGCAGCCCCTCTGTGCTGAGCGCTGCGTTAAGAACCAAACAGAATGTCAGTCCCTACAAGTCCCCTGAGGCGGGCACACGTGAACCCATCTTGGAGATGAGGTTTCTGGAGTCATTCCCGCCGCTCGGAAGCCCCCGAGCCAGAGTTCAAGTCTGATTCCCGTCTCTGCCTCCACTCTGCTCCGGGCCTCCTGGGGGCGAACCGGAAGAAGGGGAGGCCCTGGGGTGAGGGTGGGGCGGCCACGGAGCTAAGGCAGGGCGAGAGGGGGAGGGGCAACGGGAGGAGGAGCCAGGACGAAGGTGAACATCCACAGTTCCAACGAGGTGTGAAGCGGCCCCTCGTGTGCCTCACGGTCTGGGCTGGGCATCCCAGCGACAGGACAGACATTCAGAAGGAACTTGCGGAGGAGCGCAAGTGAGGACTCGGGACAGGTGGGAGCTGGGCGGAGTAGGGGGTCACTAGCCCGCTGGAGGTACCGAGAGCCAGGAGAGACGCAGAGCCACGGGGCCAGAGCCAGCGAGGGTCCTGGGAGAAGGGAGCCAGGCAGCCACGCGGGGGATTGAGGTCCAGGAGGGCAGGGTCCAACCTCGAGCCCCGTACAAAGGTCAAGTTGAGGTCTGAGAGGACCTCTGGTCAGGATCTGCCGATGCGTGGGGATCGGGGCAAGTGACTGAGTAAACTGGACCCTCCGTGACTGGCCTTGCCCAGGGGACTGCTTACAGGCCTGTCCCCTGCTGGCTTTTCCTTTTCTTTGACAGTGTTTTCCCCGTATTTGCCCAGGATCCATCAATGACGTGACATTCGGAGCAGGAGTCAGCTACATAGGCACGCCGCAGACGCCCTCAGTCAAAGGCAAGTTCCCTTCCTGTCAGATGCTAATTAGCCACCTTTTGAGTTCTGGGAAATCTGAATTTGTGTCTGACTCCCTTTCAGAGAAAATTGAGGCCCAGTGTCAAGGAAATGACATTTTATGTTTATCGCTTCCTGATAAACCGTAAGTTTACCAAGAGTTCCTTTTGAGGTAAATGTTTTTGTCAGGGTTTTATCTTTAGTTCCAGAAGGATTGTGTCCTTCCTTTCCTTTCCCCAGGCCTCCCCAGCCTCAGCAGTGGAACGTGAAGTCCCCCAGAAATAAAGATAACCCAGCCCCCAGCAGGAGGTCACTCCGCAAGATCCCCCTGAAAACCGCCAACTGAGACTGCGTTCCGGGGCATCTGGGCATCCGGGAGGCAAGAGTTCCGAGGACGCGTGGTCTCCCTCACCCCCAGGGAGAGGGAGGCGTTGACTGCGAGGTAACAGGTTCTTCTTACGACCCCAGAACTCTAAGCGTGCACCTGTGTGGCTGGCCAAGCTTCTACATTTCTGTTCATGCAACGTGTGGGAAAAAGAAAGAAAATGTAAAATAATAGAGAAATGCCTTAGTTATTTAATATCCTAACTTTACTGCATTTGAAGGTAGTCGGGTTCATCCTGACAAACCATAGTCAGGTCTTTAAGGAACGTAGCAGATCGGCTTGCTTTCGTATACATCAGGCCTCTGCTCTTTGGTCGGAATTCCCCCCAGTATTTAGCTTCCTGTACCTGATGATGGGGTTTTGATTGTAATTATTTTTTATTCTTATTTATAAATCGGAAGTTTTTAAAGTGTACAGCTTTCTAAAATGGAATAATAAAGGTTAAGCATAAATACACCCTTCTGGTACTCAAAAGACTATTTCTATTTTTAGAACAGGGCTTTTACTGGTAGTCATTTTAATTTACATTAAGTGTTTAAGAATGATAAAACACTCCCAGCCTCACGAACTGTTAGAAAGATATGTCTGTTGCTTTAAAAAAAAAAAAAATTTTGTTTTTAAACCCAACTTTCCTTTTAGGGGGAAAAACAAAATGACTGTTGTTAAGATTCAGCTCATCTGTCCCTCCACCTCTGGCCCCGGACAGGAGCCGTCTGCCCCCAGCAGCAGCACACGTCCTCCTCAGGGAAATGCGGGCCTGCTCCTGCCAGCCCACCTTCAGGGGCCATGCGCTGGTGCTGGACAGCCTGCTCCCACCACGGGGGATGGCTTTGGCGACCTGAACACACGTGCATGCGTGTTCTGTCCAAGGGTGGCCAGGAAAAGTCCAGTCAGTTCCCCGTTGAGTCCCAGTACTACAGAGCGAAGTACAGGGTCACTGCGTGGATGTCTAGCGGAAGTACGGCAGTGGGATCTGAGGGTGGACTGGCACTGCTCTATCCCGTAGTTCTCCGTATGTGAACGGTGACGCGCGTGGACCTGCTGTTGGCAGAGCGTCATGGAGCTGCTCTTGAGCATAGACCCGTATCTCCAGACAAGTGGGAGGTAACTGACGGCAGTCTCTCTCCACACCTGGGCTGGTGCCATTTTAGGCGCACTTGCCTAACAAAATGCTAGGAAAAAGGCAGACCCAACATGGAGCACATAAGGAAGAGAAGTAAAGAGGCAAAGTTGATTTTTTTTTAAAAGCTTTTATAAATGAGGTTTAACAAATACCAACTTATAGGTGTGTTAGTACAAGTCTGCAACGTCTATGTACAGCCACAGCCACACCAGAGGCCACAAGAGCCTTGTGGAGGCTTCGAGTCTTCAGTCACATTCACATCTTAGAAACACACGAATGTTCGTTCCTTTTCTGTCTACTTTTAGGCAACTACTTCCCAGACTCCGTACCCCCTTCTCTCCGTAGACCCTGTTCCCACAGCACTAGGATAGGAGGGGTTAGGTCGTAAGGGAGGCGGTAAGGCTGTCCTACCGGGATGGCAGCCAGGGTTGCTCCCCAACAACTAGAGAACAGGGACACTATCCCTTCCTACCAAGAGGGGTGAACACAGAGGGACAGTCTCAAGTGTAAGCAGTCGAGACACCACTGCAAAAGGACAGGAGTCCCATTAAGCAGTTATGAAGAGTTGCCCACTGCTGCCAAACACCCTGTGGCAAGAGTATTCACAGAACTTAAAAGAAGAAAAGTCAACATCAGTCTCAAGTATTCAATTAAAAACAAAACAAAAACCTTGAAGTATAAAAAATAAAGACACTGGAAGTTGAATCCCAAGAGGATGACATCCTTCTACATAAAACCAATCCTTGAAGCACACAGTGGAGCCTGAGGCGCGGAGAAGCTGCTGCTTCAGACCGCTGCACGTCATCAACGTATCTGAGGCGAAGAACATCTGCTCTTGAAGAGCAAAGGCTTCTGAGGGAGGCTGCTGAGTCCCCCCAGTGAGCAGCAGTGTCTTGGGGAGGTAAGGACTTTAAAAATCAGAACACGGCCTTTGATTGAGGCGTTTCGCTTTCCTCGCCATCGGGCACTCTGCCTGCTCTGGCTGCACTGCCTGACGCTTCCGGGGCCTGGCCTCACCACCAGCACGGCACGGTTTATCGTGAGGTGAGACGCAACCTGCGGTGCCTCCCGTGCTTGCTTCGTGGCAAAGAGAACCGGGGAATTCATTCTCTTAAAAAACACGGTTGTGGTTTTCAGCACTGCCTTTGGCCCCGGACGGTCTTCTGAGCTACACGAGTAAGAGGAAAACAGCGGTGGCTGCTTCGTCTCATGAACCATCCACAACCACAGCTCTGTCCCGAGGACGCCGGGAGGAGACAGGGAGGACACCGCCCTTGCTGGAGCGCCCGCCTTAGCCAACACCATAAAGCTGACGCGCGCACGGCCACTCTCAGGCCAGTAAGGGTGCAGCGCACAGGCCGGCCGGCCTTCAGAGTTAGCAGCCAGCACTGACGGCAGGCGTGGGGCTCGGGGGTCGGGGACCTGGTGACGCGGCTCCTCAATGCGAGCACTTCTGGGCACCCTCGGAGCACGGGCAGTTTGAGTGTTCTAAGAAGAGGCCGGTCAAAGCCAACCTGAAGCTCCTTCCGTTTCTTTCACAGAAATCCAAACAGATCTTGACATTATTCAACTGGAATTGTTTTAAAGGTTTTCTAAGTAACACTGGTCTGGTGTATAGACTAAGTTCTCCTATGAAAAATGCTGAAGCTTATGTGGGAAAAAGGAATGTTCCAGTAAGCCTCAAGAGGATTTGGGGGGTTAAGATACTTTTTAATTACTGGTGTTTTCCAATTTAACACTAGTAGCTTGGAAATTACTACCTTACGTTGAAATTTTTTAAAAAAATAGGTTATTAAACACTGTATGACAACATATTTACAGTTTAAATAGAAATTTCCTTTTCAATAACCAAAATACATCTTTAGCAAAAATTTAGAATGTAAAATTTTATAAAATTAACACCCATAGAAAAGCAGAACGTTATTTCAGTACCATTTCAGATTTCACCGAAGATGGTTTTCTGTAAATACTGAAACATTGCCTCGCCCCACCCAGGACAAACAGGGTTCCTACAGGTGAGAAGATCCCTTCTTCCAACAAGCAATCTACCTTCCCAGTTGGGCTGCTTTTATAACATCCTGATGCAGAGAGATTTTCCAAGATGGACGCTAGAATACTGATCAACAAAACCTTCAAGGATCAGTGCAGTGCTGCGCGTGGGCCGCTGTAAAACAAGATCATCACATCAAATGCCTCTGTTCTGGATTCACTGGGTTAAACTGCCGTTGGAGGGTGTCGCGGGGGGTGGTGCTCCCAGCCCTGCCGCGCCGGCGCCCCGTGGCTGTCGTCCCACATACGGACTCCCCCTGGCTGATGGAGGTGAGTGGCAAACTGGCTTCACAGGCCTGCGGTACGCAGCCCAGCCTGTGAGCGAGAGCTTCCCAATCACCCGAACACGCAGGTAAGAGCCAGGCCAGAAACAGACGGGGAGTCAGCCTCCGGGAAATGCAGTTTTTTCCTTGTGATGACCGTGCCCATCTTGAGGAAAATTTTTTTATTCATGTGGCTTGTTAAAAAAGTAAGAAAGGAGTAGCGGTCAACTTTGGCCAAAACAAAAAGCTTTTGCGCAAGTGTCTAGCTCTGTCCGGGTGCACTTGGCTCCCAGGCCGCTCTTGCCAGGAGGTTCTGGTAGAGGTATTTGCATGTGCTCCCCCAGCCACACCGTCACAGTCAGATGACAAATGATGACTTGTGTCTGAAGTCGCCCTGCAATGGCAGCACAGGTTAGACACGGCCGGCCGCCCACCCTCTGGCAGCCCAGGGCCCCGAGGGGGAGGGGAGAGGGAGCGTGGACGTCGGGCCTGAGCCATTTCCCTAAAAAAAAAACTTAGAGCAAAATAGATCAAATGAAACCATTCTTCAAGAGGGACACCTACGAGAACCTGCGCACCGAACGCCAGAAGTGTGGACAAACTGTCCAAGGACAGCCGTCACCTGCTCTGCTGGAAAGACCTCGATCTCTAGGTTTCCTAAATGACGTCTGCTCTGTTGCCTCATTTCTCTCCTTACCTCCTCATCTGTCCTGATATAGTTCACGCCATCTGGCTTCCCTGGACTCTTGTAACTGAAAAAGGAGGAGAAAGGGCTTCAATGACTATGACTTCGCGGGACGCCCGTGTACACTGGGCTTCGTCACCCAGCACAGAGGACAGGCTCACCTTTCGCCATTCTGTTTATTATTGACAAAGTAACCCCGTCTGTATGCGCAGCAGATGCCCACTGTTATCAGGGCCAGGACGGCAAGGACCACCAGGATCCCACCAACGATGCCGCCAACGTTCAGGTCATCTGGGGGAAGAGGGGTTGAGAGAGGGGAGGAACATGCCATCCGGTCTTACCACAGCCACCGATCCCACCAGGCCTCCCTCCTTCCTGCTCTTCCCTCCTCCCCGCTCCACCCTCATGCGCCCCCGCCCCCCCCCCCCACCCAGGCTGCAGTAACACCACTTCAGTCTTTCCAGCCCAGAACATACAGGACCCTGGATCCCTGCCCTCACTTGTAAAAAGTACTGGGACCACCACAGCGCAAATGCTGTTACACTTAATCCTGTATTAAGAGGGGCTTAGCCACATATAGAAGGCTTATGGTCCTCCGGCTAATCCCTGAAAATATTATTAATGGAGGAAATGGTTCTATTTTATGAAGACCATTAGGAGCCAGGAATCCCCAAGAAAAAAAATCCCTAATTTCCAGGGATTCCCTCTGCTGTGCGTTATCTGGGGGAAAAGAACTAGTTTCGCACAGGACTGAAAAGTAAAAATCTGAGGTGGGAACGTGACCTTTCACTACCAGCTGCCTGGCCTCCTATCTACACGCCCCGTGGAGGAAACCCCTTGACGCCCTCCTCCCATTTCCACATACTTGGCAAAGGTACTCAGTCCCCATCAGTGTGGGGCACTGGGGCTGTTGCCTTCACGAGAGGATAATGCGGTGGAAAACAGGCAGCAATATATCCGCCTAAGCAACGAACTTCTCTTACTACGGTGGTTTCGAATGTGAGTGTGCAATTAAACACTGAAACTCTGACTTTACACTGTCCGGCCCCAAGCACTCTCACTAGAGATTCGGTGGGTGTGCAGCAAAGCCCAAGAGTCTTCCTCCTGCCCTGGAGCAGTTTCCTGCATCTGACAGATGTCAAGAATCCCCTGGAAACAGTTTAACACGCAGAAGTTCCCAGACCGCCCCTGGGGACAGAGTCCAGCGCCTGGGGTGGTGCCTTGCAATCCAACACTTCTCACAATCTGGCAAGCTTGGAAAACACTGCTCTGGGGTCAGTTATGCGCAGGAAGGAGGAAGGGGTGCCCCAGGTGGTGATGATGGTGACATGCCCCATCCACCCCATCCTGCCTTCCAACCTCCCCTGTAGAACCAGGACCCCAGAGACGGTGTCCTCACAGAACAGGGTAACTGGGTGTCAGCTGACCACAAAATGACGGTCAACTAAATAAATTTCTGGAGACCTTATATAGGTTATGTCTTGATAAGTCTATCAATTATCAAAAAATTGGAGTTTATTTAAGCAGGTGCCACATGCTGCGTGAGCCCAACATGGGGCTCACACTCCCCTGAGATCAAGGCCGGAGTCAAACCGTTAACTGACTGAGTCACTCAGGCACCCCAAAATGGAGTTTATTAAATTCAGTTAAAAGTGATATGAGTAACTATGTTCCCAACATCAGAAGACTCCAGAAAGTCTATTTTGAGGAGATAAACATATTGCAAGTACCCACTTATTAGTCATTTAGCTGTTACTCAGACTTTTCTCATCTGTCCTTTCAATGTACCCGAGTGGGTTTTGGGGACTCCAGTCATCTCCAGAAGAAAGCTGACCACTTGTCTAAACTGATGGTCTAATATTAAATTAAAAACGTTCGGGATCCCTGGGTGGCGCAGCGGTTTGGCGCCTGCCTTTGGCCCAGGGCGCGATCCTGGAGACCCGGGATCGAATCCCACATCGGGCTCCTGGTGCATGGAGCCTGCTTCTCCCTCTGCCTGTGTCTCTGCCTCTCTCTCTCTCTCTCTCTGTGTGACTATCATAAATAAAAAAAAAAAAAAAAAAAACGTTCTATCCACTTGACAGTCTGCAGATGAAATATCTTCACGAAGTAACTCACAGACTTCCATCTGCTGCTCCTCACATCTGGCCGAGCCTGCGTCATTGGAAGCGATGCAGTAATACTGCCCAGAGTCCTCCTTGTGAACAGCACTGAAAACCTGTTTCGGAAATGACAGTCATGAGTCCAAGCAACGGGGTGGACCCCCTGGGCTGAAGGGAAGAGCCTGACCAACGGGCTAAGTCCAGAACGGAGCAAGAGGTCTGCTCAGTTGTCTGGGTTCGTGTTCAGCTTCCTAGTCACCGTCCCGGCTCTCCCCCGATTCCTTTCCCAACAGTCTCGCCCAGGAGCTCCTGAAGAGTGAGATCTGCTCAGGGTTTGGAGATCTCGAGGCCTGGCAACATCCAGGATGCAGGCTGAGTTTTGCCTTGCTTCAGGGAAAGGGGCTCTGGTAGAGGATTATCCCTCAGCAACGCCTGGACGATACCAGTACAGAGGATGCCATCCAAACCGGCTCGCCACGAGTGCGGTTAGATACACCACAGATCGGGAGGCCTGGCTGCAGTGGAGCCCAGGGAGAGGCTGCGGAGGGGGCAGCCTGTCCTCCACACACGACCCATCTTACTTCACCTCTCCCCTCACTGGCTTCCCTCCACAGGGTTACTTTGAAGACCATTCTAGACACGTTTTCCCCATAAATTCTCCAGCAGGCATCTCTAAAACATAAGGACTTCTTCAGATGGAACCCAACTGCCCGGTCTCTTGATTTCTCTAGGTGGTTATTCACATCAGGACCCTGACGTCACCAACCCATTACATTGATTTCATACACCTCCACAATCCCCTTTATTCTACAAGTTTCCTTTCCTCTATTTATTCCCTGAGCGCTTATTTGCTTATAAAGAGGAGGAGAGGTTCATTTTTCCCAGACTCTCCAACAGTATGGGGTTTTGGCTCCTGTCTTACAAAGCTCATTGTGTCTCTTAATCAGTGCTCTTTCCACACGAGGTACCCCTTCCCCAACAAAGATGTTTCTAGCCTCACCTCTGAGAAGAGATCTTACCAGAGTGCCTGTTTCAGAGTTTAAAAGAAAAGAGGAGTTTCGAAATCTGGGATTGGCTCTGGAATCTGTGGGCAGCGGCACATCATTGCGGTACCAGCTGTAGTGGGGCCGGGGGTAGCCCTCGCTCTCCTGGCAGTGCAGCGTGGCCGTCTTGCCCACAGGGACAGCCTTCGGGACTCTGCACACAGGAGATACTGGCTTCACTGTGGGAGGAATACGGGTTGGGGTGTCAAGTCAGTGACGTAGAAGGATTCTTCTCAAAGCCCACAATTAATCTGTTCCAAAACCAGGAGAGCCAGCCAGGCGATGCCCCACTGCCATCCCCATGTCACAACCACAGGCTCAGATCTGCCTCCGCATCTGCCCCCAGCTCACCCCCCCACAGATAACCCCACAGCACGTTTCTGACGCCTCCACCCCCCTGAGGAGTGCCTTCTACAACTGGTGAGGGGAGTAGCTGGAGCTCCCCTTACCTTCTCACCTTGCACCCCAGCTCAGGCTGTTTCAGCGCCCACAACCGCCCATTGCCTAAGTCCCGTGATGCCCCGAGGGATGTAGCTCTAGAGGGAACGAGTAAGAGCTGATCTTTTATTTTAATTCTTATTTATATTTCCCCTTCCAATCTTTTTTATGGACAGACTCATGAGGCCTGAGAGGGGGAGTGTGTTAACTTCATGTGAGTTCCTACCTTGTACAGTTAACTCAATGACAATCTCATCAATTTCTTTGCGGTCGTTTCGAGCAACCACCTCACAGCGATAAAGGGCTGAATCTGTCCGGGTCACGTTCCAGATCCTGAGGGAGGTCTTCCCCAATAGTTCTGCACGACCTGCCAAATCTCCTACAGAAAAGAGGATACAGACACAAAAACAGTGTTTAAAAACATCTTTGCCATCTGAAGAAGGCGGCTTCCGGGGCTAGCGCTGCTTCTTAACGCCTCAATGAGTAGACGGCACACCAGCTTCTGGGTCCGCTCCTGTCCAAGAGAGGGGAGCTGAGGGCGCTGTGCCTGGCGTGTAAGAGGACTCGTTACATGGGTCTCTGTTGTTAAAGCAGGGACCTCATTTTCTTCTCAGCATTCCCAGCCAGGATTTCCCATTAAAAGAGAAAAAAAATCAAGCTACATTAAAAAACAACCAATATTCATAAATGGTGCTGGGATAACTGGATCTCCACATGCAAAAGAATGAGGCTGGACTCCTACTTCACACCACATACAACAAAGACCTTCCTACAAGAGCTAACATCTGGGGATGCCTGGGTGGCTCAGTCAGTTAAGCATCTGCCTTCCACTCAGGTCGTGTTCCAGGGTCCCTGCTCAGCATGGAGTTTGCTTCTCCCTGTCACTCTGGCCCTCCCCTCTGCTCATGCTTTCTCTTACATGCTCTCTCTCAAATAAATAAATGGAATCTTTAAAAAAAGTTAACAGTATGACTCTTAGTTAAAAACAGACATAAATCATCATGACCTTGGATGAGGCAATGATTTCTTAGAAATGGCACCAAAATCACAAACTTTTAAAAAAAAGGTGTGTTGGCCTTCAGTGGACTTTCATAAAAAATTTTAAAAGTCTCATGCTTCAAAGGACATGCAAGTTTGAAAAGACAATCCACTAAATGGGAGAAAGTATCTGCAGATCATGGACCCGACAAAGGACTAGTATCCAGAATATATAAAGAATTTGCAACTCAACAATAAATAGACAAATAACCTATTTAAAAATGACAAAGATTGAGTAGACATTTCTCCAAAGAAAATAAAACAATGCCTGGGTGACTCAGGGTTTGAGCATCTGCCTTTGGCTCAGGTCGTGACCCCGGGGTCCCAGGATCAAGTCCCACATCAGGCTCTCTGCATGGAGCCTGCTTCTCCCTCTGCCTGTCTCTCTCTCTCTCTCATGAATAAATAAAATCTTAAAAAAAAAAGTGAATGAAATACCTACAATGAAATATTCTTCATCCATATAAAAAGGAATGAAGTACTGACACATGCTGTACAGTGGATGAACCTTGAAAATAACATGCTAAGTTAAAGAAGTCAGTCACAAAGGACCACCCATTGCATGATTCCATCTATGAGGTGTCCAGAATAGGCAAATCCAGAGAGACCAAGTAGATCGGTGGTTGCCAGGAGGTGGAGATAAAGGGGAAGCGGAGTAACTGCTAAAGACTAGCAGTTTCTTTTGGGGTTGATGGAAATGTTTTGTAATTTGAAAGCAGTGATGGTTGCACATCTCTGTTGACTATACTAACAGCTACTGAAGTATACACTTAAAAATATGAACTTTATGGTATATGAATTACATCTCATTTAAAAAAATAAATTTTAATATTTTATTTATTTATTCATGAGAGACACACAGAGAGAGAGAGAGAAGCAGGCTCCTGCAGGGAGCCCAACGTGGGACTTGATTACGGGACCCCAGGATCACACCCGGGGCCAAAGGCAGCGCTTAACGGCTGAGCCACCCAGGCTGCCCCTTAAAACTTTTAAAGTATAAAAAGATGGTAACTCAAAGAAGCATGAAGAACCTAAAAAATGACAAGGGAAGGAGGTAGGAAAAAAAAATGACACACAAAATAGAAAATTATTATTACTGAACCTGCTACTGGTGGCAAGAACAAGAAGGATTATTACCATAATACAATAAAAACAAAAATGCTTAAGATGAAAGATAAACATTTCCAAAGGCATTTTCTAATACGAAGGTTTGTTATCCAGTAGCCATTAGGGGAGGATTAGAATTTCTACCAGGTAACAGTAAATAATCTATCAAAGATATGGTAGGTGAGGAAATACATATATGTGTTATTGACAATATTACACAATCATAAAAAAAGAATGAGATCTTGCCATCTGTGACAACATAGATGGGCCTAGAGAGTATATGCTCAGTGAATGAGATCAGACAAAGAAAGCAAGTGTCATGGGATTTCCCTTTTATGTGCAATCTAAAATACAAAACATAACAAAAAAGAGATTAATAAATACAGAGAACAAACTGGTGGATGCCAGAGGGGACAGCGTGGGCAGAAGGGTGAAATAGGTGAAGAGGAATTAAGAGAAACAAACATGCAACTACAAAATAAGTCACAGATAAAAAGTACAATAGAGGAAATAAAGTCAATGATACTGTAATAATGCTGTATGGTGACTCCACATCTCACAGTGAGCAACAAGTGACGTGCGGATCTGTGTCATCTCTGCGGGGTGTGCCTGAACCTAATGTAATACTGCATGTGACTCCTGCTTCAATGAGAAAGTTTACAAAAATCTATCAGGACGCTTTTGGCACAGTTGTGACTTGAGGCAAGAGAAGAGGTCCAGCAAGATTCGAATTTTCCTGCAGCCTTCATATTTTGTGTGTAAACACCTTCCCCATCCTTCCGGCTAAGAGTAAGGTATTGGATTCCCAGAAACAGGAAGTTCTTTTTTTTTTTTTTTCAGGAAGTTCTTTAAGAAGATTCCCACCTAGTTTTCTCGGATGACCACAGGCTTTATCAGCAGCAGCCTCAGTTGTCACAGAATATGGACTTGTTGCCTGAGAAAAACATTTCCATCTCTCCAAAATTAAGAGGTGGACGAGATACTGGTGAGGAAAACACACGATTTTCAAAAGAGGCTTTTTTTTTTTTTTGAGTGAGAGAGTGAGAAGACGTACATGTGAGAGAGCTCGAGCAGGAGGAGGAGCAGAGGGAGAGGGAGAAGCAGACGCCCACCGAGCAGGGAGCCCGACGTGGGGCTCAGTCCCAGGACCCTGGGATCATGACCTGAGCCGAAGGCAGACGCTTAACCCACTGAGCCCCTCAGGGGCCCCCTGAAAAATGATTTTAAGAGCCTGTAACTTCTGATGATGCTGGGCAGTAAGACTGCAGAATCAGGCTGTTTCCACTACTTCTGCCCTCTCCTCTGAAGCTCCAGGTATCACCCTCTCTGCGGACTCCAAGGCCACCCTAGGAGCTGTGGGGCCCCGGTGTCCTGGCAGAGGGAAGGCCAGGTCCCGCTGCCCGCCATCGATAGCTTCTCCCTCTCCCTCCGTGCCACACCTGCTCCTAGCAACCCCTCCCCATCTCTCTCGATGCTGCCTCGACCTCACCTCCTGCCATCAGCAACTCCCTTCTGGCTTCTGCAAAAAAATTCTGAATTCGCACTCCTGCTGAACTCCTGGGTTTTCCCCATCCCCAGTGTCCTCCACAAAGTAGCCACGTCAGTCTTTCTAAAGTGTAAATGAAATCGTCTCCCTTCCCTCTAAAAAAATCTTGTGGACCCTCAAGATCCGGTCCATTCTTGCCGGGCATTCAGTGCTTCTTGCCTGCCCTGGCATACCCGCCCGGCGTGTGGAGTCCTCCCGTCTCCCCTCCTTAGTCCCAGCTGTCATGGAGAGCGTGCAATTTCCCTAAGCCCAGCTGCCTGTTGCTTCCACATCCCTACACACAGCCTTCTTTCTGGCCCACGACCTTCCTCCACCCCACCCCTCAGCATCTGGCCTGGTTAACCGGCTTCCTAGCTCAGCCGAGATGTCACTCCCGGGAAGCCTTTCCCACCACCTGCCCTGCCCTACTTCATGGGATCAGAGACACTCTATGATGACCTCTGTTCTAGCAAATGCTTTCTCAATGTGGGAAGCTTGGCACACAGTAAGTGCTCAGCAAACACCTGTCTCCATGCTGTTCCTCATGATCCTTTGGATTGACTCATGCAGCTGGTATCACAAATGTCATGGAGCACACGGTAAGAGGATGGCCTAGGAAAATGTTCACCGTGATACCTCAACAGGGTGGGCTACAGACAGATTCAAACCACAGCTAAAGAGGTGATGCCTGTTGAAGCTGGATGACGGGGGCAGGGAGGGGCAGGGTACTACTCATTACTTGCCCATGTTGGACTTTTCCAGAAGTGAAACAAACTGAACCAGACCAAACAACAATCCTGGCTACAGATGCAGCACCACTCGGAGGACCATCTTGAGCTACAGGTGTATGCCTGGCCCTTGTGGACTAAGGGGTGGATTAGAGGATCATACCCTGAATTCTGTTGTCAAAAAACACATATGTGGTTTGGTCATCTTGAATTTTCTTCCATTCAATCCTGGGGTCAGTCGTCTGTGAATCCGTAATGATACAGGATAGTTCCACACCTAATGAGAAAAAAAAAGAACTCTCAGAGACTGTGAAACAATTTTATGATCACTTGTGTACCTGGACCCTGCAGCTATGGCTCATTTTAGGTAGTCTTGCATGTGGGTCAAAAAATCCATCTCCTAAAAAAAAAAAAAAAAAATCCACCTCCAGGCTCCAAGTGACTTTAAGAAAAGATGAATTTTAGCCAGAAAAATAACAAAGACAATTAAGCGAGGACTTTTACTAATCAGAGCACATGCTTGCCCCTCACACACGCTTGTGTGTAAGCAAGCTGCTCTGTGCCTACAAAGCCAGGCAGGCGCTGGGTACTGGCGGGTGCAGAACCAGCACACTTCCCTGCCGGCCCGCGGAGGCACGCTGCGCCACACACGGCACATGGCACACCGCACGCAAGGCCGAGGAGCCAGCCACCCCTGAACATCTGTGTGGCCCTGTAGGGCGGCAGGCGCGGGCGGAGTTGGCTGCGAGGCTGCCGGTGCCCGTTAGGTGGTGCCTATTCCCCTGGGAGGCTCCCCTGCACTCACTTTCAAACTCCTGGACCACTGGGGTCCGGTTGCTGGACTTGAGATTCACGGCCCCGGTCAAGCAACCTGAAGGGAAAGAATAAGGTCACATCAGAGACAAGGCAACTCGAAAACAGCAGAGAACCCTCCCCCCCCCTTCTACGTAGACGACAGCCACGAACCACAGAGATTGGTGTTTTATAACAAAGCCAGGTCTCTTAGATACAGCAAGCTGACTGCTCTCTGTTGACCTGACCTCACCAGGATGAACCAACCAGAAGCGTTCTGAGAATGTAGTTCCAGAACATAACTGCCCTGGAGCTTTAAAGACTCTTCCTCTAAGAATTTCCTTCTTGCTCAGTCGTTATTAATCCTGTCAACAGGGATCCCTGGGTGGCGCAGCGGTTTGGCGCCTGCCTTTGGCCCAGGGCGTGATCCTGGAGACCCGGGATCGAATCCCACGTCGGGCTCCCGGTGCATGGAGCCTGCTTCTCCCTCTGCCTGTGTCTCTGCCCCTCTCTCTCTCTGTGTGTGTGACTATCATGAATAAATAAAAATTTAAAAAAAAAAAATCCTGTCAACATCTTTCATCCAGACCCACGAGAGCCTTCTTGTCATTCCTGCCTCCTGCATCTCTGCTGCCCCGTAACCATGTGACCCAGTGAGGCCCACCCATCAGGAAGCTTTCACTAGGGGCACCCGCGTGGCTCAGGTGGTTAAGCGCTCAACTCTTGATTTCAGCTCAGGTCATGATCTGGGAGTCCTGGAATTGAGTCCCCTGTGGGGCTCCCCACTCAATGGGGAGTCAGCTTGTGTCCCTCTCTCTGCTCCTCCCCACCTCATTCACACTCTCCCTCTAAAATAAATTTAAAAAAAAATTTTTAAGTTTTCACTAGTTTTTGGTAAAATGAGAAAAATAACAATTTTCATGAAGCTAAGTTAAAACAGGTATTGATGAAATCAGGATATGCTAATCGCATGGCAATCCCTCTTAAAACTAGCATCTGACTCCCCATGTCTTTCAACAAACATTAAAACCAGTTTATCGTGGTCTCAAGTATCTTTTTTTTTTTTTTTTTTGCAGAAGATCAAGTAGGTACACCGACCCCCCTCCCCCCCAAAATGTCATGCTTCAGCTACCTGGCCTCTGGGAAAATACGCATTCCCCAAAGGCTTCCTACACAACCCTCGTGAGGGTCTCTGGATCTCAGCTCACTATCCCAGCTACAGCAACAGGAGGAGACGCGTGCTCCACCTCCTTGTGTATTAGGTGGGGTGCGGGTCACAACTAACTGTTCCTTCTCCTTTTTAAATCTTATTCGGTTTGGTTACATGTGTACCTTCCAAGTATACATTTTGATCCTTTCTTTCTTATTTAGTAAGACCTCATTAATTATAGCAAAAGCCATAGAAATCTACTAAAAGGGAGGAAAAATCACAAGTATAATACATACACCTGAGTTGCTACTCATTTTTATAACACTGACTTCTACAAAAGGTTGTAGAACCAGGACAAGGAAAGATCATTTTATTTTGTTTTGATTAACTGTGGGCCACTCCTTTTGAGAATCAGAAACACATCCCATGTATGTGCAGCACCTTCAACTTCTTCAATCTGAAAGCTCCCAGGGACCCACCGGTAAGGAGTAATAACCGATGCTTTGAAGATCCACCAAGGCCACACAGGTTCTAAGGAAATGACCACAGACCGCTCTTTCAGTGTGATCACTGGAATTTCAATGATGAGACCATGAAACTCTGGTTCCCAAGGCCCATGACCAGGAACCAGCTTCCAACCCAGAGTCCACTGAAGGCGCCTTTGAGGTAACTCACAAGAGCTTCACGCAACTGGATAATAAACAACCAGAGAACGCTATCTGACCCTTTTCTTTAATAGACATGATGTTAAGAGAAATTAAGAATGCACTGGAGAGTTCTGTCACCACAGAAACAGAGAGGAAGGGCAGATGAGCTCACTTATCAAAAATGGTGGGAACACTAGAGTTGGTAACGAGTGCACTGGAGGACAAAGAGGTGAAGGCTGAAGTCACTCTAGTGTCTGTGACACTGTTGAATTTTCATGAAGGCCAACTGACACACATTCTTTACAACAAACCTCTGGTGTGAACTAAGCCAGTGTGCTTCCTATAACCTCAAAGAAGATAAGGCGACACAGCTCCAGACAATGGAAATAATCCCCCTTCAATCCCTCTACTCTGCAGCAAAGAGGCGAAGGCTCTATACGCCTCAACGAAGGCTTGGCCAGACCCCCTCCGACCCAACTCCCTGGGTAAGTTGCACAGGCAGCTGCCTGCGCCCATCCTGGGAGACAGGATGTCCCAATGAGATTGAACAACAGAGGACCACTCAAGCAAGTGGAGCTCTAGCCCAGGTGAGGACTCCCCACAGCAGGACCCAGGTCAGACGGGGTCCCATGCTGAGAGTCCTCCCTCAGAGTCCTCCTTCTATTCTTAAATAACTGTATTATTATTATTATTAAACAAGTCTTAAACTTACAAATTTTTGCCGCCGCCTCATTTACCTACTGCCACTAGCCCAGATCCCATTTTAAAATACAGATGACCCTTGAACAGCACGGTTTGAGCTGCACAGGTCCACTTACAGGTGGATTAAGGCTGATGGCAAAGGCCACAGGGTATTCACTTCTAGCTGCCCACCCCCCCCCCCACAGCATAATCAATGGCCAGTGGTGCAGAAGTCACACTTGCTGCCCTCTGAGAACCCAGGGAGGGGAGGCCCATGGGGGCCGCAGCCCTGGGAGCCCTAGAACCAGACAGGGCTGCAGGTTGCTCATGTGCCAACAGGGTGGTCCAGTTGAGCACCCAGGGCTTGTGGGTAGAGGAAGACCTGTAGCAGAAGAACACATCCAGAGGGTCCCCTGTGGGCCGGGCTCCAGGCTGCCCTGGGTCCCTCCTGGCCCAGCGCTGACCTGCCCCCAAAGCTGCTGATGGTTACAGCCAGCACTATGTGGCAGGTGGGTCAGCTGTCCTCCACCCCCAGGCTGCGTCAGAGACCACCAGGCCATGGAGTAGCACCACCCTGGGGCCAGGCCCGCCGCCAACAACCCCCCCGCCCCCGTCCTGGCCCCTCCTGGAGGATGTTTTAAAATAAATACCCATACAGTGCTGTAAATATACTCTCTTATTTTAACATTTTCTTTCCTCCAGCTTACTTTATAAGAATACAGCATATAGTATAGGTAGCATATAGAATACAAGGTTGTCGGGCAGCCCGGGTGGCTCAGCGGTTTAGCGCCTGCCTTCGGCCCAGGGAGTGATCCTGGAGACCCCGGATCAAGTCCCACATCGGGCTCCCTGCATGGAGCCTGCTTCTCCCTCTGCCTGTGTCTCTGCCCCTCTCTCTCTCTCTCTCTCTCTATCTCTCATTAATAAATAAATTTTTAAAAATATGAGGCTATCAACTATTTGTCAGAGGTGAGGCTTCCAGTCAACAGCAGGTTAAGTTTTGGGGGAGTCAAAAGTTATCGGATTTTCAACTGTGGGAGGGGGATGGGGAGTGGGGGCAGGCACTATTAGCCCCATGTTGTCCAGCACCTTGCATAAAAGAAAGCGCTATGAGGACTAGCACAAGCCTAACTCTTAGAGGCATCACCAGAAGCAGCTCAGCTGGAGTACCATCCCAATGTAACCAGTTGGGAAATGGGGGCCGGAAGCCAGCCCCGAAGTGGTGGCTGCTAAAGTTTAATTGTGCACACACAACCCCCGTGCTACCAAAACTCACAAAGAGATTACACTACTTAATACAGAACAAAGGTGTTTTAGGAAGGAGAAAAGGGGGGGCGGATCTATGATAGCATCTTTCACATGCTCTTGTCCCTATTTCGTATCGATCTTGGTTATCAGACTAAGCTTTTTAGGAGAAGCCATTCATTCATCAATTTTTACGTAGCATCTGTTATATACCTGATACCGGCCTAAACATTACAGATGATACATGAATAAAACAAGTAAAAATTCATGTTCTCATGGAGCTTACATTCTAGTATAAAAAAACAAGTATTATTCGGTTTACTCATCTTTACCTCTTCAACTCTAACACTGAATGGCTTTTAGTAGGTACCTGGAAAGTGTTTCCTGAATAAATCAAGGTACATTTTTTGAGTTCTGTACTGATTTCCTTGAGCTTTCCAAAAAATCACTTAATTGAATTCAGTTTTCTCACAGAGCTATAGTGTGGTCACTCTTTTCTTCATCCTGCTTAAGAATATATTATTACATCTTGGACTTGGAAGGGATCTAAGATATGTGCAGTTGTCTGTTTCTATTCAAAACCTCCTAACCAAATTTAAGACTCCCCTCTAGGACAGTTGTGGTACGTCCAAAGCATATTATGGTTTCAGTATGTGGTCATTAAAATTCAGAAAATCTGGGGTGCCCTCATGGCTCAGTCTGTTAAGCATCCAGCTCTTGATGTTGGCTCATGTCATGATCTCAGGGTCCTGGGATCAAGCCCCATGTTGGGCTTGTGCTCACTGTGGAGTCTGCTTGTCCCTCTCCCTCTGCTCTGCCCCATCTTTCTCTCAAAATCTTTTTAAAATTTTTCAGTAAATCTTTCACCCAATTTCCTCCATTGGTCCTATCGTACAGAATTATAGCACAATTATCAAAACTGGAAAACTGACGTGTAGAAAAGAGGTGTATGGTTCTATGTCGTTTTATTGCATGGGAAGATTCCTGTAATTACCACAATTAATACACAGAACTATTTTATTTTATTTTATTTTAATTTTTTATTTATTTATGATAGTCACACACAGAGAGAGAGAGAGAGAGAGAGAGGGGCAGAGACACAGGCAGAGGGAGAAGCAGGCTCCATGCACCGGGAGCCCGATGTGGGACTCGATCCTGGGTCTCCAGGATCGTGCCCTGGGCCAAAGGCAGGCTCCAAACCGCTGCGCCACCCAGGGATCCCCACAGAACTATTTTAAAAAAGGCACCTAGCTGTTCCATCATCACGAAGATCTCCTCACATGACCCCTTACAGTCACATCTACCCCCTCACCATCTGTTACCCCTACCAACCACTGATCTATCTCCACAAGTTTGTCACTTAGAGACATATAAATAATACATATAAATGGAAATACACCATAGGTGACCTTTTGAGATTGACTTTCATTCAGCATAATGCCCTTTGGATTCACCCAACTGAGGTGTGAGGACAGTTCATTTCTTCCCATTGCTGCATAGTAGTGCTAGGCATGGACGTACCAGTTTAACCACTCACTCGTTAAGATAGCTGGGTTGTTGCCACTGTGGAGCTGTTCTGAATACCTCAGCAGTGGGGAGTGTCTGCTCTCCCGACCCAACTGAAGGTTAGTAGGTTGAGAAAATGAGAGTCAGGGTGACATAAAGATTTTCTCTTTACTGAATGTGGTATTTTCATCTCAACAAGACATCGAAGCTGAATGTGAAGACAGGGTGCTCCTCCCCTTATACCCTTTCTTTTCTACGTATAATATACAGGAGTGGTCCAGTTTTTCCACATTCTTATCATTACTATTTTTTTATTTTATTCTGGTAAAATATACATAACACAAAATTCACCACTTTAACCACTTCCATATAATTTGGTGGCATTAAGGATATTCCAGATGTTGTGCAACAACTGCCACTATCCATTTCCACAAGTTGTTCATCATCCTAACATAAACTGTATACCAATTAAAGAGCGACTCCCCATTTCCTGCAAACCCCAGGTGCTGGCTCTATGAATTCGCCTATTCTAGGTGCCGCATGCAAGCGGAATCCTAGCGCGTATTTACCGCCTCTTGCTTACCCGTCCATCATTCATCAACAGATGGGGTGTTTCTACCTTTTGGCTACTGTGAATAATGCTGCTATGAACCACGGAGTACAGGCATCAGAGTCCTGGCTTTCAACTCTTTTGTGTACGTATTTAAGAGTTTAATTCCTGGACCATATGGTAATTCTATGTGTGACTGAGGAACTGCTAAACTTTACTGCTGCGCTACACCATTTTATGACCCCATCAGCAATGCCCATGAGGGTTCTAACTTCTCCACATCATCACCAAAATTTCTAATTTTCCAGGTTTTGTTTTTTACTTTTAATAATAGCCATCCTGATGAGTGTGAAGTAGTATCTCACTGTTATTTTGATTTGCATTTTCCTAAACTGGAAGATGTTGCCCATCTACTCATGTTCTTATTGGTCATTTGTAGATCCTCTTTGGAGAAATGTTTATTTAAATCCTTTGCCTTTTTTTTTTAAGTAGGTTGTTTTTTCATTGTTGAGTTGTAGGGGTTCTTTATTCTGGATCTCAATCCTTTATATATATATATATATATATATATATATATATATATATATATATATATATATGTTTTGCAAATATTTTCTCCCATTCTGTTTTACTCTTTTATAGTGTCCTTTGATTCACAGAAGTTTTTAAGATATTACTTATTCATGAGAGACACACAGAGGCAGAGACACAGGCAGAAGGAGAAGCAGGCTCCATGCAGGGAGCCCGACGTGGGACTCGATCCCAGGACCCGGGGTCACGCCCAGAGATAAGGGCAGACGCTCAACCGCTGAGCCACACAGGTGCCCCAGTTCACAAAAGTTTTTAATTTTGATGGAGTCCAATATATTTTTTCTTCTGCTGCCTGTGCTTTTGGTGTCCTATCCACAGCATGCCAAATCCAATGTCATGAAGATTTTCCCCATTGTTTTCTTCAAAGAATTTTAGTTTTAGATCTTATATTTAATAGCCTTTCATCTATTTTATTTTCATGTAAGGTAAGGGCCCAAATTCATTATTTAGAATGTGCATATTTAGTTTTCCCAGCACTATTTTTTGAAAAGACTATTCTTCCCCATTCAACAGTCTTAGCACCCTTGCTGAAGATTAGTTCATCCTGCATGCGAGAGTTTATTTCAGGGCTCTCTATCCTGCTCCACTGGCTCACATGCCTCCGCTAGGCCAGCACCGCACTGTTTTAATTACTGTAGCTTCATAGTATGTTTTGCAAACAGGAAATGTGAGTCTTCCAATTTTGTTCTTTTTCTAGATGACTTCAGCAATTTTGGGTCCCTTGAGATTCCATATAAATTTCAAGATGGTTTTTTATATTTCAGAAAAGAACAACTTTGAGATTTTGAAAGAGACTACATGGAAATGTAGATTCCTTTGGGTAGTGTTAACAATTTTGTTTTCTAATCCATAAACCCAGAATTTACTCCACTTATTTGTATCTTCTTTAATTTCAACAACGTTTTGCAGTTTTCAGGGTATGAGTCTTTCACTTCCTGGATTAAATTTATTCCTAAATATTTTATTTTTGTTGCTATTATAAATAGGATTGTTTTCATAATTTCCTTTTCTGTATGTTCACTGTTAATGTGTAGAAATGAAAATTACTTTTTATATGTTGCAGGGTTTTTTTGTTTTGTCTGCCTTGTTATTAGCTCTAGGCTACTCCGTTTATCCCTTTATCCTTTATCCCTTCCTTTTTTTTTCTTCTTTTGTTTTTGGAGTAATCTTTAAGGTTTCCTACGAATAAGATCACATTATGAATAGAGATAATTTTACTTCTTTCTTTCCAATATTGTTTTACTTCTTCTTTTCCAATATGGATACCTTCTACTTCTTTCTGTTGTCTAACCACTCTGGCTAGAAATTCCAAAATTATGTAGAATAGAAATGATGAATGTAGGTATCCTTGTCTTGTTCCTGATCTGAGGGGAAATCCAGTCTTTCACCATTACTTATGACATTAGCTATGGGTTTTTCACATATGTGTGTGTGTGTGTGTGTGTGTGAGAGTGACTTCTATATATATATGGTTTGCTGTTTTTTTGGTATTTTTTTTTTACCATGTTGAGGATGTTTCTTCTACTCCTAACTTATTGTGCTTTTGTTATGAAGGGTGCTAAATCTTGTCAAATGCTTTTACCGCATCAATTGAGATGATCATGTGGTTCTTTGATTTTATTCTATTAATCTGGTTACTACCTTAATTGATTTTCATATGTTGAATAATTCTTGCATTCTGGAAGCAAATTCCATTCACTCATGGTGTACAGTCCTTCAAATATGTTATGGAATTTAGTTTGCTAATACTTTTTGTAATATTTTTGAGTCACTATTAAGGAATACTGGTCTATGGTTTTCTTACAGTGTCTTTGTCAGGTGTTCATATCAGGGTAATGCTGGCTTTACAGAATGAATTAGAAGGAATCCTCTTCAATTTTTTGGAATAGTTTGACAAGATTGATGTTTTTCTTTAAATGTTTGTAGAATTCACCAGTGAAGTCATCTGGTCAGAGTTTTTCTTTGTTTTTGATTATGGATTCAATCTCCTTACTAGTCATAAATCTATTCAGATTTTCTAGTTCTTAATGATTAAGTTTTGGTATTGCTTGTTTCTGGCCACTTGTCAATTTGCTGTTATACACCTGTTCACAGTATTCTTTCATAATCCTATTTCTGTAAAATCAGTTGTTACCCCCCCACTTTCTTTTCTGATTTTAGTAATTCAAACCTTATTTCTTTCTTAGTCAATCTAGTTAAACTTCATCAATTTTATCTTTTCAAAGAAGCATTTTATTTTCATTGATTTCTATTATTTTTCTATTCTCTTTTTTATTAATTTCTGCTCTAATCTTTAAGATTTCCTATCTTATGCTGGTTTGGGGTTTAGTTTATTCTTCTTTTTCCAGTTTCTTAGGGTATAACATTGCTATTGATTTTAGGCCTTTCTATATTGAAATTTTATGTGCTTTAGGTCTTCATACTGCTTTCTCTGAATCCCATAAATTTTGGTATATTGTGTTTTCATTTGTCTCAAGGTATTTTCTAATTTACTTTGTAACATCTTTGCTCCATTGGTTACGAGTGTGTTCATTTCCATCTATCTGTGAATTTTCTAGTTTTAGTTATTTACTTCTAGTTTCATTCCATTGTGACTCAAAAAGATACTTTATATGGTTTAATTTTTTAAATTAAGACTTGTTTGGCTTAATATATAATCAATCCTAGAGAATGTTCTATGTGTACTTGTGAAAAATGTGTATTCTGCTGTTGCTGAGTATAGTGTCCTGTATTTGTTAGGTCCAAGTGGTTCATTATATTGTTCAAGTCCTGTATTTCCTTATTGATCTTTTATCTTGTTTATCCATTATCAAAAGTGGGCACTAAAATTTCCAATTATTGTTGAACTATTTCTCCCTCCAATCCTGCCAATGTTGGCTTCATATACTATGGGGCTCAAGTGTCTGATTCACACATTTGTAACTGTTATATATTATCTTACTATTACTGATTCTTTGCCTCTTGTAACAGTTTTTGACTTAAAGTCTATTTTGTCTTTTGGTTACTATTTGCACAGAATGTATTTTCTCACCCTTCCAGCCCACTGTGTTTAGATCTAAAGGGAGTGTCTTATGGATAGCAAGCAGCTGAATCATTTATTTATCCTGTCAATCTCTGCCTTTGATGAAGAGTTTAATCCATTTATAATGTAATTAACTAATAATGAACTTGTATCTGCTATTTTGCTACTTGCTTTCTGTATGTATTGTTTTTTGTTCCTTATTTCTTCCACTGCTGTTTTTTTTTTTTAATTATTTTTTATTTTTTATTTATTATAGGCACACAGTGAGAGAGAGAGGCGGAGACATAGGCAGAGGGAGAAGCAGGCTCCATGCACTGGGAGCCCGACATGGGATTCGATCCTGGGTCCCCAGGGTCGCGCCCTGGGCCAAAGGCAGGCGCCAAACCGCTGCGCCACCCAGGGATCCCCCACTGCTGCTTTTTTTCAGTGTTTTGTTTTTGGGGAGTGACACATTTTGATTCCCTTCTCATTTTCTTCAGTGTAAACTCTATAGGTATAATCCTTGTGGTTAAGACTCCTAACTCTGGGAAATGAACTAGGGGTGGTGGAAGGGGAGGAGGGCGGGAAGTGGGGGTGAATGGGTGATGGGCACTGAGGGGGGCACTTGACGGGATGAGCACTGGGTGCTATTCTGTATGTTGGCAAATTGAACACCAATAAAAAATAAATTTATTATTAAAAAAAATATATATATATATATATATTGTGGCTATCATGGGTTTATTATAACATCCTAAATGAGAAGAAATTTGAACTGATACCAACTTAACTTCAGCTGTACGCAAAAATTCTATTCTGTCCTTCCCTTTATGTTATTGTTGACACAAATTACATCTTTACAGGTTGTATGCCTTATCAATAACAGATTTAAAATTATTTTTACTAAAAAAAATAAAAAATAAAAAAAAATAAAATTATTTTTATGCATTGTCTTTTAGATTCTGTAGAAAATTAAAAGTGCAGTTACGTACCAAAATTATAATAAGACTAGCTTTTATATTTGTGTAATTATCTCTACTGGAGATCTTTGTATCTTCATACAGATTTGAGTTAGTGTTTTCTTTCATTTCAACTTGAAGGATTCCCTTTAATATTTTTATGTAGAACAGATAATGAACTCCCTCGGGTTTTCTGAAACTGTCTTAATTTCTCCCTCATTTCTGAAGGTCAGTTTTGGTGGATCTAAAAATTTCAGTTTACAGTGTTTCCGGTGCAGCAGTTTAGTGCCGCCTGCAGCCCAGGATGTGATCGTGGAGACCCTGGATCGAGTCCCACGTCAGGCTCTCTGTATGATGCCTGCTTCTCCCTCTGCCTGTGTCCCTGCCTGTGTCTCTGCGCCTCTCTCTCTCTCTCTCTGTCTCTATGAATAAATAAATAAAATCTTAAAAAAAATACAGTGTTCTTCCTTCAACACCTTAAATATGCCATCTCACAGTCTTCTAGCTTACAACATTTCTGGAAAGACATCAGCTGATAACTTTATTGATGATTCCTACTGATAATCACTTCTGTCTTGCTGCTTTCAAGGTTTTCTTTTGTCTCTGGCTTTTGACAGTTTGACTATAATGCATCTCAGGATGACTCCACTCAGGTTTATCCTACTTGGAGTGCATGAAGCTTCTTAAATTTGTAGATTCATGACTTTCACCAATTGTGTGTGTGGGGGGGTGTTTCAGCCATTATTTCTCAAAAAAAAAAAAAAAATCATTCTGCCTCCTTTTCTCTCTCTTCTCCTGGGACTCCCATAAAGCACATGTTGGTCCACTTGACAGTGTCCCACAAGTCCATCAGGCTCTGCTATCAGCTGAATTGTATGTCCCACCCCCTTCTCCCTGACCAAGATTTATGTTTTGAAGTCCCAGCCCCCAGTACCTCAGAATATGAGTAGATGGGGAGACAGAGCCCTTAAAATGGTGATAAATTAAACCGATGCTATTAGGAGTCCTAATCCAATCTGACTCATGTCTTATGTAAGCAGGAAATTAGGACACATAGAATGACGAGCATGTAGAGGAAACACTATGTGAAGACATGGCAAGAGTGTGGCCATGTACACACCAAGGAGAAGCCTCAAAAGGAACTAAATCTGCTGACACCTTGATCTTGGACTTCTACCTTCCAGAACTGTGAAAAAATAGATTTTGGTTGTTTAAGCCACTCAATCTCTGGCATTTTGTTATGGCAGCCTAGCAAAATAATACCAGCTATGTTCACTTTTCATTCTCTTTTCTTTCTGCTCCTCAGACATGATTGATAATTTATATCACCCTATCTTCTGGTTCACTGATTCTTCCTTTTGCCTGCTCAAATATGCTGTTTATCTTCTCCAGTGAATTTTTCATTTCAGTTATTACACTTTTCAACTCCAGAATTTATTTTTACAATTTCTATCTCTCTGTTGTACTTTGATGCTCCAATAATGTTTTCCTGATTCCATGTTTTCCCCTAGCTCTCTGAGCATATTAAAGATAAATTATTTAATGTCTTTTTCTACTAAATCTAATGTCTAGGTTTCTTTTCATTCACTTTGTTGAATGTTTATTTGTATGTTTTGCAGGTTTTTTTGAAAATTGAGCATTAAACTATTATAAAACTATTACTCAGGAAATCAGTTTCTTCTTCTCTAGGATTTCCTCCTCTGTGTGTGGGTGTGTGTGTGTGTGTGTGTGTGTGTGTTCAATTATTGCTGAAAATTGTAGCACTCTGTTTTGAGAGTTCCAATTTTTTTCCCCTCAAACACTATTCCTTTTTGAGCCTGGTCACTGAGGTTTCTTTACCTTCTCTTCAGCTAATGTTCTGACAGATATTTCCTGTTCTGATAAAGACTTCCTTGAATGCCAAGAGCTCTCTCTCTCTCTCACACACACACACACACACACACACACAAAAGAGAACAGCCACCTTTCCCAAATCTTTGTAGACTGGCTCCATGCAGGGGCACTCCTTCTACCCTTTCTTAGTTGGTTTTGCTCTGAGTACAGGGATCACCCTAAGATGGAATGCTGTTGCCCTGAAGGTCCTAATCTCCTAGTCTTATCACAGCTTCTCTTCTAAGACAGCATATTGTGTATCTTTATCCAGAATCTCTTCCAGCAATTGTGGGTTTGTAGTTCCCTTGTAGCTTTTATAAGCAGTGTCTATTTCTTTTCCCACCAGCATTACAGGTTATGTGAGACAAAGAAAAGCACCTCATGTCAGTCCTTCAGTTATCCTCAGAGAAGTTAAAATAAATGTGCCAAAACATCTGCAAATCAGGTTTGCTTTCCTTCCAATTTAAGGGATGGGGGAAGAGGGATAAGGATGGGGAGAGACTGTCATGGGGGAAAAAGTAAAAATGTGATCAAACTTTCCTACCATTTTGAAGATTGTTGTTGTTGTTTTTTTTCTTGACTGGGCATTTATTTGGTTGCTATAAACCTTCAACTGTTTTCCAAAGCTCTTACAAAGTTGGTTTGTTTTTTTCAATGTTTCCATGGGAGAACATGAGCCTAGAGCTTCCTCTAGCCTAGGTTCTACCTCTTGTTGATGTCACTCCAAACTAGCATTATTGCTCTTTTTATTTTTTGTTATTTCAGCCATTCTTATTCATCGTTGTGCCTCCAATTCCCAACATCATACCTGAGATGCAAGAAGTTTTTGGAAATGTTATTGACTGTAAAGTGGAGGAGAGAGCCACAATTTCAATACAGTATGGTAATTGACATGTCGGTAACCCAGAGAGTGTATGACACAGTTGGCTAAGGAGCCAGGACTCAAACCCCGCCTCACTGTCTTTGCTCATTTAGTATTTCTTCTGACAATGTAGCTCTCACTATAAATTAGGAAACTGGCATTTCTGGATTCCATGATTTCCTAGGACTTAACTGCTTCACGTAGAAATGACAGTGTTTTTTCAACCAAAAGAACCGGTGACTCATTCCAGTATACAGGTAACCACTCAGTGTTGTGTTAGTATTTCCATTTTCAAAGCTCTTCTATATGCCAAAGCTATAAACTACTATCAAGTAATCTGGGCCCTAAAAAAAAAAAAAAGTAATCTGGTCCCTATTTTTAATGCGCCTATTGACTTTCAGTGTGATTGTGTACCCTTTATTTTTCCCAACTGCAAAATATTAGAAAATTTTTATCCTTCTTTCACTAATAACTGAATACTAATTATAGTAAGTTGTCAATTAAGTTGTCACTTGAGTATTATCTTATCTTATTATTAGAAACTTTTTATCCTTCTTTCACTAATATTAATTATATTAATATTATATTAATTATATTAAGTTGTCAATTAAGTTGTCACTTGAATATTATCTTATTATTATCATTACTATATTTGCTATATAGAGGATGAATGCATTTCTTGTGGCCCAAGGAACAGTAAGTTTTAAATTGAATGGCTTGAGACTTGAGGCCCGAAATATATTAACCCTAAATACCATGAGTGGAATAATATAAATGAAAATCCCAAGAGAATTCAATCTAAGTTCTAAGGCAGGTGAAGGAGAGGTAGGCTACAAAAGAAAAGGGAAGGAAAGAAACAAAGAGGGAGGGTGAGGGGAACTGAAAAAGAGAACATTAAAAGGTGGCAAGAAAAAGAATGAAAATATAAAAATGATAATTCATTCTATATCAAATCCAGAAATTCCAGATTTCTGAGCATCAAAATATGCTTGAATTCATAGCTGGCAAAGGCTCTTGGTCTTCTAGTCCAATGGTATTTAATCCCAGCTGGGTTAATGGAGGAGTTCCGAGAATGTAGACACTGAGGTCCAGTCCTGGCGGGCTGCTTTGCAAGTGAGCAGAGATGACAGAGGAATTATAAAAATATACAATATAACATTTCTGACTATATTAAGGAGAAGACTTGACTTTAAGCTGGTTGTTCTCAAGTTGACAGTAATTATGAAACTATACCAGCTCAGTGTCAAGCCAAAGCTAAAATCCAAGAGGGAAACCTCTTTTTCCCTTTTTTTCTGTAAACAATACCCAAAGGCTCTGATTTTATTTTAATAAGCAAAAGGTACCACTGCTTGGTTCACTGTGAGAGTCAATGCTTTCTGCCTGGAGGTACCTCATACCCTGCAGAACAGCCATGTCAACCCAGACATGAGGGCACGGAGGAGAGAATAAGGAGCTACGAAAGGACACATGCGCTGATGGGAAGGCCACCTGAATATGGCTCAGCCTCACACTGTCTCCTGCTTTTTATCTCCTCTATGCTTTTAATGTTATTCTAGGAGCAGCAGTTGTCACTCCATCTTCCGCTGGGCTTACTTTTTTTGAAAAATATGAAATGAATTCTGTATTTCCAGAGGCATCAAGCTTTGAAGTGGCTTAGTATAATGGCATTATTCCTTATTCTTGAAACCAAGGACAGAGATATCACAGTTCAAGAGGCGAGGAGGGTAGTGAAAATGATTCCACTTTATTCCTTGGATCACCCTCTAGAATACCAATGTCAGGGGTATCATTTCCAACTGATGAATGAAGAGGCCAACTGACTTGCCTCTGGTCTACAACTAACTGATAAAGCTAGTACCCGAGTTGGGTCCTCAGACTCCAACTTGAACACTCCTTCCATTACACCGTATTGTGTACGGTTCCTTCTTATCCCCGGGGAATCCGTGAAAGAAATTAACATTTGGTTGGTTTCATCTGTATGTGTGCTTGACAAGAAATGTATCAAGAGAGAATTAAAAAAAAAAAAAAAAAAGTTGAAGAATTCTTTGAACCACTTATTTCCCAAATGCTAAATGGCTCTAAGATGGTTCAAAGGTAAAGCTTTGCTACAACGCATGAGGGCCAGGTTATCCCCAGCGTAGTGATACTGACCACACATTATCAGAGGCACAGGGATAACCTTAAAACCCAACAGTTACGTAGAATCGGCAGGACTTGAGGAGGAGGAGACACGACCAAAATTAAGAAAGGTCACACATGGGACAGATCTACTTCCAGACACCTGTCCCATGCCATAAATAGTAGTTATCTGGCGAAAGTTTTCTACATAGGTAGACCTGACCAAGAAATTGAGACTGCTGTCCTAGATCTGCCACAGATTATCTGACCCATTTCCATCTACACGGTTCCCAGACCAACCCAGCTAAGGTCCCCCTTCCCCTCTATCTGTGTCCCCTGCCTAAACTGCGTGAAGAAAGAGCCAGAGGAACGAGGCACTGCCTGGAGAGAAGCAAGCAAGCTGGGAATCCTGCCTTGATAAAGAAGAAACACGGGCCCTTCCAGTCAGGAGGCTCCCTCAGCTCTCAGGAACAGATGCCAGAGACACGCATAACAATGAACCTGCAGGGCACTGCAGCACGGGCTCAGCAGAGAAACAAAGAGATGATGGCAGGGATGGAGCACACAGTGGCCATTCATCTACACATGAGTCACCACGTCTGACATAAGCCTTCGCCTCACTTGGGTAGGGAGCCGGAGCACAGCAGAGTAGGGAGCCAGAGGGCCTTGGTGTCAACTTCTAAGTTCCCGTATAATCTGGTTAAGCAAGTGGGCTCCAGAACCACAAGTACCCCACCCTCTGGCCACAGGTCTACAGGGAAGATATATGCTTTTCCTGAGAAGTCAAAGGTGGGCTGGGAAGGGATCCGGAGTATGAAATTCTCCCAAGGGGCCGACCAGCAGGGCGCAGAGGAGACCGCCAGCGGCGGCGCGGCTCTGTCGGCCCGCACAGACCTGAGGGTAGGCTGCGGCTTGCGCTTCGGGTCACTAGTCGGCTAGAGGGGAACTGGACCTGTTGGGGTACTTCTCTGAGCAGCACGGCAGCCTGGCCTGCAGGATGGAGGCCTCAGGCAGAGCCTAGAAGAACAAAGCAGACGCTGTACTTCTTCCCACCAACGTTCTGATCACTAACAAAGCAGAAGGGAACCAGGAACTAAAGGGTAAGAACAGGGTGCTGCTGGGAATTCAACGAACTGTCCGTTCTTCTGGAAACCGTGGGCCGTCTGCCAGCACCCTTGGAGCACTCCATGGGTCCCTGGCACTCCCGGTTAGGGGACCCGTCCGACAGGCTAGCGTCTACAGGCACACGGTAACAACCAGAGGCCGGGACTTCCGACTCCGAGTCCCACGTCCTGCTTTATTTCATAATCCTTCTTATATAAGAAGAAACATATTATTAAAATCTATCCAGGACTAAAAGAGCCTGCAACAAATACATGTAAAGAGGATCTGGAGCTAAAAGGGAAACATGACTCAGACCCTGAAGCCTAAACTTACATCCCATTGTTCTACTGAAACCCTTTCTCAGATGAGTTTGCAAGGGAAGTGGCCTGTTAAAAAAAGCCTGTGGAGTGATGTGCAGACGGCAGCGGCCTCTTCCACACAGCCCTGTCTTCCTCCTAGGGAAGATGTGACACTGAACGCAGGGGGAGCGAGGGGAGTCGCCAGATGGGGACGATAAGGCGGGGGAGGAAACGCTGGCGGGGTTCACAATGGCCTTTCCAGGGCACGCAGGCTCCGCAGATTAGTCTCTGGAACTACTGTGTTCTTTGTTTGCCCTTCCCTTTCCTAATCCGAAACAGTTTTAGCAGCTGTGGACCAGAACTGCAGTTTCTTATTTCAGTTTTGAGACTTTCTGGAAAAACTGCCAGAGTCTGGGGATCTGATGCCAGACAAGTTGCATGAGGATCTGCTCAGGATCCTGTTTGAAATGCTATTTCCTAACATACCTCCTCAGTCCCTACGGCACCCACCCACCCCCCACCCCCACCCCCCAGATTCTTACTCCGTGGGCGGGGAAAACCCTGGATCTGTATTTTTTCCCATGCCTCCCCGGTGACTCTTATGTGCGCCCCACTTAGGAACCCTGCAACCAAGTCATTCATTATGAATTTACCCAACTAGAAATCTAGACTTGTGTTCAAAGAAGCACAGCCCTTTGTTGGGCGTAAGGATGATGACTGCTTTCCTTTACTATTCTAAAGAATTGCTGCCTATAAAATGTTTCTAGATCCACAAGCAAAAGAAACTAACAACAACATAGAGTATCATGATAAAAAATACATTTAGACCACAACAGCTGTTGAGGTAACGTTAGTCTCTGCCCACAAACTCCCTGATTCCGTAGAGGCTGGCTTATTTTGATTGATTCTTCAAACTGCCTGAGCACACTGGTGCAAGTGTGTGCTCCTCAGTGTGCTCCTCTGAGGAAGAGGAAGAGTCCAGGAAAAACGAATTCTAGAAGTGACCAGCCGATCCACAGCCAGGGTCTCAAACTACTTGTCTTTTCCTCTTATGGAAACAAAACCTATTTGAGCAGCAAAACAGGCTCACAGCTCATCATCGGGATACTGGGAGAGGAGGGAGTTCTTTCTAGCTTTCACAACGGCTATTATCATTTAACTGCAGAGAGAGCTAAAAGAGAAAAATCAATGACTGTCTCAGCTCTCCACAAAAACTTAAATTAATTTGGGTTTATACTCATTATTATAAACCAAGAAGGAAAAGAAGTTCTTTTAGAAAATGCTTTCACTTTAAGTCAGATGTGTTGCTCACTAAAAACTTAGTTTATGTACGTCTGGCTCTCCAGAGAGTTATAATTAGACTTCTGGCATTCCGTCCAGTTTTTCCCCTGCCTAAAAGAAACTTTTCCTTGACTGAGACTAGAGCAGCGAGGGTGCACGTCAGCATGCATCACTGTGGGACTTCACTGGCCTACTGGGGTCAAAGCTAAATATAAAATGGCAACGCAGGCTTTCAGTGGAGAACATTTACATGTTTGTGCTTTAAGATGGTTTCTGTGTGCTTGCTTTTAGCTGATCCAACTTAGAGAAGAAAACATTCCACAAAATAGCATCTTTTCAACAATGTCTCAGTTCCTTAACCAATTTTTAAAGGAATTTAAGACCAAGAGCAGAAGGAAGTACACATCAATCAATAATATTTTCCAGATCCACTCGCCCCTACACACAGCTAAGAATATATAGTAAAACCAAGCAAAAAAGGGTTGTGACAAGAACATAGGCAGCCAGCTGAAGCGCCGGTTAAAGCTGGCTAATTGTTACTTTGGAAACTAAATGTTTATACAAAGAGACCCTTAAAAAATAAAAGACTGACCCAAATATCATGGAATTCCAAATACATCTGGTTGTCATGATTCATTTTATAAAACCACTTGGAAGGTGTTTTTGGATGAGATTAACATTTAAGTTTGTGTAATTTGAGTAAGCACCCTGCCCTCCATAATGTGGGTGGGCTGCATCCAATCAGTTGAAAGCCATTCACAGATCAAGAAGACCAGCTTCCCCAGGCAGAAGGGACTTTCTCCAGCAGACTGCCTTAGGAGTTCATCTGCGCCTCCAGCTCTCCTGCGTCTCTAGCCTGCTGGTGCACTGTTAATCTTGAGCCTGCCAAACTCCTTAATCACATGAGCCAATTCCTCATAATAAAGCTCTTTATACATACAAAACATATATACATAAAATAAATAAATGCTATTCTATTCTATACACAAACACCCACCCTCAATGGTTCTGTTTGCTGGAGAACCTTGACTAATACACTGGGCTACGTTGCTTCTTGGTTTGAATCTCAAATTTAAAAGAAAGATCTATGTGATTTCACTACACATATGCTCCATGAGGAACTCTTTCAGGGCAACCCTAAACGCAGAGTCAGAGCAGTATCATGTTGCATTCCCATGTTAAGGTAGCAGGACATGGGAGGAGATGCTACTGATCTGAGTATACTATTGGTTGTTTCTATTCTCTCTCCAAACCAAAGCATCAAAGATTTCCCGACCACGAGCCTGACTGACCAAGTCAGATAATACCAGAGTGAATATCCATCTAGTAGTCACCTTAGATAAAGTGTTTGAAGAAATCATTACCTGGAAGGACTTTTCCCCACGCCCCTTCTACGTCTAATAGACAGGTTCATGATGCTTCAGTAGAAAGTTCAGGATTACCATGGGTAAGAAATTACGGTCATGTGAAGGAAGCTCTAGGAGAAGACCAAAAGGAAGGGGAGAGGGCTAGGTCTTATACGCCCTTTCAGCAATCCACCAGTAAAAACACGGATAAACTATCCTAACCCAGTGGTTGAGAAAAAAATTGGAAAGGGAGGGAAAAAGAGGGTAAAGGTAGGAAGGGGAGCCACAGAGAAGGGAATAGGTGGAGGGAAGATGGAGGAAAAAGAGAGGAAGACAGTAAAGAATTACCAAGAATAATGGCACCGGTTCTATTAAAATAGTGCAATGATTTCTCAATGTTTTCAGTGGTTTAAGAAGAGTCTATGCAATGGAAACAAAACTGTACAGCATCCCCCTTTACTCACCAGGAGCTTTGCTCTGCACGGAAATAAGGAAACGAAGTTATACAACTGCTTGGTGAAGAGGCAGTCACCATCTCTACATGAACGCCGCACACGGTCCCTTTTTCTAACTGTGGACCAGCCAGACCAACTGCAAAATATTCTTGGCTTTAAAGCTTAGATAGACACATAAAATTCTCTGTCTGTTGCAGTGAGACCCATCTTAGAGGTGCTGAGGCATGACAAATACGTGTAACTAAATAGGGAACATGTGTCAAGGAACATTCTTGTTCTGTAAAACACCTCATCTGGAAACAAATTATCCCCAACACTTGCCCTGGGCACAAGACCTTGGCATGATGCTACTCTCTGGGCGAGCCAGGTCCACAGCACAGTTTCCGATGGGTTACAGATTACGGATTCAGGCATCAGAGCACCATGGAAAGTGCGTTCTCTCACGGGCCACAGAGAAATAATGCAGTTACATCTGCATTCCAGCCGCAGACACTGCAGGCGCCCCATCCTACGGGCAGGGCACCCTCTACGGCTCACTCCATCCTCGTATCCTCAGAGGTGCAAGGAAATAGCCTCTGCAGTGAAGGTGAAAGGCGGTACAGGGTCTAGAATGTAAATGCGCGAGCTACCTCGGGGGCTGTAGGCCTGAACACCCAAGGTAATTTCACCTACCGAGAACCACTGTACAAAAACAAGGACTAGTTATTCATTTTTGTTTTTGTTTTACTCCACTAACATATTAACAAGAAGAAACATATTCAAGCTACAACACATGGGCTTTAGGTTTAACATGTTTTTAAAATAGTGTGAAATATTCCAATGAGGCTGAGCTGCTGGGGGAGTGGGAGAAGGGGTCTTCACAAAAAAGTTAAATCCTCCTATGTTCACATTAGTTTTAGTGCAATTCCACTTGAGGCAGAATAACAGATTATAAACTACCAAGTAAGGAAATACAAGAGTAGGAAAAGCTTTTTCTCTTGATGACCACCGATTCACATGCATACTAAACAAATCATATAAAAAGCAACTTAATTTGTTTTTTTCATCTCAGTGAAGAACAAAATATTCAGTCCATATACATTTTAAATGAACACCAAAATATATTTAATAAATACAACTAACACTAAAAAATATTTTAATTTTATATTAAGGCTAGTTGTAAAAAGGCTAAAATAGAGTAAAATCTAGAGTCCAGTGACACATGCATAGGCAGGACTAAATATATAAAGCTCAATGAATAAAGGAACATACAATGAACATAATGGGAAAAGAGAAAAAGTGCAAAAGTGTTAAAAGAGGAAAGAAAATGGGATAACAGCTAAGCTATGTCATTACAGTGCAGGAGAATTTTGAAATGTTAATAGTGGCAGGCTTTGGACAGTCATCGCTAACCAGTGACCTTCAATTTTCTTTTTTAAATTGGTTAACTATCATTCAATCATCTTCAACTGCTCTACAATGGATAGGAAAATTAGAGATGCCTATTTTGAGAGACAAAAATATTCTCTAGAAAGACATCAAAGACCTTTTAACATTTTAAAACAAAAAGAAAACAAAGCAATGGTCTTAACTTAATTTCCCTCCTGCTGATTTCAGCCTAACAAAACTTAATGACTCCAGCCCTGGCTAACCTATTTTTTTTCATGCCAAAAGTGACTCTGAAAAATTGATTTTAATAGTCTGTGGTTTATTTTAGTAACAAAATACTCTAGAAAGATCCATGAAATAATTAATAAGTAACTTTATTTTTAAAAAGAGGTAAGGGGCTGGAGTTGACTGTAAAGGAACAGCATGACAGAGTTTTTAGGGTATGGTACTTTGATACAGAGAACATGACTAAGCATTCATCAGACCGTTTAGAACTGTACAGCACAAAGAACAAACTTTAATGAAAATTTTAAAAAATATATTATCTAGAATGTGTGGGCAACCAGGATGGAATGCAGACTGACAAAAGAAACTAAGAGTATTACCAATAACATGACCATGCTTAAGAGGGTGAGGAAGAAAAGAGCTGACATAGGTAACTGCAAAATAGTGTTTTGACTGCATATCATAAGGCCACCAATAGAAAAATTTTACACAAACGCTGCACTCTAGCTGAAAAATGTTTCTCACAGTAGTATGGGAACCTCTGGAAATATTTTATGTGTATAACAAGGTTGAACAAATATGAACTATAAATATGCCACAGACAAAGAGGGCCAAGTTTCTCACTATCAAAGAAAGCAGTTATGAATATGCGAGAGGGAAATGCTGGAATTAATCCTGTAGTGCTCAATTAGACATGCCAATATAAACTAATGCTTATTTTAATATATACAGAAATAGAGAAATAAGCACAGAGATAGGTGTATTTACAGGTTAGTATGAATACATATATCTCCTGGCCCTGTCTACACCAAGAGAACCTAAGTACTGACGTTTCAGTAAAAAAAAAAAAAAAAAAAAAAGCTTACCAGTACCCAGATCTTCGTTCCTAAATACCATCCTCCAGAAAAGAGAACTAGGGTTCCTTGGAAAAACGGCTGATGGTAGTACTAGGTCAGGGGAAATCCAAGAGAAGGCAGGAACACCTCATAGTACCAAAAGTGAGGAAGTACTCAAACAAACAACAACAAAATATCAAATAATCAGAAGCTAAACTAAAAGAACATCCAGTAGCTAAAAGTAGAAGATCTGAGTAAAAATCTAGCACTAGATTATAATACAAAAAATAAATATCCATGAGTCCAAGATGACATAAATAAATAAGCAAATAAGAGATAATAAATTTTATTTGTAAAAGAATGCCAATTAATTAATGTAGAAAGAATTAGGTAAATTTAAAAAATTTCCTTTAGAGCAGAGTAATAATTGCTGCAGGCAAGATTCACTGATGATTGCCAAAATTAGGGAAAAACTTTAAGAGAGAACCAGAGTATTTGAAAAGTTTCATAGCATCTGACCCCCCAAAGTATTTATTTGTTATTGTGCTGGTTTTATTATATATCTGCGTGCGGAGGAGTATTTGATACTCTTCCATCTAAGACGTGAAACCTAATTTCCTTCCCCTTGAGTGTAGGCTGCTCTTATAAATAGTAGAGCTCAAAAAGATAAAAAATAGTAATTTTAGGGTGAAGAAACCTTGAAGATAGCACCTAAACCTAGAGATTTAGGTAACATCCATAAGATGTCATGATGATATCATGTACCCTTTGATACATATGATGAGAAGGGTATTACACTTCTGTGGTATTCTCCCCTCACTCACAAAATCTACAACCCAAATCTAATCGTGAGAAAACACTGAACAAAGGCAAATAACATTCTACAAAATAACCGACTACTACTGTTTAAATATGTCCAGATCACGAATTATATCTAACAGCAAACAGGAGACAGAATAAGAATTAATAAATTTGAAAGAAGGCAAAAAAGAGGAAAAGACAAAGAAATGAGATAAATAGAAAACAAACAGCAAGAGAATATATTTAAGCCTAACAATATAAATAATTACATTAAGTGGTCTAAATATCCCAATTAGAAAGCAGAGGCTATCAGATTTAATTTTTTTTTTTAAAGCAAGACATCTTTAAATTGACACAAGTTACGTTAGAAATAAAAGGATATGCTATGCTAACACTAGTCAAAAGACAAGTGGGGTGGTTATATTAATACAAGACAAAGTGGACTTCAGAGCAAAGACTATTACCAGAGATAAAAAAGGTCATGCATAATGATAAAGAGGTCAATTCATCAAGAGGACGTAACAATCCTAAACAATCATGTACCTAATAACAAAGGTGCAAAATAGATAGTGCACAAATCCAGTTGTTAAATTTCAACCCTTTTCTCTCAATAATTAATAGAATAAGCAGATAGGAAATCAGTAAGAATACAGACTTTAAAAAGCACTATCAACTTAACTAAGTTGATATTTATAGAACATTTCACTCAAAGACAACAAAATACACATTCTTCTCAAATGCACATGGAACGCTTACCAAAGTAAACCATATTCTGAGCAACAAAATAAATCACAGGAAAACTTAGAAGAATCAAGTAATATAAAGTCTGTTCTCTAACCACAATGAAATTAAATTAGAAATCAGTAACAGAAAGGTATCTGGAAAACGCCTAATATCTCGAAATTAAACACTAAATACTTTTCAATAACTCATAGATCAAAGAAGAAATCAAGAGGGAAATTAGAAAGTGTTTTGAACTGAACAAAAATGAAAGCATGACATGTCAGAATTTGCAGCAGGCCACTAAGGCAGTAAGTAGAGTGCAGCTGACACTACTAATGGCCCACTTGGAAAAGAAGGTCTCAAATCAGTAACCTGGTCTTCTGCATCATGAAAGCAGGAAGAAAGGAGCAAATTGTATCCATTGGAAGCAGAAAAAGGAAATGATAAAGATCAAAACAGATGTCATGAGGTAGAAAATAGAAAAATGGAGAAAAACCAGTAAAACCAAAAGGTGGTTTGTGCAAATATGAATAAGATTAATAAACTTCTACTTAGACTGCAGAAAAACCAGAGAGGTCACTATCAGGCATGAGAGGGGACATCATTACAGCTGTACAGATATTTTTTAAATGAGGCAGGATTACAAGCAAGATTATACTTACAAATTTAACAATTTAAAGAAAAATTCCTTGGAAGACACAAAATACCAAAGCCTACTCAAGAACAAATGTGTAATCTGAGTATCTTTATGCCTATTCAAAAAAAAAAAAAAAAAAAAGACACACACTCACAAACAAAAAAACTCCTCCAAGCCCCGACAGGTTCACTGGTGAATTCTACGAAACATTTAAAGAAAAACTAATACCAAATCTGAGCTCTTCCAGAAAAGTAGAGAAGGAAATATTTCCCAACTTATTTATTTTATGAGGCCAGCATTACCCTAATACCAAAACCATTACAAGAGAACTACAGACCAATATAGCTCTTGAAAACAGATGCAAAAATTCCAAGTAAAAGGGCGCCTGTGGCTCAGTCAGTTAAGCATCTGCCTGCAGCTCACGTCATACGTGATCCCAGGGTCCTGGGACTGAGCCAGAGTCAGGCTCCCTGCACAGAAAGGAGTCTGCTTTGCCCTCTCCCTCTGCACCCCCTCCCTGCTTGTGCTCTCTCTCTCAAATAAATAAATAAAATCTTCAAAAACAAATTTCTAGGTAAAATCTTAGTAAATCAAATCCAAGAATATAAAAAAGGCCAACTAAGAAGAATACAAGATTGGCTTCACATCTGAAAACCAATCAATGTAATTCATCATAAAAAGCTAAAAATTATATATTTTCAATTAATATAGAAAAATCATTAACAAAATCCAACATCCGTTTGTGTTAAAAATATTTAGAATAGAAAGGAATTTCCGGAGAGAACAGAAAAAAATAGAAGAAAATTAACTAACTAAAAGCTAGTTCAATTAAACCAAAATTAATAATAGAGAGAATTTCCTAATCTTGATCAATAACTAAAATTATAATTAATTATAATTAAATAGAAAGATTGAACGTATTTCCCCTAAGAACTGGAAGCCAGTTCAAGGATATCTGCCGTCATGTTTCTAGACAATACTGAAAGTTTTAAAGAGTGCAGTCAGGTATGAAAAAGAAATATTCCAATACAGCCAGACTGGAAAAAGAAGAACTAAATCTGTCTTTATTTGCAGATGACATGATCATACGTCAGGAATCAGCAAACCACAATCCAAGTCTATATACAACCAGCTCCTTTTATCCCCCTGCTCCATTTTTTTTGTTGCTGTTGTTTGTTTGGGTAAATAAGATCTCACTGGAACACAGCCATGCCCATTCACTAACGTACTGTCTATGCGTGTTTTCATTCTAAAATGGCAGAGTTGGGTAACTGTGACAGAGATCTTATGGAAGGAAAAGAATCACAAGAAAAGATGCTCAACATCATCAGCCACTAGTGAAATGCAAATTAAAACAATAAGATATTGGGGCACTTGACTGGCTTAGTCAAGCGTGTGACTCTTGATCTCAGGTCCTGAGTTTCAGCCCCACACTGGGTGTAGAGATTACTTTTAAATAAATTAATTTTTTTTAATAAATTAATTTTTTAAAAAAACTAGTAAGATACCACTGCACACCTACTAGAATATCTAAAATTATAAAGACTGATCATAACAAGTGTTAACAAGGATTTCAAAAACTGGATTTCCCATCTACTGCAGGTGGGAATGTAAAATGGTACCTCCACTTTGGAAACTGATTTAGCAGTTTCTTGCTTTTTTTTTTTTTTAAAGGGAGACAGAGAATCTCTCTCTTTTTTTTTTTTTTTAAGATTTTATTTATTTATTCATGAGAGACACAGAGAGAGAGAGAGGCAGAGACACAGGCAGAGGGAGAAGCAGGCTCCATGCAGGGAGCCCGACGTGGGATTCGATCCCAGGTCTCTAGGATCACGCCCTGGGCTGAAGGCGGCACTAAACCACTGAGCCACCCGGGCTGCCTGATTTAGTAGTTTCTTAAAGATTGAAGCATACACCTGTCACTTGGTTTAGCCATTCTATTCCCAGATACCTACCAAAGAAAGTGAAATCATATGATCATACAACTACTTGCACAGAAATGTTTACAGCAATTTTATTTATAATAACTAAAAACTGGAAGCAACTCTTGCCCAAGAACAGTGACTAGATAAACCAACTGTGGTATTTCCATATAACGGAATACTAGTGTTCACCAATAAAAGAGAATTAACTATTGATGCATATTTCTACATGGATGAATCTCAAAATAATTATGCTGAGTGAAAGAAGCCAGGCAAAAAGGGAATACATACGGTATGGTCCTAGGAAATCCGAAGTGGCATGCAATGATAGAGGCCAGATAAATAGGCTGCCTGGACAAGGGGCAGATGGAGTGGGATGGAGATGGAGGTGCAGAAGAGGATTACAAGGGGGCACTAGAAAACTTGTGGTAGTGCTGATTATGTTCAGATCTTGAGTGTGGCATCCTAACCTCCTCCTCCTGTGAGAAGGATAGTGTGTAAGAATATAAACCAATATGGTTCCTTGAAGGTGATTCTTCACGCCTACTACATGTTTTCTATACCTGTGCTATATGCCCGCACTCCATCCCAACACATCTCATCATTTCACTCAACTACAGAAAGACACCAGTGAAAACTGAAGCAATTTCATTTCTCACTTTGTGTGATCCTAAGGAGAAAAGATGGAGGTTCAGCAAAATCATAGTATTAAAAAGGATGGAACTCTTAATTTTTCTTTTTTTAATTTTTCCTCCCCAAACAACCCAGAATTAAGCTATTGGCCCTGGTTTTGAACCTTAAAATGAGACCATACGATGTATAAGAAAGAGAATGGGAAAGGGGAAATGGTGAAAATCAACCATCAAAAAGAAAACTGAAGCTTAGAAAAACAGTGTTCTCATTCCAGATAAATAATAAAACAGAAATATCCACATTCTTTTTAGGTAATTCCTATAAATGTAGGATTTTATTTTTAGCTTCTTTAGATCCATAAATTAAGAGGATACCCACATACCAAATTTCAGAGTTATTATAGAAGCCCAACACGCTCACTGCACCCAAACAACCTAGTGATCTGGAGTCTAGCCTCTCCCTCCTACTACAACCTTCATAATCACATGAATTACATTTTTAGAACCAAGGAGGACAGTGGGTCTCTAAAAATAGAAAAAATAGCTTGTGTATGAAAACTACCCTTTCATACTGTAACGTTTTTATTACAAGCGAGCAAACTAGAATGAGCCATAAATTCAGAGTCAGAAAGGGAAGTGCAGGTTTCAGGTCACACTATAATCATAATCTAAACAAGAATACTATATATGTGTGTGTGTGCATTATGTGAATTACACATGCTCACAGAGATATGCCTGTGTGCTATTACACACACGTGCACGCGTGCACCCACACACACGCACACCCCTCTGCACACATTTTCAGGAGTATTTCCTACATGCCGTGTGCCAAGTTCCTTAAAACACTGGCCTCTCATTTTCCCAGCGATCCTGTGAGGAAGAGCCAGTGATTATCCGACCACAGGTGAGACGACTTGCAAGGAGGTCATGCAGCAACTAAGGTACACAGGGATTTTGTTAGTGAATAAACCTTTCCTACCATCTAATTTCCCAAAGCCCTCAACATAGAAGTTCTCCTTTATTTTCTCCATATACTCCCTACCTGGGAATATCAAGATCTCTATTATGCCCACCTTATTCCTTTCAAAATATCCTGAAGACGTCTCACAGCCACTGGACACCTACTTTTCAGGGGAATGTCTTAGGATTGTCCATACACAGAAAACAGCAAAAGTATTGTTATTCAAATGAGTAATGTGAGTGAAAGGCTGCTCTTTCACATCAGTGGGGTTTTGTTTTGTTTTTGTTTTTTGTTGCTTGTTTTTCCTTGAAGGGAGCTGATCTTGGAAGAGAAACAGAAATTTTTGTTTGGATTTTTTTGAAATCAGACCTGCTCTGATGCCTTTGTCAACACTCTATATCCTTGACTATTTGGAGCCGTTAGGAATACTAAGGCCCTAACAGTCAACTGAAGAGACTTTTGGCTCTTGTGTCTACTATTATTTGTCTTCTTAAAACCTGTGATCAGCTATTATAAAAAGTTGCCTGTTTCTTTTTTTTTTTTTTTTTTTTATTTATTTATTTATGATAGTCACAGAGAGAGAAAGAGAGAGAGAAAGGCAGAGACACAGGCAGAAGGAGAAGCAGGCTCCATGCACCGGGAGCCCGACGTGGGATTCGACCCTAGGTCTGCGGGGATCGCACCCTGGGCCAAAGGCAGGCGCCAAACCGCTGCGCCACCCAGGGATCCCAAGTTACCTGTTTCTAATTGCATCAATTTGCACACGGTTAACGAGATGTGGTGTTCAGAATGCCTTCCTGATTCCTTCTGAGGAGCCACTGCCTCTATTTTCTCAGCTTCTCCCTGGCCTCCTTGCATGAGCTCATCTGACCAGGAAATGCAGCTACTTTGTCTCCTCTCCACATTGGACCATCTAGGTCATGTGTCCTCACTCATCCCTGACGGTCTTTCAGATATAGAGACTATTCCAGAAGACTCAATCGTTACTCTTACGGAATTTTTAGGTAGAATTGGTCCCTGTTAGTAGATTCTTGGTATCACTTTTGTTATCTTGAAAGCTGGTCCCTTCTCTGAATCTCTTAATTTTTTGAAAATTTGATGCTACTTCAACTGAAAAACTGGTAGGACTATTAAAAAACCAGTTGAGGGGCACCTGAGTGGCTCAGCTGATTGAGCATCCAATCTGCTGAACTGAACTGTCTGGGTCTGAGACTAGCTCCATCAACTACTAGGCTGCTGCTCTTGGTACCACTATGCCTCAGTTTTTTCATCTGTGAAATGTGGGTATCAGTGCCCACTTCATAAGGTAACTGAGATCATTAAATGAGTTACTGCATATAAATGACCTGTAATAATTTCTGGCACAGAGCAAGCACTCAATAAAAGTTGGAGTGAAGAAAGGAATGTGATCAGATTTGTTTTTAAGAAGATAAAAGGCAATACTGGTGTTGGACGAAACATTCTACCAAAAGAACACTGTATCATTATAAAGGCACAAAGAAGGTTACCGTACTTTCTAGAATAGTTAGGCCGCTTTCTGATATTAAAGCAAGGTATTATGGCAGAAATGGTTTAGCGAAACCCAAGAGAACTTTAAAATGGAGACAGGATTAAAATCTAGGTATCCTGATCCAGCCCAGGGTTCTCTCCACTAGGAAGTAGTATCCTTACCCAAGTCACGTCCTTGCTGCCTCTCTTTTAACAAATATTCTGGTTGTGCTTAGAGTTAAATGTTGTCCCCCTTGAAAATACTCTGTAGTTCCCAGAACACAGTTCTTAATATATATTAGAACTGGGATGAAGGGATCCCTGGGTGGCGCAGCGGTTTGGCGCCTGCCTTTGGCCCAGGGCGCGATCCTGGAGACCCGGGATCGAATCCCACATCGGGCTCCCTGTGCATGGAGCCTGCTTCTCCCTCTGCCTGTGTCTCTGCGCCTCTCTCTCTCTCTCTGTGACTATCATAAATAAATAAAAATAAAAAAAAAAATTTTAAAGAACTGGGATGAAAATCCACATTTTAATTTGTACTTACATGACAAGCACCACCTCACTGATGCCACCTTAACGTGTATTGTGCAATGATAATGACAAGTTCATAAGCCAAGTGTCACTGTTAAACTGTTCCTGATGGTTTTGTTTGAAGGTGATAAAAAGAGAAGAAATTTCAGGGTTAACACCCTCATCCCATGTTAGGCGTTTATAATAAGGGTGATATCTCCTTGAACTCTGAGTAGCACCAAGCATAGCACCATGCATCTGGCTGAGCAGTATATTCTAAGAGGTAAAACATCTCTGCGTGACTTCAGAAAATTAATTTGAGGTCTGGTTCAACTCCTTCTTTTGCTTAACAAATATTTAAAACGAAGCATTTGATAAGGAAGTAGTACAACACAGCAGTTAAGAGTTCACACCGGAGAATGCCTGGGTTTGACTTCTGTCTCCAGCAGCTTGCCAGGTACTTGCAACTGGAGTCTTGTTCAACTTCTGTGACTGAACCAGGGTAAATACATGCTCCCCTCATAAGGTCTGGTCGTACAAATTAAATAAGGTTGCGTATGTAAAGTACTCAGTACAGTACTTAACACAAAGAAGGCATTCAATTCATGTTAGCCGTTATTATGATTATATTCAAGAACCACTTTCTGAGGTGTTGGGGTTCCAAGGGCGTACAAACCAAGATTGCCCTCAAGGGGGTCACTATCAACCGAGAAACACAACTCAGATGCATAAATAAGTCGGGAACGCTAAAATGGTCCTAAAAGAACGGGAGTCTAATTATGATTTTTTAATTCTTCTATCACCCATTCAATTTTTAGCTCCCCAAGGGATTTTCCTCACCATCTGGGCCATCAATTCAAATGGGTTTGAAAAGCACATACTTTTCCTACATCACACCTCCTCCTCAGCAAGAAAGCCATGTGGGTGGAAAGCACCAAAGAACACTGGGTGTTATGCAGAAAGCAATCACTCCTGAGAGGACACGAGGGCCCACAGAATGAAGACTCACAGAAACTTGCCCAGATCAGAAAAAAAAGTGATCAATTCACTGAAGATTCAGAGAGAAGTACTAGAAAAAGACAGAAAAGGGGATTCACCTCAAAGTTACATTACGTTACAAATGAGAGATTCGTCTCATCCTCCACCTCATTCTCCACACAGAGAACAAGAGCCTGAGAGGGAAAAGGATTCAAACACACTATGTGTGCAGCCTCAAATCCCCTTCAAGTAGCAGGGAGCGGGTATGAAAAAGAAAAATCTAGGAAATGGAAACAACACTCAACAAAAAATGCTGGTAAAACCCTGAAACCTGTTCCTGGGATGGCCCTTTCCAGCCAGGTGCCCCTTTCATCTCCCGCCTAACGCCCCATCTCGCTGCCCCGTGCGGCACAGGTGCGCCGACACGGAGACTCGTGCAGACTCTGAATCCAAAGGCCGGTCTCCCCCACACGGTGCAACTACCTACCGGTGGGGCAGCCGCCGCGGGCGGAGCGCACGCCCGCCGGCCCTCACAGCAGCAGGTGGGAGCTCGGAGCGCCGGCCCGGAATTCAGTTAGGAAGGGCAGCGGGCCACAAAATCCGGCTGAGCGGGGCGCTTGGGTGGCCCCATATGCCCTGGGCTCAGGTCGCAATCTCCAGAGCCTGGGATTGAGCCCCATTTCGGGCTCCCTGCGTGGCAGGGACTCTGCTTCCTTCTCACTCTCCCTATCAAATAAATAAAATCTTTAAAAAATAAAAATAAAAAAATCAGGCTGAGAAAACTGGAAAAGTGTTGCTTTTTGTCTAATTCACAGCTTAGTGTATTTTGACCATGCCCTTAGGATTAGCCAACAAAGGATTGCTCTCTGCCGCCTTAGCTACCTTGTTAGAGGCAACCCTACCACGTGGGAAAAGTGGCTGACCTAACTGAATACAGAATGCACATCTGTCTATCTGGCCTATCTGCGCAGAGACGTTTCAGCCTCAGGGACGACTGGTTCTGACTTTAGATACACAAGAAAAAGCAGAATCTTGCCCAGGTAGAAATAGTTCACTGCTTCTCCTAACCCAATAAAGCTAATTTTGCAAATCTCACATATCTCACGTAAACCTTCCAGTGGTTTCATCTGGTTTCGGTTATTGTGCTTTTTGAAAGAACTAGCTCCAGTTCATAAACAGATCTCTTTTAAAACAGATTTGAGTTAGCTTGGAATTGCTACAGTTTTCCTCTCTGAAGTTGGACTTCTGTGTCCACGCTCTCCTTAAAAAGCAGCCCATTTGCAGCTGAAGCTTGTGCACGTGCACCATGTTCTACGCGTGCACCGTGGGGGTGCGTGCGGTAGAAGGAATGGCCAGCTCAGCCTTCCCCACAACTACAGCATTCCTCCTGGAGGACAGGGTCTTAGGACAGTAAGTACAGCGGGCACTCAACAAATACTACCTAGACCCAGGGGACGGATCTGATCAAGACTTCGGAGAATGAAGTAGAAGACATTGAGGGAGAAGTTTCCTGTGTGTCCCAGGAGGTGTATGGCTTTGTCACAGACTGGAAATGATTAGGAAAAACTAACACAGTCATCACAACTGGGCAAGCACTAAATTCTCATAACTTAAAGCCTAGAGCCCTTAACAATGGTATGAACTCAGCATCTTTTTTCCCCCTAAAATGCCCTGAATTCTAGAAGAGAGTGAAGGGGCCTATACATAGACATAGGACAAGGGGATGAAGGGGAAGTGTCTAGAGATGTGACTTAACAGTAAGTATGTTTCTATATTTTATATATTTTTAAATTTATTTTATTTTATTTATTCACGAGACACACACACACACACACACACACACAGAGGCAGAGACACAGGCAGAGGGAGAAGCAGGCTCCATGCAAGGGAGCCTGACGTGGGACTTGATCTTGGGTCTCCAGGATCATGCCCTGGGCTGCAGGCGGTGCTAAACTGCTGAGCCACTGGGGCTGCCCTATATTTTATATTTTATTTTAAAATCAAGTGAATTTTATAGTATTTGCCACAATATGTCTATGTGTCTCAAATGATACATGTCCCCCCAGATCCTGAAGTAACACTGATGCTCCAGGAAGCTGTGGCATATCTAGCTCCGGTCTCCCAGACAGAACTCCAAGGTGGAGCTTACCAAGTGTGGGACACACAGCACAGAGAGACCTCAAGGCAGAACTTGGTTTATCTGGTTAGTTCACCCAACCAGCTCATAAAGTACAGAGAGACCAGTAAGTGGTAGTTCACGTAGGTCAGGTGTGGGGTGCGAGGTCAGACAACTCCTGAGCCCTGCAGGGCCCTCCAGGGGAGCAGCCAACCAGAGAACGCAGCAAGGCCCCTGTGCGCCCGGGGAATAGACACAGTGAGGGAGGAAAGGGCAGGGTCTTATGCGTCCTGCCTAACTGGCTGCCGAAGAGTTTGCAGGCTGCGACTCAATGGACCACTGTCTCAGGTGGCTTACGAGTCTGGTGCCTCCGGCCCTTTTGAAAACGGGTTACTCTGCCTTTGCTTCTTTTTTTTTTTTTTTATAAATTTATTTTAAAAAAATAAAAAAATAAAAAATAAATAAATTTATTTTTTATTGGTGTTCAAATTGCCTTTGCTTCTTAGTGCATTTGAGGGCAGTGGCAAGGAGCTGAGCCTTGGTGCAGGAGCCTGGGCCTCACTCACTAAGAAGCCGAGATTAGAGCATCCACCACGTGAGGATCATTATCAGGTATCACTGCTTAGTTTTTATTTTAAGCGGGTCCAGATTCTCTTGGTCTTCTCCCATAAAATATAGGGTTCATATTTTATTTTTTAAATTTTTAGTTTTTATAACTGAGGTATACTTTACAGTATTACATTTGTTCCTGGTGTACAATACAATGGATTCAAGAACTCTATACACTACTGAGTGCTCATCATGCTAAGTGTACTCTTACTCTGCTTTGTCCATTCTTTTTTTTTTTTTCCAAGACTCTACCTATTTATTCACGAGAGATACAGAGTGAGGCAGAGACACAGCAGAGGGAGAAGCAGGCTCCACGCAGGAAGCTCAACGTGGGACTCGATCCCAGGCCCCCAGATCATGCCCTGGGCCAAAGGCACCACTAAGCCACCCAGGCGTCCCTCCTTTATCTATTCTATCTCACTTATCACCACACACACTTTCCCCATGGTAACCACCAGTTTACTCTTCATATTTAAGTCTGTTTTTTTCTCTTTCTTCTCTCTGTTCATTTGTTTCTAAAATACCACGTGAGCGAAACCATACTGCATTTGTCTCTGTCTGAAGTATCTCATTTAGCATATCCCCTCTGTGCCCATCCACGTTGCTGCAAATAGTAAGATCTTATTCCTTCCTGTGACCTGGTAATAGTCCACTGAAGATATATACCACACCTTCTTTATTAATTCATCTATCCACGGACACTTGGGCTCCTTCGGTATCTTGGCTATTATAATACTCCTACAATAAACACAGGGTGCATATGCAGTTTTGACCCGGTGTTTTCATTTTCTCTGGGTAAATACCCAGTGGTGGAACTACTGGATCATAGGCTAATTCTACTTCTAATTTTTCAAGGAAACTACGTACTGTTTTCCACGGTGGCTGCACTAATACACATTCCCGCCAACAGTACACAAGGGTTCCTATTTCTCCAAGCCTTAGCCAACACTTGTTACTTTTTCTCTTTGACGTTCGCCATTCTGACTGGTGTGGAGTGATAGATCATCACGGTTGTGAACTGCATTTCCCTGATGATGAGTGATGTTAAACATCTATCTTCATGAGTCTGTTGACCTTCTATGTCTTCATTTGAAAAGTGTCTATTTAGGTCCTATTCCCATTTTTTAATTGGATTATTTGGTTTTTTGGTGTTCAGTTATATAAATTCTTTATTTTAGATATTGACCCCTTATTGGAAATACTATTTGCAAATATCTTCTCCTATTCAGCAGGCTGCCTTGTTTTGTTGATGGCTTCCTTCCCCGTTCAAAAGTTTATTTTGTTTAGTCCCAATACTTTAATTTTGCTTTTGTTTCCTTTGCCTGAGGAGACATATATCTAGAAAGATGTTTCTACAGCTGATGTCAAAGAAATTACTGCCTATGTTATTTTCTAGGAGTTTCGTAGTTTAAGGTCTCATTTAGATCTTTAACCCATTTTGAGTTTATTGTTGTGTATGCTTCAAGCAAGTACTCCAGTTTAATTCTTTTGCATGTTGCTGTCCAGTTTTCCAGTGCCATTTGTGGAAGAGACGGTCTTTTCCCAAATGTATATTACTGCCTCTACTTTCAGATTGACCATATATGCATGGGCTAATTTTAGGACTCTCAATTCTGTTCCATTGATTTATATGTCTATTTTTGTGTAATACCTTACTATTTGGATTACTACAGCTCTGTGGCAGGTCTTGAAGTCTGGGATTCTGATACTTCCAGCTTAGTTCTTCTTTCTCAAGATTACATTGGCTATTCAAGGTCTCTTGTGGTTTTATACAAACTTTAGGATTATTGTTCTACTTCTGTGAAAAAATGCTGTTGCTATTTGTTAGGGACTATATTCAACCATAGATTGGTTAGTATGGACATGTTAATAATACTGGTTCTTCCAGTCCATGAGCCTGGGCTATCTTTCCACTTGTTTGTGTCATCTTCTATTTCTTTCATTGATGTTTTATAGTTTTCAAAGTACAGATCTTTCATCTTCTTAGGTTTATTCCTAATAATTTCATTATTTTTAGTGCAACTGTAAATGGGATTATTTTCACTTCTCTGTTACTTCACTATTAGTGTAAGGAAACACAACAGATTTCTATACGCTAAGTAGTATCCTGTGACTTTACTAAATTCACCTATCAGTTCCAATAGTTTTGGTATAGATTTTAGGGTTTTCTATACATAGCATCCTGTCACGTGCAAACAGTGAAAGTAATGTTTCTTCCTTAATCTGGATGCCTGTTCTCTCTCGTTTAAGTTTTTATATAAATTCTAGTTAGTTATGTTAGTGTCATGTTAGCCTTAGGTGTACAGTTTAGTGATTCAACACTTACCTATAACATACAGCTCATCACAAGTGCACTCCTTAATACCCATCGCGAATTTATCCTAGCCCCCCACCCATCTCCCCTCTGATAACCATTAGTTTGTTCACTATAGTAAAGAGTCTGTTTCTTGATTTGCCTCCCCCCCCTCCATGATTGTTTTGTTTCTTAAATTCAATATATGAGTCAAATCATCTGGTATTTATCTCTCTCTGGCTGACTTATTTTTCTTAACATTATATTCTCTAGCTCCATCCATGTCATTACAAATAGCATTCTTTTTATGTCTGAGTAATACTCCACTGTATGGATACCACCACATTATCCATTCATCAGTCTTTCCATAATTTAGCTATTATAGATAATTCTGTGAAAAACATCAAGATGCACATACCCCTTCAAGATAGTATTTTGTATTCTTTGGGTAAATACGTAATAGTGCAGTTGCTGAATTGGAAGGTAGCTCTATTTTGAACTTTTGAGGAACTTTCATACCGTTTTCCAAAGTGGCCACACCAATTTGTATTCCCATCAACAGTGTAACAGAGTCCTCCACATCCTCAACAATACCTATATTTCTTGTGTTGTTACTTTTAGCTATTCTGACAGTGTAAAGTGACACTGCATTGTTGTTTTGATTTGCATTTCCCTGATGATGAGTGATACTGAGCATCTTCTCATGTGTCTGTTGGCATCTGTATGTCTTCTTTGGAAAAATGTCTGTTCATGTCTTCTGCCCACTTTTTAATTGGATTATTTGTTTTTTGGGTGTTTACTTTTAGAACTGTTTATAGATTTTAGATACTAAACCTTTACAGATATATCATTTGCAAGTATCTTCTCCCATTCCATTGGTTGTCTTTTAGTTTTGTTTCCTTCATTGTACAGAAGCTTTTTATTTTGATGTAATCCTAATACTTTATTTTTGCATTTATGTCCCTTGCCTCAGGAGACATATCTAGTAAGTTGCTAAAGCTGATGTCAAAGAAGTTACTGTTATCCTCTAGAATTTTTATGGTTTCAGGTCTCACATTTAGGTCTTTCATCCATTTTGAAATTATCTTTGTGTATGGTATAAGCAAGTGGTCTAGTTTCATGCTTCTGCATGTTGCTGTCTAGTTTTCCCAACACCATTTGTTGAAGACACTTTTTTCCAACAGATACTCTTTCCTGCTTTATAGAAGATCAATTGCCCATATACTTGTGGGTTCATGTCTGGGTTTTCTACTCTGTTCCATTGATAGGGAGGTCTATTTTTGTGCCAATACCATAGTCTTGATCACTGCCAATGTGTAATGTAACTTAAATTTTGTCAGGAATTCTGATTCTTTGCTTTTCCTTTTCAAGATTGCTTTGGCTATTTGGGATCTCTCACATTTTTTTTTTAAATTTTTTAATTTTTATTTATTTATGATAGTCACAGAGAGAGAGAGAGGCAGAGACACAGGCAGAGGGAGAAGCAGGCTCCATGCACCGGGAGCCCGACGTGGGATTCGATCCCGGGTCTCCAGGATCGCGCCCTGGGCCAAAGGCAGGCGCCAAACCGCTGCGCCACCCAGGGATCCCTCTCTCACATTTTCATACAAATTTTAGCACTGTTCATTCTAACTGTGAAAAATGCTGATAGTATGTCAATAGGGATTAAATGTGTAGATTACATTGGGTAACATAGACATTTAAACAATATTTATTCTTCCAAACCATGAACATGGAATGTTTTCCCATTTGTGTTATCTTCGATTTATCAGTATTTTATAGCTTTCAGAGTTCAGATCTTTTACCTTTTTAGTTAGGTTTATTCCTAGTTATCTTACAATTTTTGGTACAATTGTAAATGGGAAAGTTCCCTTTCTTTTTCTGTTGCTTCATTATTGGTATATAGAAATGCAACAAATTTCTGTACACTGATGTTGCATCCTGCAAATTTACTGAATTCATGTATGAATTCTAGCAATTTTTTGGTGGAGTCGTTCTGGTTTTCTACATAGAGTATCATGTCATCTGCAAATAGTTTGAATTCTTCAATGTGGATGCCCTTATTTCTTTTTGTTGTCCGATTGCTGAGGCTAGGACTTCCGGTACTATGTTAAATAACAATGGTGAGAGTGGACATTTCTGTCTTTTTCTTGACTGTAGGGGAAAAGCTCTCGATTAATTTACCCTATTGATGATGCTAGTTGTGGGATTTTTGTACATATGTTGAGGTATGTTCCCTTAAAACCTACTTTGTTGAGGGCTTTTTAATCATGAATGGATGTTGTACTTTGCCAAATGCTTTTTCTGCATCAACTGAAAGGATCATATGGTTCTTAGTCTTTCATTTATTTTTTTTATTCTTTCATTTATTAATGTGGTGTATCATGCTGATGGATTTGTGAATATTGAACTGTCCCTGCAGCCCCAAAATAAATCTCATTTGATCATAGTGAATGATTCTTTTAAGGTACTACTGGATTCAATTTGCTAGTATATTATTGAAGATTTTGCATCCATGTTCATCAGGGATACTGGCTTATAGTTTTCCTTTTTAGTGGACTCTTTATCTGGTTTTGGTATTCAGCCTCAGAGAATAAATTTGCAAGTTTTCCTTCCTTTTCTATTTTTTGGAATAGTATGAGAATAAGAGTTATCTCTTCTTTCAATGAATTTGTGAAGCTGTACTTGGACTTTTGTTTGATGGAAGATTTTTTCATTATGATTCAATTTCTTTGATGGTTTCCATTTGTTCAAGTTTTCTATTTCTTACTGTTTCAGTTTTGGTAGTTTATATGTTTCTAGGAATTTGTCCATTTCTTCCAGGTTGTCCAATTTACTGGCATATAGTTTTTCATAATCTCATAAATGTTTGTATATTTGTGGTGTTGGATTGTTATTTCTCTCTCTCTCTTTTTTAGATTTTTATTTATTTATTTGACAGAGAAAGAGAAAGCACAAGCAGGAGGAGTGGCCAGCAGAGGGAGAGGGAGCAGCAGGCATCTACTGAGCAAGGAGCTGAAGCAAGGCTCGAACCCAGGACCTTGGGATCATGACCTGAGCTGAAGGCAGATACTTAACTGACTGAGCCACCCAAGCGCCCCTCTTCTCTCTTGTGATTTTAATTATTTGGTTCCTTTCTCTTTTCTTTCTGAAAAGTCTGGCAAGGGTTTTATCAATTAGTTTCTTCAAAGAACAAGCTCCTGGTTTTGTTGATCTGCTCTACTGGGTTTTTGTTGTTTATCATTTTTTTCTGCTCTAATCTTCATTTTCTCTTCTTCTGCTGGTTTTTGGCTTCATTTGTTCTTTTTCTAGATCCTTTAGGTATAAGGTTAGGTTGAGACTTTTCTTGCCTCCTAAGCTAGGCCTGCATTGCTATATACTTCTCCCTTAGGACTGTTTTTGCTTCATGGCATAGGTTTTGGACTACTTTGTTTTCATTTTTATTTATTGCAACGTATATTTTTATTTCTTCTTTGATTTCCTGGTTGACTCATTCATTCTTTAGTATATTCTTTAACCTCCATGTATTTGTGGTCTTCCCAAATTTTTTCTTGTGGTTGCCTTCAAGTTTCATAGCATTGTGGTCAGAAAATATTCATGGTATGATCACAATCTTTTCCTACTTATTGAGGCCTAATTTGTGACCCAGTATGTGATCTATTCTGGAGAATGTCCCATGTGCACTTGAAGAGAATGTGTATTCTGCTTCTTTAGGATGGAATGTTCTGAATGTGTGTTAATTCCATCTGGTCCAGTGTGTCATTCAAAGCCATTGTTTCCTAGTTGATTTTCTGCTTAGATGATCTGTACATTAACATAAGTGCAGTGTTAAAATCCCCTACTATTATTATCAGTGAGTTCCTTTATGTCTATTTTTTATTTTTTTAAGATTTTATTTATTTGACAGAGTGAGAAACAGCAAAAGAAAGAGAGCACACAAGCCGGGGAAGGGCAGAGGGAGAGGGAGAAGTAGGCTCCTGGCTGAGCAGGGAGCTAGACGTGAGGCTCGATCCCAGGATCATGACCTGAGCCAAAAGAAGATGCTTAACTGAGCCCCCCAGACACCCCTCCTTTATGTTTGTTGTTGTTTTATATATTTGGGTGCCCACAGGTTTGGCACATAAATATTTACAACTTAGATCTTCTTGGTGGATTTGTCCCTTTTATGCAGGGCTGGTTTAGTGGTCATGAATTTCAGTTTTTGTCTGGAAAACTTTACCACTGAATGACAGCCTTGTTGGATACAGTACTCTTGCATACAGATTTTTCACATTCAGCACATTGAATATATCACACCACTCCTCTCTGGCTTGTCAAGTTTCTGAGAAAAATCCATTAGGTAGCCTAATGGATCTTTCTTGTAAGTTAACTTTTGTCTTGCTGCTTTTAAGATTTTTTTATCATTATACTTTGCAAATCTGTTTCTTAAGATTTTATTTATTTATTCATGAGAGAGGCAGAGACACAGGCAGAGGGAGAAGCAGGAGCCCAATGCAGGACTTGATCCCCAGACCCCAGGATCATGACCTAAGCCAAAGGCAGACGCTCAACTGCTGAGCCATCCACACATCCTGCAAATTTCAATCACAGTATGTCTTGGTGCTGGCCTGCTTCTGTTGATTTTGACAGTAGTTCTCTGTACCTACTAGACCTGAATACTGTTTTCTTCCCCAGATTAGGCAAGTCTTCAGCTATTATTTCCTTAAATAAACTTTCTGCCTCCTTTTCCCTCCTTCTTCTGAGAGTCCTATAATAGAAATGTAATTACATTTGACGGAGTCATTGACTTCTCTCGGTCTATTCTTGTTTTCCATAATTCTTTGCTCTTTCATTTACCTTCATTATTTTCCATCACTTTGTCTTCGGTAACACTTATTTAATCCTCTGCTGCTACTTCTGGCTTTGTGCTCATTGCAGCAAGCCTGTTTGCAATCTCAGTTCGGCATTTTTCATTTCTGATTTTTTTAAATCTCTTTTATATCTCTGTTTTAAGGGTCTCCCTGAAGCCTTCATTTTTTCCCTCAAGCCTAGAGGGTATCCTTGTGATTGTTACTTTAAATTCTCCACTGACCATGTTACTTATACCTGTTTCACTTAGATCTCTACGACCTTATCTTGTTCTTTCATTTGGGATGAATTCCTCCAGGTTGATATTTTGTCTAAGCCCTTATCATCTTCTCTGTGTTAGAAAAGCCTGTTCACTGCTCCTGAAAGTAATGGCTTTATGAAGAAGGGGTCATAGAATGTCCAGGCCTGGCTCTTCAGGGAAGGTCTCGGGTATGTGCTGCACGAGCTCTGCTGTTGTGCTGTGGCTGCTCTATCCTTCAGGACGGTCCTCTCCAGAGGTTCCCCTTGCCTGCACTGGGCATTGTTTGGTCCTAGGCCAGAATGTGGCCAGTTTGAACTAGGTGTGCTCTGGTCGGCTTGTTAAATGCGATCTGAGCCCTGCAGAACTCTGTGGCTGGGGGACACGGTGTGGGCGGGGGCTTCTGCTGGTCCTCTGGAGAAGGGGCCTGCTGTGCAGGGACGCAGGCCATCTTGACCAAGGCGGGCAGTCCTGCCAGAGCACAAGGGAGTAGCACTTGGTTTAAGCACGTTCGGTAGCCAGGGTCGGCACTGCACGGCTTACTGTAGGTGGCTCTGTATTTACGCTGGGGGGTGGGAGAGGGAAATGGTGCAGCTGGCTCCTTGTCCCTGGAGCGGCCTCTCCCTAAATGCTGCCTCTCAGGGGAGTGCTCCAAAAAGAGGGAATCATCTCCCCTGTGTGTGACCGAGGCATTTAAGATCACCATTCCTGACCGTCCGCCTCCGGGCTGTTTGCCTGCCTTCTCTTCAGGAGCAGTGCAGTGCCCTCTGGGCTGCAACACAGCCAGGCCTGCTGACTTTTAAAATTCCAGTGTCAAAAAAATAAATAAATAAATAAAATAAAATTCCAGTGTCTATACCCCAAAGGTTACAAGAACTCACGAAAATCAGCCCGTCTCATTTTCCCAGCCAATGGTTTTGGGAAAATGTTCTCCTTGTGTGTGTTCTCTTGTGTGCTCCCCGCCCTTTTTCTCTCTCACTTTTCAACCACGGCTCCCTCCCCTCATCTGTTTCTCCCCTAGACCACATCTCTGCACTTCCTACCATCTTTGTTGTGGCTTCTTCTCTCCCTTTAGTTGTGGAGTTTGTTCTGTTTTCAGGTTGATTTCTGGAGTATTTAGAATGTGTGATAGTTACCGGTGTTCAAGGGAAGAGACAAGCTTCGGGTTCTCCTGCTCTGCCACCATCTAAGCTCCTCCCTGGATGCCTTTTATTTATTTTTCTTGTCTGACTGCTGTGGCTAAGACTTCTTCCACATTGCTGAATTAGAAGTGGTGCGAGTGAACATCATTGCCTTGTTCCTGACATTAGAGGAAAAGCTCTGTTTTTCACCAATAAGTGTGATGTTTACTGTGGGTTTTTCAGGGTGCCGGCGTGGCTCAGTTGGTTAAGCGGCTGTCTTTGGCTTAGGTTATGATCCTGGAGTCCTGGGATCAAGCCCCATGTCAGAATCCCTGCTCAGCGGGGAGTCTGCTTCTCCCTCTCTGCTCCTCCACTCACTCATGTTCAACCTCTCTGTATCTCTCTCAAATAAATAAAATCTTTTTTTTTTAAACTGTGGTTTTTTCATATAGTTTTTATTGTGCTGAGGTTTGTTCCCTCTAAGAAGAATTTGCTGAGGTAGCAATATCAATCTTACCACTACAAAGAAATCATATACATAGAATAAGAAAATTAAGAATGGCTTTTTAAACTTAAAAACCTGCAGATTGGGGCACCTAGTGGCTCAGGCAGTTAAACATCTGCCTTTGACTCAGGTCAGGATCCCAATTAAGCCCCATATCTGAACCCCATACCTGGCTCCCTGCTCAGAGGGGAACCTGCTTCTCCCTCTCCTTCTGCAACTCCCCCTGCTTGTGTGCTCTCTCTCTCAAATATGTAATAGTATTTAAAAATAAAAAACAAAAAACCTAAAGATCACTCCTTAAAGCAACTTTTCATAATTTGGGGGGATAAGGTGACACCTTATAAAAAGAAATCAAGAAAACATTATGCTGAAGTAAACACTATTAGGTCAGATATATAGCAAATGTTATTTATTTTTTTTAAAGATTTTATTTATCCATGCAAGACACACAGAGAGGCAGAGACACAGGCAGAGGGAGAAGCAGGCTCCCTGTAGGGAGCCCCATGCAGGACTCGATCCCGGGGACCCCAGGGTCACGCCCTGAGCCAAAGGCAGATAGATGTTCAGCCACTGAGCTAACCAAATACCCATAGCAAATGTTATTTACAGTAAAATATTGTTTTAAATTGCTTCTAATACTTTATGATTTGGATTTCCCATTACTGATAATGCCTTTCTTCTCCATTAGAAAAAAATCTAGGTAACTCTACAACCAGAAGTCAGCCTGCTTCTGAAAACCAGCACAGGTTACGTACCCATGAGATTGAAGGAGAGAGGTCTCTGCACAAGACCTGCTGTCATTAAACGTTCAAAAGAGGTTTGTCAAAAACACTGAGTTGTGACTGGTATTAACTTACTACATGGCCATACACTTAAAGAGTGGTTCTTCTTTCTTTTAGGAAGAAATGCAGTATATCAAATATTTTGAATATCAGGGTCTAAGATTAAAACCCAGGTTTCTGGTGTACCTGGATGGCTCAGTCTTGAAGTCAGTCCTTCTGTGTTCTGGGGACCCTGGGGCCATTTGTAATCTCACCCCACTAATCTTTTCTCTCCCCTATTAGGAATTTAGTTGCAGGGAAAGCCAGGTGAAAAGATCCACTTGGATGATGATCATGATTTTTGTGAGTGGGAGTAGGGGCTGCAAATGGCTGAAGCTCCACTGGGATCTTGCTGCTGTGGCAAGAAAAATTAACACTCACTCCTCTTTCTCCTACCAAGAGCATCCTTCTGCTTCAGGATGGTCTTGGTAGCATCCTGAAGCAGAAGTTCCCATATCGTAGGTTGCCTACTCTCAGAACACAGACTAAAAAGGATCAGGGGAGGGGTTTGTGAGCCTGTGGAAGAAGAGGTTCTTGACTCACTTCATTCCAAATCAGTAGGGCACACCCTTGGCAGTCACTTCCCACCCCTAATGCCTAATAAGGTTGGCTCTGAACCCATCTGCCTAGGTCAAAAACAGTGCTTCCAGGAAGCATATTTAGGGATCTTAATATATTAGCTCCTAGAATAAAAGAATCCAGTATTAGACTTTCAGACACTCACTACCAACTATATATTTTAACAAAGGTATTCTGTATGAAGGGAGCAGACTGCTGCCTATCACGTTTGTTCATTCATTCATTTATTCAATAGATACTAAATGTTACTCAGCACCTACCACATTCTATATTGGGTAATAGAGTGAACAATTCCTACTCTTAGAACCTTGCACTCTAACAATACACACATAACCAATACACAACATTCCAATTCTACATATATCATTAATGTAATTGCAATAAAGGCTTTAAAGAAAAGTACAGGGGACTGTGAAAGCCTCTAACAGGAGGTACTAATCCCAAGAATTAGAGAAAGTTTCCCTAAGGAAGTGACATTTAGCACTGAATCTGATGGGTAAGTAAATTCAACCCTGCAAAAAAGTGGCCAAAGAATATATTACATGCACTGGGAAACATATGCAGTGTCTCTGAGCAGCTGTGAGAAAGTAAGAGCCAAGGGAGCTAACTATAGTGAGCAAAGGGGCATAATACAAAAGGATATTTAAAGTATGAACTCAATTTCTAAAATGTAGAGAAAAATGTTAAATTGTTGCAACACTACCCTGATAAGACTGTGAATAATTATTTTTATGTATAGTTTTTAAACTTACCAAGTTTGACCATAAATTCATACAGAAAAAAAAAGTCAAAATCCCCAAATACAACATGGTAGTGGCTCTCCCTTCCCCTTGCCTCATGCGACCTTTCCATCACTACACACATTTACTTACAGGATGCATCCTCCACCCCAGATCTAGTCTTTGACCCTCAATTCTACTACCAAAGCTTAACTCTAAGTACCACTTTTAAGTGCCCTCACTTCTAGGTCAATCCATAGCAGCTAGTATTAGTTTTTCTTCTACTGTAAAAAAACATACCACTAAGAATACTGATACCCAGTGAGAAGAATGGTATCTGTAAGACTCTTATTAGCTAACCAAGCTAAACTATCAGCTTAAGATAGTTTATAATATACTCAGAGAAATGGAAAAACAGCAAGTAAATAAAACCAGGGCAGGTAATTACACTTAATATCTAACGGTTCTTATTCTATAACTTGTCTTAGTCTGCAAATGCTAAATTTGGACTTCAAGCACTTTCATATTGTGAACTTATGCATGTTCAGAATATTATGTAACAACCCAATTGTATCTAAGTTCAAAGATTTCAATGGATTAAAAAAGCATCTTCAAAGCTCAGTGTCAGGTTTTTAACATTGCAGGGGTCTAGAATTTTCAAAAGATATACAGCTGTGCTGCACAGCTATCAGAGGAAAGATTCTGTTAATGAGACCACAAGAAACCCAAAGATGTCCTCAGCACAGGGCTTGAGAGCATTCCAGGATCCAGGGGTCCAGATGACTTACCCTAACTTTAAGGGAAAGTATTTATTTACAAGCTCTCCTACCTGACAGTAAGTTTCTTTTCTGACAACTAAATTTACCCAATTTGTTCTTTCTTATCTGGTATTCCTTTTTTTATATCTTCCCCTCATGTCCCCAAGCCAAATCTCAATTTCTATATACTGAAAACCCACGATATAATGATAAAGTGAAACATCAGATATGGAATTAAACAACTAAACAGAATTTACTAAGTGCTACTATGTTTCCAAACGTATTGTTTATTAAAAACAATTTAACTTGGAAAGAATGTAAGATACAAAACGGTTCAGTATAAACACAAGGTATCACAGTGGTTTCACTGTGACAAGGGGCACTAGATTCCAGGGATACATCTTCTAGAGACGCTCCACTAAAACAAAATTCACTACTTTTCAATATCCAACACATCATATCCAACTTAAACTTACCTGAGTGACTTATAATGCAAATTGAAATGAGTCATTTCAAATACTCTGAAGTGTTGCTCAAGTAGTTTTTACTGCAGTTGACATACGATATTTTACTAGTTTCAGGTATACAAAATGGCAATTTGAAGACTATATACATTGCCAAACGCTCACCATGGTAACCATCTGTCACCATACAGAGTTGTTACAATACTACTGACCATATTCCCTACCCCGTACCTTTCACACTTGTGACTTATTTTATAACTGGACATGTGTACCTCTCAATCGCCTTCATGTATCTGACCCATCCCCTGACCCCCTTCACTCTGGCAATCAGCAGTTTGTTCTCTGTATTTCTGAGTCTGTTTCTCTTTTTGCATGTTTATTTGTTTTAGAATCTACTCATAAGTGAAATCATACGGTATTTGTCTTTTTCTGACTCCATTTATTTAGCGGAATACCCCCTACATCTATCCAGGTTGTCACAAATGGAAGATCTCGCTCTTTATTATGGCTGAGTAATATACATACATGACATCTTCTTTATCCATTCATCTATGGATGGACATTTAAGCTATTTCCATATCTTGGCTACTCTAAATAATGCTGCAATAAACACAGGGGTGCATATATCTTTTCAAATTCATTTTTTTCATACTCATCAGTGAAATATCCAGAGGGTAACTAATAGGTCATGTGCCATTTCTTTTCCTTTTTTAAAAAATAGGTTCCAGACCCTCTCAGGTCAAGACCTGAGCTGAGAGACACCTGATTGGCTCAGTGGTTGAGCATCTGCCTTTGGCTAAGGTTGTGATCCCAGGGCCCCGGGATCAAGTCCCATGTCGGGCTCCCTGCATGGAGCCTGCTTCATCCTCAGCCTGTGTCTCTGCCTCTCTGTGTCTCTCATGAATGAATGAATAAATAAAATCTTTAAAAAACAATAACTTAAAAAAAAATGACCTGAGCTGAGACAGAGTTGGACACTTAACCGACTGAGCCACTGTTTTCCACAGTGGCTGTACCAGTTTACTTTCCCAGGGTTCCCCTTTCTCCACATCTTTGTCGACACTTTTATTTCCTGTGTTTATTTTATCCATTCTGACAGATATGAGGCAATATCTCACTGTAGGGTTTTGTTTTGTTTTTTTAAGATTTCATTTATTTTGAGAGCGAGCATGCATACACACATTGAGGGAGGGGCAGAGGGACAGGGAGAAAGAGAATCTCAAGCCAACTTGCACTGAGCATGGAGCCCAATGTAGGGGCTCGATCCCATGACCCTGATATTACAACCTGAGCTGAAATCAAGAGTCAGGTGCTTAACCAATTGAACAGCCCAGCACCACTCACTGTAGTTCTTATTTGATTTTTTTAAAAAGATTTTATTTATTTATTTAAGATAGGGTAAGAAAGAGTACAAGCCACAAGGGCAGAGGGAGAGGGAGAAGAGGGTTCCCCATTGAGCAGGGAGGCCAATATGGGGCTTGATCCCAGAACCTTGGGATCATGACCTGAGCCAGAAGCAGATATTTAACTAATGGAGTCCCCCAGATGCCCCATGTAGTTTTTATTTGCATTTCCCTGATGATGAGTGATGCTAAGATCTTTGTGTGTCTGTTGGTCATCTGTGTCTTCCTTGGAGAAATGTCTCTTCATTTCTTCTGCCTATTTTTAAATTGAATTATTTTTTCTTTGGATGTTGAGTTGTGTAAGTTCTTTATGTATTTTAGATACTAACCCTTTATCTTCTGCCATTCAGTAGGTTGCTTTTTAATTTTGTTGTTTCTTTCACCATGCACATACTCTTTATTTCGATGTAGCCCCAAAAGTCTATTTTTGTTTTTATTTCCCTTGCCCCAGGAGACAGGCAGGAAACTACTGCTATAGTCAATGCCAGAGAAATCACTGCCTGTGCTCTCTTCTAGGAGTTTTATAGCTTCAGGTCTCACATTAAGTCTTTAATCCATTTTGAATTTATTTTTGTGTATGGTGTAAGAAAATAGTCCAGTTTTATTCTTCTGCATATAGTTAACCAGTTTTCCCAACACCATCTGTTGGAAAGATTCTTTTTCCTAATGCATGTTCTTTGCTCCTTGGTCAAAGATTAACTGACCATACATTTATGGGTTTATTTCTGGATTTTCTATTTTGTTTTCCTGATCTATTTTTGTGCTAGTACCATGCTATTTTGATTACTAGTCTGTAACTTGATGTCTGGAATTGTGACACCTCCAGTTTTTCTTTTTTCCAGATTGCTTTGGCTATCTGGGGTGTTTTGTGGTTCCACGCAAATTTTTGGGTTGTTTTAGTTCTGCGAAAAAATGCTGTTGGTATTTTGATAAAGACTGCATTAAATGTATGGATTCCTTTGGGTAACATTGGCATTTTAACAGTATTTGTTCTTCCAACCCATGAGCATGCAATGTCATTTCATTTCTTTGTGTAGGGATCCCTGGGTGGCGCAGCGGTTTGGCGCCTGCCTTTGGCCCAGGGCGCGATCCTGGAGACCCGGGATCGAATCCCACATCGGGCTCCCGGTGCATGGAGCCTGCTTCTCCCTCTGCCTGTGTCTCTGCCTCTCTCTCTCTCTCTCGACTATCATAAATAAATAAAAATTAAAAAAAAAAAAGATTCATTTCTTTGTGTAATCTTTCTTTCACCAATGTTTTATACTTTTCAGAGTATAGGTCTTTCAACTCTTTGGTTAAGTTTATTCCTAGGTATCTTAAGATTTTTGGTGCAATTGTAAATATGATTAATTTCTCTTTCTGATGCTTCATTATTACTGTATAGAAATGCAACAGATTTCTGCATATTGATTTTGTATCCTGTGACTTTACTGAATTCATTTAATTCTAGTACTTTTTGGTGGAGTCTTTCATGTTTTCTACATACATTATACATGTCATCTGCAAACAGTAAAAGTTCTACTTTTTCCTTACCAATCTGAATGCCTTTTATTTCTTTTTGCGTCTGATTGCTGTGGCGAGGACTTCCAGTACTATGTTGAATAAAAGTAGGAAGAGTGGACGTCCTTGTCTCATTGCAGGCTCTTTAGGGCTTTTTATATTTAGTGTCATGCCATTTGCAAATAGGGACAGTTTTACTTCTTCCTTACCAATTTGAATGCCTTTTATTTCTTTTTCTTGTCTAACTGCTGCTACTAGGACTTCTAGCACTATGCTGAATAAAAATAGTGTGGGTAGACATCCTTGTTTGCTCCTATCTTAGAGGAAAAGCTTCTAGTTTTTCACCACAATGAGTTAGCTGTGGGTCATATATGGCCTTCATTATGTTGAGATATGTTCCCTCTAAACCCACTCTTGAGAGTTTAGCATGAATGGATGTTGAATTGTGTCAAATGCTTTTTCAACGTATATTGAGATGATACAGTTTTTATCCTTCATTTGTTAATGTGTTATATCACAGTGATGGAGATGCAGTTATTGAATCATGTTTGCATCCCTGGAATAAATACAACTTGATCATGGTAGATTATCATTTTTTTAAAAAAAGATTTTATTTATTTATTCATGAGAGAGAGAGAGAGAGAGAGAGAGAGAGGCAGAGGGAGAAGCAGGCTCCATGCAGGGAGCCCGACGCAGGACTTGATCCCAGGACCCCAGGATCACACCCTGGGCTGAAGGCAAGCACTAAACCGCTGAGCCACCCAGGGATCCCCGGTAGATGATCCTTTTAATGTACTGTTGAATTGGTTTGCAAGTGTTTTGCTGAAAACTTCTGCATTTATGTTCATCGAGGATATTTACGAGGATATTGGCCTGCAATTTCCCTTTTTTGTATTGTCTTTGTCTGATTTTGGTTTCAGGGTAATGCTGGCCTCATACAATGAATTTGGAAAGCCTTCTTCCCTTTTCTATTTTCTGTCATGTTTTTTAAAGGATAAGCATTAACTTTTTGTTGTTGTTGTTGTTGTTGTTGAAGGGGCTTTATTAGCATTAACTTTTATTTAAATGTTTAGAATTCACCTGTAAAGCCATCTGGTCCTGGACTTTTTTTTTTTTTTTTTTTTGTCAAGAGTTTTTAAATTACCAATTAAATTTCAGTACTATTAATTGGTCTATTCAGATTTTTGGTTGCTTCCTGATTCAATCTTGGAAGATTGTTATGTTTCTATGAATTTATTTATTTCTTCTAGGTTGTCCAATTTGTTAGCATATCATTTTTCATAGTGTTCTATTATCCTGGTTCTGTGGTGTTGGTTTTATTTTTTTTAAGATTTATTTATTTATTTATTTATTTATTTATTTATTTACTTATTTATGAATGACAGAGAGAGAGAGGCAGAGACACAGGAGGAGGGAGAAGCAGGCTCCATGCCAGGAGCCCAACCCAGGACTCGATCCCAGGACTGCAGGATAGCGCCCTGGGCCAAAGGCAGGCGCTAAACCACTGAGCCACCCAAGGATCCCCTGTGGTGTTGGTTTTAATTCTCCTTCATTTCTAATTTTTAGTCTTTTTTTTTTTTTTTGGTAAGTCTGGCTAAAGGTTTATCAATTTTATCTTTCCAAAGAACAAACTCTTACTTGCATTGATCTTTTTTGTTTCTGTAGTCTCCATTTTCATCTATTTCCATTCTATTTCCTTCCTTCTGCTAACTTTGGGCTACTTCTTTTTTCTAGTTTCTTTAGGTATAAGGTTAGATTGAGATATTTCTTGTTTCTTGAGGTAGACTTCGATTATAAACTTCACTCTTAAAACTTCTTTTGCTATACCCCAATGATTTTAGAACACTGTCTTTCCATTTTCATGTCTCCAAGTATTTTTTGAGTTCCTCTTTGATGTTTCTGTTGTCCCAATGGTTGTTTTAGGAGCATGCTGTTTGGCCTCCATGTGTTTGTGGGCTTTGGAAAAAGAAAGTTCTTTTCTTGTACTGATTACTGGTTTCATAGTGTTGTGGATGTAAATGATGCTTAACATGATTTCTTCTTAAACTTACTGAGACTCATTTTGTGGCCTAACATGTGATGTATCCTAAAGAATGTTCAATGCATACTTGAAAAGAATGTGCATTCTGCTGTTTGGGAATAGAACGTTCTGTATGTATCTACTAAGTCCATCTGGTCTAATGTGTCATTCAAAGCCACGGTTTCCTCATTTTCTATCTTGACTACCTATCCATTGATATAACTGGGGTGTTAAAGTCCTCTGTGATTACTATTGTATTACCATCAATTTCTCCCTTTATGTCTGTTAATATTTGCTTCTTATATTTAGGTGTTCCTATGCTGGATGCACAGGTACTTGAAACTATTATATCCTCTTGTCCCTTTATCATTATGCAAGGACATTTTTAGTCTTTTGTTACAGCATTTGTTTTAATGTCTATTTTGTCTGATAAAGTATCGCCACTCCAGTCTCTACACACTTCCATGTGGATGAAGTATCTTTTTCCATTCCTTTACTTTCAGTCTGGTGTCTTTAGGTCTGAAATGAGCCTCCTGTAGGCAGCATATAGATGGGTCTTTTTTTTTTTTTTTTTAAATGTTCAGTCACCCTATGTCTTTTGATTGGTTCATTTATAACATTTACATTTAAAGTAATTATTGAGCGGCACCTGGGTGGCTTAGTCGATTAAGGGTCTGTCTTCAGCTTAGTCATATCTCAGGGTCCTGGGATCAAGCCCTAAATCCAGCTCCCTGCTCAGAGGAGAGTCTGCCTCTCCCTGTCCCTCTACCACTTCCTCCACTCTCATGCTTGCTCTCTCACTCACACTCTCTCTTGAATAAATAAAATCTTAAAAAAAATAAAGTCATTGGGTGCCCGGGTGGCTCAGGTGGTTGAGCACCTACCTTCAGCTCAGGTCATGATCCCAGGGTCCTGGGATCAAGTCCCGCATCAGGGTCCCCAGAGGGAGCCTGCTTCTCCCTCCCTTTGCCTATGTCTCTGACCCTCTCTGTCTCTCATGGATAAATAAATTAAGTCTTTTAAAAAAAATAAAGTCATTACTAATAAGCACACAGTTACTGTCATCTAGTTAACTGTTTTCTGGTTGTATAGTTTTTCTCTGTTCTTTTTCTGTCTCATGATTGATGACTTATTTCAGTGTTATATTTGGATTCCTTCCTCATTTTTTAATTATGTATTTTGTTACACGTTATATCTATTATACATATTTTTAGTTTGTGGTTATCATGAGGCTCTTACATCATACCCTAAGTATATAGTGGTCTATATTAAGTTGATCACTTAAGTTTGAAAACACTGTATTTTTACTCCTTTTCCGTGTTTTAGAGATTATGAGGCACATTTTACATCATGAGAATCTCTTAACTAATATTTTAGATATATGTTTTTATTACTCTTGTCTCTTAACCTTCATACTAGCTTTATAAAAGATTAAACTACTACCTTTTTTGTGTTTACTTTGCCCAGTGAAACTTTTCCTTTCATAATTTTCTCATTTCTAGTTATGGCCTTTTCTTTCACACTAAATGATTATCCCTTCAATATTATCTGTAAGGCTTGTGATGAACTCCTTTAACTTTTGTCTGGGGAAACTTTCTCTCTCCTTCAATTTTGAGCAATAATCTTGCCAAGCAGAATATTCTGCGTTGTAAGGTTTTTTTATTTCATTCTGTTCCCCTTTCAACACTTTGAATATATCATGCTACTCACTCTAGCCTGCGAAGTTTTTGCTGAAAAATCAGCTGAAAGCATCACTGGGTTTCCCTTGTACATAAATAACAGCTTTTCACTTGTTGATTTTAAGATCCTTTATCTTTTTTTTTTTTTGAAAATTTTATTTATTTATTCAACAGAAAGGGAGAGATAGCACAAGGAGGTGGAGCAGCAGGCAGAGGGAGCAGAAGCAGGTTCCCCACTGAGCAAAGGGCCTAATGCAGGGCTTCATCCCAGGTTCCGGAGCCAAAGGCAGACACTTAACCAACTGAGCCATCCAGGAGCCCCTAAGATTCTCTATCTTTAATTTTTGACATTTTAATTATTATGTGTCTTGGCATGGACCTCTCTGATTCATCTTGTTCAGAGCACTCTGTGCTTTGTGAACATAGATGTCTGTTTCCTTCCCCAGATTAGGTAAGTTTTCAGCTATTATTGCTTCAAATAAGTTTTCTGCCTCTTTCTCCTTCTTTCTCAGAACCCTACAAGGTGGACGTCAGTGTGCTTGATGCTGTCCCAGAGGTCCCTTATCCTATTTTTTCCTTTTTTTCCTGTTCGGCTTGAGTGCTTTCCATTACTCTGTCTTCCAGATCACTGATCCATTCTTCTGTACCCTCTAATCTGCTGTTGATTCCCTCTAATGTGTTTTTCACTTCAGTTACTGTACTCTAAAACTCTTATTGGTTCTTCTATTTTTCTCTCTCTTTGTTGAAGTTCTCACTGAGTTCATCCACTGGTCTCTCAAGTCTGGTGAGTATCCTTATGATCATAACTTTGAAATCTTTATCAGACAGGTTGCTTATCTCCATTTCATTTAATTCTTAAGTTTTTGCCTTGTTCTTTTGTTTGAAGCAAATTTCTCTGTTTCCCCCATTTTGTTTGATTTTCTGTGTTTGTTTCTATGAATTAAAGAAAACAGCCATATCTCCCAGTTGTGAAGGAATAGCCTCAGGAAGGAACACCCCTGGTGTAGACTGTGAGTGCCTAGAAGCTTTGGCTGGCTAGCTGGAGCTGAAGCAGGATAGGCCAGTGGTTCTAGAGCACTTTGCATCAGGGCCACCCCAGCAGGATGGCTAGTGTTGGAGTGGGTACAGGCTAGGGTACTCCATGCAGAGGGTCCTGGTGCAACAGCTGGAGCTGGGGCAGGCACAGGCCAGGGCTCTCTGCAGGGTGCCCTATTGGGATAGTTGGACCTGAATGGTGCTCAAGCACTTATCAAGTATTTAAGAGCTAAGGAAAGCAGGAATTCTTTAGGACGTATGGTAAGAGCTTTGGAAGTGAAGTGGTGGGGTGGAAGTGAGTAGGTAATACATACTTGGTAAATGTAGATTTATCAATATTTCTTTTAGCATCAAAACTTTAAAGGTCACTGATTTTGATATGGAATGAAACTCTAAATTAATTTAAGGGGGAAACCAAGGAATTGGGTTGGGAGTATATTAATAAAGTTGGGTTCTAGTCCCACCATAATCACTTAATATTTATATGATCTAAAGCTGTGACTGAACTTCACTAGGCCTCAGCTGTCTTATCTTGAATAAGCTCTTACAGCAGTGGTTCTCAACTGGGAGAGATACTGCCACTCATAAAACATTTGGAAATTTCTGTAATCATTTTTGGCTGTCATAACTAGTGGCACTACTACTGGCATCAGAGGCCAGGGATGCTGCTAAACATCGTACAATACACAGGATGGCCACCATAACATAGGATTATCCAGGTCAAAATGTCAACAGTGCCAAGCTTGAGAAACCATGTCTTACAATACCTTTCAGCTCTAAAATTCTATAAGCCATATGTCTGTATGAGTTGAGAGGGGTAAATATTACCGTGGTGGGTAGAAAATTTAATACAAAATGATTAAATGAGTTGCTGATATCATCAGGTACATCAGTGACAAAAATCTGGATCTCCTGATAACCATCCAATTATTGAGCAATTTGATTTGGTCTATAAGACTGTTCCCTCTTCCAGAGAATTCCAACATGAACAATCTTTAAAAGAAGAGGACATTTTAACTACCTTACCTATCTATGTCTGTAACAAGACAGATTTTAAACTTTGGCTCTCCAATGAATGAATGCCTCTAATTTTGAGAAGTAATTAACACTTTCAGACTCTCCAGATTTCAACGAATGCTTTGAAATGAGTAGAAATATGATCTATGAGAGAGAGCTGTGAGTCCAGAATTTAATGCCTATAAGGCCTTGCTTGGTTTAATACCCAACACACGATTTGTTTTAGTGTTTTCTTGAAAACTATATACTCCTTGGGTTTTGTTTTTTCTTTTAAGATTTTCTTTATTTACATGACAGAGAGAGAGTGCGCATGCACAAGCAGGGGGAGCAGGAGTGGAGGGAGAGGGAGAAGCAGGATTCCCACTAAGCAGGGAGCCCAATGTGGAGCTCCATCTCAGGACTCTGGGATCACACTGAGCCAAAGGCAGACGCTTCACTGACTGGAGCCACCCAGGCGCCCTACTCCTTGGGTCTTAAAACAGAGGTATTTTATTGAGTTACAGAATGTTTTTCCCTCATACACCCCTACTTTTTCCTCATATACCCCTCCAAAAAAATGCCCTTCATGTGAAGAGCAGGTAACATTACATGGCACACTGATCTCAGGACATGAAATTCCATCACTTCAGTTCATTACGCATTTGGGAAAAAAAGCAACACTAAAACAGTGTGGAACAGCCTATGAAACATGGAGATCTATTTATTCACATGGCATTTTCTTATCCTGAACTCATCCATTCTTACTATTTATTTAATAAGATGTTTATTTTTAATATAAACTCACTGATTTATATTGGCAGCCCTTTTACTTAAAGATATGCTGAAATTTCCACTAGTGTTTCTTATTATTCAAAGTCTGCTAGTTCAGACATGAAAATTTCCCCAAATATGAGAGCTCTAACCTTTTCTACAAATATCACTGAACCACTTTTTAAATCCCACAATGTCAAAGAGAAATTTTTCTTCTTTACTCCTGAAACTTAAAACTAGTTTTTGTTTTTTGCATGTTTTTTTTTTTTTTTAGAAGAATTCAGGACACCATCTGTACCTTAGTTGAAATGTCTCCCCTACATAGAAAAAAATAAATTTAAAAACTGGCTATGTTATCAAAATACACTATGAGGGAAGCTTTAATATAAAGAAAGTTCCTCTAATTAGGATTGTAACCTAATGTTTTGGAGAATTGGAGGTCTACTGAAACTCTGGAACCTAAAGGGAAAAAAGCAGAGTAAAGAATTATAATAGTTTACATCTGTATAGTTTTTATAATTTATAGTATTACTTATACCCACAAGTCATTTGATCCATGTAACAATCCTATAGAATGAGTAGTATAATTGTCTCTCAACAGATTAAGAGATAACTTCAAAACTTGAAAGTATCAGAGATCAAAGTGGAAACCTAGTCTTCTGTCTCTAAAGTACTTTAAAATAAAGATTAAGAAACACACAAATTAGACCATGGCTTCTCATCTGTCAAGGCTATTAATATATGTGAACAGAAATACTTGTCAGCCCCATCTAAAATAGTTACTGAAGCTCCCAAAACCCATAACTAAAGAACAGATGCCTCCTTATGCCACACCGTTCCCTCATCAATCAATATCTGTATACCTGTATCAATATAGCTATTTCAAGAATTACGCTAGGCATAAAACAAGTTTTCTACCCTCCAACTGCAAACTACGTGATGAGTCACACAAGTAGGAAAAACATACTGCCATTGATAATTTAAATTAGTAGGTCAATCTAACATCCAAAGATATAATTCAAGTTAGACTATAATTAGGGTAAACCAAATTTTGTGTAGCCTAAAACATACAATTTTGAAGCCCTTATTAGGAAAACAAATATAAAATTATGAATACAAAATTAGGTAATAGGTGAATCTTTATTAAAAATAAGAACAAAAATCACAAAAAGTTGCAAATTTTAAAAGTTGGCAACACAAATACCACAAAATCTAGACATAATATTTTCATTAACTCCTTGATACTCTACAATCTTTCCTACATCTTAGGATTTTAGATCACCTCATCATATGCCAAGGATTTTGTAGTACTGTCTATGAAAATAACAATGATAATTAAGCCTTTACTTCAGGGGCACCTGGGCAGCTCAGTCAGTTAAGCATCCAACTCCTGATCTTAGAGTTGTAGGACTGAGACCCATGGTGGGCTCCACACTCATCGGGGAGTCAGCCGGAGATGCTCTTCCTCTGCCACTCCCTCATCCCCTCCCCCGCTTGCGCTCTCCAAAAATAATATTTTTTAAAAAAGGCTTTCCTTCAGCATTATTAATGAAAAATTTAATATTAATACTTTAGGAAAGTTTATTTCCACCTCATAATTCATTACTCATTATTCATAAAAATCATAGGAAAATCAAATATTCATTACTGGTAAATTATGCAGTGTTAATGTACTGTTGTCAAATTTAGAAAAATCTCTGAAGTTTCCTTCAGGGCATCTAGGTGGCTCAGCTGGTTGAGTGTCCAACTCTTGATTCCAGCTCAGGTCATGATCTCAGGGTTTTGAGATCGAGCCCCATGTAAGAGTTCACATTGAGTGTGGAGCCTGCCTGGGATTCTCTCTCCCTCCCCCCCTGCACCTCCCACTCATGCACACGCTCTCTGTTTAAAATAAACAAATACAATAAAGTTTCTTTCACTTTTAAGCTGTAAGACTTCAGGATATTTCAAGTTTTCTTCTACAGTGACAAGTCTTCCTACTCTTTGACATGAGAAAACTCATTACCTGCTTTTCAACCACATACTCACTACAGTGGCATTAGAAAGGTTTAGAATTGGCATTCACAGTGGGCTTTACAACTTCATATCACAATCCTAATAAGTCAAACAATGTGTTAGAATATTCCTAGAAACCAGGCCTACACTGTGGTGGTTAGCAATAACAACTCTACATAACAGTAACTGTGGACACATACACAATCCCACTAAAGCCAGAACTGAACATGTCCTAACTCAACTTCCCATAGCTGGGAAAAATGCCTACAACCGTTATGATGCTACTCAACTTAAGAAGTATGACAGAGGGGAAGGCAGAGTAGAAGAAAACAGTCTTAAATGATTATTGGCTAAGGCATCTAACTTATGCAAATTTGAGGACATATTGCTATTCTGAAATTCAGTGCTTCGAAAGGGATCCCTAAGGGAGGAGTCCAAAAGCCTAAGCTTGATAAACTTCACTTTACTGCCTCTCAGGGACACGTGGGTGGGTCAGTCAAGTGTCTGCCTTCAGCTCAGGTCATGATCCCAAGGTCTGGGGACTGAGCCCCACCTCAGGCTCCCTGCACAGTGGGGTCTGCTTCTCTCCCCCCCTCCTATCCTCACGCACTATCTCTCTCTCAAGTAAATATATAAAAAATAAAAATAATAAAAATAAATTTGCCTCTCAACAATTAAAGATCAGATGAATTGCAGTAAAGTAGTAACAGAAGTAATAGTAGCAACAGTTAATAATAAAGTAAATCTCTACCAGTTACTGACCAACCCCCACCAAAACAAAAAATAAACCTAACACTAAAAGCTTATTATTATGCCAGGCCCTCTGCAGAGTACTTACATGAATTACATTATTAACTTTAATTTTACTATATTAATTACTGTTACATTTGTTATCATTTAAATACTCTGATAGGACCTTTATATATAGTCACTGGTTTGCAAAACGATCCTACAAAGTTACACATTACCACTAATCTTTTATAGAACAAGAAATTAACTTTGGTAAGTCATACAGTAGGGTTGGGATCCAACTCTTAATCTAGTTTATGCTCTTCCTAATAAATAGGAATTCAGAAGAGAAGATCACTCCAGGTTAAAGATCTCAAAAAAAAAAAGACTTTACAGAGAAGTACACTAAGCTAGATACCAGGGAATGAGTAAGAAGAGTATGCTCTTTAGAGAAGAGTATGCTCTGTATTTGAGGGAAGATGGGCCATGATAATAAAATAGAAATGGAAAAAACAAGGGTTACTCAGAAGACAATTCTGATGAAACAATGATGACGAAACAATTCTACAGAGCCAAAGACCATGCCCCAAATCATGATTCCCAATAAAAAGAGAATTGAGTCTTATGATCAATTTTTCCTCTATTATATAGCCATGATCTTGCAATAGGAAAAAAGAAAGCAACATTTCTCTAGAATCCAGCTCTTCAATGGAAAGGGTGGATGTGGAAATGAAAGAATTGCCTCATCTCTGCCATTAGGAAACCAAAGTCTAGTGATTTCTCTCTTGAAGGGAAAGCCGCGATTTGCGCTGAAAACTAAGGCTTTACAACCAAACACATCACATTATCATTGGGCTATAGGTAAGTCATGAGGCTTAAAACCAGAGTCTCGGGATCCCTGGGTGGCGCAGCGGTTTGGCGCCTGCCTTTGGCCCGGGGCGCGATCCTGGAGACCCGGGATCGAGTCCCACGTCGGGCTCCCTGCATGGAGCCTGCTTCTTCCTCTGTGTCTCTGCCTCTCTGTCTCTCTCTGTGTGGCTATCATGAATAAATAAATAAAATCTTTAAATAAATAAATAAATAAATAAATAAATAAATAAATAAATAAATAAAACCAGAGTCTCTAAATTCTAATTAAATTTTCTTCCCCAAGGTTTCAGGAAATATCAGAAAGGGAGACAGAACATAAAGACTGCTAACTCTGGGAAACGAACTAGGGGTGGTAGAAGGGGAGGAGGGCGGGGGGTGGGTGTGAATGGGTGACGGGCACTGGGTGTTATTCTGTATGTTAGTAAATTGAACACCAATAAAAAAATAAATTAAAAAGAAAAAAAAGAAAACAAAAAAAAAATAAAAGTAGCTTTAAAAAAAATATGAGTTTAAAGGTACTGCTCACATATAAGAATAGAAGCAACCGAAGTTTTAACAGATTTTATTTACCCTACACGTAGAAAATGTACTTTACAAGAACACAGAAAGTAAAATCTGTGATTTGAAAAGAGAACAAAACACAAAAACATACTCCTTCTCAAAAAAGTTACCTGACCCTGAACTCACTCTGAGGAATGGTTTGTTGTAATTTGCAAGCAGCATATGGGTTATTGGCCACAGGGTAATAGGAGGAGAAAATATTTGTTCTGGCTTCAATGAAGTCCAAATCCTTCATTCAATGCTATTAAATGTCTTTAGGACTCTTCTCTTATCACTAATGCCTAAGTAAGAGAAAGAAAGAGTGAGCCAGAGAGGAAAAGAGAGAGAGAGAGAGAGAGAGAGACCTGATATACACAGACACCAGAGGTAGATGGAAGAGGAATTCCAGCAATAATTTCATCTCGACATTTCATTCTGTTTTTCATATGGCTTAACCTTGCACACCTCCTGGAGCTGTACTAACATGATGAAACACTGTGGAATAGAATTAAGCATTTCTAAAGTTACATGAATACTTTATTTTCCATTTAAATCAAAGTCTTCATTCTCTGACTTACCTACAGAGTAATTTAAATTGGAACTGTATAGAAAATATGACCAGCTATTTGACACTAACAGTCATTATCCACAAATAGTCTAACAGAAAAGTTAGGTTATAACAGAATTAATGGAAAGAAGAAATAGCATAATAATAATATTTTTGTAACCCTCCTGAACTCTGCTGCAGTCAGCATCTATTTCAAAAAACATTCAAAGGATGTGTCCCCCATTAGGATCCTGAGACCTAGAGCTGGCTTCTCAACCCAAGGTGCATTAATAATCCTCTGGGAGCTGTGAACCCCCAAAAATAGTATATAAAAAAAAATTTTTATAGGGCAGTCCAGGTAACTCAGTGGTTTAGAGCCACCTTCAGCCCAAGGCGTGATCCTGGAGGCTCAGGATCGAGTCCCACGTCGGGCTCCCTGCATGGAGCCTGTTTCTCCCTCTGCCTGTCTTTCTGCCTTTCTCTCTCTCTCTCTGTGTCTCTCGTGAATAAATAAATAAAATCTTTAAAAAAAAATTTATATATACAGATAGGAATACTGTTTGGAGGAAAGGGTCCATAGCTTTCATTAGTTCCTATAAAGTGTTCATAACATAAGCTACTTCACCAATGTACCCTAATGGCATGAAACAATTGCCTGGCAAATTAGAGACACTTAAAAATATTTGTTTCTATTGAACCAGGGTTCTAGAGATTCACAACTAGGTTCTAAACCCGTTCTTTATTACCAGTGGACTTATGGTCGGAATGAAACTTCGTATCTGATACAAAGAAATCAAACTGAATTTAGAACACCAACCCAACAAAATAGCCCTCAATTTTTTTCTTTGGGGTAAACAAACTTAGAAACTCTTAAAACATTAGATGTAGTATAGCTATAGCAGAAAAAAAAAACACACACACACACACAAAAAACCTGAGGCTCTGAAAGATTAATGTTCCCAACCTCTTAGAGTTCAAACCAAGCTTACCTGGCTCTAATACACTTCTACACTTTCAGAAGAGAAAGAGATTTCTATAAACTAGGTTTTCAAAGCTTTCTAATGCACTTTTAATTAACAAATTAATTCAACTAATCAGTTAAAAATTCTCTTAAATTCCCATAAAATCACTTTGGATGTGAAACTTATATAGCTAAAGTGAGTCATCTAATACAGGGAATGAAATGTGGATGTTCTGCTGGTGGTGTGAAAGGGATGGTGTTTAAATTACTTTCAAATGATTTGGACTAAAACCAATATTATCTCCCCAAGGTCCAAAAACGAATCACATGCAATGCTGGGAAATGAATCCAGAATGCCTAACACCCACGATGCTGTGCTCCTTCCTTCACCCAGAAAAGTATCTGAAAGGCTACAAACAATGGAGCCTTCCCAAGATGCAGTGGGTGGTTTTCTTCCTCACAGTACATGGTTTGAGCTTTTCAGAGAACCAGCATTTTATTCTGTAGGAATTTGGATCTCAGATTCAGATTCTAGCTATAAAGCTTAAGGTTACTTCTACATTTTGCCCCTGAATGTCTTTACCTTCACCTTCACCAGTTGTCTGTCTAGTGCAGAACAGCTGTAACTCTCCAAATTTTACGTTTCTGTATCTTCAATGATAGGTGGTTGCTTCTCAGAGAATCCAATCCAAGACAGAGATAATAGTTGTACAATTCAGTATATCTTTAAAATAACATACCCCTCAGGATGCTTGGGTGGCTCAATCAGTTAAGCATCCCACTTTGGTTAGGCTCAGGTCATGATCTCATGGGTAGTGGGATCAAGCCCTGTACCAGGCTCCACACTCAGCAGAGAGTCTGCTTGAAGATTCTCTCCCTCTGCACCTCCCCTCAACTTGCTCATGGACTCTCTCACTCTCTAAAATAAATGTCAAAAATAATAATAATAATAATAATAATAATAATAATAATACAACCCCATCTTCAAAGGAGTGATGCTTAGCAAGAACCATGCAATCTCTTCCTTCAAATATATCACAACCTGTATGGGGGTATATGTGCTCTGAAAAAACATAGTCAATACTTTTATATTTGAAACTGAAAACAAAAGAAATTACCTTCACCATTTGGGTATTAAAGAAAGGTACGTGAGGGGCGCCTGGGTGGTGTCTAACTCTTGGTTTGGCTCAGGTCATGATCTCAGGGTCGTGAGATCAAGCCTGCATCAGGCTTCATGCTCAATGCAGAGTCTGCTTGAGATTGAGTCTCCCTCTACCCCTCCTGCTTGTGCACATGCTCTTTTACTCTCTAAAAAATAAGTAAATCGTTTAAGAAAATTAAAAAATAAAGAAATATATGTGGCTCTTACAGTAATTAGGGGAAATGGGTTAAATAAAAGCTGAGATTCCAGTTTCCAACAGTATAGTGGATTAGATACTCCAAAAGGCCTTTTCACTCCAACAAAGTCCTATGTAAACCATAGTTTTTAATACATCTCTGGGCTCCCAGAAAGTGAGGGAATCTTTAAAAGGGCAAATAAAATAGCTATGGGTTGAAACCAGAAAGATGGGTGGGGATGTGACTCTGAAAGCAAATGTTCACTTTTAACACCTCAGTAGAGAGACTGTGCCCTTGGGTCAGCAGGAAGGCAGAGAAGTTGAGCCTGAGATTTTCAAATAATCCCAGGGACCCTCCAAGTGGTTAAGCCATCCCAGGTGGTCACTGCCTGGTGGAAGCATGCTCTCTCACAAAAAGCATCTTCAAGTCAGATACCGCACCAATTACGATCAATCAACTATCAGCTTATGAGTAAAGAGCAACAAACCATCATAAGAATCATAAGAAACAATATTAAATTTAGATCTCCAAGAACTTCAGACATTTGAAGTATCAGATAAAAAATATAAAACAGCTATGCATGAAATGTTTTTTAAAAAGGACTTTAAGGGGCAGCCCCGGTGGCGTAGCGGTTTAGCGCTGCCTGCAGCCCAGGGCCTGATCCTGGAGACTCTAGGATCGAGTCCCACAGCAGGCTCCCTACATGGAGCCTGCTTCTCCCTCTGCCTGTGTCTCTGCCTCTCTCTCTGTGTCTCTCATGAATAAATAAATAAAATCTTAAAAAATAAATAAATAAAAAGGACTCTTAAAAAAATGAACAAGCAAAAGGGATCAGATTATAAAAAGAACCCATTTCAGAAATGAGCAAATCAATTGGCTTAAAAAAATCTTTATGTACTGGTTAAATAACAGATTACACAGCTGAAAAAAGAGAAAGCTATAAAGCATAGCATGGAGGGAAAAATATGAAATTATGACAGAAAGGTTAACAGTCTTAGAAGAGAGGATGACTGAATACATATTGAATCAGAGTCCCAGAAGGAAAGAATTAAGGAAACAGAAGGTAGACAGTATTTTAACAGATAATACATGAGAATTCTCAGGAAAAGACCTAAAGTCAAAAAATAATAATAATAATAATAATAATAAAAAAATTAAAGACCTAAAGTCAGACATACACAAAGTATAACAAATTAATAAGGAAAATAGCTAAAAAGAAATCCATCCTAGACACACTGTAGTAACATTTCAGATTACCAAAGACAAAGAAAAAAATCTTTAAAGTAGCTGGAGAGAAAAGAGGCAACCTAGAAAAGGCTAAGGATATGACTAAGTGCAGACCTCACAACAGTAATAATGGAAACCAGAAAGCATCTGTGTTACATATTCCAGGCTCTAAGATAAAGTAATGGGTGTCTGGGTGGCTCAGGGTTGAGCTTCTGCCTTTGGCTCAGGTCGTGACCCCAGGGTCCCAGATGGAATCCCACACTGGGCTCCCCGCATGGAGCCTGCTTCTCCCTCTGCGTATATCTCTGCCGCTCTCTGTGTCTCTCATGAATAAATAAATTTTTAAAAATCTTAAAAAAAATAAGTCATAGAAACTGTCAACCAAAAATGATACCTCCAGCAAATCTATATTTCAAGGACAAAATAAATTGTTAGATATGCGTAAAAGTGAATTGAAGATCAAGACCCACCTGAAGGAAGTGACCTTGAACTTCCTAACCAACCCTCCCTTTCCAATCTTCTTGAATATCAGACTAATACTTCTAAAATCATTTTATCACCTCCCTGCTTCAAACTGCCACATGAATTTCTAGAACCTACGTGATAAAGTCCAAATTTCTTTGCCTGGCATTGAAAGCACTTTACAATCTAGTTACCCTCCAATGTTCTTTACAATAGATGATCCGGGGCCTCAATTTACTAACTGTAAACTTAGGCTGGTAACTAACCTGCCTGAGCCTCAGATTCATCATCAGCAAAATGAAACCTATAAAAACTGATTTCTGAGATCAATTAAAATAGCCCAGGTAAAGCTATCAGCACAGTGCCTGGCACAGCTTTCAATAAATGGTAGGTGGTATTATTTCTCATTATAACTCATGTAAAATACAACATATGCATTCCCAAAGTCAATTATGACTTTGTTCATAATATTTCCTTCACTACTGGCCCTCAACGTCTCCACTCCCCCAAATCTGCACTAGCTAAATCAAAATTATCCTTAAAAGTCCAGCTCCTGCTTGAAATTCTCCCCTACCAGGGCAGGTAAGTGCTCTCACTTCTAAACACATAAAATATTTTACCCAGGGCAGCCCTGGTGGCCCAGCGGTTTAGCGCCACCTGCAGCCCAGGGCATGATCCTGGAGACCTGGGATCGAGTCCCACATCAGGCTCCCTGCATGGAGCAGCTTCTCCCTCTGCCTGCCTCTCTCTCTCTCTCTCTCTCTCTCTCATGAATAAATAAATAAATAAAATATTTTAAAAATAAAATAAATTAAAATATTTTACCCAAATGCTACTATGTTCACTATCAAAACTGTATGTTTCTTGGTCTGGAGAAGTATTCATCTTAGACTTCCCTGATTTGCTCGTGAAAAGCTTCACAGCCGTGAAAACAGAGACTGCCAAATAAATATGGATTGGCTGGTTAAGTTCCAGCACCCTGACAGAGATACTTTAGAGGAAAACCATGGCAAGGGGGGGAAAAAACAAACCATGCAGCTGTCTTATGATTTGCTGCATTCTTTGTAACCCTCCAGACAGCTGCACCTCATTCTAAAGACATTATATATTTTCCTTAGAGAAAGACATCAAATAAGGAAGTCCATGGCAGGAAGAAGTGATAAGGGTGCATGTGCTGACAGCTCACTTCAGGAAACATCTTTCAGAGTCTATTTTCCAAGGAAGTCAATTTGACCTGGTGTTCCTCTCATCCAAGACAAAGAAAACAGTACTCCAGAAGTTGCCCAGCTGGCACAAGGGAGGTGTTCAATAAATGCCGGCTGACTCTGAACAGCGGACCAGAGCAAGTACTCGGATCATTTTGTTTGTTCAAAAAAAGGGGGAGAGAGGCAAATTTTCTCATCAGCTCTCTTTCAGTTTCCAAGTTAACCATTTGCTGAGGATGCCACAGCTGGCTCCCCAACCCAAAAGCCAGTGACAGCCATCTCCCAAATGCGTCACAAAGAATGCATGATCAAACAACTGAATCCAGTTGGCCCCTCTTTCATCCACTGTGGCTGACTTTAACCAAGGAGCACAAGCAACATGCTATCACATTGAACTAAACAAAGTTTTTCCATTTTAGAAGTTTTTTGTTTGTTTGTTTTTTGTTGTTTTTTTTTTATTTATGATAGTCAAACAGAGAGACCTCGGGGTCCAACATCTCATCTGAGAGAGAGAGAGAGAGGAGCAGAGACATAGGCAGAGGGAGAAGCAGGCTCCATGCACCAGGAGCCCGACGTGGGATTCGATCCCGGGTCTCCAGGAATGCGCCCTGGGCCAAAGGCAGGCGCCAAACCGCTGTGCCACCCAGGGATCCCAAGTTTTTCCATTTTAAAAGAAAATCTTGGGGTGCCTGGGTGGCTCAGTCCATTAAGCGTCTGCCTTCGGCTGGGGTCATGATCCCAGGGTCCTGGGATTGAGCCCTATGCCAGGCTCCCCGCTCAGCAGACAGTCTGCTTCTCCCTCTCACTCTGCCCATCCCATGCCATGCTCTTGCCCTCTCCTCTCTCTCTCAAATAAATAAAATCTTTTTTAAAAAAATAAAACCTTGACTAGTGCCAAATTTAAAATTCTACTATTTCATCTATGAGAGGCCAACACAAAATGCAATTTTTTTCATTATATAAAAAAAACTTCATTAAAGAAAACTTTTAACTTCATTAAAGGACAGAAGAATCAGCCAGAAAAAGAGAAGAGTAGAAAACAATCAGCCATGAGAATCACCACTCAAAAACAGCACTTATCAACATTTTGGTTCATTATATTCCAGAGGTTTTTTTTTTTTCCCCTAAGCACAGGATAAGTTTTGCAAGACTGTGATCATATGTATATGCTAGCCCTATCTGCAGCTCCCAACATTTAAGTTTACGATAAGCATTTCCCCACTTTTTTTCCCTTAACCTTGTATAAGTGCATAGATGGTAAAGATTTTTAATTAAACCAAGAAATACCATTTGTTTTCTTTCATAGAAACCACTGTAGTAAAAACAGAATTTCCAAAAGTTCCTGCAGCCACTAGAGCTAAGATACATAAAAAAAAAATGCCTAGACACAGAGGAAGTTTTTAAGATAACTGACTTGCAAGTGACAAAAAGAATATTTACCATCGTTGTATCTGGAAAGATACAAAAGAAATTAAATTCAGCCTCTGTTCCCAGTGAATTTTTAATATCATTGAGAGGATAACACGTATTTACACCCAGTCACTGAAACCCAATGTAATTCAGCATACAACTGCCCTGGCTCTTCTGGAGCTGGGGATACCTTATTCCCTTCTGTACCCATGGCACAAACAATAGTGCCTGGCATATTATAGATACTCAAACGACTGCTGTACTAAACTGAACTACAAACTAAGAGCTGTGCTTATATGGAAATAGGAGGGGTCACTGCGAGCTAGGTCAGGTTAGGCGGTAGCAGCATGAATACAGCAGAATGTTGGCAATAATTTACAGAGAGAAAGCTGAACCACAGAAGCTTTAGGATTCTGTGAAAATGAAAGATAACATAAGAAAAACTGTTTATGGGCAGCCTTAATTTATTAAACAGTTTGAGGTTTCTACACAATCAGCACTGAAACCCCTGCTGGACACACACTAACTACTCACGGGGAAAACTAATGCATACCATATAATAGACACCACCTAAAAACAAAGAAAACACACCAACACAAAATACTACAGCATTCCCTTATATCAGAAACAAAGGCTAATTCTCGAGAAGCTTTCTGTTTGTCATGACAAGTGGCAAAGAGGCAGTAAATGAAGGCCTTAGATCTCCATATACAGTCCCACAGCGGATACTGTCCTTGCTAAACTAGGTGTAAAAGAATGTGCTTACCAAAACTTTCTCTCAGGATCTCTTTATACCCCAGTGAAGCTATTTGCATATATGGTTAGCATTCAGAGGGCAGAGAAAGAAGAAATCTGTGAAATCTGTATTCAACCCTAACAGTGTCACACTCACACCACCTGATTCCAAACATAACTTAAAAAGGAGAATCCAACTTCATGACTAGAGTCTCATTCAACAGACTCTATACATCCTAACTTTATTCACATAGTTTCTTTTCTTTTACCGCACTTGTGCTTTGAAAAAAATCCAAAGAATTTGTGGAGAAGGAATCTGCTAATACCACATCTCTAACAGCTGCTAGTATATCCAGATATACTAAATCCATAGCTCCTTCCATTACATTATACGTGCTTAATTACAAGTCTGGTTTCTTTCAAAGAAACCGTTCTGAGTCTCCCCTACCGGGCTTCCTTAAGACCAAGCTACAGAGACCTTAGGGGCTGGGGGTAGAATAATTTTGTCTGGATGTAATACTGCAATTACTTATGACTAAGGATCTCTAATAGCTATCCATTCAATCTCCGCAGCCTGAAGCACTCAGGAAGAAATGTCTATCAACAAGTCATTGGGGAATGAACAGCTGATTTGAGGCACTGCAGGCTGCAGGGCAGGTGTTCTTTGTTTTTCTGAACACGAACACACGAACACACACACGCCTGATAGAAATTATATCTGCCACATAACTTAAAAGGAATTAAAACCATATAAAATAAGTCATTCTAAAAAATGTTTTAGGATCATTTTCAAAAATCTTCCGGGAAATTTCAATTTCCAGATTTTGCTAAACTTCAGCACACAAGTTGTCTTATCCCAAGAATATAAACTGTTACGGTTTTAATTCTAAATGAAGCCCTTCTCTCTAGGACATCAAAAGATTTGGAAACCAAAAAGTAATTACTACATAATCATTCAAAAAAAGACACGTTGTGTAACATCTGTAAGACTGAATTGCACCTGTCACCAACATAACAAAAGAATATTTTATATGCAAACCACACAGCTCTGAACATTTAATAATTTGTTAAACTGGCGCCTAACAAGAAATCCACTGTCAAATGCACTAACACAGGCAACCAGAAATTAGATTAACACAAATAGTTCAAGATTTCTAAATTTAAAATGCATGGGCTTATCACCCTGAGCAAGTTACGGAATCTCTCCGTTCTTCTGTTTCTTCATCCACAAAATGCGCAAAATAATAGTAGCAACCCGAGTTGTTATCAACATGAAACGAATATATATTAAATTGTTATAACAGAGCCCGGCAAAGGCTAATAAAGAATGTAATAAATCAGGAAGAAATGTATTTAAATGACAATGCTGAAGAAGAGCAGTAATTGTAGTAATTGAAAAGAATTACAAAAACAAGAGAGACACAACTGTCCTGACCCATGGAAGAAAAAAGTTTTCAAGGTATTACAGTATGTTTAAAATACACACAAAATAAGAGGAAAAGTGCTCCCTACTAAAAAAAAAAAAGATAGCTGCATCCCTTCAGAATGATTGTCATCAGTCCTACTTTGCAAAATTTTATTCTTCCTCCTGTGCTCTGCGGGTAAATCCCAGCCGTTAATATCAAGAAAGCTACAAAACCTGCACTTCCAGGAAAGCAAACTAGAGTTAAGGGTATGTGAGGTCCTTAGCATCTTCTAATTTTATTAACAAGCCACCAAGCTGAAATTCATTCCTAAATAGAATTGCCAAATGCGTCTGCAATAAAAACTGCAAACTTTCCTGTGAACAGAACTTTTCAACAATAGGGAGTTGTTCCAGTCTGTGAATAGGACAGTGTCAGTGTGACCAACAAAGCCGGGAGCTGGACATTCCTGACACCCTTGTCCCCTGGCTAGCCTTTGATCATTTCTCTCCCTCAACCACATGTTTCTGGAAATCACTTTCAGGCAAAGTAGATGGACAACATCTATACCCTGAAACCTACCCCTCATCATAAAGCATGTTTCCATGGCTCCTCAGACTCGCACTTTTTATCTATCACGGATAGGAACATTCCACAAGAATGAACATCAAACACAGGAGTGCTTTGTTTTCCTAGTCTGTCCACCCCCACTCCCAAACAGTCACTTCGTGCTTTAATTTGTATATTCTGGAAAACATCATGGGATGACAAGGGCAACTGAGCCAAACACTAACATGACCTCAGAGCTGAAAAGAGCTCGTGTGGCCACCTGTGGATGTCCACTCAGGGAGCAAGGGGTGCTTTAGGCAAAGGTGAGTCTTTACCACTTGCAGTCTTGGAAAGGGGACCTGACTTAGGTCTCAGTTGTCTTACCTGGAAGTGGGTTAATAACTCCGCACACAGTTGGGTCAGCACCAAGGGAGCTCAGGACTTCCAAGCACCCAGAGGACAGTCCTGTTCACTAAACACCATCTCCAGTCCTCTGCCCAACGTTTCCTGGACAACAAACCCCAGGGCCTTACCGACGGGTGGGGGGACACAAACCGCCCGTTACCGTTGTGACCTGATCGAATGGGCCCAGATGCTCTTTCGGGGTGCGGGTCTGCCGGGTCTCCTAGGCCTGGCTGTTGACACATAGGGCACCTGCCTGACACCCAGGCCATTTTATTTCCCCGGAAGTAAAGCTGGGTTTGCCCGATTCAGTTCCTTTGTTTACAGCAGGAGAGAAATTAACAAGCACATCTCCTAAGGCTGCAACCGGGTGAGCTCCCCCCGCACCTCGGGAGGCCGCTCACTCACCCGGAGGGACACCCGGGCTTGGAGGTCCTGCTCCCCGCACCTCGGGAGGCTCCTCACCCACCCGGAGGACGCCGGGCCTGGGGGTCGTGCCCCCCTGCACCTCAGGAGGCCCCTCACCTATGGGGAGGATGCCCAGGCCTCGGGGTCGTGCCCCTGCACCTCGGGAGGCCACTCACCTACCAAGAGGACACCTGGGCCTCGGGGTCGTGCCCCCTGCACTCCGAGGCCGCTCACCCACAGGGAGGACACCCAGGCTTGGAGGTCCTGTTCCCCGCACCTCGGGAGGCCCCTCACCCACAGGGAGATGCCCAGGCCTCCCGCCGTGCCCCTGCACCTCGGGAGGCTGCTCACCTACCGGGAGGACACCTGGGCCTCGGGGTCGTGCCCCCTGCACTCCAGGAGGCCGCTCACCCACGGGGAGGGCACCCAGGCTTGGAGGTCCTGTTCCCCGCACCTCGGGAGGCCCCTCACCCACGGGGAGATGCCCAGGCCTCCCGCCGTGCCCCTGCACCTCGGGAGGCTGCTCACCTACCGGGAGGACACCTGGGTCTCGGGGTCGTGCCCCCTGCACCTCGGGAGGCCCCTCACCCATGGGGAGGACACCCAGGCCTCGGGGTCGTGACCCCCACACCTCGGGAGGCCCCTCACTGACCACTGCTGACCCAGGCGCCCGTCTGCAGAGTCTTCTAGCAAGTTCGGACCTCACGCCTCCGCTGCGGAGGTCTGTCGGTGCAGAGAGCGGTGCCCTCCGCTCGGCGGGCCCCCCGTGCCCCGGCCACCGACCCCCCAGCACCGACTCAGTCCCCCTACAGCACCGACCCGCTGACCCCCGCCCTGCACCGACCCGGTCCCCCTACAGCACCGACCCGGTCCCCCCCTGCACCCACCCGCTGACCCCCGCCCTGCACCGACCCGGTGCCTCCACCCCCCCCCCCCCCCCCCGCACCGACCGGTCCCCCGCCCTGCACCGACCCGCTGCCCTCCCCCTGCACCGACCCGCTGCCCTCCCCCCTGCACCGACCCGCTGCCCCCCCCTGCACGGACCCGCTGTCCCCCCCCCCCCGCACCGACCCGCTTCCCTCCCCCCCCCGCACCGACCCGCTGCCCTCCCCCCCGCACCGACCCGCTGCCCTCCCCCCTGCACCGACCCGCTGCCCTCCCCCCCGCACCGACCCGCTGCCCTCCCCCCTGCACCGAGCCGCTGCCCTCCCCCCCGCACCGACCCGCTTCCCTCCCCCCCGCACCGACCCGCTGCCCTCCCCCCTGCACCGACCCGCTGCCCTCCCCCCTGCACCGACCCGCTTCCCTCCCCCCCGCACCGACCCGCTGCCCTCCCCCCTGCACCGACCCGCTGCCCTCCCCCCCGCACCGACCCGCTGCCCCCCCCGCCCCCCGCCGCCCCTCCGGCCGAGCCCCCGCCCTGCCCGCGCCGGGACCGCTGTCCCGCCCGGCCCCCGGGCAGCACTCGCGCACTCACCCCTGAGCAGCAGCAGGAGGACGAGGCCGGGCAGCCGCGCGCGGAGCCAACCCGCCGGCCGCCGCCTGAGCGCCATGTCGCGGGAGCTGAGGGGCCGCGGGCTCGCCGCGCAGCTGGGCTCCCCGCGCGCATGCGCCCTGCCCGCCCGGGCCCCGGCGACCCGCCCCCGGTCTCCATAGCGACCACGGCCCGGCGCAGCCGTCGCCAAGGTGACAAAGGAAGCTGAACTCTGGTTGCTATGGACGCGGGGATGCTCTGGAGCGGCGCCCAAGCGGTCCCATTCAAAGAGCTGGACGCGAGGAGGTAAAGAAGCTCCTTCAAGGCTGCGGCGGGCGCATTTCCGGAGCTGGAAGACGAAGCCGGCACCGCAGCTCAAGAAGGGAGCCCGGGTAAAACCTGGAAATGAAGAGTCTCCTCACAAACAGGGATACCATCTAACTCCTTGTCTGTGAAGCGGTATTGCCTGCACGTCGTTTGAGGCCCTGATTCCAAATGGGATGGGAGGAAAACGCGCTATTTAAAAACATAAGCTACAAATTGAACTCCAATAAAATTTTTTTAAAAAAATAAGACATAAGCTATTTAAATCTGTTTAAAACATAAGCCAGACGTATAATATGTAATATATAAAAGTGATGTCTTTCTAAAATACACATAATCCATAGTTTCTATAGTAGATCAAAAACAGGGTGATATGTATCCATAGTTCATTCTGAAGAAAAGCAGGATATCTTTGCTCTGATTTCTGAATATTGGAAAATGGTAAGGCTACGGTAGAAAATGGAGCAGAATCTTATGAAGACAAGCAGACATGATGAAGGATAAAATGTACTGAAAATTGGACCTAAGGATGTAAGAAGTTCTATGTGCCCCTTAATACTGTGAAAGATTATTGAAATAGCTTGTATTATACCTAACGTAGAAAATACACCCCTAATGCTCCAGGAAACAACAAGGTAAAAACAGAATTTTGAGTATAGTTGTCAGTAAAATATACCAGAGTTTCCAACAACTAATATTTTTTTAAACTTTAAGGACTTCATTTTTCATCCATCACTCTACATTTTTTAGTATTTAGTATTTTTAGGTTTTACAAAGTAGAACAGTGCATCTCTGTGTATAATTTACATAGCTACCAAATTATGAATGCCAAGAAACGTGAAATAGATTGAGGTTGTTGCCAGGGATATGCTTCAACTGCCATCACTTTATGATCTACTTTATAAATCTTTATAATTGCTCAAAACTTTGCAAGTGTGAATTAATTACATTCTCAAAATCTCATAAAGACAGAATAAAAATTTTAAAACAACTCAACAGCTTATTATGATTTTATTTGCCTTCCCTTTCTTAACCCTTCTTTCTGTTCCAGTTCATCATAGTCCAGTCACAAGTAAAAGTATGTGAAAATTATATTATAGCAGGAGTCTTTCTCCCTTCATCAAACACAATAAACAGGAATTAAAAAGAGGAAAATTCTTCTTAGGCCCACTGACTTTTTTCCTTTTGCTTTCTCTTTTCTCTGTCATTCTCTTTAGTTCCTGGGTATACAGCCAGGTTTATTTGCCTAAATGAAAGAATGATTTTGGTTACCCGAGAAATATGGGGTGTCCAACTGTGGACAGTTTTCAGAAACTAGTGCCTCTTTTCTCCTACTGGATGTCTTGTGTTTGCATTGTGACATGGTTCTATCTGTTAAATTGTCTTCTCTGTTAGGGAATCTTTTTTTTTAAGATTATTCATTTATTTACTTACTTGCTTATTCATGAGAGACACAGAGAGGCAGAGACACAGGCAGAGGAAGAAGCAGGCTCCATGCAGGAGCCGGACGCGGGACTCGATCCCAGGTCCCCAGGATCACACCCTGGGCTGAAGGCGGCACTAAACCACTGAGCCACCCCGGCTGCCCTAGGGAATCTTTTCAAACTCAGAACAAGGCCACAGAGAATGGCTCTGTGAATATTCTATATGGAACAGAGGTTCCTATGAGAGCGGATGCAAGTGCTTCATTGTAAAACATTGATTTTCCTCCACAGATGGAGTCTGCATGTCATGGCCAGTGGTTGAGACACAATCCTGGAATGGAGCCTCACTAGTGATGCACCAGGATGTGGTAGGATGCATTTGGCTGTCAAATGATCTGCTTCTCCATATGATTTAATTGTTCCCAGGGGAGCTCTGGCCCTGTTCGGAAGGGAATTAGAGTTGTGGAAGCATCCAATGAGTGGAGCTGTGGAGTCTATGCTTCTATCACCACATTTTCGAACCAAATGTGCTTATTTCTAATATGTGACTTACTAAGGAGAGATACATTTCTTAAAAGACCTCAGGGAACTAAATGTGTGTGTGCTAAACTTGAGTGAAAGCATTTACAAGACGGTTCAATACTAATGTAAAGTGTAAATCAAGTAGCAAAGAGTAGGGTTTTCCTGTGAGCATCACCCCTGAACAGACTGGAGAGGTCCCGGAAGCAGCAATTACAGGAGGGGAAATATAAGCTCTGGAGACTGATGGACAGTGATTCAAATTCTAGGTTTTTGTAACCTTGGGAAAGTTATTTAATTTCTCTCAGCTTTGGCTTCCTTGTCTGTAAAATAGGGACAATACCCACCTCAAGTGGTCATTGTGAAAATTATGTGAAATAAAGGTCTAGAACATGCTAAGTGCTCAATAGATGTACCCCCTTTGTCATCTGCACCCCTTTCCTTTCCTACTAGTTTGGCTCAGATTGGGCCAAATGACTACGATATTCCCGAAGAGTCTTCATAAAGAAAAGGACGGTCAGCCTGTAGGTGGGTCACAGAGAATGAGAAGCAGAGAGGAAGTTTTACATCAATGTGTGTTTGTTCTCTCGGTGGATTATATTCTTAAAAAGCGACATGACTCTGGCTTCTGTACCTTCAGTGTGCCATTATACACCTGAATAACCACCCGAAGTCAACCTTCACAGCAAGAGAGAAGTGAGATCCATTGACTGTGGGGAATCTCTGACCCTAGAGTTCTTCCGTGAAAGCATGCTTTTTCAGGGCTTATCAAAGATTCTGCTGCTCCATCTCACCTCCATTCAAGTTTCCTCTTCCTTGAAATATTTCCAACTCTGTTCACTCACATTTTCTCCCAACTATCAAACCCTGCTCCTTCTCTTCTGAGTATTTCTTCAATTTCATTTAAATAGGAGGATATCCACCCCTCTCCCTATCTAAGGGAAGTAGGGAACAAACCCACCATCCCCTCTAACTAGATGTGCTGCTCATGCTGTATAAGGAAGGGAAGTTGTACAGTTCAATTTATTTGCGTGGTCGTCTCCTTTGTAGTGGTTCAGTTAAGGAAGGTCATATTAATGCCAAAGTTTGGGCTTAAAGTGTTTTCTTAGAGAGAGACTTTTATAAGAAGCTGTTTAGCAGCCCTTTCGAATTTACCCAAAGGAGGCTGGGTGTGCTAGAGTGCGTTAGTCCGTGTTTGTGTGTGGTGTGTATTTAAGTAAGGGGATCGTGCATGCCATGGGTGGAAGAAGGAGTCACTCACCTGTGCTAGGGGAGGAGTTAGAGCGTCCCACCACCAGCAGCCAGGGTCTTTTTACTCACCAGGACACCCGAAAGTGCAACACAACAACCAGCACTGAAAGGATGATGTCATTGCCGCAGTGGAAGCCTGACCCAGGGCTTGCTGTTCCTAGGCTGAGGGCCCTGAGACCCAAGTTCCCCTGTTAGGGCGCCTGCCCCATTTCCTTCTTGGAGGAAGCAGAGAAGCAGGGCTTGCCTGGATGCTTCCACCAGACACCAGGGAAAAGGGGTTAGGGACAGCTCACGAGCAACACTCCCCAGACCACCTTCAGGAAGGACACCTGTGATGAGATAGAATAAACCAGCTCTTTCCTCCACTTGACCTGACGAATATTTCCACTGGCCTGGGGCAAAGATGGGAAACCTTCCTCATTCGCGCTTCAGGACCGGGGACACGGATGAGCACGAGCACAGAGGGCACACGTGCTATCAGAAGGACCCAGAACCAGGCTGAGGAGCAGACTCAGGAGCAGGGGTGGGGCGGCTGCTAGTACTGGGCAGACTGCGTGTCTGCAGCTCTGCAGCCCAAGCTGTGTGCCTCCAGGATGCTCCAACTACTTTGTTTACAGATTGGGGATATTTTTATCCCAACCTCTAATTAGAGGTAATTTTCTCTTCATACAAATTGTGCCATCGAGTGTTTACTTCCTGGCAGCACCAAAGAGAAGCCAGGGCCTCTGCTATCTCCCTCTTATGCGCAGGGAATCTTATGCTTCCATCGGAGTCCCTTCCAGGGTCAATTCCCTACTGCAGTTTGGGGAAGAGGCAAGTTCTTCCTGATGGTCTTGGGCCCAGGGGCTTGGCCTTGTAACTTGTACTGTCCGGGGGGGTTCCTGGGAGGCTCAGCGGTTGAGCACCTGCCTTTGGCTCTGGACATGATCCGGGGCTGGGGATCAAGTCCCTCATCAGGCTCCCTGCATGGAGCCTGCTTCTCCCCCTGCCTGTGTCTCTGCCTCTCTCTCTCTCTCTCTCTCTCTCTGTGTCTCATGAATAAATAAATGAATTTTTTTTTTTAAATTTGTACTGCTTGTTTCTTTCAGGGATGGAAGGATATTTTTGTGCCTGTCATTGTAGACTTTCTGGGACATTGTAGATATCCTGTTCTAGGACTGGAAATAGTGGGCATTTGATTCTATTTCCCAGATCTCTAATGTGATGAGGATTCTACCACAAGGTTCCGCCGCCGCCAGAGATTATTCAATACCATGACTCTTAAGCAAGTGGATAAGGGCTCTAGAGAAGACTCTCTGAAGTTTCTCTTTAATCCCATGGAATTGTATTCCTACAAAATTTAGGATTGGGAGGAGTAGATGTGTTTGGTCCCCTGTGATGATACCAGGTCTTCAAAAAACTCAATAGCACAGCAGAGATTTATTGCAGGTGGGAGGCTACTCTAGCCCTACAAAGGACAGAGCGTCATCTCCTGAGAATATCTACACTCTGAGCCTTTAACACTCTGAGGTCTGGTCTATTCCTGTCATTCTTTCCAGGCAGGATTTTGTTTTCTGGCCAAGCTTTGTTCCCCAGAATTGCACTGCCTATTGTAGCCCAGGCCCAGCGCTAGCAGCTGCCCATGACAGACCCCGGAAGGAGTGGGAAGCTCTGCTAAGCATTAATACCCTCCTTGTGTACCTCCTACAGCAGTGACCACCCTTCTGCCACTGGCTTAGAGTAAGCTGCATCTGTTTTTATTCAGAATTTGAAAATGATCTGTAGGCACCTGCCTATGTCTTCTGACTCTAGACCTTTCCTTCCAGAACTGTGAGTAGTACAGGACCTAGAACATTGGTAAGTGCTCAAAAATATATGAAGGTTGATGAGACTCCTGCATCCTACCAAACCAACACCAGCTCACGTTGCTCTGCTTAAAATTATTAAATGGCTCCATATTATCTTCAGAAATCAATTAAAGTCCCTTCTATAATTAAAAAAGTCATGACTGAAATAAGTCCTTTGGTCATGAGCAACATGACAACATCTCATATTACACCTTCATCTATGTCCTTGAATCCAGTGACACTGAGTCATTTGAACTTCTTATGACTTGCCATGCTCTCTTGAGCCCCTGGAGTCACCCATGTGGTCCCTTTGGCCTGCATCGCCTCCCCCAGCCCACTCAGTCTTCTAGCTGTATCATGTCTGAGGAACCACTCCAAGTATCCTATCTTCATGGGAGAACTTCTTAACCTCATTGCTTCCTCCAAGATAATTGAAGTGGCCTTGCTCTGTCCTTCCACAGTACACTAGGCATGCAGATATTTTACACTTCATCACACAGTGTTCTAGCGCCATAATTTCACTCTAGTTTTGTTCAGACTTCTAGAGTTTAACAGTTTTCAACCTTCCTTCTTTTCTAACATACAACTTGGAGACTATCATTTCACCCTAAAAAAATAAAATTAATAATAATAATAATAATTTCACTCTAAATACTGCATTAGCCGCATCTCACAAAGTATGCTATATATTATCCTCATTGTCACTGGGTTCCAAGTGTTTTCTAACTTCCTATATGATTTCTACTTCACCATTCACCATTTAGAAATCTACTTTTTTGGGGCACCCGGGTGTCTTAGTCGGTTAAGTGCCTGCTTTCAGCTCAGGTCATGATCCCAGGATCAAGTCCCACATCAGGCTCCCTGCTCAATGGAGGGACTGCTTCTCCCTCTCCCTCTGCTTCTCTCACTGCTTCTGCTCTCTCTCTCTCTCTCTCTCTGTCAAGTAAATAAATAAAATCTTAAAAAAAGAAGTCTCCTTTTTAAATTTCCCAATATCTGGGGACTGGGGGCCATTACTGACTTCTAGTTTTATTGCACTGTGGCCAGAGAACAAGGTCTATATGAAATTAGTGCTTCATATTCTTTGAGACTGATTTTACAGATTAGTGAGGGCTAGTTGTTTTATTTTATTTTTTTTAAATTTTTAACGATTTATTTTTGTTTATTTATGATAGAGAGAGAGAGAGGCAGAGACACAGGCAGAGGGAGAAGCAGGCTCCATGCAAGGAGCCCGACGTGGGACTCGATCCGGGAACTCCAGGATCATGCCCTGGGCCAAAGGCAGGTGCGAAACCGCTGAGCCACCCAGGGATCCCCGGGCTAGTTGTTTTAAACGTTTCCCACATGCTGAAAAAAAATGTATTCTCTAATGATTAGGTATAGAGTTTTAAGGATACATCCAATTAAAATTTATTGTGCCATTCAAAAGAGTATCTTTGCCTTTTAGCATTTTTTAACTTAAATTTTTATTTATTTATGATACACACACAGAGAGAGAGAGAGAGAGGCAGAGACATAGGCAGAGGGAGAAGCAGGCTCCATGCACTGGGAGCCCAATGTGGGATTCGATCCCGGGTCTCCAGGATCGCGCCCTGGGCCAAAGGCAGGCGCCAAACCGCTGTGCCACCCAGGGATCCCTATCTTTGCCTTTTAAAAAAAATTAGCTAACAATTTCTGGGAAAGAAATTGAGATAGAAAAACAAAATAAAAAAATAAAAAAATAGAAATTGGGATAGAAATTTTTCTGGGATAGAAAATTTCTATCACACTATGATTATGGATTTCTCATCATTTCATTATAATTCTGTCAAAAAGCTTTTTATTCTTAACTACATGGTCTATAGGCTCAGGAGTATTGTATCATTCTCATGACACCATGAAGCACACGTGTGGCTTTTGCCCTCTCTGTGCCTCTTCTCCTCTCCCTCTCCTTCTAGCTCAATCAAAAAATGCTACCCTTGCCTGTCCCTCAGATCAGCTCCTCCATTCTCAAGCTCCCTAGAGCCTTAGCTACTTTCCCAAATAGGCCTAGTAAACATTCTCTTCCAAACAAACACAGCCTTTTCCATGAATAAAATCATGGCAAACACAACATTCTCCATTGCATCATGGGATAGCTATGCTTTCCGCATCATATTCTTCAATTGGAGGACCAGGAGCTCAATGCAGAAGATTTGTTCTCAGGGCTCACTACATAGTGGTTGCTTAATAAACATGTTAGAATGTTAAGAAAAACACACTTATATAGGTGTCACAATGGCATATGTTACAGAATCTCTTATAAAGATTTTCAGAATAGAAGAATATCCTTGTGCTTGGGCACCCGGCTGGCTCAGTCAGGGAGCACATGACTCTTGATCTCAGGACCCTGAGTTCAAGTCCCAAGTTGAGTGTAGAGATGAAAGAAAAAAAAGAAAAAGAAATAAATAGAAAGAAAGAAAAGAAAAAGAAGGAATGAAAGGAAGGCAGGCAAGCAAAGAAAGGAGAGGAAAAGGAAAGAAAAGAAAATAATGTTCTTGTGCTTAAAATGATTGAAGAAATCTTCCTGGAGATGTAGAAATAACTGTACAACTTTGATAATCACCTTCCATCGTTTAATTATTCATCTAGAACACATTATATTGTGTTTGTGCCTGCTATGAGTTAGGGACCAGAGAAAATGTAGGCATAGTTTCTTTCTCCATTGAGTCCACACTTTCATGGGAGAGACAGGAGCAAAAATAATTATGCCTTAAGGGTCTAGTAACTCACAGAAATGAGCTAATGTGGATATCTACTGCTTTACTGCATCATGCAGGGAAATTCTGAATAAAGTGTAACAGAAAAATTAAAATGCATATTGAGCTTCAAGTAAAGACAGAATTCTCAAGTGATAGAAACAAGGAAGGAATTTAAAGCCAAAAAAGTAAATTTGCAAACCAAAGCCATGTGTGCATGAGGGGACACATCCTAGGACTCATTGGAAGTAGGGCTTCAGAACTGACATCTTGCTCCCTCAAAGGAAGATGGCTAGGGAGAAAATTATCCATTAGTTTCTGCCCTAAATTCTGGGGAAGAAAGAAAACAGGTTCGTGTGAGAAATTCAAATTTCCAAGCCAGTGTCACATTCTGGTGTGGGATGTGAACTAAATTTTATCCCATTAGGTCCCCAAGCCCAAAAATTAATACAAAATCTTTTCCTTTTTCTTTCTTTCTTTCTTTCTTTCTTTCTTTCTTTCTTTCTTTCTTTCTTTCTTTCTTTCTTTCTTTCTTTCTCTTTCTTTCTTTCTTTCTTTCTTTCTTTTTTTTTTTTTTTTTTTACCTTAGTCATGGAAGAAACCTTTGGGCCAACCAATAGAAGCTAATGTACAACTCTTCTTAGCATGTCCTGAGAACATAAAGCATGTCCCCCACAGAATAAAATAATCCCTGATGAAAACTTTAATGGTAAGTTTACAAGCCCCAGGAGGAAACAACATGCCATAGGTAGAGTTGACACATATAACAAGTTGGAGAATCAGCACCTCCAAATCTTGAGACAATGAAATAATCCAAAAGAGATAATAAAGTAAGTAGGCTTACAAAATTTAGAGAGATAAAAGGACTAGGAAACACAGAGAGAATTAAAACAGAGAAATAAAAGGAGAGAAATAAAAGGATACTGGAAAAGAATAAGCAGATGAGAAAAAAAACCACATAGAATTTCTAAAAAATGAAACATTTAAGGAAGAAAAACAACTTAAGTGGATGAATTAATAGTTGACTGAAAAAAAAAATCAGTGAAACAAAAGATTCATCTTAGGAAATTACCCAGGATGAGGCACACAGAGGTAAAAACATGAAAACATGAAAAAAAAATGTTAAGAGATGTGCAAAGCAGAATGAAAGTTGTGTAGGAATGAAGGGATAACAAGGAAAAGGTAGTCATTGAAGAGGTAATGTCTCAGAATGTTTTCGAATTGATGAAGGTCATAAATCCCTAGTTTGAAGAACCAATCCCAAACACATCATCGCAGGATAAAGAAAGATCTCATTTTGCTTTGTCACCCTTAGCAGCATATGACAGAGTGAAATATCAGAACCCCAAACTAAAAGCAAAATCTCACTGCTAGTTATGTTGAAAAGGTAGGCTATTTACAAGGAAACAATAAGAGGGATGGTAGAGGCTGGAACAAAATGGAATCATTGCTTCAATGTGCAAAGGGAAATGAGAAGTCAGTCCAGGATTCTATACCCAGCTCAATTATAAAGCTGAGCAAATCCTCAATCACAAAGCACTCATTTAGGGCTCACAGTATACAGTGCTCTGTCCTGGCCACTGTCAGAAATTCATCTTTTTCCTATTCCTTTCTTTCCTTTTCCTCCGCAATCCCATTCCTCCTCTTCTCTTTTCCCTCTTTTTCTTTTTTTCTCTTTTCCTTATTTATTTATTTATTTTTTTGTCACCCACAGAACAAATCAGCCACCATCTTCCAAATAGGCTGGACTGGGAGGAAGGACACCCAGACTTGGCTATTGACGAGTCCTTGGTTAATTCCTTTCTGTTCATAGGGTTTATTTTCCCAATTTTTTTCCACAAGAATTATGTATCTTCTGTCCCTCACAGGTTTTCTGTGATTATTTAAATGAAACAGCAGACACAAAAGCATTTTGGAAGCGGGAAAAGCAAATGGCACACACGCAGAGGATTAGTATTGTCTTCAAGAAGGTAGAGGAAGTTTTCCAGCTACTTTGTTCTCCTCTTCTCCTCTTGGCTGGCTGGATAACGCATGTCGGAGCCTCTCCTGCAGCCAGCATAGATGGCCGGCCCCACCAGTGCCTGAGATGCCAGGCTGAATGAAGCTTCATCCCTGAAATAAGAAAGCCTGCCCGGCTCCTTATGCAGGGGCTGGAAAGTATTAACTGTGGCAAGGAGGATTAGCCATATGTCACTTAATTCCTGTTAAGCAGGACTGAGAGGAGCTTGTGGTTGTAAATTACAGATGAGCCAGCCACCCTCTGCCATCCAGAGGCCCTGCTGGGCTGGTGCTGGACGGGCACAGTGGGCACAGCGCAGCAGTGCTCTCAGGCCCCAGCTGAACCATTCCCACCATCCCTCACTTTCTTTGCCTTCAGAGTCTCTCCCTCTTGTCCTCTTTCTCCTCAATTCTTAGATTTGATTCTCTTTCCTCTCATTTATTGTTATTCCTACTCTTCCACTTAGAAGTTAATGTTCCTTGTTTATATTTCCTTTGCTCCTGTTTTCTGTTTCTCTTTTGTCTTCTTTTTAAAAAATTCAGCGGTGGGGGCGGGGGTGGGGGGCAGCCCGGGTGGCTCAGCACTTTAGCTCCGCCTTCGGCCCAGGGCCTGATCCTGGAGACCCGGGATCGAGTCCTGCATGGGGCTCCCTCCCTGGAGCCTGCTTCTCCCTCTGCCCGTGTCTCTGCCTCTCTCTCTCTCTGTGTCTCTCATGAATAAATAAATAAAATCTTTTTAAAAAAATTCAGCTGAGTAAATTTGGATATTTAAATTGTTTTATTACATGATTCACAAACCAGGAAGCATCCCATCTAGCAAGTAGAGAGATGCTCCAAGGAGTTGTACAAAATGGAAGTTTTCATAGGAAGGAGGATAGGGCAAGAGGTTTTTAGCAAAAGAAAAGAAAGGTTTGTTCCAGGCTGGGACATCTTTTTTGTGAAGAAGGGAATGGCAGGGTTTTTTATTATGCAGATTATCTCGATTATCTCACGAGTGCTGATCAGGAAATTTCAGATAGACTGTCAAAAGGTCACATTCTTGGGAGACGTTGGAACTGTAATTAAGTTTTGGTTTGCTGTTGTGAGGGCAAATGGCTCTATTTTGGGTCTGTTACTTTCTTAATAATTGCCCTCTTTTGATCAGATTCTCAGCCTGAGAGGTGTGATAAAAAATTAAGGTACTAGCACCACTCTCAGCTACTGTTATCATGGCTTTTCACTGATCCTCTGTGATATTCACAGGTCATGATGTTTTTGCTTAATCCCTGTGATACTCTCAGATCAGAACTCCAGGCTCACAATCCTTAAGTTAGTCATGATTTTCACTTCTCCTCCAACGTTCCAGTCTTGGGAAGATCATCTGCTTGGTAGTTAGCAGCTGTGAGCATGCATTTAAAGCTTTTTGAGAAGACGCAGCACACCAGGGAGATTATAGGCAGGATAATTCCCAATGTTTGGAGTGTACTTTGAAGCCATTGTCCCAAAACCCAAAGCAATCAAAATCAAATAAGTTAAAGCAACCAAACATAAACAAACCCCCCCAAAAATAAATAATTAATTAAAAAAAACAAAAACAATGAACACACACAAAAAAATCAAGTAAGTCAAAGAAACATCTTGTTAAAGAGTTACCCCTTCAAGCCAAATGGTTTGCTCCATGATCAGAATTATGTAACTGAGTTTCAACCTCCTCGGAAGTGTTGATGGAGGTGCAGCAGGTGCCACAGCACAGGTTCCAACCTGCTCAGCTGAAAGATAAATCATGTAGCTTTGGAATATAGATGAGGTTGGATGGAGTGAAGACCAGAGCCAACAACCAAAAAAGAATTCTTGAGATGTCTTTGGTGCAAAATGGTGGTTTTATTAAAGCACAGGGACAGGACCCAAGGGCAGAAAGAGCTGCTGCACCAGGGTTGTGAGAGATGGCTGAGTATATACTTGGGAGCTGGGGGAGGGGGTAAGGAAAAGAGAGGTTTCAAAAGGATTTTCATATGTTAGAGAAGACTCACAGGACACTGGAGGCCTTGTCACTGTCAAGTTAAGGTTGTTTTTCCTTCTGGCAGGGCATCAACATCAGACAGTTGGAAACTTCCTGGAGGAATGTCAAACATATCCCACCCAGGAGTGGGAAGGGTGGGGCAGGGGCAGGGACGTTGCAGGGTGTCAGCTTGTGCTTTGTCCTCAGCTGGCCTTCTGCTCTCTCATCATAATCAGAGACAACCCTATTATCCAGAACAACTTTGGCCAGAGAATCTAAGGAATTTTGTTGGGCCACTATTGTGTCAGCAGCAGATTCTCCAATTATTTTAAGAATTAAGGAGAAGTTCCTGATCAAAGCCACATTTACATTTATCCCTAGCCAGGGAAGGAGGGACCTTCCCAAAGGAGTGAATCCTGAATCATGAAAGCCTCTTGGCAGGTCTTCTCTAATTTGACAATGTAAATTAAGAGGACTTTATCAATGTGATGTCTTTTATTTTGTGATAAGTTAGGAACATGTTTAGATTTTTTTCCTAGCCTGAAACAAAAGGTTGTTCTAAATTCTGGACTTTACATCTCCTAGAAAAGGCCTGGGAGATAGAGATGAGGGTGTTATATTTCCACACCAATGTCAGAGTAAAGGAAAGGAAAAGAAGAAGAAAGGGTTTCAGGCTTAAAGTATGAAGTCTTGATTTATTATCTTGAGTGGAAGCAGTTTACTTCAATGTCAACTATTTCTCTTCCCCGTCAATGTGATTGGAGATCTCCAGTGTCTGCACAGAGTCAGCTTTTAGGTAGAGCCTTCTTTAGCTCTGAGATGTGTACCCAAGGCTTAATACTTTCTAGTTCTGCAGCAATGACAGCAGTCAGGGGCACTTGGTAAGGTTCCTTCCTATGGGGTTTGTGGGGGCTATCTTCCTTGATAACATTTCCAGAAAACATAGTCACGAGGTTCTAGATCAATAAGATCCTCTGACTTGGGATCTGGGAAGCCTTCTTTACCCTGCTGATGACAGACTTGAACATCAGACTTTAGAGTCACACAGTAGCTGGTGTGAGACAAGTGATTAGCAGAAGATTGTGTGCCAACACATGTTAGTTTGCCAGTGACTATCTCATGCGGAGAGAGTTTATGATTCACAGAGCGGGTACTGCATGTAGTTAGTAAGACCAAAGTCAATACCTTGGGCCAAGGAAGTCTAGTAGTTTCCACAGGTTTAAAAACTTCAAGTGTGAGGATCCTATTATTTCTCTCTACTTTCCAAGATGGTTGAGTGTGATAGGTGATGAGGGAGCAGAAGGCCAGCTGAGAACAAAGCACAAGCTGACGCCCTGCAACACCCCCGCCCCACCCTGGCCCCACCCCTCCCACTCCTGGGTGGGATATGTGTGACACTCCTCCAGGAAGTTCCCAACTGTCTGATGTTGAAGCCCTGCCAGAAGGAAGAACAACCTTAACTTGACAGTAACAAGGACTCCAGTGTCCTGTGAGTCTTCTCTAACATATAAAAATCCTTTTGAAACCTCTCTTTTCCTTACCGCACCCCCCACCCCCCCAGCTCCCAAGTATATACTCAGCCATCTCTCACAACCCTGGTGCAGCAGCTCTTTCTGCCCTTGGGTCCTGTCCCTGTGCTTTAATAAAACCACCATTTTGCACCAGACGTCTTAATAATTCTTTCTTGGTTGTCGGCTCTGGACCTCACCCAACCAAACCTCACTTATTCCAAAACTACATCAATAGAGACAGTGATAATTACAAAAAGTTCACAAGGCTTTCATTAAGGCTTGTATGATTTACCCAGTGAAGTGGGTGCATTGATCCCTGGAGACCAGGGAAGGTTTACTCCAAGTGGGAAACAACATTTTCTGACAGTTTCTTTGTCTTGTGGGAGCATCAGCCTTGTGGCAGGGGAAGGCTTCAACCCACAAGGAAAACACACACACACACACACACACACACACACACACACACACAAAATAACATGAACATATCGATAGCCTATACTAAGTGGCAGTTGAATGAAATCTCATTGAACATTGTAGGTGTTCAAAGGATCCAGAGGGAGGTCTGAGGCCTCTGGGGACAAAAAATATTTTTTCCAAGATGTGGACCTGACAGGTCAGACTGCAGGTGGACTGTTTTTGCAATTTTATGGAAGTATCTTCACCAATGTCAATTCATAATTTCAGTCATCTTAAATGCAAAGGTGAATGAACCAGTGCAAAAACCGAACAGCTGGGGACGGGACCCCTGGGTGGCTCAGTAGTTGAGCATCTGCCTTCAGCTCAGGGAGTGATCCCGGATCCGGGATCCTGCACTGGGCTCCCCGCAGGGAGCCTGCTTCTCCCTCTGCCTGTGTCTCTGCCTCTCTCTCTGTGTCTGTCATAAATAAATAAATAAAAATTTTACAACAACAACAACAAAAGAACAATTAGAGTTGACAGGGAGCCAAGAAGAACCAAGCAGTCATCTTGGGTTTACCATAGCTCCAACTATTTGTTTAACTTACACCTATTATTTTTTAAATATTTTATTTCTTTGTTTCTTTATTTATTTGGGAGAGAGTGAAAGAGTGAGTGGAGGGAGGAGCAGAGGGAGAAGGACAAGCAGACTCTACACTGAGTGGGGAGCCTGACATGGGGCTCCATCTCATGAACTTGAGATCATGACCTGAGCTGAAATCAAGAGTTGGATGCTTAACTGATTGAGCCACTCAGGTGCCCCAAACAGCTATTTTTTTTAAGATTTTATTTTATTTTTATTTTATTGTTTAAGATTTTATTTTTAAGTAATCTCTCTCAATGCAGGGCACTAACCCAAAACCCCAAGAGTTGTAAGCTCCCTGCCCCCAGCCAGTGAGGCACCCCAATTTACAACTATTGCTTACTCACTAATTTCTCTGATTCAGGAATGCTAAAAGGCCATGCTAAAAGGCTTCAAGGTGGCAAAAGTCTGGCAATGAGGGGCCATTTTTTGGAGAAGCAGAATGGACTCCATCCACATATGCCACGATCTTTTTCCCCCCACTCCCTTTGTGCAACATTAAAAAAAAAAAAGACTTTATTTATTTATTTTTTTGAGAGACAGTGAGGTAGATAGGGAGAGAAACAGCAAGGGGAAGGAGAGGGAGAAACAGACTCCCCACTGGGCAGAGAACCCCAATGTAGGGCTGAAACCATGACCTCAGCTGAAGACAGATGCTAAACTGACTGAGCCATCCAGGTCCCCCTACTTTGTGCAACATTTTAGTTGGAGAGATCTGTATGTTCTGAACCTGTCTTGGATCAAAGGATGACAGGATAATGAAAGGAGCCCTGGGACACTGAGATGGGTCAGATGGAAACCGTAAGAACCATAGAACTGTTCACTGTGCCTTGGTTTCCCCTTTATAGATTCTGTTACACTGTCTTCATATGAAAGGTAGCTGAAGAATATCCCTAACACTCAAGCTTTGTCCTTTTAGTGTGAGCCTCAGTTTTGACGACAGCAATTTCAGTAGGTAAGAGAATAGCAGTGAGACAATTTACTAGTTGCTCATTTTTGATTGGGGTCCCAGAGGACATAAAACAACATTTTAAGATAGTACCTAGAATTATAAGTGATAACATTGTAGCAGAACATATCAGATTTCTAGGAGTTTAATATAATTTGTAGAACACTTATATACCTATACAAAAATAACATAAAGAAGGCTTAGTATGGGGCACCTGGGTGGCTCAGCCAGTTAAGTGTCTGTGTTTAGGGCAGCCTGGGTGGCTCAGTGGTTTAGCACCAGCTTCAGTCCAGAGTGTGATCCTGGAATCCCAGGATCGAGTCCCATATCAGGCTCCCAGCATGGAGCCTGCTTCTCCCTCTACCTGTGTCTCTGCCTCTGTGTGTGTGTGTGTGTGTGTCTCATGAAGAAATAAATAAAATCTTAAAAAAAAAAAAAAAGTGTCTGTGTTTAGGCTCAGGTCATGATCCCAGGGTTCTGGGATGGAGCCCACATTGGGCTCCCTGCTTTGTGGGGAGCCTTCTTCTCCCTTTACCTCTCTCTCTCTCTGTCTGCTGTTCCTCCAGCTTGTGTTCTGTCTATAAAATAAAATAAAATAAAATAAAATAAAATAAAATAAAATAAAATAAAATAAAATAAAATAAAATAAAATAAAATAAAATAATAAAATAGAAGGCTTAGTATTACTTCTTCTGCAACAAAGCTTCCCATGTAATTTAACGTGTCAAGTGAATATAACTACTTTAACAAATCCTTTGGAATACTCCAGGGACCCTCTAAAAACTCCCAAAGTTTCTTCTGTTTTAAAAAACTTCATTTAGAATTTGACTTTGAAAAGTTGGTAGAAAAAAAAGAGAGAGAGAGAGAGAGAACCATATACATGGTTTTAAAGCACTTGGTTACACAGAATCACAGATTTTTATGAAATTTAACATATCATTATCTATAAACAAAACTTCTTTTAATAGTAAAATGATTGTTTTCCTAAGTAATGCTCTAAGACTTGATAAAGACACCAAACACAGGAAGTTATTTTGATAAAACAAAGAATCTTTGTTTTCCAGGCAGATCACTTAAATAAGGTAAAGAAACTTTCACAATCTTTTATCAAAAGCAGACCAATGGGGAGGCTGGGTGGCTCAGTCTGTTACACTTGTCTGCCTTCTGCTCAGATCATGATCCCAGCGTCCTGGGATCAAGCTCCACCTAGAGCTCCCTGCTCAGCCAGGAGCCTGCTTCTCCCTCTGCCCCCTGCTCATGTGCTCTCTCTCTCTCTCTCTCTCAAATAAATAGATAAAATATTAAAAAAAAAAAAAAAGGCAGGCCAAAACCCCAAAGAGAAAATCAAATTCTAATTTTGCATGAGCTTACCTTTTTTTTCAATTAAATTACATTTGAGGGCAACCCGGGTGGCTCAGTGGTTTAGCGCCACCTTCAGCCCGAGGCATGATCCTGGAGACCTGGGATCGAGTCCCACGTCGGACTCCCTGCATGGAGCCTGCTTCTCCCTCTGCCTGTGTCTCTGCTTTTCTTTCTCTCTGTGTCTCTCATGAATAAATAAATAAAATCTTTTTAAAAAATTACATTTGAAAAAAAAATTTTTTAAAAATGACATTTGATGTGGAGAACAAAGGCAAAAGAAAAAATTAAACTCCTTTATACTTATAGCCCATTGCCACATACCCAAGACAGGCACAGTGACCTTCCTCCAGGAACTCAACGACTTCAATGTTAATACTTTGCTAAAGGCAAATGACAACCTCAGTTTGGCATAATCCCAAATTATCTCCAGGATCCAGTAAAAACCCCTTTGGAAACTTCCTTTATCTCTACCTCCCAAGATACATGTTGGCAATCATCGTCTAAGCATATGGCCGACCCATATACATCTGAAGGGTCTCACAATTAAGGTTTTACTAGACAGTAGTAAATGACCTTTTCCTAAAAACAGGAGCCCCTCAAGGTCCAAGAAACCTTGCTTCCAAATTCCTTAGAGACTTAATGCTATCCCTAACCCCCTCCCCACTTGAAAGTGTATAATCAGCCACTCCTCATAACTCCAGTGCAGCTCTTTCTGCCTACAGGTCCTATCCTTATGCTTTAATAAAATCACCATTTTTTAGACTATAGACAGCTCAAGAATTCTTTCTTGATCATTTGCTCCTGGACCCCAATATTTCACATCACATTAAAAATTTTTTTTCTAATTCTAGTATAAGTAACATATAGTGCTCTATTAGTTTTAGGTGTACAATATAGATTCAACCATCTATACATGACTCTGTGTTCATCATCGTGTCCTTAATCCCCTTCACCTGCCTCCACTATGACACCAGCTTACTTTTGATACTAAAACTCATTCATTCCCATCTTAGTTCAGAGTACCCATAAGATTCCTTTCACAAATTTTCTACAACTTTCTCTTTCCTTAAAAAATGTACCTCCATTCCTCAAACCTTCTCTCTCTCTCTCTCTTTTTTTTTTTTTTAGATTTTATTTATTTTTTGAGAGAGAGAGTGAGAGGACGAGCAGTGGGCAGGCTCCATCCCAGGACCCTGGGATCATGACCTGAGCTGAAGGCAGATGCTTAACCCTCTGAGCCACCCAGGGGCCCCTCCTACTTTCTTATACCAAAACACATTTTACCTCTTTTGCATGCAGAGATGTTTCCCTTATCATTTCTAGGAGGATTAATTATATATGTTAATTAGAACTCTCCACCCTTAGAAACCTTAATTTCTAGTAAAACCTCAGAAGTAAACAATTGTAAACTGTGTTAGCATTGGCTGAATAGACTTATAAATACTTTTCATAATTTCTAGGAGTATATGTTTTCTCATAGTAAATTCTCATAGTAAAAAATATGTTTATTAATAGGCCCAAATTTTCTTCAGTTCCTCTGTAATAGGAAGGCAAAGTAAATTATGTTCAGTAATTAATGTTTCAATATTTTATCTTATTTGGAGATTATCTAAATGTTCAACAAATTTCCATCATGTAATAAAACTTAGCAAAACTCTAGTTTTCTCAAGTTACTAGAGATTTAGGAAGCTAATTTTAAGCACACAAACCAGAAAATATAATTGTTAGTGAAAATTTATCTATAAATTCCTATTCTACTTACATCTAAGTCATTTGCTTCCAACAGTTACGTTCAGATTACCCATGAAAATTTCACGAGACATTAGATAAAATGAACCATCATTCTCAGTTATTTTTTGCTGACAACTTTGCAACAGAGATAACATGAATTCAAGTAGTAAACTTAGGTAGAATAAAGGCTGTTTATCTACATTACATCCAATGTTGAGAACTCTAAAGACACGTCTGTTTTAATTAAATCAAAAGCTTAAACTAGCTTTTAGTTGCCAAAGATTATCTCAGGTCATCTGAATTAGAAAAATATTTGTGTTATTTTTAAAAATATTTTATTTATTTATTTGGGAGAGAGAGAGAGAGAGAGAGAGAGAGAGAGAGAGAGCCGGAGAAGGAGCAGAAGGAGGGGGACAAGCAGATTCTATGTAGAGCCTGATCCAGGGCTGATCTCACATCCCTGAAATCCTGACCGCAGCTGAAACCAAGGGTTGGATGCTTAACCAACGGAGCCACTCAGACATTCCAACACTTGGCTTATTTTATATCTTTCACAGAGTTTTAGAATGGTCCATCCTTAGAAGTAGTTGCCTTCAAATCAGCTAAATAGAGCTCTTTTACAAATTAATTTTAGCAATACCATCTGGAGATCGAAAAATATCTCATATTTACTATGTGCACGTGCGCACGTGTACACACACACAAAGATCTTATAGTTTTGTTTTGTTTAGTTTTTTTTTTAAATTTTTATTTATTTATGATAGTCAGAGAAAGAGAGAGAGAGAGAGAGAGAGAGAGAGGCAGAGACACAGGCAGAGGGAGAAGCAGGCTCCATGCACCGGGAGCCCGATGTGGGATTCGATCCCGGGTCTCCAGGATCGCGCCCTGGGCCAAAGGCAGGCGCCAAACAGCCGCGCCACCCAGGGATCCCTTGTTTAGTTTTTTTACTAATTTTTGTGGAGAGGATATTTTAGGCCCAATTTCCAAATACTTCCTTTTCTCTCCTTTTATCCTTTTTTTTTTTTTTTTAATTATTTATTTATTTATTTATTTATGATAGTCACAGAGAGAGAGAGAGAGGCAGAGACACAGGCAGAGGGAGAAGCAGGCTCCATGCACCGGGAGCCCGACGTGGGATTCGATCCCGAGTCTCCAGGATCGCGCCCTGGGCCAAAGGCAGGCGCCAAACCGCTGCGCCACCCAGGGAACCCTCCTTTTATCCTTTTGATAAGAAACTCCTCCCTAAAGTTTGCAGTTCAAAAAATGGCTCTTTGGTCCTAGAGAAGATGGGGATAAACATTCATATCACAAAAACACAGATTAAATGCAGAACAATTCTGTCTCCAATGTCTTGATCTTTTCAAGTATTTTGAGAGGAATAGGTGAGGTTTAGGGGATTGGCAAAATGGGCAGGGCAGGTGAACTTTGAACTACTAGAGCAACACCTTTGGCCTGGCAGAGATTTATAAGACAAAAGCAGCTATTTCCCATTCCTCAAAGAATTGGGTTGTAGCTTTTGTTTTGGGTGCCTTTTATCCCTCTAATTTTTCATTAGCCTTTTGCAATGAATTATTCAATGAAGCTATGTTGGAATTTTGAAAGCTTTTGAAGGTGTCTGCATACTAATTAAAATAGGTATCCCATTCTATTTGTTTGATTTGAAAGCCCTTGCTTTTAAGTGCACTTTTCAAATGATCTTAACTATTTGGAATGTCCCCCATAATGGCCATTGGAATTCCAGGTTCTTTTTAGTAAAATTTTGCCATCTTGCTAGATAATCTTCAATTTACGGAAATACGGTTCTTAATACATAAAGTAAGTACGTGTGCCAGAAGAGGGCATACTCAACTCTCTGGAAATAAAAGATCCCTCTCTTTTAGCTAGGCCTTTCATTTCCCGCGGAGTCACACGAATCATCTGAGGAATGGGGAGGGGACTGACCCTGCAGGCCCCAAAGAATGGGGACTGCGGGATGGTTCTAAACAAATGCAGAGCTGCAGCTGTTGCCAGCGATCCCTAAAGTGGAATCTGGGGAAGATGCCAAACACATGGGAATTGCAAACCAAAGCATCAGAATTCCCATTGTGGAATCCAGGACAGAGCTAAGGTCCGGGGTTTCCCTCCCCAGTTTGCAAGGCTCGGGGCTTGGCTCCAGGCGGAACTGTCTGCCCCCGCAAGCTGACCTTCCCTGTAAGGGAAAGACCATCAGATTGGGAGTTCCCTGCAAAGAAAACAGAGCTTAGAACGAACAGAGATTTACCCGTGGCCCTTGGAAAGGACGAGAAAAACCATGAACTCAAAAGGGTTTCTGGGCTGCTTGCCTATTTAGCTTGTTTCCGAATAGCATCAGTTTACTGCACATCCCACCACCACCATCAAATCTGTCTTAAAAATTCAACTAAGTTTGGGGATCTCATTGGCTTTATTAAGCAATTGATAGATTGAGTGGGGCGGCCGCCCTGTACAAACAGCTCTTTTTGAATATTTGTGGAAAGGACGGTGGGGCCCGGGGGTCCCCAGCGAAGGGGGGGGACGGATTGTTTCGGGCCTGGACGTCTTTCTTGAGAAGGAAGGTCTTTATGGAGCAGACGTCCTCGGCCGTGCGGATGGGGGCTTTGCGGAGGGATGTTAGGGTCACATTCCTGGGAGAGGTGGCCACGGGGTCTCGGGGTGCCGTTGGGGCGCACAGGACATTTTGGGTTTGAGCTTTCGTTTGTAGCAGCCTGTACCTTTCCCAGTCCTTACTTCGGCCTCCCCCCCCCCCTTTACACACCCACCCTCGCGCACACAGGTGCGCACACACCTAGTTTCTGTCTCCTGCACCCGCAAACCCCCCACCCCCTAGGGCGCCGGGGGCCTGCGCGGGGCCCTCCGAGGGCCGAGGCAACCCTCCTCCTGAGCCCGGGGCGCCCGCCCGACGCTCGGCTGACCTCAAAGACCCCAAATCACAGGCTCCTGGTCCGCATGTAATTTTTGTTCCCAAGGCCGAGGAGACGTGCAGCCGTGCAGCCGGCCTCTGAGAAGCGCTGCGGGCCTCCTGCCCCGCTCCCCCGCCGCTGAGGGACGCTGGGCCCCGCCGCCGCTCCGCGCCCGCTGCCGGCGCCTCCACCCCGGGGCGCACCCCCCAGAGCCCGCACGCCCTGCGCGGGGAGGCGGGGCGCGGGGTGCGAGCCGGGCTCGGGGTGCGAGCCGGGGGGCGGGAGGGGCGCCTGGGGAGCGCGGGGGGGCCTGCAGGGGAGCGCGGGGGAGGCTGCAGGGGAGCGCGGGGGGGCTGCAGGGGAGCGCGGGGGGGGCTGCAGGGGAGCGCGGGGGGGGGGCTGCAGGGGAGCGCGGGAGGGGCTGCAGGGGAGCGCGGGGGGCCTGCAGGGGAGCGCGGGAGGGGCTGCAGGGGAGCGCGGGGGGGGCTGCAGGGGAGCGCGGGGGGCCTGCAGGGGAGCGCGGGGGGGGCTGCAGGGGAGCGCGTGGGGGCTGCAGGGGAGCGCGGGGGGCCTGCAGGGGAGCGCGGGGGGCTTCAGGGGAGCGCGGGGGGCCTGCAGGGGAGCGCGGGGGGCTTCAGGGGAGCGCGGGGGGCTGCAGGGGAGCGCGGGGGGCTTCAGGGGAGCGCGGGGGGGCTGCAGGGGAGCGCGGGGGGCCTGCAGGGGAGCGCGGGAGGGGCTGCAGGGGAGCGCGGGGGGGGCTGCAGGGGAGCGCGGGGGGGGCTGCAGGGGAGCGCGGGGGGCCTGCAGGGGAGCGCGGGGGGGGCTGCAGGGGAGCGCGTGGGGGCTGCAGGGGAGCGCGGGGGGCCTGCAGGGGAGCGCGGGGGGCTTCAGGGGAGCGCGGGGGGCCTGCAGGGGAGCGCGGGGGGCTTCAGGGGAGCGCGGGGGGCTGCAGGGGAGCGCGGGGGGCTTCAGGGGAGCGCGGGGGGGCTGCAGGGGAGCGCGGGGGGCCTGCAGGGGAGCGCGGGAGGGGCTGCAGGGGAGCGCGGGGGGGGCTGCAGGGGAGCGCGGGGGGGCTGCAGGGGAGCGCGGGGGGCTGCAGGGGAGCGCGGGGGGGCTGCAGGGGAGCGCGTGGGGGCTGCCCCGCGGCTCACTCGAAGGCCTGCCCAACCGCGGCTTTGAGCTCCGCGGGGAGGGCGTCGGATCCGTGCGGTTCACGCGCGCGCTGCGTCGGGCCGAGGGCTGAGAGCGCGCGGCGCCCCTTCGGCGGGCCCTTGTGCGGACGCGCCCCAGACCTCGGCCTCCGCAGCAGGTGCCCGGGCTGCCCGCGGCCCCGCCCCCCCAAGACGCCCGACGCTGCGAGGAAAGCCCCTTGGACTCGGCCAGACGCCCGCGGCGCGGACACCCCCACTCCCACCCCCTCCACCCCCCAGCTGCCTCCCGCCGCGCTGCCCCCGCCAGCCTCGCGCGGGACTCGGCGGCTGCAGGTGCCCCGGGCTGCTCGCGGGCACAGACGCGTGGGGAGGACGGCCGGCCGCGGGGGGACAGCGCCGAGCACAGCCCGCGTTCCCGCCCGAGGGGCCGCGCCGCACCGCCCTGGCCCGGGCTCCGGGTGCCCCGCCGCCGCCCGCCCGCGCGACCCTCCGGCACCCCCTGGTGGCCGCCTGGTGCTACGGCGACTCGCCGCCCGCGAGGCCGGGCCCGCTGCGGTCGCTCCGCCTCCCGGCTCGGGCTTCGCCGTCGGAAGCACCTGCGGACTCGCAGAGCCGGGCGAACCCAACACACCGGAGCGTTCACCCTGAAAGCCCCAGGGGAGGGGCGCCTGGGGGCTCAGGGCGGGACCCCGGGGTCCCGGGATCGAGTCCCGCCTCGGGCCCCTCCCTGCAGGAGCCTGCTTCCCCCTCTGCCTGTGTCCCCGCCTCTCTCTCTGTGTCCCTCATGGATAAATACATAAAATCTTAAAAAATAATAACAAAAAAGACCACAGGTCAGTGTATTGGCGGCAGGGGAGCAAGAAGAAAGGACCCGAGTTACAGGAATTCCAGGTCCTTCAAATGGGGCTGGGCGGGGGCCAGAATGAGAACCGAGCCAGCCGCTTAGGGGATCCTCCTCCCTTCCTTCAAACAATCTACATGTTCCTCTAATAAATGCCAGAGAGGGACTGGAGGAGCGGGGATCCCCAGCCGGGGCTTGCTTGCCTGCAGCCAGAGCCCCTCGCAGGCGGGGACAGAGGAGTCAGGGAGAGGACGGAATCATGGCCAGGGGACAGACCTGCAGAAGGAGCCTGGAAGCTCAATCCAGAAGTCTCTCTCTCTCTACCACCCCTGACCTTGATGGAGCTGCTTAGCCTCGGAGTCCTCCTTCTGCTGCCGCCTGGTCCCAGGTCCCAGGCTCAGCTGGGCCTGCTCCTCCCTCTCCGAGGCCTGCCGCTCCCCCGGCTTGTGCACGCACTCTCTGTCAAATAAATAAATAAAATCTTAAAAAAAGAATTGCCTAGTTTCTCTGGGCTTTGCTTTAAACTTAAGAATTATCCCTCATTAGAAGCCCTTGACCTATGTTTAAGCCGCATCTACCATAGCTTCATCTTACAAGCTTTAGTCAAATTGATAAATTCTCCTTCACCCAGACAGATACCGCCGGCTCTTAAGCTTTGCTAATACCAATAGTTTTGCTTGGAATGCCTTCCCCACCCCATCTGTGCTCCTAAATCCTATCCATTCCCAAGATACACCCAAATTCCACTCCTTCCGTGGAGCTTTCCGGATGTTCTCAACAGGAAATTTCCCCTCACCCTTTAAATTCTCCCTGGGGCTCCGTGGGTCCTTCTCTTGGGGGCTTGATAGTATATACTGGAAATTTGTAGCTTTATTCATATCCCTTATCTGTTGGGGATGCTACAATGAATTCACCGTCACGTAGCATGCTCAACTCTGTGCGTTGGCCATATTGGGTGTTGAACAGACTCCTCGCTGAATGAAATGGAATTTCCTTCTTTTTTTGTATCTCGACCTAGGTATGATTTCTCCCACTGTCCATGAACACCCGCCCCCACCCCGTTGGAATGCCCGGCCCCCATAGTGCTTCTAGACACCTCCTGGTGTCCTTCCTGTCATGGTACCTAACACACTGGAGCAACTTCCCTTTCACCTGCCTCTCTTACCCTCTAGACCCTAAGCTCCCTGAGGAGAGGCTGCATCTATTGGGTCCCCCTTGCCTGTACCTTATGTGCAAATAGTAGGAAGTCAATAACTATTTGACGAGTGGGTAGATAGACGAATGTATGTATGAGTAGATGCATGGAAGAAGGGAGGAGAGAAGGAGTTAAGCATGACCTTTAGGTTTCCTTTAAGCTCTAATATTTTATAATTTCAGAGCTTTGGGCTCTTTTTTGAGGGCAGGTAGTCCAAGCTATTTGAGAAACAATGCAGCGGCCATAGTAGGGTCAGTGGTGAGTTTCCTTTGAATGGATTCTGTTTTTGTGGGAGAGCTGGCCTCCCCATTCTATGGAGAATTTTATGTTCCCTGGGCTCAGCCTGGCCCAGAACTTGGCAAGATCTCTGGGGCGTTCATTTTTGTCACCCAGCCCGGGTAGGAGGGTGGACGGGTAGGAGGGGAACCATTTTGGGAAAAAGTGTTGGGGAGTGTTTGTGTGTGTGATGAGTCAGGGCCATGGAGCTAGGAGCCCTAATCTCTGCTCTGCTCTCTGTGGGGGTAGTTCTCACCAGTTGCAGGGGGGTGGAGGACCACCAACTGTCTTTGGAAAGTTTTCTTAGTCATAGTTTATACCAAGTCAGCTGGAGCTTTATGTAACTGGGCCTTCATTCCACAGACAACAGGGTATGATGGGGTCAGAATGGCTGCTACCCCTCCCACGGTGGCACTCAGCCCCTACAGCCCCTCCTAACGGCCAGCCAGGTGACGTGCCTACCCCGAGGAAGCAGCACTTGGAGGGATGAAGGCCACAGCATACATTCCCACTGGAAAAAAGTTTGGGTTATCTTCATTAATTCCATGGGAATGCCTCGATGCCTTCTGGGGGTGCCTTCCATTCTCTCCTGTTGGCCCCATGGCAGATCCGGGCAGTGAGAATGAAGTACCGCAGGACTCCAGTGTGTGCGTGAGCTGAGCAATGGGCACCGGCATCCGTTCCAGGCTGTGCCCCCTCTCCGGTGCTGCCGGCAGAGCGGCTCTCTCCGCTCTCCTGGGGCATCATTCTCCAGACAGACAGACCCAGACTTGCACCCGCTGCCCCGGACGCTAGAGCCAACATGAGTTCTGCAGGGGACAGCTCCAGAGAAGGCCTGAAATGACTGGGTGGGTGCACCCAGTAATGGAGAGAGATCCACGAGGAGAGCAGGAACCAGGACAGGGGAGAGGTTGGCTGCTGGGGATTTGCCTCGCCCATGACGCCTGGCCATTGTGTCTCCTGGGAAGAAAGAGCAAAGCCCGGGGGCCGGGGAGAGCTGTGGGGCCTTCGGCTCAGCTTCTTCGAGGCAGACCGAGGAAATGCCCAGGCTTGCTCTTCTTTGCCATTTACTGGCTGGAAGGAAAGGGGTCTTTCTGTGCCTTGGGTCCAAGGAGCTGGGACTGTAAGCTTCGACGGGGTAAGACGGGAATTGTTTTTGTTGGGGGTCGGGTGCTAAGGAACAGTGTCACTCGGGGGTCAGACCCTGCTAATCCCCAGAACAAGAAGGGATGAGGCATTTGAGAAGTCAAGCTGGAGAATGAGGATGGGTTTCCTGACAGAAGGGAGGGCCGCCGTGGCCCAGGGGTCTGGAAAGGAAGAAAGTTCTAGAAAGACTTATAAAATCAGGTTCTTAGTCAATGAGCCTATTCTGGACAACAAGCGTGAGACTTTAGCAGGTGGTTTGTGGGAGCCTCCAGTCCATCCTTACGGCTCTGGCTCTTTCTCAGTACAGCGGGGGCCAGGGGCCTGCCTGAGGCCAGATGGAGAAGCCAGAAGGAAAGGCCTTCAGCGGGGACGCAGAGGGAGAGAGCTGGGGTTGGGGTGCAAGAGGGAGACGGTGAGAAAGCTGGGGGTCCCCAGGCTGGTTTCATACTGATCCCCGGATTTCAGAGCCATGCCTGCACCGTGCAGGGCTGTGGGGCGGCTGGGCACGAGCGGTGTTAGTGGCGAAGAAGGAACGAGAAGGCCTGAGTGTCCCCCTGTGCTCAGGTGCTTAGAGGCAGGGAGGGGCCCAAAAGCCGCTCCCTGGGCCCCACTGAACTAAGAGTCCAGGTGGGAGGGAGGCTGGGCTTGGGCCTGCGCCGGGAAAGGAGGGCAGGGGCAGGAGAGGGCGAGGAGAAGGGGGCAAGGGCAGGAGCCCCCACACGCCACTGGGCCCCGGCCTGCCCCGCACGCCACAGGGTCCTGGGTGGGCCCCAGGGGCCCTGCACACCACCCGGCCCCAAGGGCCCTGCAGGCATTTCACGCAAAGTGCAAGGGCTTTTTGCCTGCTGGCATAGCTGCAGAGATGGCTTCATGAATTCCCTTTTCTTTTTTTACAATGGTCCTTAGGCGGGATTCATTATCTTGAAATGGTCGGCAACCACAGGACATATCAATCGATTCACCTTTTTCTTGTGATGTCATTACCGGGTGCCAGGCGGGCCCCCGCATACCACCGGGCCCCAAGAGCCCCGCACACCACCAGGCGCCAGGTGGGCCCCACACACCACCGGGCACCAAGGGCCCTGCACACCACCGGGCGCCAGGCAGCCCCCGCACACCACCGGGCGCCAAGGGCCCCGCACACCACCGGGCACCGGGCAGGCTGGGGCTGAGGCGACTCTGACCGAGATCCTCACTCCGGCCGCCGCCTCCTGTTTCCAAGCCTGCGGTCTGAGCAGGGTGGAATCTACTCCTCGCTTCAGGTGCCGAGCCCCAAATGCCCCGAGGTCGCGGCCCAGTGGGCAGTGCTGGGACGTCACCCAGTAGTAGATCACTTAGGGCCTGGGCAAGCGTCCGGGAGCCCGGAGCAGGGGCCTCACACGTCCTGTGGCCGTGTCCTTGGCTTGAGCTTGGCCATGCGATTGACGTCGGAGGCCGTCCCCCCTCCAGCTGCAGCGGTCCCCGCCCTCCCCCAGGCCTCAGGGAGTCAGCGCGAGGCTCCAACGGTGTCGCTGGGTCCCTCTCTGTGCCCCTTGAAGAGGAGGGGAGAAGCCAGAGCGGAGAGGATGCACCGCGCCCGTCAGAACCACGTTACCAGCCTTTGGACTCTACCAAAGGTACCTGGACTCTACCTCCGAGGAGCTGCGTGACCCTGAGCGAGTCGCTTTCTGTCCCCGTGTTTCCTTTTCTATAAGCAGAGGCTGGTGGTGGGACCTACCTTGTGGGTGTGTTATGAGGATTGAATGAAATATTTTGTGGAAAGTCGCCTTTGTTCTGTGGCTGACCCCACAGTAAGCTCTCAGCAAGTGTCCGCTCCCGCGTTTCCAGAAGAGCAAGCCTCGCCTGTCCAGTCCTACCCGCCCCGGACAGGGCACTCGGGCGAAGCCGGGCCTCCTCCTTCCGGTACCAGGCACAGCCCGTGCTCAGCCCCGTTTTCATGCATATAAATGTCCTCCCACCTCCCGTACAGCTACTCACACTCCCCCACGTCAAGGCCCAGCTAAGGTGCCGCCTCCTTCCCAAAGCCTTCCTTGCGGATTCTAACCCACACAGAGCTCTTCCTCCCCTGACTTCTTGTGCTTCCAGCCAGTGTCTTGAAATGCACCATTTAAGTCTCGGAATTCTAGAACTGGAAGGCTGCGGGAGACCTTGCAAGTGACCCGGGCCAGGGCTCCTCCTCGGCCGCTCCGTCGGGTGGTCCCTGCCGCGGGCAGCACCGGTTACCCACCTCCGCCAGGCCCGAGCGCGGCCTCGGGGTCCTGCTCTACCCAGCGCTTTGGGCGAACCCCGCAGAAGTGCCACAGCCATCGGGGCCAGAATAATCTATGTGGCTCAGGTCACCCGAGCTTCTCGAGGCGCAGGGATCCGCTTCGGGCCCAAGGCACTGGGACTCGCCTCTGCTCTAGCCTTCCAAGCTTTCGAATCGTCCGTGCTGGTCTCTGCCTCTTTGTGGGGCTCCCAATTAGATTTGTGACGTTTGTGAGGGTAGGGATGACGTCCTCGGCGGCACCACTACCTTTCTCAGCACTGAGCACGGGGCAGGACTCAGCATACGCTTCGGAGCCTTGGTGGCGCCTTGTGGCAGGCTGATGGCACGGGGGTCCGTCTTCCTTGCCAGACTGCAACTGATCTGGGGGCTCAGGGCTGTCCTCCTTTGTAACGATGACCTGCATGAGCCCACGCTCCCCAAACGCTGTGGACCCGGACGAAGAGGCTGGGCGGGCAGGGACAGCTGGCTCCTCCAGCAGCTGGACCTGGGCCCGACACCGGGAGCTACAGTGCCTTTGGGGGGACAAGCTAGACGAAGCGCCCCTGCTCTGGGCTGCCGTGGTCCCTTGGAAGAGCACGCGGCTCCCCATGGAACCTACAAGTGGCCGGGGGGCCTTTCAGCTGCACAGTCTCAGGAGGAAGGGGTAGGCCTCAGGCCGCCCATCAGGATGGGGTCCTAGTAGGGGTGACAGCACCTGCGTGCCCGCCGCGAACGAGGGTCAGTATGCACGGCCGTGTGGGCAGGTAGGCAGTGGGGCCCGTGCCTGTGCGGAGCGACACTCGGAGCACATGTGCAATCCTGCACTGCGATGCTAGCCCGCTGCTGCGTGGACGCGATCACATCAACATAGACACGACGTCAAGGGACCTGGGCCTCGAGAACCCCGGAGACTGCAGTCGGCTGGTTGCCCCGCTCCCTTCACGGAGCCGAGGGGGAGACGGCCGCTGTGGGACGCCTTCCCCGGGAGCCGATGGCCCCTCCGGGCAGGCACGGTCGGGCGCTCGGAGGGCTCCCTCGCCTCTCCCTCTTCGGGGCTGGAGGAGCGAGCTCCCACGAGGAGTGCACCTCGCAGCCCTGTCCCGCCATCGCAGGCACAAGCCGGCCCCAGTGGCCGGAGGACTGTGCGCTGGGGCCACGGTGTCTCGGGCCAGAGGTGGCGGTGGGCGCCCTGGGCTGCAATGAGTCCTCCCGGAAGCCCAGTGAGGAGCTCGCCCCTTACTCCCCGTTGACGGCCGCCGAAGGCCTTCCTGATACCGTGTCAACGCTTTGGAGGGGAGGGTGGCTGGGCAAAGAGAGGAACGCAGGGGTCAGGGCCACTCCCAGGACAGGGGCCCAGGACCGTGCCGTGGCCACATGTTCATGTGAGCGTGACCCCCTGGGTCAGTGTGAGGCCGGTGCGGGGCCAGGTGTCCTCACGGGTTTGCGTATGGCCGGGGCGGGGGTAGCGACGCGTCCACCCCATCAGAGTTCAGGCCGGAAGTGTGGAGCGTCCAGGGACCTGTGTGGCCTTACTCGCACCTGCTCGTGTGCGGCACACGAGCCAGAACGGGATCCTCTGTGCACCTGTGCACCTGTGCACCTGTGCGCTCCCGTGCGCGTCAATCCCTGTGCTTCCAGGGGGTCCCCGCCCCTTGGCTCAAGCCGAACCTCACGTAGGCACTCATGGCATCACGGCCCCCAAAGTCCTCTATATTTGAAAAAGACAAGGGGAGAAAAAGGGCCAAGAGACAAGAGGTGATAAAAATAGCTGAAAATAAGCTCTTCAGATCAGAAAGCTCCCGTTTTTAGTGACTCACCAGTCCTCCAGACTGAGTGCACACCCCCCCCCACAAAACACAAACACCCCATCATGCTGCCAAGTCATGCACAGGCCCTCACGCAGATGCCCTCGGTCTCCTACTCGCCCGCTCTGTCCCCCCCCACCCCCGAGATTCTGTGGGCCTCTGAGGCACGATCCACTCCCCAGGCCTCTGCAAACTCGCATTCACATCCTGCCTCCGACTTCTTGGGATTTCCTGGGCCCCAGCCTCGCAGTGGGGCTCCTGGGGGGCGCGGGGTGGGGCAGGGGTCTTGCTGCTTTCTTCAGCAGGCTGTGACCCTGGGGGACGACGGCTCCGCATGGGAATCTGGGGAAGAGAGGACATGGCTCCGGACGCCACGCAAGATTTATGACCGTGTTTTGCTAATTGCGTTAGTGGCTCTGCGGGAGGATGGAGTGTGCTTGGGCCCCAAACAGGCCAGGTCAGCCCGGCGTCTGGAGAGGAGAGACCCCAGGGGGCCCTGGTGGTCCCTGTTCCCCGCTCTGGCCGCCCAGGGCTGTCTGTCCCCTGCCACAGTCCGTGTGCCCTGCGGGACCAGCCCTTCCCCTCTAGGCTCCTCTAGGCGGGAGACCGAGGCCAGGTGGGCAGCTGGTCTTGAGAACCCACATTTTGCTCACTTTCTTCCTCTTCCTCCCTCCTTTCCTCTTCCTTTGACTCTCTTCTTCCCTTTCCATCTTTCCCTCCATCCTCTGTCCGCCTTCAGCCCTGTGTGTGAAGCCCAAATCTGCTTGATTCTAAGGATCTACATCACTCAGGCTGCCCCCCCCCCGTGCCCCAGGGGCATGGCCCACTGGCGAGTCTTTGGGGTGCCCCCTTCCCAGGGCGACCATGTCCCTGAGCCTTTTCAGAAACTGGCAGCCTGCGAGGTGAACGGGGCAGCCAGAGAAGATCTACCTGCAAATTCAAAGCCAGCCGGACGGGGGGGCTGCTGGGCGGCCTTCCTGCTCGGCCGTGTGTCTGTGATCATCATGAACCCTTCGGAAGGTGGGTGTTAGGCCGCCAAGCCAGTTTTGCTTGGGGTGCCCTCCTCTGGGGCAACTCCAGGAGCCCTTTCCCTCCTCCTCAGCCTTCTGGGCGCTGGGTCCTGGACCTCGGCCGCGGCTGGGGACGTGGGGGGCCGCCTGACGGGGAATCCTGTCCCCACTGCCTGACTCTGAGTTTGGGGGGTTCATGTCTCTGGGCCTTCATTTCTTTGATTGTCAAAGGGAATAATACGAACAATACCCACGTCACAGGGTCCTTTGTGTCAATGGTGCTTAGAGCGGTGGAAGAAGGCACGTGGCCAGGTCTCCCTAAATGAGTATTAGTACGTGCCCCAGGTCAGCTGGCTTAGCCTTTGCATGCTCATGGTCCCCCCAGAAGCACTGAGATGAGAAAGCCTGTCCCTTCCCTAGGGGACTTTCTGGGGCAACAGAGAAGACGGGAGTGGAGGCAGGTCCCGAGGTGGTACCCTCCCTCCTCCTGTCCCCACGTTGGGGATGCGTGTCCACCCCACGTCCAGTTCCCTCCCGCCTGTGAGGCCTCCCTGCAGCTCTGGCCAAGCCCTGAGCTGGGCATGGGCAGAGAGGAGGCTATTTTTAGGACCAGACAGAGGCAGCAGCTGTATAACCCCCTCTCAGAGCTCGGCTCTCCAAAGGAGGGTCCAGCCGGGTGGGGGTTGGGGGGGAGCCCGAGGAAGAGGAGGAGAACTGGCCTGGGGGGCTGAGAAGCCCGTCCCCTCCTCCCTCCTCCCCCCTCAGAAAGCCACGCTCTCCTCTGGGGTGGGGAGCTCTCTCCCCGCCCCTCCCGTCCCCTCTTAATCCCCAGTGGGCTTAGCAGCTGAGCTGTAGAAGGTGCAAAGTGGGACAAGAAGGACATTCAGACCAAAGATCAAGCCGCTGAGGAACTGGAGCCTGTGCCCTGAGGCCAGGTCTACACCGATCCTTGCAGACTTAGAATTATTCTCCTTTTACAATGGAGAGCTCACACTCCTGAGGGCCAGGGTCTGAGACAAGGCCCTGCTTGCCGGAGCTCTCCCTTTCTGACTGGAGAACTAAGCTTTCCAGAAGGTTCTGGGGCCGTCGCGGAACACAGCGCAGTCTGCGTCAGGACATCTAAGTTTGGAGAGACTGCCTTGACTTCCCCAAGGTGATCAGCCCTTAACAGGAGCCGACAAAGGTCCTGAACCTCAGCCTCGAATCGTAGAACAATTGTTGCTCCTTCTCCATCAGGGCTTCTCGTCGTCGCTGGAGACGACGCTGGATATGCAGCTGCTGGATATGGGGAGAGAAGCACTGGGCAGACTAATAAACGAATCAGATTTGTGTCTGTGGCAGGCCCCGGCCCAGGCTGGCATCTCAGACGGGGACAGCTAGACCAGAGCCTTACCCTCGAGGACGCATCCTTGTCCACCAGGGGAGCGTGGCCCAGCCCTCAGTCCCGATGCTGCTGAGGCGCCCGGCCCCCCGGGGAGCTGGGTTCCTGATGCTTCCAGGCACTGAGCTCAGCCTCTCCTGGGTCGTGCGTCTCTTTATAAATCGATTGAAGCTGTGAACTTCTCTCCAGAAAAATATCCAGCGCACAGACACTCAAAATGTTGCCTATAGTTTGAGGGACTTACGAGCCCAGGAAGCCGATGCCCTGAGCTTGGGCGGCTGTGCAGCCCCGTTCCAGCAGGGTGGGTGGCGGCAGGCTGCTGCTTGGCCCGGCCGGCTAACTTCCCCAAGAATTTCTAAATTCTACCAAACTGCAGAAAATCCTAAATGATCACCTTGGCATGGCTGCCAGTGAGCTCTGTGGCCCTGGCCAGGTCCCTTCCTTTCTTTGGGGTGTCTTTGTCTTGTTTGTGAAGCGACAAAGGGCTGGGGGACACTGAGGTAGGGCTGAGGTTCCTTCAGGCCCTGACATGCCCCGAATCTTTGTCACCGTGTCACACAGGTGCGTCCTTCAGGGAGGGGAAAAGGCAGCAAGTGTTCAGGACCTGGGCCCTGGCAGGGACCGTGGGGTGCTGAGCTCCACCCCTTCTGGGGCTCAGGCCCTCCTCCGCCTGCATGCCTCGCCTCTCCCTGCAGCTCACGTAGGATGGAGGTGATGGGTGATGGGTGACGGAAGCCCAGGCTCCTCCTCCGCAAGGTCACAGCCTTGTGAAGCACAGCTCGGCGCGGAGGGGAAGTGGGGGCCCCCTGGGCGGCTGGGCCCCCTGCCCCGTGCGACCCTGCCAGGGCTCTCTGCTCCTTGGACCTCGCTGCTCAGAGGCGGCCCCCCCATTCTCCGGCTGGAGCACCTACCCGGAGGAGGAGGGCAGAGCCGAGCAGAGGAGAGCACGTCCGCTCGGTCGCCACGGGCTGAGGGTCCGCGCCCTTCCCGGGGTGGGGGTGGGAGGCGTCCTAACGCTGCCCTGGCCTCTAAGCTTCAGCCCAGCCGGGGCTTCCCGCAGACCCGGGCTCCAGGTGCCAAGTGACCGGGTCTGCTGGCTCCAAGTCCTTGCCTGGGATCCGTGCCACCTTTTCCTTCTTCTCTGGGGCCTGCTGCGCACCTGCGGGCTGGAATTTAAATGCTATTAGTATTAGCTAAGACTGATTGATGGTCCCGGCCGGAGGGAGATGGAGGCTGGAGCAGCTGCAAGGTCGCCCAGCCTCAGGTGCCAGCACCAGGAACGCTCCACGTCCTGTGTCCTGGCCTCCTGTGTCCTGTGTCCTGTTGCGGGGAGCGAGACCCTCTAGGATCCCCCGGAAGGGAGCGCAGGGAGGCGCTTGACGCAGCTCCGCAGCTCCGGGGACCTTTCCTCTCCAGGTGGCGCTGGTTTCTGCTCGCTCACTCACCCATGCCTCGCACCGGCACGCGTGCACGCCCAGTACACCAGGCCTGTGCTCACAGACACTGTGAACCTGTTTGTCCGGCGTTCCTCTAATCACAAAAGTATATGCAGACCCTGCTCACATCTCCACGCAAACGCATCCTTCTCTTCCCGCACAAGCGTTTGCCGTCAGTACACGTGCTGACGTGTAAAGCCGTGCGTTATCTTGAGCTGGTGCATATCCCCTTTCTTAACTCAGCCTCTTAAACAGGCAGTGTGTGCACACCGTCAGCGACGGGACTGTGCACGCGCCCGGCTCCTCGGCCCCAGGCCCACCTGGCAGGTGGCAGTTTGCTCCAACATGCAGTTGCTGCACTCTCCTTCCTTCACCCTGGGTCATAGGCCGAAACTCCTTCCCCTAACCGCGTGTCTTCCTTTGGAGCTGAGCGTGTGAAGGAGAGTCACGGAGGGGAAGGATTATGACGGTCGGACTCAGGAGCCTGAGCTCTTAATCAGCTATTTTGCTCACTCATCTTTCTATAACCTCCCATGCCTTGGGAGGCTTTCGACAGGTACATACTCAAATCCAGCCTCAGTTTCCTCATCCATAAAACGGATTAAAATCCCATCTGCTTTATCTCCACGATGGCCACGTGATGGGCTTCCAACCTGATGCGGAAGAAAGCAGCCTGAAAGCCCAATGTGCATGATCCGTGGGCTATTAGGGCAACAGCTTGGCGAGGGGAGCCCGAGAGCTGGCAAGGGTCAGGGCAGCGCATTCCTGGCGTGAGCTGGTCCCGATGGCCCCTAGCCCAGGGCTCAAGGAATCTGAGCAGAAATTCCACTGCTGCTCCTGCCCTTCTTCCTTCTTCAGCCCCGCTCTCACTCCCGTCTGTCCCGGGACACACGGGCCGAGGCTCCCTGGCACTGGGCCGGGCATTGCCCTGGGTGTGGGGGCACAGGGGGGCCTGGCTGCCCGCTTCCCCCTGGGGCTTCCCTCTGCTCCTGGCCCGGAGCCCCCAGGTGTGGGGACCAGGCCAGGGCTGAGGGTGGGATGGGTGCCCTAGGTGTGCCGCAGCCCCCCACCACACCTTGCCGTCTGACACGGGCGCAGAGGCCAGTGCCTGGCCCAGGGGGAGCCCCGGCGCTCCAGGGCCGTGCCTGGCCGGGGCTGGGGCAGCCCCGGAAGAGGGGGGCAGGGACAGCCCGGGGAGGAGGCCAGGGCCCGGAGCGGCCGCCCTGGGGGAAGCGCGGAGGTGAAGGGCCCTCCTGCAGGCCGGGTCCCTTAGCTCGGAGGCCTGACCCCGGGGACACCTGGCTCTCAGGGTGGGGGAGAAGGGGCAGGGCCGGGCGCCAAGAACCTGGGCTCCTCCCCGCTGGCCCAACGGCTGGGAAGTGAACGTGGATGGGGGGGAGGCGGGGGCGGCGCCTGGGGGAGGTGCATCCCGCGCAGGGGTGACGCTGAGGGACCCTCTCCCCCTCCCCCCAGCTCTGCAGCAGCCCCGGCTTCCAGCGGCCCGGGGCCCTCCCGGAGGGGCGGGGCGGGGCGGGCGGGCGGCACGCTGGAGCTCGGAGCCGCCCCCCTGCACCCGCCACACCCCTTCCCTCCTGGAGCGCCAAGGGGTGACGTCACCCGGCCTGCGGGCTCCCGGCCAACTGCACCTGCCGGCGGGGGGCGGGGGGGCTTCCTGGCTTCCGGGGCCCTGCAGGTGGTCCCTGGCTCCGCAGACTTCCACGTGTGCCATTCGTTGTCACAGGTCCCCGCAGCCCTCCTCCATCCCTCCCCGCACCCTGCCCCGCACCTGCCCTGCACCTGCCCTGCACCCCCGCCCCACCTCCTGCCCTGCCTCCTGCCCGGCACCTGCCCTGCACCCGCCCCGTCCCCCGCCAGGCACCCTGCCCCTGCCCCATGCCCTGCCCCCCCACCCCCGCCCCCTGCTCCGCACCCTGCCCCACGTCCTGCCCTGTACCCTACCCCGCACCTGCCCGGGACCCCAGGCCCCCGCCCCGCCTGGCACCTGCCCCCATTTAGCTCCTGCCCCTGCCCGCCCCAGCCCCTGCCCGCCCCTGCCCTCCCGGCCCCCTGCCCTCGCCAGCGCGGCTGCGCCCCATTCTTCTGGGCCCCGCGGAGGGAGGTCGGCCGTGGTCCCCCAGCCCGTGGGGAGCCCCCCGCCCCCGCCCCCGCCCCCGTCCCCGTCCCGCGGGCCGTGTCCCCTCCCCCACCCAAACCCTACTGGGTGCTTGTGTCGCCTGCTTGCGAAGCATATGCTTGGCTGGTGGCTGCGTGTCTGCTGTTTACCGTCTCTTCCTACTTAACTTCTGTCTCTGCTCGGCCCATCTGGCTCCCGGTACCTGTCTTTCACTCGACCGAGTGGTGCCTCCCGCCCCCCTCCCCTCCCCCTCCCTCCCGTCCTCTCTGGGCCGCGTTGTGGGGGCTGGGGGGGAGCCCCTGACTCGGCCTGCGGAGAAGTGCGGGCCTCCAGGCTGCTGCGTCACCCGGGGTCCCGGGGTGTCCTGGGGGTGCCTGCCGCGGGTGGCAGCGAGGAGCACAGCGTGGGGGGCCCTTTGGCTGGGAAGGTGGCGGTAGTGGAAACCCCCCTCTCCCTGGGCCCTTCTGAGCTTCCTTCCCACCAGCCCGGACTCTTGGGGTGGAGACACCGACTCCCAAGTCAGAGTCTTGGAGATACTGCCCTCTGCGCACAGCAGCCGTGGAAAGTGACCCCTGAGCAGTAGCGGGGAGACTGAGGCCAGGGGAGCCCCAAGGTTCCTCCGACCCAGAACCCCAGAGCTCCTGGGGCTGCTTCCTGCAGAGAAGGGCTGAGGCAGGCTGGTGCTTGGGCAAAAGTGGAACATGGCGGGAGCAGGAAGCTGCAGGATGCTCACAGAGGGGACCCCCCCTCGGCTGGGAGTACCCTGCTGGGGATCATCCCGCCCCAGCAGAGGCAGACTCCTGGCACTGGGCTCCAGGCTGCTCCGCCTCCCCCCTCCCACAGCTTGCACACCCATGCTCAGCCTTGCACACTGTGCTGTGGCTCACACTTACCCCTCCAATGCAGCCCGCTTCCTTCTGGGCGTGATAGGGCAGCCCGTGGCTTCCTGGGACACACAGGGGTGGAGGAGCCCGAGGAGGACAGAGGGAAGGCCACAGGGCCCCCACCGGGGCAGGGCGGCCGTGCATCTGCCTCCCTGGACCTGCACTGCTGCTCCAGGCTCAGGCTGGCTGCCGAGGAGGCTGCCCTGGGCCTGGAGTCAACAAGGACCCACGTGCTTGGGGACCATCGGTTGCTGCTCCCTGGAAGCATCTGCTTCCCACGGAAACCCACAGGGCTTGGCTGTCAGGCCTCGCTGCGTGCCCACTCCTCTGGCTCTGCTCTCGGTCTCCGTTGTTCCATCTGCCTGCGCCACCGGCTCCTGGCTCCGCTCTCTCGGCCTCCTTATTCCTTTCCCAAAGCCTTCTCCTGCGCCTCGTTTCTCCCTAACCTTTTCCTCCCTAACCTGTCCGACCACATTGGTGCCACGGTCCCCGAGGTCTTCTCCCCCTTTGTCCTTATCCACAATTCCTCTGGTTTCTCTGCCATTTCCCTCATATTCATATTCTCTCTCTCTCTCTCATGCATATTCAGTGACTCCTTGCGAATCCACCTAGATGATTCTACGGGCTGGAAGCCTAGATCTGCTACAGGAACAAGACTTCTGAGGCTGTAACTCTAGGTCCCCGAGTCTGACCCGAGTGGGGATTAATTGACTAGAAAATGTGGGTAAACCAGCTTCTCTCCCCACAAGCAGGGCTCCCCCTCGGCTCCTCTGATTAGGGACGGGGCAGTGGCAAGACGTGGGGACGCCAGGCAGACAGACCAGAGCAACCCAGTCGGGACATGTGGAGGGGGCACCGAGTGTCGGGGGCAGGAGTCTCCCCTTCAAAGGACTGGCCGGGTTCAGTCCTGGAAATAAACTTAGGATCTAAGGCGTCTGATCCTTTGGTGAGTTGACAATCCTTTTACATCCGCCCTGTGATCCCCTTACAACTCTCTTGGGAGGCTGGTAAGCGCAGAAGCTGCGGTGCCTAGACTCGCCCCGGCACGGGGGCGCAGAGCTAGAAGCAGAATCAGCACGTGGAGAGCAGTGGGGGGCAGGACCCCAGCCCCCCGGGAGAGGACAGGGAGGACGGCCGAGCCCGGCGGGTGGCAGGTGAGCCAGTGAGCGTGGCCTGGCCTCTGCGGGTGCCCGTTAGATCTCCGAGGACCCACGGCTGCCAGTGGTAGGCGGGGGTCGCAGCGCTGTGCCCTTCTGCCCTCCCCTGGGGCCCATTGTTTTCCCTTCTTCCTTCTCTGCTACTCATCATCTGGCCTCAGGGGTCCTCCCCCGCCTGTTCGTCAAGCTCCGTCCCACCCTCAGTCACCGGTCGTTCCCCTGTACCTCTGGGGTCCAGCCCATCACTCTGCCCCACGTCCCCTCCGTATTTCCCATTTTACTTCTCTTGGCTTCCCGAGGGCCTCCTCTTAGCCCGCCTTCCTGGTCTCTGTCTCTCGCTGGCACAACAGCCAAGTGCATCCTCAGGGTGGCTGGAAAGTGGCTGGGAGGCGGGTCCATGCAGGACGGGCCTGGAGCTGGCCTGTCGCGTCCCTCGCAGCCCCGAACTCTGGTCTGTGCTCCCAGAGTGCGGGCCGGCAGCCGTCCCCCACCCCGGGCACCCTCAGCCACACCCACCCCCGCTCAGGCCGACCTGTGGCAGCTTGTCCCACACTGTGGGAGCTTCAGTGGCTCTGGAGTCCGCAGACCTCCTGTCCTGCAGGAAACGCTCCGGGCACCCTCTCTGCTGCCTACGCACACCATCGCCCGTTGGCCCGAGAGAACCGTCCAGCCCCAGACGCCTGCCTTTGTCTCCCCAGCTTGGCTGCCTCTCCTTCCTTACCCAGGTGCTTTCCTGTCTTCAGAGAAGACTCCTGCGCCAACGGCTTACTTTTTTCTTAGTGTTTCTTTTTTAATTCTGTGCAGGAAAAAAAAACCCCAAACCAGAAACATCACCAAACCCAAACTAACAAGCCCTCCAAAGCCCGCCGTGTGTTTCCAGCCGTCCCCCGAGGACATAGCAAGGGTCGGGCCGTGAGACCAGCGGGGCCGGGTGGGCACCAGCGGAGCCCTCGCCTCTCGTCCATCTGTTCCCACGCTGCCGCTGCGTCCTGTGTCTTGTGTCTGAGCCCTGGGCTCTCAGGCAGCGCGGGAGACCCAGTGAGAACTGGGTGCTGGGACTCACAGGAGGCTGGGGATCCAGGCGGGAAGCGGGGTCTCCTGACGTCATGGAGAAGACCATGAGGAAGCATCTCGGGCCGAAAGCGCTCAGTCCTGTCCGAGTGGGATCGCCTGGGTCCAGCTGTGGGGTCCTGGGCCCCTCGCGACGTCTCTCTGAGCCTCAGGTCCTTATCTGGAAGGAAGGAGCAACGATAATCCCATCTCACGGCGTTGTTGAGAAGATTAAATGAGAAAATACGGGTGAAGCACCTTGTAAATTATGAAGGGCCCTAGAGAAGCTATTATTCATGGAGCAGATGTTGAGGCGTCCGGGACAAAAGGAGAGTGAGGCAGCAAGGTGCACTTGCCCTCTAAGAGGCTTAGCGAGGGCATTCAGGGAAAGCTCCGTGAGCAGGGACACCTGCAGCCAAGGGACCCCACAGGGAGGAGCCGCCTCCGTCAGGCATCCCCCCGAGTCCGAGTGGGGCCTCCTCGTTGGCTCCAACACACAAGGGCCGCATCCCAGCCTCTGGACCTCGCCTTCGCGGCGCCGACTCGTGGAAACCAGGTGAGCGCACGCAGGTAGGAAGGTGGGGCCCGGCAGGAGAGGGGACAGACGCCTGGAGCACCCCGATTTCCCCCCTGGGTCAGAAGCACGAGGCAGATCGCGGCTCCCGGGGGTGGGTAACAGTGACCGTGGGCAGAGGAGGCGGTAAGGGGTGTTGAGAAATCCTCTGTCGTCCGGCTGCGCGGGCAGCAGGCTCCCTTCGTGCTTCTGCCTGGGTTGCAGCCTCGGAGTCGCAGGTTCGTCCTGGACGAGGGCCTCGCCGCTCCGCTCGGGAGGCATTTCGACGCTGCGCGCTGCGGACACGGCCACCTCATACGCGTTATTTGACCGAGTGGTTGTTAAAGAGCAGGAGCAAAGAGAGCGGGGAAGAGAGGTGGGCTGTTCTTACGTGAGCCACGCGTGGGGGCCCGGGCATCCCAGCGTTTGTCCCCATCGGTCCGACTTGCTGCCTGAAAAGGCCTCCTAACAGCAGCACACCGACTGCCTCTTGCTCCTCGCCGGCTGGCGGCGGGCGGGTGAGGACCTGCGAGGGCGCGGGTGGACGGGCTTGGGGTTGGGGAGGGCCATGCGGAGGACTTCCCACAGCTGCACAAGCCATGCAGAATATTCCAGGGGGCCAATTGGGCCCGTGCTTGCCAGCGGGAAGTCAGCCCAGAAAGGCCGGTGCGGTGCTCAGGATCGTCCAGCCCGTTGGGACAGAGCTGAGAGCAGAGCGGAGGCCTCTGGCCACTCCCTTGCTCCTCCCAGGGCTGCAAGCTACCCCCTACGGATTGATTCCAAGCTCCCCAGGCAGAGCGAGCTTAGGGTGTCCTGCTGGCAGCGAGGAGGAGGCCCCATGCAGGCAAGAGCTCATCCTGAGGGCGGTTACTCCCCCCCTTCCTCTGGGGTCCCAGCAGGGCCTGCAGACAGGAGAGCTTCCCCGGGAAGCCGAGCTGAGGGAGGAAGGTCTGGAGGGGGCGCCGCCTGTGCCGAGGTGGGCTTGAGGACAGGACTCGGGTCCCCTGGCCTCCCTGGTGATTCCCCCTTTGCACTCAGACCCCTTCTGCTCCTCTGCCTGCGGCTGGAGGACGCTGGGGTGAGAGCTGCGCTCTGGCTTCTGGCCTTTGCCTCTGGCTCCTGGTCTTCTCCGTGGTTGGGTTCGGGAGGGTCGGGAGAATGGGAAAAGAGGGATAAAAAAGAGGGTAAAAGGTGCTCATCTCCCGTGGGGGTGAGGGAGCCCCGAGGAGGAAGCGGCCTTGTGGACTCCCTGCTTTGAGGCTGACCTGGGCGCCAGGAGCATGAGCTAGAGCAGCAGCTAGCGCCCTCGAGGTCACAGGATGCAACATGAAGCAGACAGATTTTGGGGCCAGTTACATGGGGGTTGAAGTCCTGCTTGCCCTGGGGTCAAATGACCTGATCTTCATAGGTCAGCTTCTCCCTCTATATATGGGGTGATACCAATGTCCCCCCATAAAGAGTTGTCGTGGAGATTAAATGCACACACGCACCAGAGTTCCTGTGACACAGCAGGCACTTTTAAATGCCAATTCCCTTCCTTTCCATAATCCCAGTGGGGCCCAGCCAACTCCCAGTGCACTCTGGGAACACAGAGGGCCACCCAGCCTCCTCGGGACTCCCCATCTCCCTGCAGTGGGGGGCCCAGCGAGCCCCATCGAGGGTCCTCTTCCAAGGGGAGCCCTTGGGAGTCACACCCAGCAGTCGAGGCCGGGTCACAGATGTGATCCCTCTGCTTTTGTGTACACGCTTCAAAAACAATGGTGCAAGATGATCACCAGAGTGGATCCCGGGACCCAGGAGAAATCCAGCTGCTCTAGAAGCAGGTGCTGCAGAACGTAGAGTGGCGGGGGCACGTTGGGCCTTGAGCGTGCTGAACCCCAAAGCCCCGCTCTGAGCACGGCAGAGCTGCCCCCAGAGGCCGTGGGAGCTGTAGGCGGACAGACGCAAGCTAGGGTCTCAGCTTTCCTGCTTTCTGGCTGCATGACGTGGTCAAGTGGTTTGATCAAGCCTCAGTTTTCCCATCTGTAAAAAAGAGAACGTCTCACTCAGAAAGTTGTTTCACAGGGAACCCTGGGTGGCACAGCAGTTTAGTGCCTGCCTTTGGCCCAGGGTGCGATCCTGGAGACCCGGGATCGAATCCCACGTCGGGCTCCCGGTGCATGGAGCCTGCTTCTCCCTCTGCCTCTCTCTCTCTCTCTCTCTCTCTCTCTCTGTGACTATCATAAATAAGTAAAAATTAAAAAAAAAAAAAGTTGTTTCACAGATCACGTCCAGGTGGGCATACCATGTAATCCTCTCCCCAAAGATGGTAACGGGGACAGACTTTTAGATGATGATAAGTCACAACCACCCACCCCGAGACCAGTGGATTGGCGAAGCCTCACACTGCTCCACGAACTCTCACCTCGTCAGTCCCTTGGCCTCATTTAAAGGAGACCCACCCCCACAGGGGATCCCTGGGTGGCGCAGAGGTTTGGCGCCTGCCTTTGGCCCAGGGCGCGATCCTGGAGACCCGGGATCAAATCCCATGTCGGGCTCCCGGGGCATGGAGCCTGCTTCTCCCTCTGCCTGTGTCTCTGCCCCCCCCCCCGTTGTGTGACTATCATAAAAAAAAAAAAAAAAAAAAAAAGGAGACCCCCACAGAGAAAAAAATAAAATAAAATAAAAATAAAGGAGACCCCATCTGTCCGCCTCTGCCCGTTGGTCTGACCCTCCACAGTCATGGCATCTCCTCAACGGCTCTGGCGGAGGCGACCAGGCCCCCTGGCCGCGGGCCTACCTGACCGCCGCGGGCCTGCTTCCCAGGATGAGTGCTTGGGCAAGCAGCCAGAGCTTCCACGCAGGAGGCGCACAGCTCCCTGCGAGGGGAACCAGCACTTTTGTGTTCTGGGGCCCGATCCCCCCGCAGTGGGGGTGTCTGCTGGGTGCCGGCCGGACCCTCCCCGGCCTCAGCCTCCCGCGTAGCCCGCTCCATTCGGGACATGTGTCCAGCCCTTTGCCCTTTGTGCCCCTTGCCCACTCACAGAGGACCCTTTCAAACCTCAATTAGCCACTTAGGGAGAAGAAAGAGCAAGTGCAAGCTGGAGAAATCTGTCCAGACCATGATGAATACTTTCCCAAGCCTGCTGTTGCCATGACAGCCAGCTGGGAACACCGTTTCCAGGGCCTGAGGCGCTCAGACTTGTAGGGGGGTTGCTGCCCTGCTGGGCTGCTGCCCACTCACCCCCGGCCCCTCCCCCCGGCCCGGCTCCCTTAGCAACAGCCATCGTCATTGCTGGAGCAACCACCACTGCAGCTTCCGCACCACCGGCCAGGACCAGGGTCCAAGGGAGTGTGTGGGGGGATGGGGGGCGTGGGGTGGGGGGGTTGTGGGGTGTGGGGAGGGAAGGTGGGGAGGGTGTGTGTGTGAGAGAGAGAGAGAGAGAGAGAGAGAGGGAGAGGGAGGGAGGGGGAGGGAGAGAGGAGAGAGGGAGAGAGGGAGAGATGGAGGGGGGAGAGGGAGGGAGACGGAGGGAGGGAGGGAGGGAGGGGGAGGGAGGAAGGGGAGAGGGGGTAGGGGGAGAGGGAGGGAGAGGGAAGGAGAGGAAGGGGAAGAGGGAGAGGGAGGGAGGGGGAGGGGGAGAGGGAGGGAGGGAGGGGAGGGAGGGGAGAGGGGGAGGGAGGGGGAGAGGAGGAGGGAGGGGGAGAGGGGGAGGGAGGGAGGGAGGGGGAGGGAAGGAGTTGGGAAAGGCCAGCTTGGCCGCCCCAGCTCCAAGGACGCTGAACTTGGGGTCAAAGGGACCTTTACAAGCTGCTGACCCCCCTGAACTCCTGAGAACAGGTTCATGTGTTGGGCGCATGTGGATTCTTTTGAGAAGGGCTTTATAGTTTTTATCAGATTCTCAAAGACCAGTAGGGTTCCCAGTAGGTAAGGACCTTAATTTCAGAGCCTTAGCTTCTGAGCCTCGGGGTTATTGCCGATGGAGGCTGTCAGGCGGGGGGGAGACCTGCCTGAAAGGGGACCGGCAATGGTGGGGTGGGGGCCGGCTGGGGACTTGCTTGCCGCTGGAACTTGCCCTTTGCCCCACCCGACCTCTGGGATTGGGGACCCCAGCATGTCCCCGTAAGGCGTGCTGAGTGTCCTGTGCTGCTCACTGGGCTCTGTCCCTGTCCCGCGGCGCTGCTCTGGGGACCAGCGTGCAGAGCCGAGTGTCGCCGTGTGTCACACCCAGAGCTCAGCCTCCCACCTAAGCCCACGCGTGCCGGGACGACGACTGTCTCACCGCCACCGCCTACGAGACGAGGATAGTGACGCAATGAGAAAACTGCAGGGACACCCCGGGGTTCACAGCCACAGGTCGCAGGAGCGCAGGGCGGCGTCACGGAGGGGGAGCCGGGCCCGACCCACGCGCCTCCTTGGCTCTGCCCCCCACGGCCGCTGGGTGACCGAGCTGATGGCCCCGTGTGCGGGGGAAGCGTGGGGGCTGAGAGCTGGGTGCTGTGTTTGGAGGGCGCTCGGCACAGTGTCCGTCCCCAAGTACAACGGGGCGAGGGTGGGACCCGGCAGTGTCCCCCCCCCCCCCCCCGAACCGGGGCCCCCGGCGCTTCCCCCAAGGCCAAGGCTGCGCAGGTCCCAGACAAGCACAAGCTCTCCACGGGGTTGCCAGTCCCCGGGGGAGGGTGGCTCGTATCCACCGGTGGGCCTCAGTTTCCCCACCTCTGAAGAACAGGGATAATAATGCAGCAAATTTTCTCAGAGGGTGGCAGGTGACAACCACGGTCGGGGACACGAAGATCAGGGGACACAAGATCTGGGAAGGTTCTCGTCCTTGTAGCTGGTCTCTACGGACATGCCCTCAGGCCTCGCTCAGGCCAGGCGCGCCCTGGGGGGGCGATGGCGCCGTGTCCCCGGGTGCCACGTGCCTGGCTCCGCAGCCCCAGTGGGGACGCTCAGGGATCGCAGGGGGCTGGAGAGGGAGCCGTGGCCAGGGCGTGGGGTGAGCCCCAGGACACCCTCCAGGGCCGCGTGACACTGTGGGGTGAGGAGGGGTCATTAGTGGGAAGGGGACAAAGCCGTGAGTCGCCATCTAGGAGAGCGGCCAGGTGTCCTCCGACCCCTAGAGGGGCTTCAAGTCCTCTGGGGCCCACGGGAGCGGTTCGTGGTCCCTCTCTCTGCCCCAAGGCTCCCGGTGCTGACAGCGGATGTGGGGGGACAGTACGGGGTCCTCGTCCTCCAGTCACTCGGCTGCTGGGGTCCCTTGGTGGGGGGGGCGAGGGTCACCCCCGCGGCCCAGTCAGCAGCTGGAGATGGAGGTGACTCACGTGTGGAGGAGAGGCGGGGCGTCATCGCTGACTCAGGGCCGGCTCCTGCCCCCGTCGTCTCACCTGCCACCGCAGCTGGAGGCGGACACCCCGACAGGTGAGTGACTCACAGGCCGCTGGCAAGTGCAGGCTCCGTGGGCCGGGCTCCTGCCCTGAGCCCAAGACGGTTTGATTTTCCAGGGGGCCTGTGACCAGGTAGGGGGCTTCGCGGATGAGTGGGGGCAGAAGGCGGACAGGGGGCTCCCATGGGCTCGGCAGGGGTGTGCCCTAGGGGGGTGAGCAGGGACCCGGGGGCGCTGGTGGGGGCTGCGGGGTCACGGCTTGGATCTGGGGGCACCGAGTAGGGCCGCGGGGTCATGGCCGGGATCTGGGGACGCTGAGCAGGGCCACGGAGTCACGGCTGGGATCCAGGGGCACCAAGTAGGGCTGTGGGGTCACAGCCAGGATCTGGGGGCACCGAGTGGGGCTGCGGGGTCATGGCCAGGATGTGGGGGTGCTGGTGGGGGCTGCGGGGTCAAGGCCAGGATCCGGGGGCGCTGGTGGGGGCTACGGGGTCACGGCTGGGATCCGGGGGCATGGGGTCAGGCTGTGAGGTCACGGCTGGGGTCTGGGGGTGCTGAGCGGGGCCGTGGGGTCATAGCTGGGATCCAGGGGCACTGGTGGGGGCTGCGGGGTCAGGGCTGCGGGGTCAGGGCCAGGATCCAGGGGCACCAAGTGGGGCTGCAGGGTCAGGGCTGGGATCCAGGAGCGCTGGTGGGGGCTGTGGGGTCACAGCTGGGATCTGGGGGCACCAAGGGGGGCCGCGGGGTCACAGCCGGGATCCGGGGGCGCTGGTGGGGACTGCGGGGTCATGGCTGGACCCGCGGCCACGTGGAGCAGGATCTCGGGGCAACTACTTCAGCCTCACGGGTGCCAGGCCCCCCAACTCTACGAAGAGGGGAGAAGCGCCAATCCCCGGGTCTGAGGGCCTGGGGCCTTCCCGGGAAGCAGGCGGGAGCCAGGCCCCCCCACCCCCCCGGAGCCGGTGCAGAGCCCGCACCTTGGACCCAGAAGCGCTGCCTTCTTGGTCTCCCTCCCCATCCCAAAGGAAGGGCGGCCCGACCGACACGTGGCTGTCACGGTGCAACAGTAAGAGCGGTGACACGAAGAGGCAAGTCGCCAAAAAATACAGTGAATATCTAATAAACGAGACCGTCTGGCTGCTGGCGACCGCCGTCGGGTAGGCACCGGGGCGGCCACCTGCAGGTGCCCGTGGGCTTCAGAAGCCACCTGGCTGCCGCGGCTTCTGCTGGCGTCCGAGTGTCAGGAAGGAGCAGCCAGGGAGCGCCGCCCCAGGAGAGCTGCTTCGGGGCCAAGAAGAGGCTTCCGTGGTCTCCGCCGTCTCCACACGTCCTTGTGCCCGGCGTGGGCGACCGTGCGGCCCGGCGGCTTCATCCCACGCCCGTCTCTGGCCGCGGCAACGTCAGCCTTGGCAGAAGGCCTAACTCTTTTTTGACATCTCTTTATCCCAAAGGACAAGACTAGTAAGAAGGAGGATTAGGGGCGCCTGGCGGCTCCGGGGCGGAGCACCTGCCTTCGGCCCAGGGCATGACCCCGGGGTCCTGGGATTGAGGCCCACGTCGGGCTCCCTGCATGGAGCCTGCTACTCCCTCTGCCTGTGTCTCTGCCTCTCTCTCTCTCTCTGTGTCTCATGAATAAATAAATAAAATCTTAAAAAAAAAAAAAGGGTTAGGTTTTGCGTAACCGCCGGAATGCAGAGAGGGGAGGTTGACAGGAGATGCAACTGGACGAGATGAGGGATGTCATTTCTCAAACCCCAGGACACCCTAGCCGGGGACTCCGGTGTGCTCCAGGCAGGTCCCCGGTGCCCCAGAGCCTCGCGAGGGTCCGTGGCTGACGGTGGCCGACCGCGGGCGTCAGGATTCCGGCAGGGCTCACTCTGAGCCGTTCTCTGTCCCTTCTGTGTGTTTTCGTTTCTTGGGTTCCCTCCTGCCCGGATGCCGCCCCTGACTGCCTGGCCGTTCTGGGGACTCTTGCCATGAGCCCGTCTGTTCGGCAGGTGCAGATGATTTAGACAGAGCTTTCCTTTCATCGCTCAGTGTTTATTGTGAAATGGGAAGCGTGAAGGTTATTTTTCAGCGGGGCCCCTTGGCAGCCGGGGCTTCGGGCCTGTCTGAACTCGGGATGTGGACTGCAGAGCCCTGTTGGCCAGGAGAAGTCCATGGTGGAGAAGACTTAACCATCCTAAGTAACCAATAGCATCACCAATGGAGACCATTAGAAATAAAATCCCAGGGGCACCTTGGTGGCTCGTTGGTTCAGTATCTGACTCTTGATATCGGCTCCGAGTCGTGAGTTCGAGTCCCGTGTTGGGCTCCACGCTGGGTGTGGAGCCTGCTGCGAAGAAGGAAAGACAAGAAAGATGGAAAGAGGGAGGCATGCCATCCGTTCTACGGCGGGAGGGGCCTTGTGGCCCGTGACGCAGCCTTCCCCACAACACAGAGTCCGGCTCCTCTCCCCTAAGTCCCGCTTCTCACACGTGCTTCAGCCTCCAGCAGCTGCGGAGCAGGAAACCACTGTCTCCTGTGAAGCTCCCTCCCCACTTCACAGTCGTTGGCCGCGGGCTCTTGCCACCTCATGCACGGACAAGGGCATCAGCAGATGGACTGAGCCGCTAATGTGACGGGAGCGGCCGAGGAGGGAGAGAATGTTAGAGCCAGGTTGGCCTCTTCTGGGGAGGAGGCGAGTTCCTAGAGGAGGGGAAACCAGCTGCTCCTGCCGCGTTGCAAGGAGGTGGGGTGTGTGTTAGGCTTTAAGGACAGTGCCCACCCCCCCACCCCCCCGCCAACACACAGGAACAGAAGGACGGGGAGGGAGGACCCGAGCTGGGCCCAGGCTGCTGGCTCGTGTTGAGTTCCTCCCTCCTCTGCCGAGGCTCACGCACACTCGGAGGCCTGGCCTGGCCTGAAAACACAGGGAAAAACTTGCGGGGAGGCCGGGACGCTTTGGGCATCAACCTCAAGTCGGGAATGCCAGGTCAGGGCTCCAAACAAAGTCACTGCAGCCCCTTGAGTCTCCTGGTTTCGTTCCTTGGGCTCTTCTGCTTTGTCGCCTTCATTTCTCCGACACCGGAGGTGGCTCGTGATTTTCCCAGTGACTGCTGTCATTTCTACACGCGTGGACTTGTCATCGTCACTACTCCCACATCGGATCTCGGGGGTGCTCCCTCTCCGTCCTCCACCCCCATGGTGCCTCCTCCTCTCCTCCTCTGCAGGTGTCGCTCCTCCCAGTGCTCGGTGTAGCTGCTCTGTCCCCATCGGGCACACGTTCTTCTCCCCAAGCTGGAGCCAAGCGCAGGGAAGCCCACTGGTGCCCAGAGCAGGGCACGCATCTTGCAGCGACCAGACACCTGCTGGACGTGTGAGCAGTTCTATACTCATCCAACAAACTCCTACCGCGTACCTGCTACGTGTCAGGCACTGTGCCAGACGCCAGGGGTGCATAGTCACCCAAAGGAGGATCTCTGACCTCAGAGCAGCGTCTGGATGAACGAGGAAGGAGTCAGATAGACCGATGGCTTTCCTACGGCACAGTGGACCTACATTGGCCCATGACGGGCGTCTGCAGAAGGAGTTTTAAAGACAGAGTGGAGGGACAGCCAAGCAAACTTGGGGGGCAGGAAGCTCTCAGACAGGGTGGTGCCTGGCTGGAGCCTTGGAGGATGAATAGGGGTGAACTGGGCAAATAGAGCCAAGGGCAAGGGCAGGAGGGACAGCTACTCCTGCTCCCGCCCGGGAAGATGCAAAATAGATCACTGAGCAAGTGTCCAGTTGCCTTGAATTCGCTGAAAACCTCTTCAGCCAGTAGATGGCTGGGCTGTAGTCAGCAGTCTTCTCACCAGGGCCAGGGTGTTTCGGTGGAGCGAGCCTTCCAACAAGCAACGTAAAAGGATACGGGCGTGACCTCGGGGTCGCTGTGAGCTAGCTACTGCTTGGCAAATCACGGAGCCTTACTTGTGAAAGGTGAGAGAATTGGACAAGATAACCTCTAGCCTCTTCCAGCTCTGGAACTATCCTCTCCCTCTAAAACACGCGAGAAACCAGCCAAACAAACCAAAGGCTCCTAACACTAAGACCCCATCCTAGGGAGTCAGACTGGAGTCACTGAAGATGGTGGTGAGAGAAACGGTGCCTTCCCGGTGGGTAGATTGGACCCGAGAGGAGAAGAGGGGCTCAGCCCCCTTTGTTGGGTCAGGATCCTTGTTGCTTATGAGCAAGAGGACGTCGGGGCCAAAACCCGTAATCGATTGAGATGCCAGTGGGAGCTCTTCCTGTCACGATGTTTCACTCGAGCGCCTTCATTGCTATTATTATACCAAGTGATTTATTCCAAAAACATAAACCAAGCAGCAAAAGAGTAACTGGCTCCCTAGGGAGAGCTCCGTCCTCTTCCTCTCCTCCTGCAAGCCATCCCGACGCTCGAAGGGGCTGCTTCATTCACCGTAAGCCGGCTCCGGGTGGGAAGGGCTGCAGGGGAGGCCAGGGCCGGGACTTGGCGTCCCCTTGGAGTCTACCCAGAATGCTCGGCCTTCGCAGCCCTGGCCTAGCCGCGCTCTCCACAAATTCCTACTTCTATGTATTTGACGCCTGGGCAATGGTTCTCTCTCACTTTGTGCTGTAGTTTCTGCCTCTGAAATGAGGAGAGAAGTCCTTGGCTGCTTTCCTTTCCGAGCCCTGGGCAGTGCGAAGGCCTGGGTACTGGCCTCGTGGTTGGGTAGATCAAACCACGCCTCTCTCCTCTGTCCTCATTCCTATCTGAAAACAGTAAACACAGCAGAAGTCACTGCCTTCCTCTCCCACGGGGCCATCATGGGGAACTCCTGCTAACACGACTCCCCAGGCCCTGGGCTAGCAAGGGAAGCGCTTTCATGAAAGGCCTAAGGACCACGTGCTGTGTCTTTGCAAACTAAAATCCTGGAATTTTTTAAAGTCCTCCCAATAACTCATTTCGCTTGACTTCTCATGACTGAAATGCAAATTAGCTAAGGTCAAGTGGAGCCCCGAGTCATGTGCGGGGTGAGGTGGGAAGAGCATGTTACCATGGCTTCTCTGCGTGATCGCATCCTCCTCGGAAACCAGGAGGACATTTTGCTCGTACAATTGCATCATTTGTCACTCAGCATATGATGTCTTATATTTTAGTGGTCAAAAATATATATATATACTGCCCATCTGTACTTTAAGCCTTTCGAGGGGAAGAGTAGAGTAGTACACAGTAGGTTTTCAATAAATAATTGATTTTGTAATTGTTGATGATTATAACCCTAGCTTCGGGATGGATTTATAAGTCTATTCAAGAATCAGAATCTCGAACTACTGGAACATCAGAGGTCTTAAAGTCCCAGGCCAGCTTCCTTACAGACTTGCATGGCATAAATTATATTATTTTGTCTTTAAAATCCTTAAAGGGGGCAGCTCTGGATGGCTCAGTGATTTGGCGCCGCCTTTAGCCCATGGCCTGCTCCTGGAGACCCGGGATCGAGTCCCACATCAGGCTCCCTGCAGGGAGCCTGCTTCTCCCTCTGCCTGTGTGTGTGTGTGTGTGTGTGTGTCTCTCTCTGGGTCTCTCATGAATAAATAGATAAAATCTTAAAAAAGAAATAAAATAAAATCCTTAAAGATGTGGCTAGAAATGGAAGATTTACATCTTTCATCATTTGATTCTCATTTTACATCCTGCCCATGGTCACGTGGTTAGTAGGGGCAGAGCCTGGATTAGAGCACCACCTGATTCAAGGCTCATTTTCTTTCTACTACGTCGTGGTTCTTCTTGGTGAAAGGACGAAGGCGGCCATGGCCTGACAGTTCTGTGAGCTCTGTTCTGGAAGCAGAGACTGAGGCTATGGAGGAAACGGGAGCTAAGTGTTCATGGTGACCCAGCAAGTGAGAGGCTGAGTCTGGCACGGAACTGTTGTCCGCTGATGGCCAGCAGGCGTGGTCACACGTGCCAAGCAGCCTACCAGCCTTACCCCCAGCGTTACCAAGCTCAAACGTGCTGAGAGGAAAATGTACAAACAAGGAAACACTCTGCAGATGTTCTAACAGCAAGGGGCAGACAGGCTCTTGGGATTCTAGGACAGGGACTGGCATACCCAGGCTCCTATTGCTGCTGTGTCTCCTTCCACCAGGGGAAGAACAACAGCCACGGCTGTGGCCTTGTTAGCCATTAAGGCCTACTGGATGTCCTCTTTGGGGAACATGTGATGGATGTATGCATAGGGGTGGGAAGAAGTGGGATTAGAGGGTGTTTTCTCTTCTTCTCCAAAGGGAACAACTCCCTGCAAAGCAATGAAACGGTAATGAGCTTTTTTTAAAAAAGATTTTATTTATTTATTTATGAGAGACACACAGAGAGAGGCAGAGACACAGGCAGAGGAGAAGCAGGCTCCATGCAGGGAGCCCGACGTGGGACTCGATCCCGGGACTCCAGGATCACGACCTGAGCCAAAGGCAGACGCTCAACCTCTGAGCCACCCAGGCGTCCCCGCAGTGAGCTTTGGAGAGGGCTTCCTTACCACCAAGAAGCCAGTCCTGGATTTTGATGCTATGTCATTTAGCACAGTTCCTTTCCCACCAACTGTCTGATATGACACCATGGAGCTAAATAGCAGAGCTGCTGAAATAACAGTCAAGGGAGAGGGAAATTAAGACACATCAGCAAAGGAGAGATTTTTTACCCAAGGAAGCGAATAAGACACTAACCAATGAAACAGAGACGAGGTGTCTGAGCCAGGTGGCAGGGGGCAGAGAAATTCTTTGTGCGGCAACTAAGACTAAGATGACAGGGATGGCAGAGAAGCCGGGGACAAGAGCCGGCCTTGACATGCGGCTTCTCACATTCACTTACTTGATCACCTTCCCAGCCTAGGTGAAGAGGCCAATGGTAACCTTTATTTGACTTTAGTGGGCTAAGCATATGGCTTGTGAGCTTGGAAATTCTGATTCTTAACTTCGACAAGAGAAGACTAGACCAGAGGAGGAGAGAAAAGGCCAGAGGGAGGGAAGATTTGCCAATCTGATGCCTATCATTTCGCGGGGGGAAGAGTGGTGAGTTCTCAAAGTAAGGGCAGACAGAGATGCTTCTCGTACCCAGACACAGCACTTTCAGGCCAGATTGTACTGCTTACGCCAATGCTAATGTATTTGATCCAAGGACGTAGCAGTGGGTTTTCTAGATGGTGGAGGACAATACAGAGCAGAGACCCGGCATGCGGGTTTGAATGGAGAGCAGTTGGTTTAGGATCCTGCCACGCTTTCAGCCCTACTGAATGCTGTCCCTTTGCAACAGGAGCATCTATCGCTGGCGGGGAGCAGTGAGTCTGCACTCCCTGTCACCTGCCTCATGTCTAAAAGGGACATGGAGGATCTGGGCACAACTATTACGATAAGGCCAGTGTCTCCCAGCTCAGCTTGTGATTTTTCCAGGAGCATGAATAAATATGCACAAGTTTTCCTCTGACACGATTTTCCCTCTTCCTTGGACAGATACCTGTGCAGGTCCCCTCCCACCCCCTCCAAGTCCCCAACCGGTGGAGCCTTTTCAAAAGAAAGTCTTTGTTCTCTGCCATATTTTCTTCTGTCTCCCCCAGCCCCCATTCTTTCCACCCACCTCTGCCAAGTGGAAAAGTCTTCATTAATTCCAAGACGGTTGATCCCATTGCCACCGTTAATAGGGGTTTTCTGGGAGCCTGCATTCTGCTGGACATGATCTATTCTTTTTTTTTTTTTTTAAAGAGAAAAGTATCTTTTTTCTTTTTTTAAGATTTTATTCATTTATTCATGAGACACAGAGAGAATGAGAGACAGAGAGAGAGAGAGGCAGAGAGAGGGGCAGAGAGAGAAGCAGGCTCCACACAGGGAGCCCGACGTGGGACTCGATCCCGGGTCTCCAGGAGCAGGCCATGGGCTGAAGGCAGCGCTAAACTGTTGAGCCACCCGGGCTGCCTGGGCCATGATCTATTCTTTATTTTTGGGGGGGCATCAGAGAAGTCCAGAACTCTACTACAGGTAATTGAGAAAGTTGACTTGCCAGTTACCAGTGATGTAACCTTACGAACTCCAAGACTCACCATTTTAGAATCAAATTCTTCTCAAGCTGGATGAGACCTCCAGAATTATAAAATGTTAGAGAACAATGAGATCTTAAAGATTTCTACCAAACTCCTTCTTTGATAGAAGAGGAACCTGCAGTCCACAGATGTTAAAGGACTTGTTCTTTAAGTCACCCCGTCCTCAATGTTCTTCCCTCTACTCCAACTCACCTTTAATTCATCCTACCTCACATTGAGGTACAGTTGCTTTTAAGCCATCCTCTTCTTAAACATCCTATAAGGGAAAATGTCTTTAAGCTTGATATCTAGAAGATGATCCAAACGTCTCTCAATCTTTTAAGACAGGACGTGCTACCTAACTAATATCAGCGAACTCCTACCTAATTTTCACTTGTCTTGCTGCCATATTTCCTAAACTCTTTCAGTGAATAGAGGAAAGGGATCCTACTCTTACATACCTTCTTGTAGGTGTAAAATAGGCGAGTTTGCCCTTCCTATGGCCTCGTCTTCCCTTCTCTGGTCTAGCCTTCTCTTGTTGAAGTTAATGTAACAGAACTTCTGTGATCGTAAGCCACACGCTTAGCCCCCTAAAGTCAAATAAAGGTTAGTCCATTGGAGAACTGACTCTTTGCCTAATGACACAAAAGTAATATCTTTAAAAGCTTTCTCTTTTATTTCATGTCAAAGTTAAAGTTGATTTATAGGTTGGATCCAGCCTGGGCTTCTGGCACCCAAGCATGTCAGAGAAGAAAACTGGGACAGAGAGAGCAAGATAAGGGACCCTCATAGGTGGGGGCTGTGGAATAAAAATGCAGTGGGCAGGTTTCCCCAGTTTTGTACAGTGTAGTTCTCAATATGTGCCCATAAGTATCTTGCAAAGCTTTTGAGAAACTGCCAAGAAGCCAAGCTAAAAATACCCGTGGAACAGCGCGATCAAGGAGAAGTACAGGGATGGGTGTGAGCTCTCCATGGAAGGCGTGAGACTTAGAGCACTGGGCGACTGTAGCACACGTCTCAGGCTCTTGCTCTGGGACTGAACCATGAGTCAGTTTGATAAGGTTGGGGAGGATGATACATCTGGTTTTAGATTGTGCTATATTTTTGAATCAGTCCAGTATGATAGTGAAGACTGTGTGTTCAATGAGCTCTAGAATTAAATGTGTAAGAGCACAACCACTTTGGGAGAAGTTTGCAAGAATTTCTGAAACCTTCTGATGGCTCTCCACTGCCCTCTGTTACAATTATAACTTGACTTTAATGGCTTCCCCATTCTTTGTCCACCCCAGTTTCAGGATCCTGCTTCCTCTAACAGTTAATCATGTGTCCCTGACAAATATTTTCTCTAGTCTGCTTTTTCCAGTTATGAACCTTCTGTTCTTAAGGATTGGGAATATTTTACCGTTGGCACATTCCCTCCCTCTCCTCAGGACTTCCATCGCAATTTAGGAATACTCAGGCTCTCTCTCTCTCTCTCTCTCTCGGCACAATGGCCCCACTTCTGTTAATCTCTCTGCCCAAGATGTTTCCAAATTTCATAAGCCTCCCTTCAAGTGCCTCTTAATTTAAGGGACAAAGGATGAGATAGAAGAGGAATGGTGGGTAGGGGGACAGATTTACTTTTTTTCTGAGGTTACACCTGGAATCCTATTCTCTATGTTGTTGAAAACCATGGAGAATCACGTACTTGTTCACATTGTAAAATAACAGTTATTATTTGAGACAAAGAATAGTCTTGGGGAAATCAGTAGTCTAAAGACAGATGACCTAACATGGGCAACCATCCACAGGGCACAAAGAACAAGGTTTTAAAAAGTAACACAAAACATTAAGCATTTATATCATGTGCAGATCAAGGTAAGTGTGTTTGTCACCTGAGACAATTTGGTTAATCTGTCCCTGGCTGTTCCCCCATGAGAGAAACTTTCCCTCCCTTGTACCCTAAATGAGTTTCTAAGTTTATTATTTTTATTTATTTTTTATTTTTTTATTTTTTTTAAGTCTATTCTTTTTAGAGGACAGAGAATAGATCCGTGTGACCTTCTGATTATAGAATCTTCCTGCTGATTTGTGAGAGACGTTGATTTGATGCTGATTCGTAATTTGTGAGAGATGGATTGAGCTAGAGGTCACGAAGTGACTCAAGAGAACTGAGTAAGTACTATTGATGAACTTTTGGGCAGTTTTTCAAAAATGTAAAACACCTGTTTTCATTTGTTCCGCTTTGACCCATTTCTACAACTTTTACTTTTTGTGTATATAGTTTATATAATCGTCACTTAATAAGTTAACACTCAAGTTTACTTTGGGGGTAGGTAGGCTTTGCTTTATCTAGGAGCTCTGAAGCGCTTCACATCTTATGGACAAATGGTAAGTTCGCTGTTGGCTGGACTCCAGGGAAGTTGAAGCGACCCTACTTTTCTTGGAGCCAAGGACCCCTTGTGCCCCAGTATCCCATTCCCATCAGAGGTGAGAACAGGAGAGCCCCTGAATCAGGGGCCCTGGGTTTAATGGCATCTGTTGCCTTCAATAGCAGAACTGCCCCTAGTTTGCAGTCCATAATACCCCAGTGGGAGAGTGGCCTTCAGCCGCCACCTTCAGAGTCATTGACATTAGTCATGGGTCCTAATCTCTGAGAGAAAAAAGAATTGCCTCTGGATCCTGTATTCTCTTGGCCCTCTTCTCTGTGTTGATCAGACCTGGTGAAGCTCCCCTCTGACCACTGCGCCTCATTCAATTCTGGCTTTGATATTTTCTACAAGTTCAGGAGACGTCTGTGCCTGTAACTATCTGAATTCCTTCCACTGATCCCTTAACCCCATTTCCCCCTCAGCCAAGTTACCCCTGTGCTTTGCCCATGGCAGGAACTACAAACCCCGGCGTCCTTTGTTCTCTGCAGCACCCATCTGGGTCAATTGGGTGGGTTGTCTCTTCCTCTGGAATTCTTGTCTGAAGCAGCAGAAGACCCTTTTGGAGGTAGTGAAGACCCACTTACTAAGAAAATGAAGGCCAGGAGAGAGAGGTTTTTATTTGTTTTATGCATAGTAGGTGTTTAATAATTATCTGTTGCATGAATGAGCATGACTGAAGATGAATATGGTGGAGAGGACAAAAGGCGGAGAATAAGAGCTCTTCGACACAAAGCAGATACAGAGAAGGCAGTGAGCAGATGAAGGAGGACATGGCCTGCTCCCACCAAGGAAACCAAGCCTTTTCCTGATTTTTTTTTTTTTAAGATTTTATTTGTTTATTCATGAGAGACACGCACAGAGAGAGAGAGAGGCAGAGACACAGGCAGAGGGAGAAGCAGGATCCACGCAGGGAGCCCGATGTGGGACTCGATCCGGGTCTCCAGGGTCAGGCCCTGGGCTGAAGGCGGTGCTAAACTGCTGAGCCACCTGGGCTACCCCTTTCCTGATGTTTTGTTCTTTGGAAAATTCCTATAAGTACCAGAGTGACTTGTCCATGAGCTGGATTGAGGGCAGAGCCCAACAAAGTCCCAGCTTGAAGTCACTGTGCAAAAGCAACCACAGTGGGAAAACGAGATACTAAGAAGAGCACCAGAATCGGAGGCACTGAAAGCCACGTGAACCTGCCTGTCTAACCTGTGCGTTTGCAGAGCACGGCTGGCAAGCTGCGGGGTCCGGGGCTCAGGGAAGGTAGTGAACTAGGCAGGGAGGTGCCGAGGACGGGGAGAGGGAAGAGGGAATGTGATGCGTGGGAGTGTAATCACCACACCATCCTTGACCAGGAGGTTATACTTCATGGCTTCTTCTTGGCTGAAGAGGATAGTTTAATTAGGGTGTTCATTTCGGCCACCGAGAAACGCTTCTTTGACTACCTTCTCTGAGACTCAGGTTTTGTTTCTCCTGAAAACTAAAAAAATGACAACATCAAAAGACCCCCAAGCCCCAAGATACCAAATACCCAGAGCTGGACTGTAGGCTGAGTGCTTCTATAAACTTTCTCATTTAATCTTTTCAGCCCTTTTGTCAAAGAGGTCTTATTTTTTTCCTTTTTTTGGGGGGAGGGGGGAACATCTCAGAGAGTGTACAACTTATGCAACTTATCCTATATTCATTTTTTAAAAGATTTTATTTATTTATTCATGAGAGACACACAGAGAGGTAGAGGCACAGGCAGAGGGAGAAGCAGGCTCCATGGAGGGAGCCCGATGCAGGACTTGATCCGGAGCCCCGGGGTCACGCCTTGAGCTGAAGGCAGACAGTCAACCGCTGAGCCACCCAGGTGTCCCCTATATGTATTTTTTTTTTTTTTTTTTTTTTTTTTTTTTTTTAGAAAAAAGCAGAAATAGGATTTGGATTAGGACCAGTTGACTCCAACCCAAGTGCTTATCCTACTATAACATAGGTGCCTGGTTCCACCCTCTCCAGAAGCAGACAAATAGCGCACATCCCAGGAAGAGGTGATATCCATAGGAAACACGTAGAGGTCCACGTATGTTGGGACTGACATGATTAGAGTCCAAGGTCATGGAATTGGTTACGATTGCAGGTAGAAACAATATTAAAAGTTAATATTCATTGAGCATGTTTACCATGGACCACACATTCCTTCCAATAGGACCAACGAAGATGGTACTATTCTTTGTCTCCAGTTTACAGATAAAGAATCTAAGAGACAGGGACGTTAAGTAACTCCTTTTTTTATAATAAATTTATTTTTTATTGGTATTCAATTTGCCAACATACAGAATAACACCCAGTGGATGTTAAGTAACTCTTAAAGCATATGCAGCGATAAGTGATGGAACCGGAGTTTGAACCCAGACAGCGCTCTTAACCTTTATGCAAGGTCGCGTATAACGTTAGAGGGAAGATTTCCCGAATTCACCTGCAGTCTTAGTGTACCTCTGACAGTTTTAAAAGATGGCTGCAAATTCTGTGTCCCTATCCCTTGAATAAGAGCAGGTGTGTGACTGCTTTGATCAACAGATTCTGGGGGAGGTGACGTTGGATGACTTCCAAGGCCAGGTCATCTAGAGCAACGTGGCTCCTGCCTTGTCCACCAGCCCGTTCCCCTGTGGAGCCTCGGGGCTACCATGTTTTGAGAAAATCCGAACCAAATGGGGAGGTCATGTGGAGGTGCTCAGTCAGAGTCCGCAGCTCCAGCTAAGCTGTCTGCCAAGAGCAAGTATTGCCTGCCAGAAAGCAAGTAACCTCTTGGATGTCTAGCCAAGTTGAGCCATCAAATGACTGCAGCTTCTGTTGACATCTGAATGCAACAGCATGAGAGACCTCAAGTGAAAACCACCCAGCTGACCCCTGCCTTCCCTCCTTCCCCGACCCACGGAGCTATAAAAGAAATTTATAAAAGAAAATTGTTTTCAGCTGCTGAGCTGTGAGTACTATGAACGTCATGGAGCAATACAAACCAGAGCAGCAGCTCCATCTTCCTGGCGGGTCTTTCTTCACGCGGTCCGTCCTACAGTGTGTCACTCGTGGATGGTCCCAAGTTAAAAACACCCCCCCCCAAAAAAAATGCTAGGGGTTTCGCTGTGTGCCAGACACGTTCACATGCTAGTTCCCTTCATCTCTATGGGCTCTCTGAGGAAGGTATTACTCATCCTGTTTTAAGGAAATGGTAACCGAATCCTAAAGAAGACAAATCGCTCTCCACTTAATATCAAACTCAGAGCACCTTCCACTCTGTCAGTTTCGGCTGAACTGTGAACTCACGGCACAGCCAGAAGCAATAGCAGCGGCCACGCTCCCCTACACCGTTGGTTGAACACCTGCCGTGTCCTAGCCCCATACTGGGTTCTTAATACGTTCTTGGACATTTAATCCTTTCATCAGCCCTATTTACTAATCATTATCATCCCATTATACGGGAAAGGGAACTGAGGCTTATAGAAGTTAAGTAACTTGCCCCAGTCATGTAGGTGGTAAGATGTGGGCCATGACTTAATCTTAGGTGGACCTGGGCCTACCTGTGTCCTCAACCCACATCCTATGGGGGGGCGGGGCACATAGGGCTGGAAGGGTTTGACCTTTTTATTTTGGCCTATTGTTTTTATTGCTGAATATAAACACAAACAGAGCAACATACAGAAAAAAACGTACAGCCCAACAAATTATCAAAAACTGAAAAGCTCAAACCAAATATTGACCACCCAAAGTCAAGAGAACAGAACGCTGCCAGTACTCCAGCAGCAAATCCCAATCACCGCCCCTCCCACTGCCCTAAAGGTAATCATGAGCATTTCTCTTACAAAAACAACCTAAGTCAGGCAGTTTAGCCCATTTGTAAATTTTATGGAAGTGGAATCATACAGCATGTTTTTTGTGTGTGTTTAGTTTCTTTTATTAATCACCATCTCTGGGATTCATCTATGTTGTTTTGTGTAACTGCAGTTTGTTAATTTTCATCAGTAAATAATATTCCATTATATGAATATAACACAATTTATTCATTCCATTGGTGATGGACCTTCAGCTTGTTTTTAGTCTCTATTAAAAATTAGGCTGCTGCTGTGACATTCCAATACGTGTGTTTTGGAGGACACGGGCGCACATTTCTGTTGGGTGTATGTCTAGCAGGAAGGCTGCTAAGTCATAGGGGATGCATATGTTCAGTTTTAGCAGGTACCGCCAAGCAAATTTCCATAGTGGCTGCACCAGTTTGAACAACTGCCAGCAGCATACGAGAGTTCCTCTTGCTCTATATCCTGGTGAAAAATTCATATTATCACTCCTTTTAATGTTAGCTAGTCTTGGGACGCCTGGGGGGCTCAGCGGTTGAGTGTCTGCCTTCGGCCCAGGATGTGACTGACCCCGGGGTCCTGGGATTGAGTCCCGCATTGGGCTCCCTTCACGGAGCCTGCTTCTCCCTCTGCCTGTGTCTCTGCCTCTCTCTCTCTGTCTCTCATGAATAAATAAATAAATCTTAAAAAAAATTTTTTTTAGCTAGTCTGATGGGTGTGTTAGTGGTATCTCTTTGTGGTTTTAATCTGCCTTTCTTTGATCACTACTTAAGCTGAGATATGTTCATCGTACAATGACCATTTGGATATTCTCTTCTGTGAATTGCCTGTTCAGGTTTCTTGTCCACTTTACTTTCGGGGTGTCTGCATTTTAAAATATTCTTTAAATGTTCTCTAAAATAAGATTTTCTTAGAATATATATATATGTGTGTATATATGAATATAAATATGGATACATAAGGGATTAGGGACTCAGATTAGTGATTCAGATTAGGGATTTCTCTCCTTGGAGGGGAAAACATGCAGATTCTCCTCTTTTGGGCACTGTGCTAGGAGAAGCAAATAATGCATGTTGGAGACAAGATGGCTCTAATCCAAGTTAAGATTTGAACCCATGTATGATATAGTCCATGCAAAGCAACCAGAGTGAAGCATAGCCCTGTGCTACAGATCTCTGGAAGGGCGAGATGAGTGAGTCTCTCAGGTGCCAGGGTTACGTAAAGGGAAGGACCTGGAGGCCAGGACGCCAGGAGGGAGCCTGCTGTAGCTGTGGGGCAGTGGGGTTGAGGCAGCGGAGTTGGCTTTGGTGGCTTCTCCAGGCAACGAAGGAGCTGCCAGACAGAGGGGTGGAAGGTGAACATCTTCCTGCTGGAGCTCTGAGTTTAGGGAAATGCTGTGATCTCTGCTCTCGGGATTTGCATCTCAATTCACCCTTTGGCAAGTCTTCTGTTTGCATAATGTGATCAGCCAGCCAGAGTTGCCTCATCCTGGCCGAGATCCTGGCACCTACTTGGGGCCCTGAAGGCTGTGGAGGCCGGTAGAGAAGCTCTCCCCCAGGAGATCTGAGGCCAGAGATCTCTGCATGATTCTCTTGTCAGATAATGCCATTTTCATGGGTGACAAGGCCCCAGCTGTCCTTCCGTCACACGGTCAGCGTTCCCTACACCACGCTGTCCCTTGAGGGATGAAGCCAGGTGGTTCTGAGCAGCTCGACCTTGATTTTATTATTCACCAGAGTAAAGAGCATCAGCACAACCCACCAATCTCAGAAATCAGATTCACGCCCCCTCCCCCCCCCTCCCCCGAGGCCCCAGGAGGATAACACCAGTCCTCTTCTGTCATTCCCCTGATGGAGAGTAATGCCATGGTGGGCAGTTTTTCCTCTCCTCCCTCATCTTCCTTACATGTGGGATCACCAGGACCAGACCTGGAAGGGAGAGAAGAGGCCCGCTTCGTTATTCATCGGTGTCTCCCAAGGTGGCAGGGATGCGATCATCTCTGCTCTTGGCACTTCACTCTGGGCCAGAGGCTTGGGTAGGGTGGTGAAGAGTTGTCCAGACCTGGGCCCAGAGGCCAGGAAGCAGTCGCTCAAGGGTATGCCTGGGCAAGGAGAGAGAGCCTGGTGGGGAGCAGGGAGCCTTGGGATGGTGCCTTTTATGGTAACGCTGTGAAACACGACCGACCCTCACTTCTCAATGACAGCACTGACCCCGTAGCATTACCAAAGGGGAACCAGCAAGTCCAAGCCAGACCCTGCTTCAGGGTCTCAGTTGATGGGCCACGTGGTGGTTGATGTCCAGGTAAAACTTCCTGATGAAGAATCTTTATAAATGCCCCTCTCGGGACTGCCCTGGGCTCGCAGGAGGAAAGGGAGCGTGGCTTGGAATGTGGAACAAGGGAAGGGAAACCAGAATTCCAGCCCGTGGGTGGGCTGAATGCAAGCACTGATCTGTTTCCTTTGATGAAAAGAAAACCCCAGGCTGAGTCCAGGGTGATGGCACATGGCCACCCGCGGACCTCCCGCCTCCCCTTCATGTCCCAGACGTCGCCCCCACCCCGCCCTGAGGCCTCCTCTCTCTGCTCACTGGACCCCGGATGGGCAGCACCAGCCCTCCCAGGACCCACCGCCTCTGCCTCCTGCTACACTCCTTGTGGTGAGTGCTTGGCCTTCCGTGGTCAGGCCCACCCCCTACCTTCCCAGCAGGGGTGAAGTGTATGGAGCCCTTTCTTCTTCTCTGATCTTTATCCCAGTGGATGGCTTTGTTCCTTCCTCTCTAACTCTTTGGTTAGAATTGCTGCCCCGGTGTCCTCTCCACGGCCTAAAGTCAGAACCCTCTTTCCGTCCCATCTGAGCGGTGGCCAGCCCCTAATGAGGACTTCCCTTGAAGTCTCCTCCCACGCTGAAGAGTGGCTTAACCTGTGACTGACAGGAAACCTCAGAAGTGACAGGAAGATGAGGTCACAAGATGAGGTCACAAAAGATACTGGCGTGCACCTTGCTCTCTCTTGGACTGCTCTCACCTGGGGAAGTCAGCTACCAGGTCATGAGGACACCTGAGCAGCCCCATGGAGTCGTGCACTAGGGATGACCACCTGCCAGAAACCAGACTAACCTTCTAGCCATGCAAGTGGGCCACCCTGGAGGCAGATGACCTGGCCCCAGGCGAGCCTTCAGATGACTGCAGCCTGGGCTGACACCTGACTCCCTGAGCCTGAGCCACCTACACAAGCGGCCATTCTACAAACTTTTACTGTTTGAAATTTTTACTGTTTTAAGCCACTAAGTTTCAGAGTCACTTGCTACACAGTAGTAGACAGCTAATACAATGTGTTTCTCTAGAATGGGTTTCTTTTATTGTGTCCCTGCCAGCCATGTCTTTTTTTTTTTTTTTTTTAATAGAGCAAGGGAGTATATGTGTGCAAGTTGGGGGGTGGGGGGAGCAGGGGCAGAGGGGGCGGGAGAGAGAGAGATGTTTAAGCAGGCTCTGCACCCAGTGTGGAGCTCAAATGTGGGGCTTGATCTCATGACCCTGAGATCATGACCTAAGCCAAAATCAAGAGTCACTTACTTAACCAACTGAGCCACCCAAGTGTCCCCCGATGATGTCTTTCAACATATCCATGCCTACTGATGTATCAGAGTCACTTTATCTTACCAAACTAAAGAAATGCTCCTCTCACTTATTTTGAATACTTAGCATAGGGCCTAGTACATAGTATGTCTCAGTATTAAAACATATGGAGCAAATGTCCGTGGAATCAGCGGAATTAGTTAAATCAATGGATTTCAAGTTTCTATGTCAAATAAGGGAGAGCAGTGTTAAAGTTAAAGTGGGGCGGCTGGGTGGCTCAGCTTAAGCGTCTGACTCTTGATCCCAGCTCGGGTCATGGTCTCAGGCTTGTGGGATGGCGCCCCGTGTCAGGGCATCTGCTTCTCTCCTTCTCCCTCTGCCCCATAGTCCACTCATACTCTCTCTCTGTCTCGCTCTAGAATAAATAAGTAAATTTTAATCTAAAAAA